>NC_058337.1:85832367-87082367 GCF_905475395.1 Chrysoperla carnea
CTCATTTTAAATTTTTGCCCGAGACTGCCTTTGGCAATATTCCATTTTGGCAAGGGAAAAAATTAAACTTTCTTAAAACGTTAAAAAAATATACCAGCTTCATATTTCTGAAGTTAATGGACACAGATACTACATAAACATAGCTGCATTTGCATAAAAGCTTATGCTTTTCCAGAAAAAGGTATTTTGAAATTAAAACGAAATGATATCTCTCTTTTTAGAGTGCCTTGAAATAGAAATCTGTAGAAAGCCTCGGAAATTTCTATGTCTATTTGATAGATTTATTATATTTTCGATTAGCTACATGTGAATAAATAACTTCTATGAAAAATGAAAGTAGTCTATCGAAACAAAACTTTTTATTGACAGCAAGTAGTTAATAACAGTAAAATAAAAATCTATGCAAGCTTACGATGTAAGTGGCAAGTGTTATTGAAATAGCTTCCAATTCTGATGGCAAATTATGTTCAAACCTATTTGACGAAACTTTATTTAAAATACCTCATTATGCATAAGTGAAATTGATTCTAGAAGAAAATTCATGTTTCTCACACCAATTTAAGGCCTCTTTTACCTTTTACCTGATTGCGGCCATCGCAGCTAGTAAAGATAAAATTAAAATATACAAGTAAAATTAATGATATGAAATTGCAATTTATACACTCCTACTCTACAGAGTGGACTGATCACTTCTTAGAATTAACTTTTGTGGTTTAGATTTATCACGTGCAAATTTTCTTGTCAGCAAAATAAAGTATTGGGTTGTTTCTGCTAACTTTTCGAAGACAAAATGCTACGTTCAGTGAATCATTACCCGCGAGCATGGGCTTTACGGGGAGCGAAAAGCATACCTACTTGTTATTTTATGAACTTTATTTCTTTTCTCTGTTTTTGCAGGCATAATTCTGCACGTTTTGAGAATAAAAAATACGCAAAATATACAGAAATATGCCAACTATTTTTCTTCTTGAAACTTAATTTCAATAAACGCATAGTTTTCAAGATTTTGCGATAAATTGCCATCGAATATTGACAACACTTGACAACACTTCTTAAAAAAAGCTTAAGCCCGAGATATATTTCCATCATATTGCGATTAAAACTCTGATTTTTGAAAATAACGTCCCCCCTATATTCTCCATTGGGTAATTGGTTATCGAGCGTTTTATACTAAAATTACTTGATCCCTAAATTTGAAAAAAAATTTGTTATTTTTATCAGGAAGTTTAATCTAAATACAATTTTAATGATATTGTAAAAGAGAATGAATTTTCTATATTCACTTTGAATATGTTTATTTATTTATTTTTCTATTGAAATGAAAAACTTAAAATAATTACGAATGTTGGTCACATGTGTAGGAAAAATTGAAAGAAAATTATACTTTTTTATACTTACTATGTTGTATATTCTAAAAAGAGGAAGAAAGAAAAAATGGGCATTCAAAAATATTATCTAACATGCATGGGATAACGAAGTCACTTTGTTGTTGACGACCATCTATCTCACCACATATTGCCCTTTAGGCACGTTTTCTAAAGGGATGTTGTGTTAAAAGTTACGATATAATTTTATAGAAGCAGCATATTATATAAAATCCCTTGTATGTGTATATATATGTTTTTTGCATGAATAAATGTTACTCTATGTACAGAAAAAAGGAAAATAATGAATTCAAGGGAAAAAATTCCATTCCAGTGTCCAATGTGTGTGATGATGCAACACATATACCTACAGGAATAAAGCTGTATATTATAACGTGGATAATAGTTTCATCACAATATCACGAAACTTTCTTTTTAACCGACTTCAACCAAAAAAGGAGGAGCTTATCAATTCGACTGTATTTTTTTTAAATGTGTGTTAACTCAGAACTTTCGAACTGGTTTTGATGATTCTTTATCTATTTGAAAGCAGGTGCTCCCCGTGTGGTCCCATTTTGGTCCAGTTCTGACAGCGGTATCCATGAGTAAACCATAAAAGCCTTCAATTTGCATTAAGTATGCACGACAAGAGGACGAATAACTCAATATCACGCCAACCGATTTCGATGATTGTTTTTTTAGTGCCAAATTAGTTAGTGTACTTCAGATTCACTAAAAATCACAAACTAAAATAAACTTTTAACCAAAAGAAAACCGACCTCAAAAGTAAAACTCTTCCAAAACAAATAAATATGCACTAAAAAGTAAAAAAATAACGATAATATAATGTAGTTAAAATTGTTATTTTTGGAGTCGGTGTCAGCCAAGCTAATGTAGCAAACTGTTCTGTCAGAGTTGTTTCCTTGGCTGACACCGATTCCAAAAATAACAATAATTTTAACTACATTATATTATCGTTATTTTTTTTACTTTTCAGTGCATAATAAGTTTTGGAAAAGTTTTTCTTTTGAAGTCGTTTTTCTTTTTGTTAAAGTTTTTTTTTATTCAATATTTGGTACAGGTCTCTTTTGGGATATATTGGTACACTTAAATAAGAAAATCATTCTCACTAAAATTTTAAGCATGAAAGTTTCCTGGGCATTTTGAAATGCAGGCTTTAATAAGAAATATACTTATTAAGACAAAGTCATCAATAACCGTTGTTTACTTTAACCAAAGTAAAATATTTGATTACCCTTCCGTCATCAAAGATGAAAAAAGCACCCTTATAATTTTGTAATGCCCCCTGTGTTACAAATTTCAAATTATGATACATAGCATATTGTTGGATTTCTTTTTCAGACAACAAAAAGAAGTTTCAAGCAATTTTTCTTCTCAAATAAACAAATCAGCAGATACCAAAAGACGCAGGAATTGTCCTTCCAACTTTTAAGTCGTGTTAGGGACAGAGTAGAGCTTATATTCAACTAAATATTTTGAGAGATTGTATTTCGTGAATAGTTCAACTAAGCAGAAAAGTAATTTGAAACTTTTATTGCATTTTTAAAGACCCGGATTAAACGATTTATAATACGATGTTGTTTCTTTATCTCGTGAAAAATTCGTTACAATATTTTTTTGTTATTCCATTCAAAGGACATATGGAAGGCCTTTTTATGCGTGTTTTACTCACTTGTTCTATTTTTTAATATTAGTTTGTGTGATGGCAAGAAATGTGCTCCCAACGATGCAGCACATTTCTTGCCACTGCTCTGCAAATAAAAACGTCAATATTTTAAGACCTTCATCTCCCCTAGTTATAAATTATCCAAAAATTCAAGATGATTTACGTTTACTTGAAGCTCCTCTTCCATTATATCATGCTAAGGAATACCTCTCGCTTTGCCTATTTGCGTGGCGTTTTCATATAAAAGTATTATTTTTTTCAAAAACGACACCTTTATATATATATATATATATATATATATGTGGTGCATCAGATTTCCAACACAGATTCCCATAAACTGAATATTTGAGAATCGCTGACTAAGCAGACTCCCATAATAAATTCATTTCTTCTTTTTTGCAGGATTGCATTATTTTCATTATAAATAAAGATATTTTTCTAATTTTAATTAGTCTTTGATAATCTTTGAAAAAATAAAATTTTTAAGTTAATTTCGAATTGTTAATATGTTCAAAATAGTTTACATCATATTAATTGTTATAATCATTGTTGTAATGTAAAGTTATTTTTATTAATTAAATACAAAATATCTCAATTTAATTAAAAATTAATAAAGTGTTATAATTTGAAAAACATCCTAAATACGACGTAATCAACATTCAACAAAAATAAAAGTGAACATCGAAAGCATCCAGAAGTTAACACAACAATAGATCAAAGCTCCGTTTCTTGAATTTAACGAAAAAATCAAGTGGCGATCCCGTTAAACTGAACTGAAGGATTTCCAGTCGAATCCATTTCATAGGAGAACAACTAACAATTTTCGGACCAAATTGGTTTTCCTAAAAGTGAAATTGGAGGTCACGACAAAATTGGCGATCCTGCCAGGATACTACTACGTATTAGTTAGAGTTGAAAAACTTAAAAAATTGTGATTTACGAACATTACCAGCTTGGAAAAATACCAGGTCAAGACGGTGCTTGTATAATTACATTCAATAGTGGTTCAACAATAACAAAAACAACAAAAGCCTAAGCAGTTCCAAACCAGTGCAGGTCTAGACGCAGCAAAGCCGAGCTTGTATCAAGGTAAGCGAATTGTTTATTTTGCTTCTGCTGTTAAAATTTTAAATAATTTTTATCCCATTCACAATTCACAATGTCCTCTCACCCATCACGAAATAATTCTCCTGAACCAGAAATCTCTGAAGATGAGGGTTCATTTGTCGATAGCGAAAAAATTCCAATATCATTTCTCGCACAAATGATTACACCATATAATGGCAATCCAGCCGAACTTCAAAATTTTTTACAAAATGCCGAAAATGCTTTAAGTCTTTCACAAGATTCTCAAAAAAGAGCTTTAACAGCATTAATATTTTCTAAAGTATCTGCCGATGTGAAAAATAAACTAAACGCTACAAATATTACAACTTTTGCAAATTTAAAACAAAAATTAGAACAAATTTTTCAAATTACGGAAAGCTTAACATTCTTACAAGAACAATTGGAAACATGTAAGCAAAAACCGAATGAATCAATTAAAGAATTTTATTCTCGCATTGAACGTCTAAATTCTCGCATTATTCAAAAAGTAAAAGAAAAAACTACTTCGAAATCTATGTTAATTGGAAAATTAGCATTAATCGAGGATATGGCACTTAGAAGGTTTACACACCATTGTAAACCGGAAATATCCAATATTCTACGTCACAAAAATTGCAACTCAATGAATGAAGCGTTATCAATAGCAAGCGAAGAAGAAGCGTTCATTAGCATGCAAAACCAACTTAAGAATACAAGCTTAAATAACATTCATTCAAGTAATTCGCGAAAGTATTGTAAAATTTGTAGAAAAAATAATCATAATACTAAAGACTGTCGAAATAAAAATAATAGTTCACAATTTAATAATTCTAATTCTGGAGAGGCATCACGCTCAGATAATCGAAATTATAATTTTAAACAATGTACTTATTGTAAATTTAAAGGGCATACAATCGACGAATGCCGGAAAAAACGTTTTAACGAAAATTTGAATAATTCAAATCCCAAAGTAGCCCATGCAAATAGTGGCTCAAATAATCCCAGTACTTCAAGGCAATCAAATAATCCCAATAATGACGTAAATCATTTAAACTACAAATCGCTCGGGTTAATGGAAGCCCCAACTACGAGCAAGTCAACAGAGTGGGCTTCACTAAACTTCCAAATGCAATAATAAATGATAAAAAACTTTTATTTAATTCCGAACACTCTCGAAACAATCAATTTAATTTTTTAATTGACACAGGTGCTAGTGTTAGCTTATTAAAAGTTAACAATTTAAACCCCAATCATAAAACGGAAATAAATAGTAACATTAGAATATCAATTAAAGGTATAACTGATGGCACAATTTCATCATTTGGACTTGTATCAGTCTACATGATTAAAGATGGTCACAAATTTCATCATTTTTTTCATTTAGTGGATAGTGACACTGTACCATATGACGGAATTTTAGGTACAGATTTTCTAACGAAACATAATGCTGTAATTAACTATAAAACTAACTCAATTTCTTTAGATCCCGCGAAAATTTTTAATACAAAAATGGAACCATCTAGGAAAGATGAAATTTTAAAACTATTACGTACGAACACATTAAATGAAGAAGAAAAATCTAAGTTAACCGAAGTAATTATTGAATACAACCAAATTGTAAAATTAGAAAACGATACTCCAGGGTGCACAAATAAAATTGAACACGAAATTAAATTGATTGATGAGAGCTGTGCAATTAAAAATAAAATTTATCCTCTACCCAAACACTTACGTGAAGAAGCACAAAAACAAATTGACGAATTACTTAAAAATAATATTATTCGTAAAAGTAAAAGTCCATACAATTCTCCTGTTTGGATTGTAGATAAAAAACTAGACGCTTCAAACATAAAAAAATATCGTATGGTAATTGACTACAGAATGCTCAACCAAAAAACCATACCAAATAATTACCCAATTCCACGAATTGATGAAATATTATCAAATTTAGGGGGAAATAAGTACTTTTCGGCTCTTGATTTGGCGAGTGGGTTCCACCAAATTCCGATCAAGTCCGAGGATATTCCCAAGACGGCCTTCACCGTTGGTCATGGTCATTTCGAATTCCTTCGAATGCCATTTGGTTTGGTAAACGCTCCAGCGACTTTCCAAACCCTTATGAATGAAATATTTCATGACCAAATTTTACAACAAAAATGTATGTGTTATCTAGATGACTTAATTATTCTTGGAAAAAGTCTAAACGAACACATCACATACTTAAAAGAAATTTTACAAATATTAAAAAACAATAATCTAAAAATAAACATGGACAAATGCGAATTTCTTCAACAAGAATTAAAGTATTTAGGCCATACAATAACTTTATCTGGTATAAAACCTCAAAAAGAAAAAATTGAAAAAATTCTCAATTTAAACGAACCTAAAAATATTAAACAGATTCAAAGTTTCCTAGGTATCACTGGATACTATCGAAAATTTATAAAAAATTACGGTGAAATAGCCAAGCCTTTAACCAAACTATTGAAGAAAAATCAAAAATTCATATTTGACGAAAAATGTAAAAATTCTTTTGAAACTTTAAAATCAAAAATTACTTCAGCACCAATTCTACAATACCCCGATGATAATAAAATGTTTTCAATCACTACAGATGCTTCAAATCTGGCTATAGGTGGGGTACTAACACAATCGTATGACGGAGTAGATTTACCTATCGCATACTACTCTTACACATTAAACAAAGCCGAACAAAATTACTCTACTATAGAGAAGGAATGCCTTGCTATTTTAAAAACTATTAAAAATTTCCATCATTTTCTCTATGGCCGCGAGTTTTTGGTAAAAACGGATCACCGCCCATTAGTATGGCTGAATTCGGTTAAGGACCCTACTAGCAGACTTGTACGTTGGAGACTAAAACTTATGAACTATCAATACAAGATAAATTACACACCGGGAAAAACAAACTATACTGCAGACACTTTAAGTCGCCCAATATTTGTTGCAATGATAAACAAAGAAAAATCCTATGAAGATTTTCAAAAATTCAACAAAAAATCAAACCCAATAATAAGATTCAACCCTGGCTGCGATATAGCAACAATTAAAAATCTAATAATACCATGCGCAAAAAATTTAAATATTAACGAAAATTTAAAAACATTTATTCTAAACAATTTTACCTTAAATGAAATTAAAAATGCAAATCTTGGTCAAGTTCTGAGAAAAGAAAATGCTAACCAAAATATAATTTTACTAATTCTAAAACAACACGAAAATTTTAAAATAAACCCAAAACTTTTATATGAAGTAGTGGACGAAGTAGCACTTACATCACCTGACTTCAACACCTTCATCGACTTAGCATTTATAGATAAATCAATTCAAACAAAATATCTAAATAACCTACTGTTATATCATTTTAACAATAATATCGAAAAGATAAACGTCGAAAATATAAACTACAGTACGCTTCTAACTGAGGATGAAATACAGAATATATTACAAAACGAACTAAATATATCAAATGAAGAACCCGAACAAATTCCATCTACTTCCAAAGAAAATGACAACGAAATCATCGAAATACCAGATGATATAGACACAGACAACATAGAACCAGACGAGGTAGAACCACCAAATGAAACACAACCAAATAATGCAGAACCAAACGAGAATACTGTATCCGAGGAAGGAACAACCACTACCATTATCCGTACAGACGAAGAAAAGAAGAGACTTTTACAAGAATATCACGATTCCCCACTTAGAGGACATCCAGGCGTTTCAAGAACGTATAGTGAACTTCGAGAAAAATACTTTTGGAAGGAAATGAAGACATACGTTGAAAACTATATAAAGAAATGTCCTACATGTCAAAAAGCAAAATCTTCTAATCTAAATAAAGCGCCCATGGTTATCACTACTACTGCGGAAAATTTCAACGATGAAATTTCAATGGACTTTGTAGGCCCCCTACCGGTCACATCAAATGGGAATAAATTCATCTTAACCATACAAGATCACCTTACGAAACATCTACAAGCTTTTCCGATGTCAGATAGAAAAGCTGAAACAACAGCTATCTATTTTTTGAAATATGCTTGTACATTCGGATTTCCTAAGGCCATTCTCACGGATCAAGATCCGGTCTTCACCAGCGCACTAATAAAAGAAGTAAACAAATTATTCGACATAAAACAAAAATTGACATCACCATATCATCCACAAACCAATGGATCTTTAGAAAGGACGCATTCTTATATTGAAAATTATCTTCGAGCATACATTAACGCCGAAATGGATAATTGGGATGAAATGCTCTACCTAGCAACATTCTCATACAACAGTCATAAAAATCGTTCCACAAACGAAACTCCATACACATTGGTATTTGGGATAGATCCACACATTCCCACTTCATTCGAGAAAAACACAACAAGAAAAACCTATCAAAATTTATCAAAGGAAGTTCAGGACAAATTAAAACGAATTCGGACAGTTGCAAGAGAAAATTTAACCAAAAGTAAAGAAGTTAATAAAGCCCAATATGACAAAAAACAAACCAAACCACGCACATTTAACGTAGGAGACGATGTATTAATCAAGGAAGGCCAAGCAGCTCCAGGAAAACTAAAAAACCGATTCAGAGGTCCTTTCAAAATCATTTCAGTCCATCCTGAATCACACACCGTCACTATAAAAATGAAAAAATCAAACAAAACGTATCATGAAAATAATCTGAAACATTATATTTCAGATGATGATCAGATTGTTCGTACTGCTATTAATTCGCCAAGCGACAACAGAACTACAGGTGGAACAAATTGATAAATCACCTGGTTTATTCTTCAAACGCCTCGGAGAAGCAAAAATATGTAACCAACATCTAACTTTACTTCACTTTATAAATACTACTACCTTCAATGAAAACTTAAACACAGCAACACGCTTTTACCATAAATCTTATACGTTATGTTCACTGATACCAAGTAATCACTCCAACGCAGCAGCTTGTAAACTTCAACAAAAATTATTAGTGCAACAATTAACTGAAATTAAATCATTAATTAATACCGTTCAATCCCACAATTTACAATTAGACAAACCGACTACAACAAAAACTCTTTTAAGAAAACGTCGAGGTCTCATAAATGCAGGATCTAAAATCCTGAAATGGCTAGTAGGTACACCCGATTCAGACGACTCTGAATTTTACTCAAATTCTATTAATTCTCTTATCGATGATCGGAAAACCACCCACTTAATGATGAAAGACCAAATAAAAATACTTTCAGACACCATGAATACACTAAATAAAACCTTAGAAACAATACAAGACGCTGAACAGGAGTTAAACGCGAATATTAATTCTTTTAATAAATTTATAAATAAATCATCTGCAGCAATTAACGAAAACTCTCTAGAAATAGAAATATTAGATCATTTATTATTAATAAAACAAATAAACGATATAAATATTAGACAGCTACAATCCTATAGCATGACTCTAACGCTCATTCGTCATGGAATTGTAGATTATAATATAATTAATCCTACCACACTTTATAATGAATTAAAACAAATCACTTCATTATCATTACCAATTAAAATAGAACCAGAAAATATTGAATACTATTATCAAATTATGGATGTTAAAGCTTTCATAAAAGAATCTACACTTGTAATATTAATTAAAATCCCAATAGCACAAATCTCAGAATTCAACCTATTTCAAGTATTTCCTTTACCAACTCCACATAAAAATTCAAGCCAAATTTCCTATATCACAATCGATTATCCATATTTAATATCTAGCAGAAGTAAATCTCAATTCGCATTACTTAAACAGCTTGACAAATGCATTCGCCTAAATGACTTGTACATTTGTAAGCACATCGACACAATGGAACGACGTTCAACCGATATATGTGAATTGGAAATGTTCGATTTGGAAAACCAAATTATACCAAAATCATGTAAAACTACCACCATCATTGCCCAACCTGAAATATGGCAACAAGTTTCAAAAAATCAATGGCTATTTATCCTTTCCAAATTAACAAAAGGAACTCTACTTTGCAACACTGGAGCAGATCAAGAATCAACATTAAACGGAATGGGTTTACTAAAAATTACTGGAGATTGTCGCTTTATAACAAACAATATTATTCTACAACCAGAAATAACAATTCGAAATGTAACTACGTACCTACAAATTCCACAAGTAAACATTTTAGAAGATGATTGTTGTAAATATCTTTTTAAAGAAGAAAAACTTAGTCCAGAACAATTAAAACCAATAAAATTAAGAAATCTGGATTTAAATGAAATCAAATACACACAACATCAACTGAAGAAAATGGATGAAAACCTGCAAACACAATTAAATAAACCATTCATAATCAAATACGAAAATACAATTTATAAATGGTTATGTTATATTGGAAGCGCTATGGCATCAATAGTTATTCTCTATTACACATACAAATATGGAATCTTCAAAGTCCTCGCAACCCTTTTGTCAAAAACCGTCAACTGCTTACTACCATGCAAAAAGAAAAATGGAGATACGTTTAACTTTTATAACTGCCTATTCGGAGAAAACAGGAACAATCAAGTTCAACCATACGAAACCAAAATCATATACGAACCAGATCAAGAAACTGTTCTTCTACAAAACAGAAGACGGGCACCTTCAGAATCATCAAGCATTTCTGGCCGGCGTCCAATCCGTCAAGTAAAACTTTAAGAATTTCCTCGTTCAAGAAACTGCGTAAATTCTTTTAATAGGGGAGGATTGTGGTGCATCAGATTTCCAACACAGATTCCCATAAACTGAATATTTGAGAATCGCTGACTAAGCAGACTCCCATAATAAATTCATTTCTTCTTTTTTGCAGGATTGCATTATTTTCATTATAAATAAAGATATTTTTCTAATTTTAATTAGTCTTTGATAATCTTTGAAAAAATAAAATTTTTAAGTTAATTTCGAATTGTTAATATGTTCAAAATAGTTTACATCATATTAATTGTTATAATCATTGTTGTAATGTAAAGTTATTTTTATTAATTAAATACAAAATATCTCAATTTAATTAAAAATTAATAAAGTGTTATAATTTGAAAAACATCCTAAATACGACGTAATCAACATTCAACAAAAATAAAAGTGAACATCGAAAGCATCCAGAAGTTAACACAACAATAGATCAAAGCTCCGTTTCTTGAATTTAACGAAAAAATCAAGTGGCGATCCCGTTAAACTGAACTGAAGGATTTCCAGTCGAATCCATTTCATA
Organism: Chrysoperla carnea; assembly: GCF_905475395.1. NCBI lineage: Eukaryota > Metazoa > Arthropoda > Insecta > Neuroptera > Chrysopidae > Chrysoperla > Chrysoperla carnea. The sequence continues at coordinate 85,843,773 of NC_058337.1, forward strand.
GGAGAACAACTAACAATTTTCGGACCAAATTGGTTTTCCTAAAAGTGAAATTGGAGGTCACGACATATATATATATATATATATATATATATATATATATATATATATATATATGTATATATATATATATTTTTTTTTTATTGGAAATGATTTAAAATCCGGTAAAAAAAAGTTAATATACTTAAACAAGTGAAGTGAAGAAATATTGTGATTCCAAGACTAAAAATACTGAAATCCACATTCCTACAAGATTTTTCCTACCTAAGCTCTAAATTACAATTTTAAAATTGTTTCTCATTGATTACGTGAAATACTGACTAAATTGGAAATTGAAACACTTTGACAAGTGATGTGATTTTTAAAGCTGCGTAATTACTGCAAAAATATCAGATCGAAAATAAAGAAAAGACCTGTTAAAAAGAAATGCAGCGTGTTCAACTCTTATTTAAAAATTTGGTAAAAACTGATTGATACACAATAAAACTGTAATTCAATTTATCATAAATATGTAAATCTCACGATTGTCTATGATATAATGTACGATCTGTACACATATGTGTACATTACCCATCTCTTCATACATTTATTACATACATCATGCATGTTATTTAAAGTTCATCTTTATTTTTCAATTAGATTACAAAAATTAATGTATAAATGAAAAGTAGATTTTAAAATATAAAAAAAATAAAATTTTAATAATATTTTCATTCATAAATATGTATTTTACATTTATATATTTTTTAATTTAAATAAAAAATAATGTTTTTTGAAATGTAATTAAAAAAAGTTTGACATTTTACACCGAAACATTTATGGTTAAATTTTTATGCAAATGTATGTTTTTGAGAGTTCGTATCGTATTTTTTGTGTTGGGTTTTAGTAATTTATTCGAGATTACTATAATAAAGTTAAAGTTCATTGATATATTCAAGTAATATGGAGAAGTAGTAGAAGTAGGTAAGGAAATTTAGGATTTTATCTCTATAGTTACTTAAAAAAGATGGATCGATGTATTTTAAGTTTTGCTTTTGAAATCAGAATGCGCAGGGACCCAGGTATTCCGTATATCTTCGTTTTCATATATATGTCTCGAAATGGTCGTAGAATGTTGAAATTATTACTTTAAACATTTTTGTATGTAACGATAAAATCATTAGTCAACCCGAGTAGATCAGTTGCCAATTTAGTTTTAGGATTGTTGTAACAAAAGTTGTGCACCTAGTTGTAGCCTCCCCTTATGTAATTTTTTCGGGGTAACAATATTGAAAACCATCGGTATCTCGCATAGCCCAAAAACTATTCCGATAATGTTGAAATTATTGATTTAGTAGTTTTTTAACATAGTTTTCAGTTTTGAACCTTTGATACTTTAATGTACGTGGGTGACATCAAAAATTTTCGGTTTTCAAAGTTATTAGTTTTCAATACATTTTCTCTATCTAATTTAAGGAGAACAATGAAGACATGTGGACCCTCCATCAAATTTAAAAAACGTATTATGTCATTGTCAATATTTTAACCTGTCACATAGGTTATATATCTCAAGGTAATCCCCATCTTAAGCTAAACTCAAAAACCAACAAATGAAAATAAACAATTGACTATTGAGATAATTGTTGAAATACCATGAATAGACAGTGTTAATTACGAAATCGTTTGTTTTTGCTTCATGTAATTAAAAAAAGATAGTCACTTTTCCATGCAAAATAATAAGAGTACCTTTCTTCTCATTTCCTTAGTGTACTTAATAATAAACAAACACATACATATATACAAAACATGTACACTTGATACAATACAATACATTCATACATATTTTATTTATGCTAACCTAATTTTCGCCCTCACAGGTAAACAGTGCTGATATGAAAAAATGTTTCAAACAAAAGTTGTTGATATTTTTATAAGGAACATTTTTTATACTAAAACTTTTATTTTATCTATAACGGTTTACAAGATGAGTCATACGGACCCACGACCCAATTGACCTATGTTGCTAATTTTCGAACTCAAACTCACTTTTTACGTTTAAGGCAAGCTATAAAAATTTCAGCTTGACATCTCTTTTCGTTTTTGACTTATCATGTTGACATATGGACAGGCGGACAGGCGAGAGAATTGGAAATGGACTCTTTAAACTTGGATCTAAATTTAGTATACCTTAAGATAGTTCATATATATATATTTTTTTTTTGTGTGTTAGTTCTTCAAAATATTCTTAGTTTTTCTTGATTATACTATATAAATATATATAAATATATATAAATATATATATATATATATATATATATATATATATATATATATATATATATATATATATATATTTATATATATATTTATATATATATATATATATATATATATATATATATATATATATATATATATATATATATATATATATATATATATATATATATATATATATATATATTTATATATATTTATATATATATATATATATATATATATATATATATATATTTATATATATATATATATATATATATATATTTATATATATATATATATATATATATATATATATAAATATATATATATATATATATATATATATATATATATATATATATATATATATATATATATATTGATCAATTCCCACTTTTTTTTATTATTATATTTTTTCTTGAAAACATTCGATTCTTAGTAAATAAACAAATAACGTCACAAAGAAGGCGTTTCTTGTTTATTTACGCTAAATTAAAAAAACTCTTTTTGTGACGTAATTTGTTTTTTTACTAAGAATCGAATGTTTTCAAGAAAAAATATAATAATAAAAAAAAGTGGGAATTGATCAAACCAATGGAATAATAAAATAGTATTTTTTAAATGTTTTTTTCAAAATAATATAAGCCAATTGAAATCAGTTCATACCCCTTCTTTAGTTGAATATTATCAAATGACATTTATTAATATCTACTTTTTATCATTGGCTACTTTTTATCGAATGATAGCCAGTGAATTTACAAATTTATCAATTTTTGTCATACCTGTAGCGGCCAAATTAGGGCTCAAATCCAAAATTGGTAAATGACTTTTTCCTTCGTCTTTATGAGCTTATTCTGTAGGCTGACGATCTGCAGTCAATAACAGAACGCCCTGTATATGTTTCTTTAGTTCACTCAAAATTTCAAACAAAGTCGGGCATCATATTCTTCGACCATAAGAATGGAAATAAAATATGCTTGGATACATTTGATAAAATTTACGAATGGAATTGGAAAACTAATGCATTCATAGCATTATAATGCATTCAACCCCATGCATATACACTCGAGTTATATATTTAATAGGTATACATACTTATGCATACCTACAAATATAATTTGAATAGGTTATAGCCAAAGAAACAGAAAATTACACAATAATAGTTTTCAACCATGTTATTGGTTTGATGTGTGGTTTGCTATACAAAAATCCCTTGTTTCACATTTTAACATCATTATGGAGAGAAAAAAAGGTTTTTATTTTGTTCTTTTTGATGAATGGAAACCGTTTTACTTGTACCTAAAGCATGTATAATATATATGAGGTGTTTCATAAAACATTTGACAACAAATAATGATAAAAATCTGCGTTGTTTTAGCGTTGAGATGATGTAAAATTATGATATCTTTATGATATGTTTAGAATGATGTAAAATTATGCTTGTCTTCAAATTATTTATTTATGCCCGTGAAATAATAATTACTTATACCAATTATTAAGCGTGGGGTCAATATTTTATTACCGCACTCATTTTTATTGTCATACGCATTTTCAACGAATCAAATTAGCCCAATGTCAAAAATTCAAATTATAACAAGTAACTAAAGTTACTTTTTTAATGTTCTGTCATCAGTTTTCTCAATAACTCATGGCAAATTTTAAATTCTAACTACCGTTTATTTTCACATTTTAGAGGCGTAGATAAAGTTTTTTACGACATACGTGTGGGAACACATTATTAACGTACTTCTCCGATTACCCAACTCGTGTTAAGGACTAGTTGTGAAACTAGTTGAGTTAAAAAACTCTTAACTCTATTGTATCGTAAATAACTATTATACAGGGGTCTTTTGTAACTTGACATATGGGTGAAACTCAAAAAATAAGTTAAATCATGGAAAATGCTTCAGACGAAAAATGTTAATTTCAAAATTACATATCATATACGGGTATTGAAATCTTTCTTTGACATGTGCGTGAAACTCGAAAAATAAGTTAAATTGAGAAAAATATTTCAAACGAAAAATGTTTATTTAAGAAACACACATCTTATACTAGTATTGAATTCATTGTTAGTTTTCTGGTTCAATTAAAACCTCCCTCTATAACTAGCAAACATTAGACGAACACTTTAAATAAGAGAGTTATTCTTTCTAAAAACGCTAACATTTTTTGTTTGAAAATTTTTTTTGTGAGCCGAAGAATGTAGAGTAATTAAACTACATATCATAACTTTTTCTGCGATTTTCAATTTTTCAATCAATTAAAACAAAAATGGTCTTTATAGAGAAACAAGCCTCTTATATTGGAAAATTTTTTTCGAAGACTGCCTAGATTCCGCAGTAGACATTTGAAAAAACAATTTTTTGGTAAAAATTTTCAGTTTGTTTTTGTACAAACTGTACGGTTTGCGGAAAATGTTACCCTTTTAATCAATAACAACTTGGAAGTATTCATCTATCTATATATTGGAAGTATTCATCTATCTGTAACCAGGTATGGAATAGAGTAAGCTTTTCATTGAGCCTGAAAGCCTGGGTAAAGGTTAATGTCTGCGTAAAATGCGTGTCAATAGACCCAACATTTTTTTCTTGAAGCTTTTTTATCGATAAAACTTATTTTTCGAGTTTCAAACATATGCCTCAGCTATAGATATTTCGAGTGTTTGACATTTTACTTGTCGAAATATATTCTGTAAGTATAGACGAACGGAAAATTAGGTAAATGCTATGCTGTTGGTGCGGCTCGAGAAATTACAACAGAAATCCAGTTTTTTATTACCGACTTTTTGCACAGAAAAATATAAAATAAAAGTGTTTGATTTCCCATCTATTTCAAGAGACGTATTAACGAGAGGTTGATTTGATATGAAAAATTCATCCTGTAGCAATGTGTAACTACAAAATAAACCCTTGTTACATCTGTAATGACTTCATTCCAGCCTTCTTGTTTTTATAATGGCCTTTTATTTAAATAAATGGACATTCATTTTTATATAAAACTATGCCATTTTTACATATAGCAAATTTTTTCCAAAGTGACATTATTTTTCCCATTTTTCTAATGTGTTTTTCATTTTATTACACTTACGTATATAGTTTTATACCTGCCTGAATAAATTTTCCTTGAAAAATATTTCGTTTGATATTTAAATAAGTGAAAAAAGTACTTATTTTTTTATCTTTGAAATGCGCCTAATCCGTAGTATAGTAGCAGTTGTCAGACTATTTGATACTTGTGCCAGGTACAAAAATAACATAATTTTTTTTTTTTTTTTTGTAAATACCAGTTGGATTATTTTTCGGATTAAAAAACTCATTAACTTACCAATTATGTTTTTGAATAAAAATTAGTTATTTTTGCAGGTATTTAAAACCTAGAAAATGGGGTGGATTATACTTCTAACGACTTAGATATTTCTAACGACATGATAGTTTCACTAAAAATAGTTTTGCACGAAAAATTCCAAAACATTTTCTTGTAAGCATCAATGTTTACCCACGAGGGCGCTAATTAGGTGTAAATTTTCTAGTATATCTAGTATATGGGAATATCAGTTATGTGTGTTTGGCTATTTAAGAGTGGATATCTTTCTTTATTTACGTGGTGTCAAAAAACAAACGATTGCGTTATCAACACTGTCTCTACATGGTGTTCAACAATTCCAAAAATATACTTTTCAACGAAATCAAAAAATTTGATTACGAGGTTAGCTACTATAAATTTTGAAAGTTGTCAATATTTAACATGTATCTAAAGGTTAGGAATTCATACTATTTAGAAGACATTTTTGAACACTTTTATAAACATATACAAATGAACAAATTACGGATTGTTTGTTTCTAATTAAGATGTAAACAAAGATTACTTTTTGACGAGTATTTATTTAGTCTAATCCAGAAGTGAATTAATTATACAAGCGGGAACGTTGTTCAATTTCCTTTGTAATCTGTGATTATGAAATGCTTGTAGACCGTATTCGCACCGTGCGTGAGTTTTTATGGAGCCGTTTCCATGGTAACGATACACTTCTTTAAGTGTAGAATTGTATGGATGAATATATAATTGAATGGATTGCATTTATGACATTGAAAATTTAATATTATTGTCTCCCAAATTTAAATAAATAATTATGATAATTTACATTTTAAAAATAATGCATTAAGTTTAATTAATTAATGTTTTTCAATAATTTTATTTTGACATTTTCTTTACATGTAAAGAATTGCAAATTAGTCATAACAGCCTCCTTTAACTCCAAAATTTTTCACTGGAAGCGTTGCCATTGATTTTATTGTTCCTACCATGACTACGCACACAACGATTACGCAAATGGATAATATAGGATAGTATTCATTATAGCGTTGGTAGATTTACAAAAGTAATATACCAATACTCAAATTGTTTCTCATTTCACTTGTCTTTTACAAACTCTTTTTCTCAGTTAACTTATTAAGGTTTATGCGTTAGTGGAAGGAGTTATTATTTATAAGAAATAATTAATGATAAACACAATTTTATTTGATACGATTAATTTAATTTAAACAGATTAGAAATTATATAAATTGAACACATGTCAATACTGTATCATATAAACACACTTGGTTGCTATGAAAATAATATTATCTTTTAAAATTTATTAGAAAGATATCTATTAGAAAGAGTAAGGAAAACTAATACTCTAATCACTAGATCAATCAATATATGACGGACGAGTTTGGCGGAAAGATTTGAACTCTAACACTCCCCTCTCAAATCGAACGTCATCAGAGTCTGTCAATTAGTTTTAATCCTAATTTTTGTACACATTTCTCATGACTAGTACGACATAATGGCTTAGTTAAGACATCTGCAGTCATCTCTTGAGTTGGAATATGTTGAACATCCACTAAGTTGTTCTTTATTGCACTCCTGATGAAATGATATCTTATATCAATGTGTTTCGTCCTCTTATGAAACATAGGATTATTGGCTATACATTCAGCACCTCTGTTATCAGTATAAAGTCTGATATTGCTGAGTTCTTTTAGACCAATCTCAATCATTAAGCTTCGAAGATGTAGAGCTTCTTTGAAAGCTTCTGCTAGGCTAACATATTCAGCCTCTGCTGTAGATAATGCAACTGTTTGTTGCTTCTGAGATCTCCATGAAATAGCTGCGTTGCTCAATATGAAACTATACCCAGAAAATGAGCGACGATCTGCAGGATCATTTCCCCAATCAGCATCAGAATAGCCAACAATTGAATCATTTGACTTAGTATATACTAAACCCAAGTCTTTGGTTCCAGCTAGGTATCTTAGGACTCTTTTTGCCTTTACAACATGATACCTTTTAAAACAGGTCGTGAATTGTGCCAATCTAGCTACAGTATTCGATATATCAGGTCTTGTAGCTACTGATAAATACATTAAAGCACCAATAAGTTCACGATAAGGAAATTTTTCTTGAGAATTATCAGCTGAGTCTTCTTCGACATCCTCATATACTTTTAATTCAGACGGAGTCGAAACCTTATTGCACTGGCTCATACCAAAACGTTGAAGAATATCTAGGATGTAGCGTCTTTGTTGTAGCACCACTTTATCTTTGGTTTGTGTTATTTCAAGTCCTAAACATGACTTTGCTAATCCAAGATCTTTAACTTCAAATGTTTCTCCTAGACCTTGTTTAATTTCTTCAATCCATCTGACATCTTTTGAAGCAATTAAAATGTCATCTACATACAATAGTAGAAACAATACATCACTATTGCGTTGAGCATCAAAAATGTATTTTTTCACGGACAAATTAAATTTGTAAATCTTTTTTGATTAAAATAAAAATTCAATTTAAAATTGCTTTTGTTTGTCCTTTTTTTTCGTAACAGTAACCATAAGAAATACAAAAACACACATTGATACATAGATGTGTGAATTACATTTCTTCTTCTGCTACAAAAATGAAATCGGTAAATTTTCAATTACATACCACTTGACTATTGGGTAATATGTTCTTGAAACTCAATTTGTTTAACAAATATGATAAACTGAGCACATAAAAATTTCATTTTTCAACTCACTTTTTCTTTCTATAAATTTATGAACTTAATATATGGTGTTACAGAACATGTAAGTTTTATAAAAGACAGATATTCGTTGTGTGCGTAGTCATGGTAGGAACAATAAAATCGATGCCAGCGCTACCAGTGTAATATTTTGGCGTTAAAGGAGGCTGTTGTGAGTAATTTGCAATTTTTTACATGTAAATGTTATAGAAATGTCAAATTAAAAGGCTGTTGTGACTAATTTGCAATTCTTTCCAATGTTATAGAAATGTCAAATTAAAATTATTGAAAAATAACAATTAATTAAACTTGTGGCTTTAAAAATTGCGAAAATAAGAGACAAATTGCACAAATATTATATTTAAAATGTAAATTATCATAATTACTTATTTAAATTTGTTAGACAATAACATTAGATTTTCAATGTTAGCCATAAATGCAATCCACACAATTATATATGCATCCATACAATTATATTGATAAATTAGTGTATCGTTACCATGGAAACGCCTCCGATAAAACTCATGCACGGTGCAAATACCACAATGTTTTAGATTCGTCATTATCAAATTGCTTTATCACGAAGATTTTTATTCAAGAGTTCAATTATTTGTCAATGAAACTATCACTAATAATAATAATAAATAATAATAATAATGGGGTTTAACCTCCGTTTCTCTGACATATACGCCTATAACAGAGGCCACCCATATCATTATTTGTTTAACCTTTATTTATTTTAATTTCATACATATTTACAATTATATTTTGATGTGGGTGGATTCGGTTACTACGTTCTTATCCAAGCGACGACAATGTGATCAATTCTGCACTCCCATTAATTATAATTGTTCACACTGCCGCTGCCTGGGTTCGAACCCACAACCTAGAGTCTAGAAAGACGAACGGTCTAACGCCTTAGACCGCTCGGCCATTTAGGCACTAATTCTAACTAATTCCAATATGTATTATTTTGAAGCTAATTACTATTACATTCACAGCATATTAAGAAAAATAAAGTGGATATATCAAAATAATAATTAATTATCTTGAACGAAAATATACCTAACTTCGCTAGCTGTTTGAGACATTTTTGTCTGCTAAATCTAGAGAGTTTCCGTATTTGGCATTCATTTATAAAATTTTCCTCACTTCAACCGTAATGAATTTTTCAAAAGTAATTATTTACTGAATTTAAAAACTGCAACACTCTAGGTTCAGCCGAAAAAAAGTTTAGTAGCTATTAAATATCTCTTGTTAAATTTCACGTATTTTAACAATTTATAGTGTACAGTATGCCGATTCGGAATTCTAACACCTATTATAAGCATTTTTTACATCAATGTTATATGTGGTGAAAAGTATACTCGAGGGAGGATCGAACCTGCAAGCTTCTGCTTACCGAGTCAGTCTTCTGTCAACTGATTTACGGGTACCTGGAATCATAAGGTTACTGTGTACAATCAATCCATATCTTTTGACGCCATGGATTTATTACTTTGTTTTCAACTATGCAATATACTGAACATAAAAAACAACCAAGATAACTTTGTTAAGTGTTAGGTTTTAGATTAAGATATCGAATTAAAATGACACAATAATAATGACACAATAAAAATTTTTTTTTTGCTTTTTGATTCTTTATTTGCAAAAGGCTCTTGATATCTAAACTAAAAATAAAGTTTATATATCTCCAGAAGGATATGTTTTAAATTTGCACATCTCATCTACTAGTACCTGAGAGACAGAGGACTAAGGAACACCATCTAAAAATTAAAACGCCTTCTTTTCCAAAAGTCTGTATATATCCCAAAAAATATATCCATATTCTGTCTGTATATGAATTCTCATCAAAATGCTTAGAGCCGAACTCGAGATAGATATTTTGTAGTGCTTGTTTAAAAATATCATATATCGTACCTGATGAAATTCGAAAAGAATGAAAAATGCAGCAAATATTGAAAAGCACAATATCTGTGTAGTTAAGTAATCAAATATTTTTGTCTGTTACATTTTGTAGAATCACAGAAGGTATATAAATAATAACAGTTGGACGATTGTTATATTTTCGCAACAGTCAGACATGAAATAACAATGTCATTTACACAAACATTTTACTACAAATTACTTTTTGGAAATGGCTATCATACTTTTTTCAAACCATGGAAGAAAAAAGCATATACAGAAAAAAAATTATTCTTTGAAAACTACATTATTGTTATCCACAATCTACAAGTTATTCCTAAGCTGAAAAATTTGGTGGGTGTATTAATTTCATTTACAACAAGGATTCCGGATAAATAATTCTGGTAATCATCTGTTAAATCCATATTGCAAAGAAATTAACTGTGCTATAAGTTCTACATATTTCCTTTTGGAATTTCTTGGTGATAAAAACAAATAAATATATTAAATAATTTTTATTTCAAATTTAATAAGAAATTATTTGGTAGAAACCAGAAAAATAGGCATAAACACATTTTGACAGCGAATTTTCACCCTAAATAAATCAAATGGGTATAGGTAGACTTACTGTATATGATTATAGGTAACTTTTGTTCTTATTTTTGTAAAAAAAATCTCACTCTCAATTAAAAAAAAACCGTTCAAGGTATGTTGTTCTTTACAAAACTTTATTTTACGGCAAGTAATCGTGAAAATGGTCTTGTTTTTTCAATTTTCCTACCTAGTTCCTTGCCTCCAACCTCTAAAAATGAAAAATTAAGATGGCCTCATTAACAGTCAATTTTCGATTCCCGACGTCCTCACTATTTTATCTACACTATACGCTAAACATACACGCTTGGTAAGTTTACACCACTTGGTAATAGTGGCTAACAAAAACAAGACAATTTTCATGATCAGCTGCAGCACTATCAGAATAGTGTACGATATTTAGAAAATAAAAGGCTTTCTAAAAAATGTTTTTCGGAATTATTTTTCTTATTTTTCTCTCGAAAAATATTTTTGAAAAACCGCCTACTTTTCCACGTCTGCAATATTTTATACAAAAACATATGATGCGATCAACCAACAAACAAATGATGTTGGTTGGAAGTTTGGTCATTTTCAATTGAAATTTTAGGGCAAGGCTATACAGGATTCTCAAGGATTCGCAAGGCTATACAAGACTCTCTATTTTGTTATCATTGATGACTTTCCGGCGTAATACGTTATGTTAGTTTTATCGTCGATTTCAAGTATATAATCACAAATTGTACAATGAGTTTTAGGGTCAATTTCTCAATAGAGATAGTAGAAGCAATTTCACACAAGTATTAGTATACTAATAATAATAATAAGCTTCTATAGAAGCAAAAACGAAGCTTATGCTTTTGTTAATTTTATTATGAACAAATGTCAATATTTTACCTTTCTCCCATAGAATGCCAAATCCTTAGAAATTTGCGTAGTAAAATTGATACTTTTCACAACAAAATTGATCGTACAAAACACTTAAACAAAATATCCACCCGTTTTGATACGAAAACATTTTTAACTATTTTGTTTTAAAATACTGCACTCAAGTATGTTTTTTAAATACTTCGGAACACACAATTTAATTTAATATTTTATTTTATCCACTATTTTACCAATTCATTACTAAGAAAAACTCTTCTTCTGTTTATAAAAATTACTTTCTCCAATGAAAATGTCAAAAAATTGTAATTTTAAAACCGTTCTACAATTAGTTAGAAATGAAATCACTAAGTAAAGAGTATTAGTGCGCTTAAAAAAATAAATCATGCAGCAAATCAAAACCTTAATTTTATGGGTCTAACAAATTCCGGTAACCCTTCAATTCTTTTAGAGTAATTCGAATACTAATCTTGATTTGTAACAGGACTCATTAATTGATTTTTGTTCAAAACCTACATTTCTCAAAAATACTAAAATTCATCCGAGGCATTTCTTTATAACTATTTTATAGAAAAATTAAAAGAATTTGAATATTTTTGTTAAGACTAAAAAACCTGTAGCCCACGTAATTCAGTCAAACTTAATATGTATTTTGTAAGCCGTAAGAATTAGACTTTCGAAATTTTCATAGAAAATCTTTAAGCACTTGCTATGGGAATTCATTTTAAGTAAAAAAGTGTCATGTTGAAACTCTGTGAAGTATTTATACATTTTTTATTTAAATTGAAAAAAAAATTTTATCAAATAAAGTAGAAATACTTTACGGCGGAAAATATACGTATAGCAATAGAATAGAAACAACTTATAAACCACCTGTTACGCTGTAACGGTGTATTTGGGAATAGAAAAAAGAACGCATATTTATATACTATAATTATATTGCACTTAATTTACACTTATTATTTAGTAACTCACTTAATTATTTAAAAACATTCACTTAACTTTTTATTAATTAATTATTTTAAAATCAGATATGCACAAATAAATTTGATATTTATTTTTTTAAATCAAGAATTATTATTTCACTAAATTTCACCGTACTTTACGTAAGAACGTAAAATGATTTCGGCCCGTAGTTAATTTTTCTACTCATAAGAGTAATATCGTAATGCAGTTGCATCTAAAATGCATTTTCCATTCTACATAAACACGTACAGTGTACTATATATTGATGCATCAAGTTTTCTTCTCGTCGTTGCGTCAGTGCAGTAGGTGACCTAGTTTTGAGGATTGCTCGATAAATGTACAGTTTTACTGTGTATGTTATAGTTTTCAAAAACAGATTTTCTACAATCTTTTATAATATCCTTAAAAACACAAAATTTGGTGAAAAAAAAACGATATTGGCATGAATATAATTATTAAATAAATCTGATTTCTAAATAAATCAGAAAACTTTCCAAGTGAATTTTGTAAGTTCAACAGCGGATATTTTTAATAGTTTACAGATACGTGTAAGAACAATTACATACAGTCAAATTTCGAAAATAGATTGCGAGTAATTTTAGGCAGGCCCTGAACAGCCAAAAAATAGGATAATATATCGACCGACTGGTATTGTAGGAAGAATTCCACGGTAAACAAGGTCTTCTTTTAAAATAATGAGTAAAATATTACTGCCTTGTTGAAATGGAGTTCTTGACACCACACAAAAACGATTAATGCTTCTATTTAAATACTTAAAATCACTATCAATGCCTATTTAAATTAAATATAATTATAAAAAGTTTATATTAAAAAATAAATTTCGATTAATAGAAAATTACTGCATCTGAGTTTTAGTTCGGTCCCAAAAAAGTTAATTATTTTGCATTCTACAATCAACCACTAATTGAAATAAATTTGAATTTTCTATTACTGTGTTGTTATGAAGCATACTTACTTCTGCTATAATTACGTTTCCTAAGTTGCAGAGATCCTAGGTCCTTGAAAACAATTTGATATACATAATATATTATTTGAAAAAGATTGAAAACATAAGTAGGTATATTTCATATTTATAATTGTGTAGGCAACTTATTAAGTAAATACGAAATGTAACTTACATAGACAAGGGGTCTCTATTTCTATAATGAAAATATTAATAGCTAATTAGATCAATTTTATAATTAGATTAAATATTTTATAAATTTTCGGAAAATTAGTTTGTAATATAAAACCTAACCTATTGTAGCGAATCTGAGCGTGCCAATGTAGTAAGCTGAGCACAAATTTACTTGATAGGTAAATGAAATAATTCTTTTAAACAGTTCTTGTTAAAATATATCTGTAAGTTAATTAAGAAGACTATTTTTTTGTATAATTCGTACATCGAGATTCATTTTTAAATTTATAAATGTTATATTGAAATATCACGTTCAGAAAAAAAATGAAACAAATTATTCATGAAATTATTTAAAAAAATATATAATCAAAACTTTGGTAACGATATTATCGTAAGTTTAAAAACTATAAAGTATCTATATTTCACCAAGTTATCACACGCATTATAAAATGTCATTTCCACAAGCTCAAAGTATTTTTTAAGTAGTTTTCAGAGAAATACTTAAAACAAAATTAATTTTCAACACTCCGTAGGTTTTCTGTAAGCCATTTTTTTATTGTAAATAACTCAAAAATAACAAAAACCAGAAAAAAATGAAATTATTTTCTTTTTGAAATCCGTTGAGTTAAAAATAATAGTAAATAATGGTAGCAACCTTTACCAAGTGTGTCTCTAAAAGAAGTGCCCAAATTGCATACTGCCATTTTAATGAATAAATATATCCACTTGTTTGAGAAATGAGAAATGTTTTGCTTATTGTTTATGAGCTATATGTATAATAATTATTAGTTTTAATTAGCTGGTTACATTTTAATGAATTTTAACACAAGCAATTTGTTAAAATTATGTAAGAGGGTTCGTTCAACACAGCAAAACAATATAGAATGAATATATCTCTATAGTAATAATATTTTTGATGTGGTTTAATTTATATTTGAATCATAAATATTCCTTAGGGATGAAATAATGTGGAACGAATAGATAGATATAGGTATATAAAGGACATTGTTTTCTTGTATATTATACCGAACTAAGAAATTGTTATTTAGCTGATTCGAATATACAATTCTGTAAATTTAATTAATTTATGATCGAAGGGTTATCTTAGGTATTATTTATTTCTCGTAGTGGTTTTTAATTTCATTTATTATTCGCGTTTTTTTCATTTTATTTTTCGTTTTTTTATAAAAAGATATGTTTGTTTACATGATAGCTACAATTATAAACAAATTCGTACAAATGTGAAAAATTAGGTTTGTTGTTCTTTGAACAGACTAAAACAAATATAAAATACAAGCAGTTTAATGAAAAAAAAAGTTAATAAAAATTGTGTTAGAAATTGACTGTTAGAAAAGTTCCGGAACAGCAATCACACTTGGAAAATAATAGTTTTAGGAAAAAGTTTCATACAAAAGTTGTAGAGCTAAGGGGCTTGTTTAAGTTCTGGCCTGAAGGATACACTGCTTTCCAGGGACATTGAAAATGAGTTCTAAATTTTAACTGGAGACAGATAGAAAAATACTTTTAATTCATTAATATTTTTCGGGAACTCTATTGATTAGGGAGAAATCGATTTTTATCTTTGATATAGATCTACCGACAGTAAGCCAGAGTAAACAGTTTATTTAATAAATTATGTCGAAAATTGATCATATTCAAAATATATTGAAAAACATTAATAGAATTTCTACTTCAATTCCTGTAGAATACAGGATTTTTTAATTTAAAGTTTTTCCACAGCTTTTAGTAGTAGAAATAGAAGGTCATCCTTAAGGCTTAAATTAATTAACATTCTGCTTTAAACCTAAAACTATTATATGAATCCTCTTTTTCTAATACCATTCCTTTCCAAGTTTGGCTGCTGTTCCGGGATTTTTCTGACACCCCGTATATATAAGTTGAAATTTTCGCGTTATGATTATACAGGATTGTTACATGAAATGTTACCACTTAATTGGGATACAACTTGTCCAAAAAGATTTTATCAAAAAAATAGGTCACCAAATGTCTCTCCTTTAAGTGGTAACATCTTTTTAAACAACCCTGTAGAACACTCTATAGCTTTAACTTTATATCTAGTCAAAAAATTTTTATCGTATTTTCATAGGTGTTAATTATATAGTATATCTAACACTGTTTACCATTAATGTGAGCAGATAGAGATCCCTGTTGAAGCAATTAACAAAACTTTCCCTATCAGCTTTACAGGACTTAACGTAGTCACGATTATTAGTCTTCTTTGTGCATTATTTTCTAAATTTTCTTTATATTGGGTGTAACCTTAAGTACGCTGCAAGTTGTCTATGAGTATGTTCAAAGCTTTAATTGTTCTTTACTTATTTCGGTAGTAACATAACGCTTAAACCATAATTAAAAGGTAAAAAAATTTTAATAGTTTCTTCGCTTAATGCACCAAATACTGATACTGAAAATCAGGCCTACCTGTAAGTAGGTATTTGCTGTTCCGGTTAATATCTTCTTATGAAAATGACATATTCTTCACCACAATAATATATCCAAGGTATCCGGACACAAAATCCCAGGCTTACAAGATTTTATAAATGTCGACAAAAAAAATGAAGTGGTGAAAACATCTATGACGAAGGATAGTTTTTCTGTAAATCGACTTTCATAAATCAAAGAGTTTATTTAATAATTTAAAGCGTGTGACTATACACGGTGATCCAACAATGTTTCAGGTTTTTTTTTAAACTGATTAATAAAATGTATTTTTTTTTTTCATTTGATTAAAAAAGTTTTAATATATTTTTTTTCGTTTTTCCCTTGTAATTTATTAAAATTGAAGATAATGCAATTAAAACATATTTGATTTGTATACTGATATGCTAAAAAATTTAAATTTCTTAAAGGGTTATTTTCTTGAAGAGAGTAAATAGCATGGAACGAAGTGAAGTTTCCTAGAGTTCTATTCTACCCAAAACTAAAATGGCCAAAATGGGGGGTATAGTTATGGTATATTTTCAAAAGTTAATGCCAATAGCAATTTTTGTGTCGTAATTGAGATATATTAAGTAGTCATTATAGATATTTCTTTTTTCAAGAAACATCTCCTTACATGTACGGGATAGTCTTCACACAAATAATATATCCAAGGCATACTGATTTCAAAATCACAGGCCTACAATATTTTATCAAAGTTTAAAGACATTAATTTATCAAAAAATGTTCTTTAAAATTTATAAACATCTCTTTGAGATATATTTGTGAAGTTATAATAAAATGCATTTACAAACACATTCATTTCACGCCTCTTTTGTAGATTAAACGTATCATATTTATTCTGTTTGAAACTTTTGACAAGACTTTGAGAAAACATTGAAAGATTCATTACATGTCAGAATAAAATATTTTCTTGTTTATGTTAAAAAAATTTCTATTTTGTTTAAAAGCCAACAATAGAATATTTTTAAAATGGTCAAAAATTTTTACGTATCCGTAGTGAATAAAAAGCTCTTCTATAATGAAAATAGTTTAAAAGCTGTCTAGTAAACAATATTTTTTTTCCTATAATTTTACTTTGTTTCAATTATTACATGTTTTCAAAAACGTAGTTTAGCACAAATTCGCAACGAAGGAAAAACCTAAGCTATATACACCGTACATCCTCAAGGCTACCGCATTAAAAAACAGAGTTATAAAGAGTATATGAACCTAAAAAATAGTGCCTTTAGATCCAACATACAATGTTAATGATTCGTTAAAGATGGGGTTTGTAAGGAGGAAATTAAAAGGCCATAATTTGAATTTGGATAGTAACCTAGTAAAAGAAGATAAAATGGAGCAAATTTTTTTACTGCAAACTTTGCTCATTCTAAAAATTTCAATTTGATTTATTTAAATAATTCTGAAAATTACATAGACCCATAACAAATCTCTATCTCGTTAATGATTAGTGTTAGTGTCACGAGGTACGAGACGAGGCGAGGTTTTGGTATCACCTCGCCTCGCCCCGGAAGAATGTTCATTACCATCTCTGACTAAATTTTCAAGTGTACATAATGTGGCATAAAATGGAGAAAAAAAAATTGTTATAATAAATTTCTTTAAAACACGGAATATAAGTTGCTTATTCTCTAAATTTTTTACTTCTCTTTTTCTGTGTCATTGTTTCACTGTTTCTCTGTTTCTTTGTATTATAAAATCTCAATACTAAAATTATATATAATTTTTTATAAATAATTATTTTCCCTAAAATATTTTAAGAAATTTAGAGGGAAGGGGTCACCTATACCGGGGCGAGGTGTTAGGGAAAATTTACCTCGCATCACCTCAGCTTTTGAAACAATGCAATTTATACTTTGCCTCGCTTCGGGTAGTAACGAGGCTTAAATTTTTGAACTTCGCCTCGCCTCGTAACCTCGGTGAAACACTATTAATGATACATCGAATTCTGAAACTGAAAAAGAATTTTTTCCTAGATTCTCTATAATGTTTTGTCTTCTAATGCCGTAGTTTTGGAATATCCCACCATGTAGGTATTTATTCAAGAATCAATAAGGAAGAATTGTTAATCCGAATATTTTGACAAAAACAACGAAACCTTTCTTAAAAAGCTTACTATCCAGTTTCATTCTCTGGATTACGATTCTTTATTTTATGTTTATTGCTTATAGCTACACAAATAATACAATGTCTTTTAAATATACATATCTTTTGTTATATATCTTCTACACAATGAATTATGTAATAAAGCCTACAAGCCTACACCTCCAAGACGTAATAATAATGACGCGAACGCAAATTATAAGTAGGATATGATGAACTAAATGTGTAAGGAAAACTGACTGTTCCGCTTCAAATATTCACAATACGACGTATTTATAAATTTTATATGTATATATTGTTTTATGGAGGTTGAATTCATATTGCGATGCGAGGAGGGCTTGCTTTTGTATTGTATGAGAAATTAATATTATTTATCTTTATGAAAAATAAAAGGGAAGTCATATCTTTTTTAAGGTGTTTTAAAGCTTCGATAAACAGAATCTTTTCTAAAAGAATAGTATTTTAAACAATCAAACTCCAAAGATATAGGTTCAAGGCAGTTTTCGTAGTGCGATACTCTCTCGAGACCAAATTGTGATATTTTATATGGGATTTTCAATCTTTTTTGCTGATTATTTCAGCTAATCAATTATTTTGAGATACCTATAGTACACCCTCGTCAGAATTGAAAAGACAAGGCTTTATTCAAAAACTGTGTAACTCTTCGATTGCTTTTTAGTTGAGAAAGTTGAGTTTTTAACCTTTACGCGAGTGTTCCTTGTAGTTCGATTTTGTCGTTTTTTTGTGAGGTTTTTTTATGCTGTTTTGATATTATGTTAAAAGATTTGTTACGTTTGAACAGGAAATGTTAAAAAAGTAATAATTTGCGGACTTGCTACCAAAGCAGTCCCCCACCAAATTAGCAACGAGTCACATAAGAGTAATTACGATTAGCTGATTCATACTGACGATGACTACTTGGTAGCCGAAATACGTCTTTATAAAATACAAAAAACTGATCTAGGAAATTGGGGCAAAAAATAGAAATTTATTTCAAAATATCCTAAAGTTTTCATTTATTATTGTTGATAATATTTATATTAATGTCTCCAAGTTAAGATGCAATTTTTTTTTTAAATTTAAATTACTTACAAACAATTTTCAAGATATATTAATTTTAGTCCCAAATTTGAAACGCTAAGAAATATTGATTATACAAACAAAATTTAGGTATAGGTGGTCTTAAAATCAACTAATTAGAACAAATCTGACCTCCCGCCCGTCCATCTGTCAGAACGATAACCCAAAGTCGAAAGAAGGTGTCATTCTAAATTATCTTTTAGTGCGGGCTAAGGACGTATCCAGTGAGTTAGAGTTCATAAATGAGCAACATAGATCAATTTTGTCTTGGATTCGGGGGATCCACCTTATAAACCGTAAGAGATTTTCCCGTGAGGGCGCAAATTAGAATCAAACTTTAGTATCCATTTTCTCCAAAACTACAAAAGATAGAGAGTTAAAAATTTGTAAGTAGCTTCAATAGTGAGATTTGGGAAATAATTTCTAAAAACGAAAAAGAACATTTCTAGAAAATACTTTCGAAAACACTGATATTCAACACTATTGATGCAGGGTATTTCAAAGACTGTATCAGTGAATTGTTTATTTTCACTTGTTTTATTAGTTTATTATTTTATGGTCAATGACAATGAACATAAACCGTCAAAAACTCGCCGAATGACTTTATTTCGTTTAACGCCCTTTGCACACGGGAAAAAACATAATTTTCTTAAATAAAAATTTTATCAATCCTTATCAAGTTCTTATGAAATGCGTTAAAAAAATCACAGAGAACTATTAATCCATTATGGGTTCTCATAAGAATTTTCTGATTAAAAAAAAAATAAAGTAATACTCATAATTCAAAAACAATTTTTATTGGTTACATTCCATAAAATTTTTCTATTAAAAACACCACAATTTGTATAAAAAATAATTATAATTAAAATAAAATGAAAATAATTTTTAATCAAAAACAATATTCAAATTTTTTCTCATATCAGAATAGAATTTATATTTAATTTTTATTAGAACGAAAGATCGACTCGTCGGTCGTGTGGCTTTATAAATTTGCATATTCAAATTATATCAGCTAATATTGAAAAACAATTACATTTTATTTTTTTATCACAAATAATAAATTTTTATCAACATTCAATTGGTGGTGTTTTACACAGTTTTTTACACTTATAAAGTGATAAACACAGCATACAATCTGGTATTCGACGATATATATTCGAAGTAGATGTATATATAAAAAAAAAAGTTTTATGGAAACAATTTAAATTACTTTTAAATTACGTAGTACCTACGACTTAATTATTTTACAAATCAGTTGGAAATACCGCCCCTATGTATGTATGTGTGTTAATAGTAGTTGTTAAACACAAAATAAGGGATGGTATAACAAGTTGTGATATCAGTTTTTATACAGTGTGATTTATGAAAAATATCAACGTATAGATTAAGTATAGTAACCTAAGTTTGCTTTACTTATTGATAGAGTTGCTACCTATCAAAAACACTGCCAATCAAAGTCCTAATTTCTAACAATGTTTGGTATTTTCCAATTTTTAAGGCTTTTTGATTTTATTAGAAAAGTTAGTAGGGAGTACAAATTCTAATTTGGTGGTCACCATGCTTTCGATCGTCACTTCGTAAGCGACATCCTACCATGTTGAAAACATCAGTTTACGATCTGTGATAATAGCGCATGCCTTCCACTTAGACGGCTCGTGCTCGAATCTATACGCTTGCAGTACAAATTTTATTTTGATTTCTTGTTATTTAAAAATTTTATAGAAAATTTCATTGTTTATACTTCGGTTTTGTTTAAAAAGCTATGCCCGTTTTTGATTCTGGGAAAAATTTACGCCCAAAAATATAACCAAAAACGAAATTGTCGGCGTACGTACTTTCGACTTCTCTTCGCTTGCACTGTTTTGTCAAAATAACAAGGCCGGTTTTTTAGATTTCCCTAATAAAAACTCTCCGGCAAATGCCGAATGTCTTTTGAATGTTTACGGCGAACAAATACACATGCGTTTAAACATTATGAAACATAAAAGTATCTTGAAAATTTCGATTTGGATTTTGGAATCCATTACAATAACTTTCTTATACTGGGACTTAATAAACAAAATGTTCACCTACCTTGAGCAAAACTCGTCACAAACTTGTGGAATTCTGATAACATCGAGGGGTCTAGGATTTTTTTTTTAAATTTTAAAACACTGTGTAAAATTAACGAAAATGATCATTAAACATTTGTTGTTAATTAGACCATTTTACGACCCAAATACTTATATATCGCTGATAAAATAATTGAGAACATCTTATGAAATTTATTCAAAACTTTGCATTAGTAAAATCCAAACCTTTTTCTCCTACCTATTGTGATACCTTTTGTAAGCTAGCGCAGAATCGTGTTGATATTTTAAAGAACCATTAAAAGCAGGGGACTATAACATATTTTTAGAATCGCTACAAATTTCTTGGAATGTTTTTTTTTTCTTTAAATGTAGATACTTAAATATGGGATTTATTCAGCTACCGCCAGGAATTAAGTGAAAAAAATAGCTGAAAAAAACTAGCTTTTGAAATATATAGTGAGGATATATTGGATATAATACGAAGGAAATCAAAATGATAATAATTTTGATTGACATAATTTGAGTTTTCATTTAAAATAAAATTTTAATTATACATTTTCTTAATTTTTGTTTATTTCAACTTACATTTCTTTTTAAATGTAGATATTCTAATTTCAATAGAATTAATTACACTACGGTTTCATAAAAATTGATTCTAGCGAAATGTATCAAGAAAAATACTAAGTAAACACCTTATGTACAAAATACCCAAATAGATATAAGACTCGTACCATCTTTCACTCATTTCCACCGACAATTGTCTTGTCTCTCTAGTATACACATTTTCATTCTGGTACCCTAATTCGAACTATATATTATATATATATATATATATATAATCTGTATAGACTTTATATATGTGTTAACACCCTATGAAACCTCGTTCTTAGTACGTAATCCTTAAAACAGATATCTGTGTAACTCACAGAATCATCACATCGCATCATAGTCACTACCTATTATTGAGTAGAACAAAACCAACCCTCAATACTAATTTATTGTTAAAAATAAAGTATAGATAATTTTATATAACATAAAGAAAATGAATAAATTATCACATAGGTATAATAAATGCTCTAAATTGAATACATTATTCTTTCAGAAATACCAACAGATCCTGTTTTACAATTTTGTATCTTATCATGTGACAAAATTTCTTTCACCGTGGAATAAAACCAATATTGTCGAAAAAAATTCAGTGGAAAAAATTTCTGTGAAAGAAAATCCAACAAAAATTTCTGAGAGAATTATACAAATGAATAACAATTTATCAAACCACAATGACCGATATAAAACAGGACTGTGCATGAGCTAAATTTATTTCATAATTGATAACATTTATAACAAATTTTTTTGCAGGTATGAAAAACATTAATAATGGAATCGCTATCTATGGTTAACAATAATTATTCATATTTGAATAAAATATTTTCTTTAAAAAAGTTATAATAAGTTATACATAATAAGTATAGTTATATTTTATATCTAAATCAAAGGATCAAACTGATATTGTATGGATTAAAATACGTGATCCTAACATATTTTGATCCTAAGTGAATATGGAGTGCATTCACAAGATTTAACGCTACCTTTTAGTTAGATTTATATAATCAGTGGATCAAAATTGGGTTTACCTGCTTTTCTCTTATCTCAAAAACCTATGCTATCGTTCAAGTAGAAATAAATTTAAAGTATATAATGATTATATTTAAAAGCTAAAGACAGTCAAATTCATAGCTTCCATAGGCATAGAAGCGCTTGAAGTTCTCAGCGCCTCAAGCGCTTCTTTAGATCTTGTTCTTTGAATTTATTATACTTAAATTTTCTTTTAGAAACGAAACAACGTTATCTTATTCGACATTTCACAAAACTAGCCTAATTTAGAAACGTCTGGAAAGATACTATATTTTTCATATGTACTGTGTCTCTAAATCTGATAGAGATACCTACAGTGCGGATGAGAGATACGGTATCTCTCTTGAAAACGTTTCTAATCGACGCTTCTGTATGCATTTCAGATATATATAGAAGCGTCGATACGCAAAGAAAATGATTCATTTAAATAGGTCAACAATTAATAGACTGTTGACATTTTTGAATGATATATACATGAATAAGTTTTATACCCTATTTCTATGCTAAACCCTAGAAAAAGAATAGAATGAACCTTTTCAATATAAATAAAAAATGATTGACGGTTTTATTAATTAAGGTTATAAAATTTTGTAACAATATTACATTGTAATTTGTCAGACCGTAACATAATTTAATTTTTGAAAACTACGTTGACAAAAGTAAACTATATACAATTTTCCAAAAAATATTAAGATATATATTTGAAATGTATTAAATAAAAGTGTTTTACGATCACAATTTTTCAATTTTTGACTATTATAATTTACTAGCGCTTTCACATAGTTTTCCCATCACCCATACCAAAATTAATGTTTCTATTTTGTATTTTTGAATTTCGTTATGATTATGACTAAATAGAGGCTAAATATGGGCAGTGTCTATCATCAAGTAATAATGTTAAACCAATATCACAATATTATAAGTGAATGGAAAGAATTTTTTTTTAAATTGTAGCTAGTCAAGCGAAACCAAAGCTAATGGAAGAAGAGCCCACCTTAAAAAAATAAAGCTCTTTTGCTCATGTTTCTTTCTCAGGATACGTATCTATATAAGTACTCTATACCTAAGAAGAGCTATTATATTTCCTTGCTCAAAGACTTATATGAATTAAAAATCACAAGAATTCGATTTTCATCTAGTACGTAAAAGTTGAGAGATAACAACAAACATTAAGAAATCAAGCTGTCTTGGATGTATAGTAATCTAAGGTTATATAATACTCATCTATAGTATTAAAGCACAAATTTTTTAACACCAAATTTTACCCAAATTTTAAAAAAGCTATATTTTTGCGATAAATCATTGAATTTGGAACGACAATAGCTCATTTGATAACTTGTACTTTATTGTTTTAGAATGTTTTACTCAAAAATCACCCCAAGCCGCTTTGTACGAACAGTTGAAAAGGTGAGAAATGTCTCTAAAGTTTAGAAACTTACAAAAAACTGTTTATTTATATTTCTTGAAAATGAGCTATAAAAAAATATCGTAAGATCACCTTTTTGGAGCAAGATATTTCCGAGCAAAATTAACTCTTCTGTATTTAAAGCCATGTATCATCTGAAAAAGTCGTCGCATGGGAATTTGTCTCATATCATTCGAAAATTCGTCTTCTATTAATCCCCTGCATATTGTTTTGTAAAAAATTTTTATAATTCTCCCCCCTTTACATTTTCAAAGCATGTCACCAAAGATACTTTCATTTTTTACCTATAGATTCCAAAACTAGAAAGTACAAGTTCTCAAAAAAACGATTGCGGTTGTAAATTCGATTTTTTTCAGAGAAATAGACCATAGTTACACATGGATACCAATCTGCCCAGCCAGTAGGATAGAGTGAGAATCCAAATTTGACGAAAAAAACAAAATCTAAGGAAAAAGATAAAAAATTTGTGAAATTATACACCAACAATATCTGTGTTAAATGGCAGGTGGTTTCGGTAGAAATAATAACGTTACAGGATGGTTTCAATTTTCTGAAAATTAATGAAAAATATATGAAAAACTAGATATAGTCATAAAAATATCAACAAATGGTAGAAAACACCCTAAAAACGTGTAAACCAAAGGGCAGACAGTTTGGTCAGGTAAAAAGTTCTGACACAGATTGAACAAAAATTTGAAGAAATAAAATTGCAAACACTGGGTGTAGTGACAAACCATATAACTATCAATAGTTCTAAATATGTTTTATAACAGGACTGTCTGTTCCGCCAAATATACGTGATGAAGTTGTAAATCTTCACCTAGTAGTAGGCTGACGGTTTACAAGACTGAATCTTACTAGGCTTAAAAAATTCAATGAAATATTTTAAACAATATAAATTATGCATTTTTGAATAATAAAATCTAATAATATTTATCGTACACATGTACCATCTCTCTACACTACTTATAAAAGTAATATATACCTAATATAATTCATTATTAGTATTCTAGTATATGAATCCTCATAGTACCTACCTATAAATGAATGTCCTTTCAAAATATTTAATTCAATTAAAAAATATTTGTATAGTTTTCTTTATTTATTTAAAAGACTACCAACTATTTTTATATCTGTTATCTTTGTTCAGTTTGATAATTTGTGTCCCGATAGTCCTTTTTAATGTGAATTTGAGAAGTCATCTTAGGTCATCTATTAGAAATTTTTACCTACTATTTTAAATTAATTGCTTTTAATAACTTCAAAAGCTTTAGAACATTCATTTTTCAGAAAGGCTCAGGTAGGTATTTGCTTCACCATTTTTTTAAAACATTTGTTAATGAAAAACTATGCAGTATGCAATGATTACATTCGATAAAAGTTTTTAAATTGAAGTTGCAGAAAGCAAAGAGGAAAAAATCTGATAGAAATGCCGCAAAACCTCCATGTATCCATTCCGGTTGCTAGATGCAACCAGAAATTAATATTTTTAGGCGTTTTAAACTTGGGACTAAACTTAATATACCATGATATATATTACATAGATACATGGTATAAAAATAAGTCTAACACAATTAGACTCATATCAGTTAAGCTTTCTTCAAATTTCAACATCCTAAAAAACAAAACTGGCGTATTACATTAAGTGTAGAAAAATCATTATTTCATAAATAAATAAAAAATAGTGAGTTTAAAAAAAATTGTCTCCTACAATTCCTGTTGTTTGGCACGGAGTCGAATTATTTGTGATCTCGAATTTGAATTTAACCTTACTAATAATGAAATACGTATAGAGGAACACTTGTAATTCAAAAACTTGTGATCGAAACATTTTTTCAAGAAATATAAAGTCCCTACATTCGAGTCGAATGATTAGATTTAATGATTCCATAGGCTTTGAATGAAAATTCAATGTTGCTATTCTATTTTGGCTACAATTCAATTTTGGAGAAAGCTTAAACCTAAAAAATTTTTCCTGCCAGATATATTCGTTCTCTTATAAAGTTTGTTAAATTGTATTCTATCTCCGCAACCATTCACCCGCAACAAATCAACAAAGCCAATTCGATCTTCAGCCATAAAAATTATCAAAACTAGTAGAATGCACTGAAAATAATAATGCTCTCAAATAAACTAAAAGAAGTAAGCAGCAAAAATTGTCATGAAACAGTCATCAAATTAGCAACAAGAAACACATTTCTTATAAGAATAATTACGATTAGCTAATTCATACTGATGGGAACTACATTGTAATCAAAATACTAAATTTTGTTAAAAATCCTCTTAATTATTCATTGGTGTAAAAAATTTTTATAAAGAAGTTACTCTATCAATTTGAAATTTAAATATGTTATAGATACTCATATTATACCTGGCCAGGTTACTTTTATTTTTCGAAAATATTGTTAATTTTCCCAATTTTCATTGTCTACACTCAGATACTTTTTCTTATTCCACTATACCTTCTTGTGAACAATGAAAATTGGTTAAATTAACAGGATTTTTGAGAAATAAAAAGTAACCAAGGCTGGTAGAATATGAGTACCTATAACATATCCAAATTTCAAATCGAGTGTGTAGTGTAAAGGGTATAATTGCAATGCTTAATGTAATTTAATTGTAACTTCTTATCTGAATAACCGCTTTTCTTTATAAATTTTTTTCCACCAATGAATATTTAAGAGGAATCTTAAAAAAATTATAAAGTTTCACGCCAATCAAAAATGTGTACAGAACATCCTTAAGCATTAATTATCTTTGACAATTTTATATTCAAATAAAACGTAACGCATTTTCCTGGAAAAAGGAAACGATCACATTTTTAAAGCAACAGTTTCTGAAATCTTTGAATTGTAAATTCCATTTTTCGATAATTGTCGACTAGGTACTTTATTTTAACAATTCTATTTCTATAAAGTTAAATAACTTTTAAAATTTTTCACGCCCAATTAAATTTAAACAAAACAAAACTTTCTTGATTATTTATACATTTAATGGAAACAATATTATACCATGTATATAGGAAATATACATGGTATATTAAGTTTAGTCCTAAGCTTGTAACGCTTAAAAATATTGATGCTACGAAAAAAATGTTGGTATTTTTTTGTTTTTCTGTAAGTGTTCATAGAATCATCTAATTAGTCCATTTTCGCTTGTCCGTTCGTCCGCCCATCCGACCGACCGCCCGTCCGCCCGTCTGTGAAAACGAAAAAAGATATCAAGGTGAAATTTTTATAACATGCTTAGGACGTTAAAAGTGAGGCCAAGTTCGTAAATGAACAACATAGGTCAATTGGGTCCGTAGGACTCACCTTGTAAACCGTTAGAGATAAAATAAAAGTTTAAATGTAAAAAATGTGTCTTATTTAAAAATGAACAACTGTTTGAAACATTTTTTTGTAAACATCACTGTCTACTTACGAGAGCACGCATTAGGTGCAAATTTTATAGCATGTATTAATATGGCATTGTCAGTTATAGTGTGGCATGTATAGGTATGTGTGTAATGCGATAGAGTAATCAAGACAGTCTATTCATGGTATTTCAACAATTAACTCAGTCAATTGTTTGCTTTCACTTATTTTTTAGATAATTTCCAACCCTTTCAATAATAATTAAAGATTTATTGTATAAAACACGCATTTCACATAAGGAAATTCTTAATTTTTCTCCAAAATAAATGCGTATTATTGTGTATATCTATAAAGAAAACGTACATATATGTAATCAACAATATTGACGGAAATTCAGTTTAAAATGAAAACGATTTGGGGTTAAATATATGAAATTAGGTTAGGGAGGGAGTTATTTATTACAGGAATTCAGGATCTGTAATTATAAATGTTTATAGCTTAGGGTGTGTTTTATATGCGTATATATCCAACATGTTTTTTTCTTCTTTTTGTTTTAATAGGATTTGTGAATCGGATTTTGTATTTATTTCTTCTTGAAAATTTTTTAAAGACCATATTATTTTATGTTTTATTTATTTCTAAATTAAATAAATATTTTAAATTAAATATCCTTTTTCAGTGTATTTATTATATTTTTTACTTATAATATTTATAATATCCTTATTATTGTATTTATTTAAAGACCCGTAATTATTAATAAGATTATTTTTTCTTAAATTGATTTAAATATATTCATACTGGATAAATATTGTTACTGAGTTTATAGCAGGGATGGATTTGTTTGCTTGGGAAAAAAAAAGTAGAATTTTTGTCACTAAAATAGATCCACCTCACAGGCGATCTCTTTGGGCCAGTGGAAAAGAGAGGTGAACATAGTAATAAAGTCATGACTTGACCCACGATTCTAGTGTAGAAAAAGCGAAATTCAGCGCACTAAGTGCAAAGTGGTCAATTTTCAGGAGCAGAAACGTTCGAAATTATTAAAAAAGTTTCATGTTTATATTGATATTAAATTAAGAGGTCCTAATTTACAAAAAAAAGATAATATAGGTGTGTGAGTTAAAAATTAATTTTACTAAAAATTTACCTGGTCACTAAGTTTTGGGGTACTCAGGTAACCCGTTGAAGAATTAATGGGTAGGCCACACACTGCACGGATTAAAATACAAATACTCCGACATAAAAAAGTTAAAAATAACACAAATTACTTATATACCTACATTTTCCAATTTTGTGATAAATTAACGGCGTTCTTTTGATTGAATTTAATATAAATTGGCAAAAATGCAGGTGATAGATTTTACAATGATTCTAAAAAGAATACTCTAGAAAATTTTGTGAATTTTTTTTTGTTTCAACTTAAATTTCATATTAAACAGACTAGTATAATTATAATCCCGGAAGCGAACTATTTGAGACGATTATTTTTGAATACTTTATTATTATGATTTTTAATAATTTTCTATTATTCACAAAATATATATAAAATTAAATATTATATATTCAAGAAACTTTAATATTTTATAATTACGGTTTTATATCAAAAAAGGAACAATAGAAATTTTTGATGGTTGAATCTTCTTCTGCGTAGGTTATTTGTTGATGAGTACCCTATATTGCAGGTTAAAGGAACATAAATGCCCATAATTTCATTATTATAAACATAAATGCCTTATTATATGTATGAATACTTCATAAATATAAATATATGTACCTTTACAAAGTGTTACAGAATTATTATCATGAAATTTTTACAAAACTTAACATTTGTTTTTCATATTAATCCAGCCACAGATAATATATATTAATTTCTAAGCTTAATTTATCCGTTTAATCCAAGTTGACCGTTATTAAGCCAAGTCTTTGATTTGTAATCATTACCGAAACAAACTAAAATTGAAATATGGATAAATTTTTTAGCTGTCTTGTTTTTGGCCAATCGAAGAAATTAACGGTTTTTACAAGAAAATTCGGTATTTAAGGTAGATATACATTTTTTAAATGCTAAACTATATTTTCAAGTAATATTTCTTCAATTACTACACTTACTAAGGGACCATTTATTAATTACGTCACAACGTTAAAGGGGGGAGAGGTCAACGAATTATGACATTGTGTGACAAGAGTAGGGAAAGATCGAAAGCTTTGTGACGTCACATGTTAAAATTTAAAATATTAACGCAAAATTGATATTTAAAAAAAAATAACGCATAAAATCTAAGTTTTTTTATATTCCCTTTCTAAATTCTCCCGTACTATAAATTTTTTTAAACGAGAATTTGAATCATTATGAACGTAACCAATCGTTTATCGTTTATCGTTCACTTAATTAATATTTTGTTCTGTCTATTATTTAAACTGTTTGACCTGATGTTGATTTTATTACAAATTTTTATTAAGAATTTGAGAATTAAAAAAAATTTTTTTAAACTGCTGTTTTATTTTAATTATTTCTATTTCATAAATTAATGAATGGTGCTTAATCAGGTATACTTCAGATATCACACATTAACTAATATATTGATTAATATGATATTGAATTTTTTGATAGACATTGCATCCTTTGCTAACGGAATATAAAATACACTCTTTTTTTCGCCTTGGAGTCTTATTTTTCAAAGAAATTTATTGTGTTCCACCACCTGACTTCTTTTTAAACAAACAAAAATCTCTTGGGTTACCTTTGAACCTAAAAGAGGAACAAAAATTGGATTTTATACAACGAAACATGGCTTTATACAATTTTTACGAGGTCGTATTTGATATAATGGTAGTGTGATATCTAACATAAGCATTGAACAAATAACGAAGTCTGTTGTATTTAATCTAAATTATTACACGTTTCTGTTGCATCCTGTATTAAAAGTATATACCGCATATATAATATACATACCCTTTTTATTATATTTATGTATGTAGATATAATTTAAATATTATATTAAAAATAAGTCTAATGGAAATGATTTTATTACAAAATTAATGCACTCATGCACGAATTAAGGCACATGGATGATTATATTATTAAATATTTTTGCATAGTTATAATTTAAGTAAATAACACATTTAAAAAACAAAACAAAAAATTGTTTTTAATAAGAATATGTGAGTATACAAAAAGTGTTTCATTATATATATATATATATATATATATATCCTATGTGTTTAAAAAGTTTATTTAGTGCTATTGGATTTGACAAGCACGGCTATTTGATCGAGACTCTGAGCCATCTTTATTTAAAAAAGCCTTGGATTATTTTCCGTTTTACATGTTCCAACCAAGAAAAATCAACCAATTCTAGGTTTGTCAATCGCTACTTTAGCCTTGATCAAAGCCAATAAAGCGAGCCAAAGTCTCCCAATTCATAACCAAACATTGGCTATAAATAGATTAAATCAAGTGTTGGATTGCGAATGTCTCCACAAACATTAGCCAAGGCTATAAATCAAGCTTCAGTGGGCAAAATATTGGCCAAGGTTAAGTTAACTTTAATAAGTCAGGTCTTGGTTTGCCAACTCGTTCCAAAGCTTCAACCAAATCTAATGACCCAAAACATGGTTGCCAGTTTATAACCTAACATCCAAGTCTTAATATAATCTAGCGAATCAATAACTTGCTTGCCATTTTGATCGAATACTTGGTCTAGAAAAAAAGATCAAGTTTTGTTTGCAAGCAATTTCGAACCAAATGTAATAAACCAAGTCACGCGCATTCAAGTTTTTGATGACAAAATAATCCTTAAAAAATTATTGCTATTGTTTGTTGTTACCGTGCTTAAGGTATAGGTACAAAATTATAATCCACTCTTACGCTTGATAGAGAGATATTGCATTCGACGTGGACTAACATGAAACTTACAAGACAATTCAAAAAACTGTGCAAAGCTAATGCTAACTTCCTCTCTTTGTAACTCTCATGAAAATGGGGAATCCATCTTCCCTTCATCAATACGTTTTTCACTCCTAAGAAAGTTCGGTAAGACATGCCTTTCAATAATTTTTACAGAATATTTCGCAACACTTAAATTTTTTTATAAAGCCTCATACGCTTACCTTTCTTACTTCTATACACTCAAGAAAAATGCAGTATTTTGCTTTCGACATAAATATAGAAAATGCCAATCTCTGTGGATTGACGTCCGACCAGTATTAATCTCTTCCCAAACCTTAGCCAAGGCAAGTAATTCAAAACCTTGTTTAGTAGCCTAAGTCAAGGCCTGAGCAAAGGCTGGTAAATCAATGATTGATAAACCAATGTTTTGGCAACGGCTGGTTAACCAATGCTTGCTGAATCCTTGGCCAATGTTAATATTTGATAATAATATAGTAAAGAGAATGTGTGAGCGATCAAATACATTCTACATAAACTAAATTTATATATTGTCAATCGATTCTCATGCAAGACAGGTCCATTTTTGGTTTCCAAGCTATGGCTAACGCTCGACAATCTCTCTTCAGCCTTAAACAAGGTGTCATTTATGACCCTCCTTTATTTAAGGTTGAATGAATACAGTTATTTTTACATGTTTTGTGTTTTACAATTTTGGAAGTGTTGAAGTATAATTTTACAATATTATATGATATGTATACACATCTTTTATTATATATTTATTCTCTGCAAGAAACTTTTTAAACTTTCTGTAGTAATCACTAAATATTTTCTACCTGCAAGTATACCTACGTTAGTTTCATCACCTTAATTTTCATGCATTATGCATTTTTTTCGAATTTCCCCAATTTTTGTATATATTTTGTATTCAAGCATAAAATTGAATATACAAATTTCATTTAAAAACTAGCGTAAAGTAAAGTAGCCCCTAAGTTTAGAATATCAAAATAAATAACTTAAAAGCACAGAAGCTGTTAATACAAAAAAATAAAATTTCTGTTTGAAAATGAGATTTAAGGCTGTTGTCACGCTATGGGCATATCGACCGAATTATAAATTTGTATATACTTATTAAGAATGTAAGATAGGAAAGTTTGTGTTTTGTTGTGTTATTAACAAATTTTTTAAGTCTAGAAAAAAACATTCACGTATTTGTTCTAAGTTTAAAAAAAAATTTAAACAAAATTTTTGATCTCTTCATTCTTGAAATAATTACTCAGAGTTATTTAAATTTATTGCATAACAGAAACAATTATATTTAGAGCAAGTGTAAGAGAGATGTCTATTGTATACAGAATCACAGATGTCTATTATCATACAGAATACCAGATATATGAACATTAGAGTGAAAATGAATACTATATTTGAATATAGTATGACGTAGTACACAACATTTTTACAACATTGTACAGAGACAACAGCCTTAATAATAATATTATCTTCCGTCTTAAGAATAATTTAAAATAACTACTTGTACTTTAGGCTACAAAACTTGATCTTTTTTTCTACTGTCACTTGTTGAGAAATAGTTTTTGGGCCAATGGATACGTTCTAGGGAAATAATTTTTGTATTGAAATTAATCATAGAATTTAATAAATTATTTTTTTGAGCCTTGAATACCTTTTTTCATTCTCTAATAATATAATTAAAACTAAAATAGGTATATATTATTTAAAATTAACAATTTAAAAGCGAAAAACATTTCATATACACATATATACTTTCTAATTTCCGTTATTTATCTCTTATTTGACATCTCTTTAAATAAAATTTTGTTTTTGAAATAAATTTAGTAATAAATACTAAAAAGTTAACTAGCGATATATCAGTCAGATCATAAAATATATATTGAATTCAATAATACAAAAACAAATATCAAGATATATTTAAATAAAGTCAAACGAAATTAAAATACATTTTATTTGATGTATGTATTTACAATGGATATAGGTAAGATACTGCGTACAGTTACAGATACATACAGCTGAGTTTTTTAAAAGTTACCACTCTTGTATTTCAGAAACGGAAAAGATAATTGAAAAACGGAAAAATTGTATCCTTTGATTTTTACGAGCAATGAAAATATAGTTTATTCATATCCTGTTGTGAAAAACTTTTTCCTTCATCAATTTTTTATTTCTCTAGATTTTAGGTTTTGTCTAGGTAAAAAGTTTGTACCATTTTTTTTTTCACTGATTATTTTCGAAAAACAAATAATTTTTGTCTACAAAATGTTCACGAAAAAAATTTTCAAAAACAAAATTCCGTTTTCGCAAAAAACAAGAATATGCTACAAAAATATATAGTTCTATCAAAGGAGCAAAGTTCACCCCTGTTTGTTCATGAAGAAGTCCCGTAAAAAAGAACCTAAATACTAATAGTATTTTGATTATCAAATAAAAACAACTTTTAACAAAAAGAAAACCGACTTCAAAAGAAAAACTTTTCCAAAACAACCTGATATGCACTAAAAAGTAAAAAAATAACGATAATATAATGTAGTTAAAATTATTGTTATTTTTGGAGTCGGTATCATCCAAGGAAACAAATTTGACAGAAGTTTGCTACATAAGCTTGGCTGACATCGACGACAAAAATAACAATAATTTTATATTTTTATAACTACATTATATTATATTTTTTTAGTTTTTATCCCAAAATTAATTGATTTTGCAAAGGTTTTTCTTTTGAAGTCGGTTTTCTTTTTGTTAAAAGTTTTATTTTTATTTTGTTTTAGTGAATCTGAAGTACACTAACTAATTTGTCACTAAAAAAAGATTCATCGAAAACGGTTGGCGTGATATACAGTTATTCGTCCTCTTGTCGTGCATACTTAATGCAAATTTAAGATACTGAGATACTCATTGATACTGTTGTCAGAACTGGACCAAAATGAAATGGGAATATAGATAAAGAATCATTAAAATCGGTTTCGAAATAACAAAGTGGAAATTTTTAAAAAATTCAGCCTGTATTTGTTTTCTATACAATATATTACATATGTTATGTGTATCTGTAGTATTTCCCTTCTAATCTTCTTACCTATCGTCTTTACATTACAAATAAATAAAATAAAATATTTTGTATGAATTCATGTAGGTAATATTATAATGAAATTCAAAATATATTTACCTCTATATAAGTATGTATACATCCTAGTGATGTGTTAGATCTGCAAAAATATAGATCCTCAGATGGAGAAACGAATCATCAGTGTTAAGATCCGCGAATACAGATACGGAACTATGTTTTAGACTCACAGATTCGTTTGGTACGTGCCTAAACTAGTTGATACAGAAATGAAGTAAACAATTATAAATCCATTTCTATACTTAAAATATTGATAAGTCGAGATCGTAAATTTTAATTAATGCACGTAAATTTTTAGTGAATTTAGTTTCCACATTCTATTTGCTATAAAATATCAAAAAACAAGTGAAAACAAACAATTGACTGAGTTAATTGTTGAAATACCATGCATAGTCAGTGTTGATTTCTTTATCACATAAGACATTCAAACATGTGACACATAACTGATACATAACTGATAATCAAGTATAGTATACATATTATAAAATTTCCACCTAATTGGCGCCCTCACGGGTAAACAGTGATGTTTACGAAAAAATGTTTCAAACAAAAGTTGTTTAATTTTTATAAGGAACATTTTTTATATTTAAATTTTTGTCCTATCTCGAACGGTTTACAAGATGGGTCCTACGGACCCAAGACCCTATGATGCTCATTTACGACCTTGACCTCACTTTTTAGGTCCTGAGTACGCTTTTTTAGGTTTTGAGTTATCGTGTCCACAGACGGACGGGCGGGCGGGCAACCGGAAATGGACTAATTACGTGATTTTATGAACATCTATGACAAAATTTTTTTCCTAGCATCATTATTTTTAAGCGTTACAAACTTGGGACTAAACTTAATATACTATGTATATTTAATATATGCATGGTATAAAAAGGTACAAATATCCGTATAAGATTCGCTAAAAAATAAAGAGATACGGCTATGGATTTTCTATTCATGGCTGATATACGTTAATATGAAAATTCGTTACATAACTAATACATCATATAGATACCTACTATGGTTATATAATATAAATTCAAATAAAACTTATACATATACGAATTAGCTATGTATTCATATGTGGTTTCTATAAGGCCGTATTAAGGTTTATTCCAAAAATCATCGGAATGCATTCAAATGAACGAACTGAATCACAATTCTTGGAACATAGTAGAAACCTAAAAGGCACTTATAAAAATTAAAATATTGGCATAACCAAAAATCTGATCAAAGTTGTGAAATAGTTGTCTGGCCAATTATTTTCCTATTAAACATACCCTTAAAATTGAAGGTAATTTACGGACGCCATCTTAAAACTTCTGGCCTTGAGGGACAAATTTACTCAAAGAAATACATTACAAAGAAATACACCTGTGAAATTATAAAAACGCTTCGCTTGTCCTTAATAATTCGAAAACTTAAAAGTGATGACAAAATTGAAAGTTACATCAAAAAGTTTTAAATTAAATCTCGTGGGATTTGTCCGATTATTTCAAAACAAAATGACTTCAGAAGTAGGCAATTTTGGATAAAAGGCTTGATTTTAAAAAATTATGAAGTTGGGCTAAGTCTAAATCAATTTCGAAAATTTTAAGGAGGTTTGCCCGATTATTTAAATAAATAAATGTCTTCAAAAGTGGACATATTTAACATTAATGTTATGGGAAAACGGTTTTCATAGATTTCTCAAAAATTACTCGGTGGAAAGTTAAAAAAAAAAACTATTTAAATTTAAGTTAAAATTTTAATAAATTATTAAAATTAAAATAAAAAATCTGTTGTACCCGACTAATTAACGATGTATGAGCACGGTGTTGGAAACAGAAATGTAAAAAATATTGATTTTTTCAATTTTGATGGTGAATTATGTTATAGCTTAGCTTGACAAAATAAGACAAAAAGAAAGAAAAAAATTTTGAAAATTTGGGTTTAATTATTTAGCTTTCGATATTTCGAAAACCAAGGCAGATATTGAAAAATTGTATTCTTATTTTTCGTCTACATTCATAAAGTTGTAACAAAATTCATAATCAAAGTGGAAAATAAGGTACAAATAATTTCAACCACAAGTTTAAATTTTCCTTGGCGCTCGTACTGCCTGAAATATTTTAAAATCTGTATATTTTACCCTCGCCTGTCATACGTTTTTAAAACATAAAACACGATTTTGGTTAATTTCAAGATGAATTTCTTCTACTTAATACATCTCTGTTCATTTCTTATTGTTAACAAAAATATGTCATATAATATAGCAAACGATAAACCTGATATATGTATAGCAAACTTATGATGAATGTAAGGAACACAACGCAAGCGGTTTGAAACGGATTGATATTGTACCTTTATAACTGATTTGCCCTATGCCTTGTTAACTTAATTGAATTGTTCACATTTCAAATTTCAATATGAAGACGTTTTAATTAAATATGAGGAGTTCAATTGTACGTATGAATGTATGAAAGTTAATTTCTATACATATAGCCTTTACTTGCTTTCTATAGTTACCTACCTAACTATGTTTACTTCTTTTATTAAACTCTAGTAGGTATTTAAGTACAATAGGAATAACTTTAATATAATTTTGTATTCTTTATAATATTTATTTGCAAGTTAAATTTTTAATAAACTTTTTAGTCTGTTTAATTCTTTATATAACCTCTGTGACTGTTCTTAATAAAAATTCCATTGACTGAATGTACATCATCAGTCAGGCAGAAAATATATCATATTGTTTACTTTATGAATGTTCGATACGAAAAATTAAAATTTAATTCGTAAAAGATTATTAAAGAACAATTCGTGTTATTGAGGGCTTTTTTAAACACTTAAAAATACTTAAGCACTTTATTAGTATTACGTACACTTATATTTAAGAACAATTTTTATATAAAAATATCCTTATTAAAAACGTTTCATTTCATGTTTTTATATCATTTATATATGAACTATAAATAGTATATAAGTTTAGTCCCAAGTTTGTAACGCTTAAAAATATTGATGCTATGTACAAAATTTTGGCATAGGTGTTCATTCAATTGTTATTAATTAAAACTGTAATTATTATTAATATATTCGCAAATTGATACCTACATTAAAAGGTATCAAATAGTACCATATTGGATATTTTGATAAACCAAATATGGCATCCTACAAAATTTGGGTCATAATTTTCAAATTTGTGATCAATCTTAACCTAGCTCTAATAAGTTTCAAGAATTTCGAGTCCTGGTCCCGGAATAAAGCATATAAGTGATAGCTAGGGCAAAACTGACATCGCAGCTGAAAAAAATGACCAGAAATTAGTGGGTTTAAAAAAAAAATCCAATAAAAGCCGATCAAATTTGCCTGTGTTATCCAAAAATTCGAATTTTTTTAAGTTTATGACGTCATCAAAATCCTAAAAATTTAATTTTGCTCTATCACATCCTAATCTTATCCACTTTTGAGAAACCAATTTTTGCATGTAATACTTACTAAATTTGGGTCATACTTTTCAAATTCAAATTGTAATCAAAATTAACCCAGATAGCTAGCGTAAAATTGACATCACAGCTGAAAAGAATGGCCCAAAATTTGTGGGTTTCAAAAAAAATTCCAATAAGATCGGATCAACCAAGATCATAAACCAAGTATGTAATCCTAGTAAATTTGGGTCATACTTTTCAAATTTGTAATCAAAATTAACCTAGCTCTAATAGATTTCAAGAATGCGGAGTCCTGGTCCCGGAATTAAGCACATAAGTGATAGTTTGCGAAAAATTGACATCACAACTGAAAATAATAACTCGAATCTGAAAAAAATGAAATCGAATTTTTTTACTTTACGACTTTATGTAAATAAATGAGCGCCTTTTGCATGATTCTCTGCTAACTTTTTGATTTACATACGTTTTGTTTTGCGCCTTTATTTCTTATGCGTCGGTGGTGGGTGCCTCCATGCCACGCTTTTGTTACGGACCTGATTATTATCTTCGTAAATTTAAGTTTCTTTTTTTTATTTTTGGGCTACATTTTACAGCTAAATAATTTTTCTTATTTACAGCCATAGAAAGCGGTAAAAGAATAAATGACTATGTTTCAGAAATATTTTAAATGAATACTTGGTAAGGTAAAAGCATATTATCTGGATAAATTCTAGCATGTAATATAAATATAATATACGATGACTATTTTCGTATTATATATTTGATAACCTGATTACGATAAACCTTTGATCTAACTATATCAACGTAAGTAATAAATTTTGTAGCATTGATGTGTGCTATGGATGCCGTAGAGTAAATTGTACCAGATATTAGAATTATTTAATCCTATATTAAGTATATGTTTGTTATATGAAAGAGGTATGAAATGTAAAATAATTTTACTTAAGGCTAGGAATTCAATACAGAATTATTATTATATCAATTTAATTCAATAAATAACTTCATTCATCTTTTTGGTTGGGCACTTAAAAAATTGGGCAAAAAATACAAACTAGTTGAAAATAGTGAGAAGAATTTGTTGAGTAGAATCTAATAAAAATTTTAGAACTTTTTCTACCCAGAAACATTTTACGAAAAAATTGTTAAGTTTATAAACAAGTTATTATAAGCAAAAGTTGTTAGTTTTTAGAAAGTATATTTTGTCCTTCTTTAATTAAAATAACCTTTTCTGGTTAATTAGAAAAATGAAGAAAATGCCTTTCTAGATCCGAGAAATTTTTATACCTTCAAGAAAAACTTAATAAAATAATAAATTTTACAAATATCAACCCAAAAAACTTTATTACATCACCGTTTTCAAAATTTATAAATAATAATTTTTTACAAATAGCTATTAATAATTGGCTTCAACCCAAAAAGCTGTAATACATCACCGTTTTGTAGGTTCTTTATGCTATTACGGCCAGCATCTTACATAAAAAAATTTTTGGTAGTGAGATGTTCTTTTTCATGGGATATCTAAATGAATAATTATTTTGTTCGATTTTTAATAAAAGGGGATATTATTTGAGAGATATTATTTGACACCTAGGAAATTGCAAATTTTTTCATATCGGTTATCGAAGACCCTGTTATATCGAACGCTAGGCAAAATGAATTTCATTTTTTATTCGATTATCTTTCTGTTACATAAAAAGGATATCGTTCAATTTAAAGCTTGGGTATCGATTCATAACTTTCCCGATTTCCATGAAAAAAAAAAGTTCCGCTATCCAGAATTTTTGCATGTAAGAAGCTGGATGAAGAAAATATACGCGTATACATTATATCAATGGTGACATTAGTTTTTCGGTCGTGGTCCTGTCAACTATATCGAATCTAATCGAATGAAACATTGTAAAATAAGTCAAAAGGAGACTTGTTTATTCTATTTTTTGGTTGTTTTATAATTTAAAGCGATCTGAAGTTTTTGAATTCTTCCCATACTATTTATACCTATTATTATAGATCTTATGGCTCATTCTAGAATTCTAGATGCTTAAATTTGAGAAATTGAAAGTTGAAAATTTTGAGAAATTACAAATCCTAAAATTAAGGATATTAAATTCGAAAGGGATTTTTGTTTCTGAAATAGTGTATTAGTTTCTAGAGTCCTTGACGAACAAGAAAGTTGTTAAAGATCAAGACCTTTGTCTTGTGTGAGGATATTAACTGAAATAAGGAATTTTTATTTTATTGGAAGACGTTTACTGAAAAATTATTTGATTTAATTAATTAAAATTATTTAAGGCTATATCGTTAACAGTACTTTGGCGGTTGGATCAAAAACTGAATAGATACATTACTGAGAGAAGACTTTAATCTCTATGTACCTGCATTATCCGCATACTGTCATTACGATACACTGGATACAGAAAATAAAATATAATTTTGTTATAAAAAATCAGTTATTAGTTATTAATATAATTGATTTGTTATAAAGATAAAATATTTATAATTGGTTCCGATTGAAGCAAAAGAACAAAAATCTAATATATTTTATGTACACTGTCCGGCACCAAAACTGAAATATATGGGAAGAAATTTTTGTGGATATCACTATGTCAGTATCGGTGTGAACGCCATACTAGTTTGACAATGTAGCGAATAGTAACAATAGCAATAGTTATGGCGGACAAGTCCATGCAGTATGCTGATTGGCGATATCACAATACTTCTGGTGGATGGTCCTATTCATAGAAAACAAGAAAATCTAAACATTTATTAACAACATTTTTTCTAACATCCAACAAATTCAGTACAAATGTGGAACGTTATGAGTTTTTGATACCTGTAGCTCCAAAGAAGGCGTTACTATACAAATTTGTTTCTTATACCAAAATTTAACATAAAAAGCGAGAAACCTCTTTGAATGAAAATAATAGCCACGATCCGTCTATTTCCTGATAGGTTTCGTCTATTTACCCTCGGAAATCTGTATAAATATTTTCTCATAAATGTATAGTGGCCAGTGTATATTTTTTTTACAGAAATGAGTGGTTTTATTATTGTAGTAACTTATTGTACCTGCAATGCGTCTCTTTTAATTTTGTAATTTTATTTTTGTCTCATCTCCTGTATATTGAATAGACTTTTCCATGATTGAATAAAATTGATGATTCAATATTCGTATAGTGTCGTCCTATCTCCAACCAATCCTCTCTATTTCTTCTTTAACTGAAAATGTCTGATAATTATTTTTACCATATAAACGTACTAGATATACGAAAACGAAATGGTCATACTAATAACTCTATTAAACAATTTCTCTTCATAAGCAATGAACCATATTATAGGAAAAAAACATTTCTTTTTCCTTAAAAATATACGATTTATTATCAAAGTTATGTGTTTTAACTAACATTCCGTTATCAATAATAAATGAAATAAATAATAGAAATAAAGTAATTTGAAGAGATAACAGTTGCAAAAAAACTGGTCTATTTCATTTTGAGAGTCGTTCAGACCCCCGAAAGGAGGCGGGGAGTGCATACAGGAGTTTATTAATAAAAATATGTTAAATTTTGGGTAACTTTAGCATTTTGACCTTTTTAAAATCTTTTAAAAGTTATTTGATTTACTTTACGATAATAGCACGGGAGTTAAAACTAAAAAGTTTCGCTTTAAACCATATAGAATTTTCTGACGATAATTTTTTGAAGCCAATACAAAAAATCGCAAGTAAATACACCCAGCAAGAAGAGAAAAAGTTTCGTTTACAAGACTAAAAGTTCCAGTATTTTTTCTCCTATAGTGATTATGCCAGATATACAGGTCCCGTAGACGTATATTATTATCATTTTTTCAACTGTGACTCGAAGTAAATATTTTCAAGCTTTATCATTGGCGTTTTGGTAGTTATTAACTTACAAGTAACAGAATTAACGCCAATTTTTTTGCAGTAAAATCAAATGATAATGATTATATTTTAACAACAAAAAATAAAAATTTCGATATTTATGTTCCAATTATAAAAAGTGATGGCGCTATATATAATGATTTTATTACCTATATATCTTATCTTTACTGTTAAATACATATACACTATTAATTTTGTGATTTATTTACAAATATTTTAATCAATGGCAAAAAATGATAGTTATATACAGACATATGACTATTTTATAATTCTGTCTTTATTCTTTGAATGTGTTTCCATATGAAAAACAGAATATTATACATGGAAGGTGTGTATTAGTTATAGAACATATTCCTCATGTTTTCATATGATATTACATCATGTCCGATTGTTCCTTTAGGGCTTATATATACTACGTAAAAATAAAGAATTTGATTTGATTATAGTTAATATGGTCAATAAACATGACATCCTTACTAATATTTTCTCGAATATTAGTAAAAAAATGATGCAGTTGGTTATTTATTGCACGATGTAGCTGTAGGTATATTCAACATTACTATCATTCGTGAATTTCTCCAAATATTTTGTAAGCAATAAAATTTTAATAATAAAAACAACGTAATAATACAATAATAATTAACCAGCTAAATTTTTAGGGGCCTTCAGAGAACTGAAAATCTGAACGTCCAGTTATGTGATATAAAATAAAATC
Organism: Chrysoperla carnea; assembly: GCF_905475395.1. NCBI lineage: Eukaryota > Metazoa > Arthropoda > Insecta > Neuroptera > Chrysopidae > Chrysoperla > Chrysoperla carnea. The sequence goes on from NC_058337.1 coordinate 85,886,722, forward strand.
TGTGATTTCCCATAAGGATCAATGTTAAAATATCTTTAAAATATCTTTTTTTCAGTTCCCTGAAGACCTCTAAAAATTTAACTGGTTAATTATGATATAATAATAATGGACAACTATGCCAAGTTTCATCAAATTCTGAATTCAAAGTCCATTACCGTATATTATTTTAAGCTTCTTATTAAAATTTCATTTTGATCAAAAATTCTCAAAGCATTAGAAAACAATAATTAAAGAAGCTGCTAATGGTACATCGAGATTCATATCCTTGCTACACAGCTAAAAAGTTTATTCTATCTACTTTAAATTCATCAAAATAATAATGACTGACACAAAAAGCGAACACATCTTAAAATATTATATAGATGGTGGTAGATATAGATAGACTAAAGAAGTATTCTCTAATGGAGTTTGATAATTTCAAATTTCTTATGCTCAATTAAATTACGCAATAGCGCGTTTATAAACAGATGATGCTAGCTCTAAATGCATGCATGCTATCCATATATGTTTGTCTGAATAGAATTTATGAAAATATACTCTTAATAGAAAAGTACAATTCCATATGTAAAAGTTACCCAAGATAATATAAGTATGTAAAATGTATAGCGTGATTCCAAAAAATTTAGATAACGATTTAAGAATCTAAATTTGCCCAGTTGTTAAACATCTCAAACAATACTTGACAATATTCTGGCACTTGTTAAACATCTCAATTTTAATCAACGAGGCAAATAATTAATGTCGTTGAATGGGGTGGATGATTGATATCAAACTATCCATAAACATTTTAAAGAAGACTTCATTGCCTCACAAAATTTGAAAGTTAAATTAAAATTGAATAAAAACCGAAGACATTATAAGCATTTAAAAATTGTTGCCCCTATCTTTCTTGCAAAAAACAGTTTCATATGTAATTACTATGGCGGTACTCAACAATGACGTCACTTTCTAAGTATCATTCTCTTTTTTTTAATTACGTTTTATACGTTCATATTTAACGTATTTCTAAAGATTTTCAAAAAAGAACTTCATTTTTCTGTTCATACAGTGACAATTCTTCACCTGAGGAGTAGTGAAAATTCTTACTTAAAAATTTAGTCATCATTCCAATTGATGATAGCGCTTTAGACAAATGTCGGTATAGTGTCTATCAAAGCCGGCTGCTGACGTAATACCTACCAATTTCTGGACATCATCGCCTGTCCTTTCCTTCGACCACATTATGAAATTAATTACCTCTTTTAATGAGAAAAAAGTGCTGTAGGGATTGAAACAGGGGATGCAATGCAAAGGGGATTTTATGTTATGAACCGATTTAAATTTTGGTACAGAGATAATCTAGAGCCTGAGAAAAGATATAGGCTACTTTAATGCAAAATAAGCTGTAAGGGATTGAAATAGAGGATGAAAGTTTGTATGAAAATTACGTCATTTTCAAAGATAGAAGCTTGAAATTTGTTAAAATTTTACCCTTAAGAGGGTAAAAACAGGAGATAAAAGTTTTTATGTGATGACGTCGGCAAAAAAGCTTACGGCCCAGAAAATAAAGTTATAGAAGAAATACAGAGAATTACGGAGTAATTACAAAATGTGAAACTGCCTTCAAGATATATTCCTTCAAAAGGCCACCAAAATATAATATATGCCTTTAGATCGCCACAGCCTTGATTTGAAACATTATTTCCAGTAAAGAATCATCAACGAAAAATAATTTAAAAAAAAAACAACGAGATTGTGAACAAAAGGAGGATAAGTGATGACATATGAAGTTAAGGTTAGAACAAAATAATCTTTTTACATATAATTGAAGTTGTCCAGCGAAAAGGATATTTAACAGCTAGTATATATGAATATTATTTTGTGGTTTTTGATTCTTTTGAACACCACTAGATTAAGGGAAAATAAAATAATTTAAAGATACTCAATTTTATTTTGAACCGGAAGGCAACCGAAAAAAAATTGTTTATGCTATTTTGTTCCCTAAAAAATGAGAGATGAAAGGTTTATTTTTCTTCTCTGACTTAAGAAACTTCAAAAAAATTAAAAAATTTCGTTCATCCATTCAAAAGAAAAAATTGAAATTGGAAAGCCAACAGTACGCTTTTCTCAATTTCCACTTCCTTCAAATTCTCGCTTGGGGGAGTTCAATCAAATTGTAGATATCAATTATAAGACTGAGGTTAGATCTTACTTTCTAAAATCTTTCCATTTTTATGTATGCACACTTTATAATCGTAAGATGTTGGGTAACATTTGCTTAATATAATATACGTAAAAACAATAAATTCCAACAATACTACATATCTTAAATTAATATACAAAGTATATAAAATTTGTGGGAGAAGCATACAAGGAGTACATACGTGATGTACTATAATAATATTCTGCCAGATGTGTGGTTTAGAGGTTTTTATGCAAATTAGATTTTAACTAAAATTGGATTATCTTATTTATATGCAAAAATAATCATGTTATTTACTTACTATATTTATTATTTGAGAAAAATTACTAAACTTTAAAAAAAATCACGTAAAAAATACTTTTATATATATTTAAACATTTATATAATACTGTGTCCATAAAATAAACTGACATTTGAATTTAAACTGCGCGCGGTTGTTGTGCATTATGAATTCCTTCCGCCCAGCCAAAGAGTCAACAAGGAATATTATTTGAACGTTATGCGTCATTTGCGTAACGCTATCCGTCTAAAAAGGTCGAAATTGTGGAAAGACAATTCATGGTTTTTACACCACGATAATGAGCCATCCCATACTGCACCATAATTCGTGATCATTTCGTCAAAAACTGAACCCATATTGTTCCGCAACCACCATATTCACCTGATATGGCGCCGTGCGACTTCTGGCTGTTCGAGAGACCTCTCCGGGGACTCCGTTTTGATACGATAGAGGAGATTCAAGCCGCAGCGAAGACATTTTTTAACTTTATGACGTCATCAGAATCCAAAAAATTTAATTTTGCTCTATCATATCCGAATTTTATCCAATTTTGATAAACCAAGTAAGTAAATTCTACTAAATTTGGATCATACTTTTCAAATTTGTTTTTAAAATTAACCTAGCTCTAATAGGTTTCAAGAATGTGGAGTTCTGGTCCCTGAATTCAGCACATAAGTAATAGCTAGCGAAAAATTGACATCACAGCTGAAAAGAATGGCCCAAAATTAGTGGGTTTCAAAAAAATTCCAATAAGATTGGATCAAATCTGCCTGTGTTATCAAAAAAATCGAATTTTTTAACTTTATGACGTCATCAGAATCCAAAAAATTTAATTTTGCTCTAGCACATCCAAATTTTATCCAATTTTCATAAACCAAGTATGTAATCCTCCTAAATTTGGGTCAAATTTTCAAATTTGAGATCAAAATTAACATAGCTCTAATAGGTTTCAAGAATGTGGAGTCCTGGTCCCGGAATTAAGCACATAAGTGATACCTTGCGAAAAATTGCGAAAAATTGACATCACAGCCGAAAAGAATGACCCAAAATTAGTTAGTTTCAAAAAAAATTTCAAGAAGATCGGATGAAATTAGCCAGTGTTATCAAAAAAAAATTTTATCTTTATGACTTAATATGAAGTAATAAGCGCCTTTTACATGATTCTTTACTAACTTTTTGTTTTACGTATAATACATACTTTTTGTTTTGCTCCTCTATTTCTTATGCGCCGGTGGGGGGTGCCTCTTTTGCCACGCCCTAGTTACGGGCCTGGTTATCATTATTCTAAGCAAAAAGGAGTATTTTAAAATATTCAGAGAGACCACTGGAAGGTAACAGATAAATTATGGAAAGTAAGCTAGAGTTCTTTGATATTGCACACATATCTATGTGCAAATCTTGTAAAAATGCATGTAAAAATTTAATACTATAGTAACAAAAATATAAATGAATTTAGTATTTTGAAAAATAAGACTCTGATATAATACCTATGAATATATTTAAATTAAATTTATAACTGGTTACATCAACGAGTATCCATAAAAGTTAAATATTTGAGAATTGTATCGATAATTGAATTGATGTAACACAAGCTGGAAGGCTCGTACAGAGAAAAATGAATGTTAATGGCAAATATCCGAAAGAAATTTACCATCTTTGTAAAATGTAATTAAAAATTTTTTTTTTCATACTGAAGTTCATTATGAGTTAATTCAATTTATTATTATTTTAGAAATAGAAATGTTATGCTAATAGACCCAAATTTGACATATGATAAGAACTGGAGAATTGGTGTCAGAGCACATATGTCAACATTGCGGAATGAGTTGAAACACATCAGCCAACTAAATACAGTGGTAAATCGAGTATACATACACAAAATAAGACCAGGGCTGGTGTGTATATTTCGTAAAAGCGGAGCCACCGTCTGCGCTCGTGCAAAATTAAAATATTTCCGATTGGTCCGCGTAAAAAGAGAGTTTAGTTGACTGCTTTGGTTTCACAATATGTTAAGGATGGTTTTGTGGCAGATAACACAAATTCCATATTTTTTGCAAAAATTTGAAATGTGGACCGGGTACGGCTCAATTACAGATATCAGGCTACACAGGGAGTCTTCTAGCAATAATTTCATCATTTGGTAGACATTCACCTTACGTTTACCGGTCCGAGTATGATAACGGTGGGACCCCGATTTGAAGGTTAAACTTGCCTATTTATGCCTAAATAAAAAGAAATGAAATGTTATGTTCGATTTGCCGCTTAGTTTTCGAGTAATCAAACTCTTAAGTGCAAATATTTTTTAGCGGCCATTTACTTGGTTGAATTCGGTAGAATGCTATGGTTACCAACGTTAAAAACTAGAATTTCATTTAAAAAACTAATTTCGAATTACTAATGAAACTATTCATTTTGCATTTTAGACGAAGTCATATACTGAAAACAATATTTAATTAGCTTTACTTTGGTGCATGCCAAACTGTTTTTATAAAAAATTTATAAAACGGTATTTATAATGTACCTCCACTCCACACCTCTCTGTTGACCTTTGACGACAGCGGACAAGTTTACATTTTTGGGGGAAATATTACTACACAATTATTATTTTAAGGAACGTAGACGACGTTTAAAAGAAGTAATGGAAAGTGATATGAAAGAGGAAAGAAGATTATTAAGACTTTATCATAAAGACTTAATGTTAACGCAGCCTTAATGTGTTTCAATAATTAAAATTTCATTTTTAATCATTTATTACATTTAAGAGTTTTAAACATAAATTTATGTAAACATATTGTTTATAAATAAAGTTTAAAAAGTAAAATTTGATTTATTTTATAACTTCAATCAACTTGTGATGGTATTTGCTATATAGGGCGCTTCGGCTATGAATCTATTTTCAGGCTAATCTACGGTAATGACAATCAAATTTTCAAGATCATTATATACGGCTGATGATAAATTATTTCATGAGATGACCATTAAAAGAGTAGGATATTTTTAACCCCCGAACTAAAAAAAAGAATTGTTATAAGTTTGACCGCTATGTATGTGTGTCTGTCTGCTTGCCTGTAGCATCGTAGCGCCTAAGCGGATGAACCTATTTTGATTTTTTTATTTCGTTCGAAAGATAATTTAATGGCTAGTGTTCTTAGATATGTTTCAACTACGAGTTAAGGGTTCCGTAAACGAAAAATCTGTCGAGGGATAATCTCCCAAAATGCACCGAAATGTGAATCTCAAAAATATTCAACATAATTTTTTGAGAACTTAAATAAATTATTGATGATATATATCGATGTGTAACGCTTCAAGAGTTTCCTCTGAAGGACAATACGTATATCAAAATGTAAGTATTTAAAAGACGAATTAAATACATTGTTTTAACTTTATCTTGATGAGATCTGGCCTAAAAAGACGACGATCAATTGTATAGTCGAATGTCACCAATAATATTACTATGGTATTATAAATTTAAATATGATTATTAAATTAAAAAAAATTTCATAATTCTTAAATTTAAAAATTTAGAAAAACATTAAGATAACTGTTAAATTTTTAAACCATTTCAATAATAAATAAGTTTAAAAAATTAAAAAATAATGGAAAAGTCACCAAAATGGGTTAAAAAAATGGAAAAGTCTGCGAATTGGGATAAAGAAAAGAATTGGAATGAGAACATGCGTGCTATAAAGGACAAATATGTGAGTCCCAGTGAAGTGATGCATATTCATGCTGCGTGAGTATCATAAATAAATGATATCCCTCGTCCAAACTATGTTGAAAATATTTTCACCCGCTAAAAACTGTTAATCTTGTATGCGGAAAATCTGTTTCGATTGAATTCAAGATTTTGAACTACATTATAGTTAATGAGTTTTTAATTTCCATATCGAAGCCCCTCTTGAGGTTTTAGTTTTAAAATAATGTTCGGTTTTGAAGAAATAATAATTGCAATAATATAATAGTTTATAGAATTATTTCGAAAATTAAATTTTAAATAAATTTTACATGGATATTTTCTTTTTTTAGGAATAAAAAAGCATTATTCATTAATGAAATGAGAAGTCGAAACGCAAGCCGAGCATATGATAGTTCCTATCAGAGTGGTCATCAACCTTGGTATACGCAAATTTCGCGAGAAGTGATTTCTTTAAAATCTACGATTAATGAGGTAAGTACAATTCATAATCGAAACTATATGAGCTTGAGTTTTGTTCGTAGTTTTTTCAAATGCTCTAGAATTGCTCGAAAATAAACAACTCGTGTGAGTATCTCATATTTCTTTTTATTACGAATATGGGATAATTTCTTTCTTTGTTTACGATTTTCAGTAATAGCCAATCAATTATCTATGCATGTGACTTATAATTTTAGTGCGATAACGATACGAGCAAGTTTCTCGACTATGTAGGTTAAAAACCTACCTTTTTAATTTACAGGCGTGTAGTAACACAAATATAATAAGTTTTTAGAAGTGTATAGCAGCAGCCAATTTCAGCTTCTGAAGTCTCAGGAAAAAGAGTTTAGTGAGAGAAGCAGCTAGAAAAACCATAAAAGATCCACCATTGAATTTGTGGATCAATTTTTTACTGAAATATTAAATAAAAATTTTTCAAAAATTACATGCTTTTCTTTGCTGGATATCGTTTTCATTGACGTGATAATGATAATGACTTTAATTAGCCGTTTGTGAGACTCGTTGGTCTTAAATCTAGTGTCTCGCTAAAATAAATAAGCTTGACAAAAAATTAGTCGTATAACTTTGTTTTTAAGTAAAGTTTAATTTGATAATAAGTAAAATTTTTCGAATCTCTAGGGCCATAAAAAACTGTTGATTGCAGTTTTGAGAAAAGATGCAGAAGAAGAAAAGAGATTACTCAGAGCAATTGGAAAAGATTTAATGAATACACAACCATAATAAAAATTATGCCTTTTTGTTACAAGAACTATTGATTGTAAATGTGTAATTCTTTTTGTAAATATATTTTGTACTATTGAAATGTTTTTATTACTAGTTCTATATCTATAAAGAAAACTTTATTACTAGTTCTATAAAGGAAACTAAAATCTTAGCAAATGAACTAAATTTTAATCAAAGAATGAATTTTTATACAAGAGTTTTTGTAAGATATGAGAAAGCATTTAGCATTTTACTTTTGGGTTACGTGGTGGGATCTCGTGGGGAGTCCCAACTGGAGATACCAGGATTGGGTGTCAAGGGCCAATATCCTTCCCCAAGTCTTATCATGTGTTTTGTGAAACAATTTATGCAAACATTTGCGGTGTAAAGTGAAGCTAAAATGTGTAAAGTCTATCTACCATTCACTTAATGGACTTGTCGGTGTTGCCCACTGATTGACTGATTTGGACGCCAAGCAAGTTTGCGAAAAGAAATATAATTAATGAACGTTGCGAATAGCCACATGTGTCGCATAAACCTACTGTAATGTTTTAAGAGGTTTTTTGCGATTAATTCATTAGATTGTATAAAGTAAAACATATTTAAAACTTATAAACTGTCGAAAATCCCAGGCTGTCGATAATATCTCCAAAATACTTCGAAAGTTTGGGCCCTAACCGTGAAAACATTAATGTTTAAACATTAACGTTGCTCTAGAATAAAAGGTTCTTTACGTCAATACTCCCGAAAATAAGGTTCAATAAAGTATATGAAAATGAGTATCAATTTAATTTTAAGTTGCACAGCATTGGAACGTACAATCCGACTAAATCCTCACTTTTTTTTACATTTACATCATCTAAGAGTTAAAATTTGAGAGATAGAAAAAATTTTAGAAAGTTATTCTCAAGAAATATAATCAATTCGAAAATTTGCAGTAAACTCTGTATTAAAATAAATTTAAAAAGAGTGTAATCCATAAACCATTTTACGAATCACAACTGTCATAAAATATTTTAAGTATTTAAAAAAGTTTTACACTCAATAAAACAGCTCCATTTCAAAATAGTAAACAGTAATGTTTTAAAACAAATTTCGTTTGAAACGTTTTTGGAACGATTTTCTTTGTTACATCAAAACATATATTCTCGAATTGAATAAAATTGAACCAATCTCAAAATAATATTAATAGACTGAAAGATGACATACTACTCGATGATTTTATGACTTTGGTAAGTACCATAGCCATAACTATTAAGAAAAACCACCGCTTGAGTATTATCTGAATAATTTCATTGATAGCTTTATATTGTCAGAGTTACCATTGGACTTACAGTCCGCCAAGTGAATCGTGTATTTTAATGGGCATTTAAATTTGTTATGAAATATGTATCCACTCTAGTGTGATCAAATTAACTTTTTGAATATTTTAATTCTGAGTTCGGAGAAAAAAATTGAATTTAGTAGATCATTATGATACAAATAGAAGAAACTAAAATCTAACATTTTTTGATGGTCGGAAGGGGTCCAAAAAAAATGGTAAAGTGGCCTAATCCGGTCTTTCGCTCTTGTTGTTTTAAAGATTCAAAGCTGAGATTTAAATGGATTGTAGCTTTTGTGCCCATGAAGTATCACACACAATTTCAGCAAGATCGAATGTATACTTTTTGCAAACCGCAGCTGAATGCAAAAAATAGGACTTTTGTAAAATGGCCCTTAAAAAATTTTGGTGCGGTAACGCGCTATTTTTTTTACGCTATCATATGCTTCAATAGTTAAAGTAATACCTACTAAAGTGCCAACCTCTCATCTTTAGTAAAAGTTACTAAAATATTAATTTTTAATTACTATTATTTTAAATTATAGCATTAAAAATAGGATAGGAGTAATGTGAGCAATTATTAAGAGACAGAAGTTATGTGACATTACAGTATGATGCATATGCATTTAATATTGTGATGCACTTACTATATTGAACTTTTGCTGCTATTTAGCTGCCTTGATGGATTATGTTTTGCTCTTTCGTAAGGCAAGAGTAAAAATTTTATTGTATAATACCATATTGTAACCGTATTTAAACATATTCTTTGCATGTGAATTTAATTGTTGCATTTGCCGTTAACAGTTTGAATAATTCCTAGTACTTCCATAAGTGACTATTAAATACAGTTACTTATATTATAAATGAGAAGAGGCACAAATGATTAACAATTTTTTTTATCATACTTTATTTTTTTTAATTGGTGATGGACATTGATAAATATATCTATTGTCTGTTTACTCATCTTCCTCTCTTTCTTCCTGTTGTTCTTCTTGAACATTATTCTCCTCACTCTCCTCATTTTCATATTCGTCGTTTGACGTTGAATTTATCAAATTCTCTAAATCGTCATCTTCTATTGCAATGTTATTTTCGTGTAAAGGGACATCAACGACTTCAACATTACTGCAAGTTTCACCGTGGCATGTAAAGCATAATTGAATGCAGAAGAGGCCGTGCTTTTTGCAACACATTAATAATATAGTAAGTTACATAGGTAACTTAATTAATAAAAAAATTGAATTATATTTAACAGTCACTTATGGAAGTACTAGGAATTATTCAAACTGTTAACGGCAAATGCAACAATTAAATTCACATGCAAAGAATATGTTTAAATACGGTTACAATATGGTATTATACAATAAAATTTTTACTCTTGCCTTAGGAAAGAGCAAAACATAATCCATCAAGGCAGCTAAATAGCAGCAAAAGTTCAATATAGTAAGTGCATCACAATATTAAATGCATATGCATCACACTGTAATGTCACATAACTTCTGTCTCTTAATAATTGCTCACATTACTCCCATCCTATTTTTAATGCTATAATTTAAAATAATAGTAATTAAAAATTAATATTTTAGTAACTTTTACTAAAGATGAGAGGTTGGCACTTTAGTAGGTATTACTTTAACTATTGAAGCATATGATAGCGTAAAAAAAATAGCGCGTTACCGCACCAAAATTTTTTAAGGGCCATTTTACAAAAGTCCTGTTTTTTGCATTCAGCTGCGGTTTGCAAAAAGTATACATTCGATCTTGCTGAAATTGTGTGTGATACTTCATGGGCACAAAAGCTACAATCCATTTAACTCTCAGCTTTGAATCTTTAAAACAACAAGAGCTATGAAGTTTTGAAATTTTGAGCAAAATCGATGGTTTTTTGCAATTTGTGGGGACATCGATGGACCAATCGGGTTCATTCGTAGCTCATTTTTTTCGCCTTTTTACGGCGCCTAAGCTTATTAAACGCTTTTTTATTTTTAACTCAATCCGACGGTGTCTGACGCGAAAGACCGGATTAGGCCACTTTACCATTTTTTTTGGACCCCTTCCGACCATCAAAAAATGTTAGATTTTAGTTTCTTCTATTTGTATCATAATGATCTACTAAATTGAATTTTTTTCTCCGAACTCAGAATTATCTAACAATTGACGCCATTTTTTTTTTAGTTGGTCACACTACTCATAGTAGTAATTTTCAAACCTTTCTGCCTCAAGCTTTTGCAAATAGTCGGGTATGAGTTTCTTTCTATTTTTAAGTACAATAAAAGATTGTCCCTTAAATAGTAGTTTTTATAAAAATTTTTAATTTTAGACTTAAAAAAATGTATATTTATCAAATATTTTGGAAGCGATGGGAAAAGCAGGACGCCACAACCTTACCATGCATTGTCCTCTAAACTAAATGTGCATGCAAAATTTCAGCTCAATTGGATCAAATTTGATTTGCATGATTTGATTACAAACATAGACAACTAGACAGGTGAAACTAAATAAAAGCTTGTAAAAAGGTACCTACTCTTTCTAAGAAGTGATTATTACCTCATGTTTTACTCGAAAATTTCAATTTTAATCATTGGAAGGAAGATTTTTTCGGGGGGGAGGGGGTATTTTGTTACTCAAAGGGACACTCCTTGAGTGAGTCTATACAATGAACAACAATAAACCCTTTTGTAGGATGTACAACTGTAGGTTTCATATTTCTGACTAAGAATTTATAAATTTCTGTTGGATAGCAGACAATCAATTTATATATTGAAATAGTCGTAAATTTTCATTCAATCCTTTTTACTTGATCCAAGCGAACATAACAAATAAAATCTGTAATAAAATTGCCTGCAATAAATTATTACTTATATACAATTTAAGCATATAAGTGTATCCAGTGTATCTAGATACATTTTATATATTGTTGCAAAATCGGTCTATAAAAATATTGTTAGTGAACTAAACTTGTCGTCTCAATAATAATAAGTATAGTTATGCAATTCAATTGAGTATAGTATTTTTTAGTATATATAAAGGGAGTGATGTAGTACCTGGAATCATAGGTACCTGCTACCTTGATTTATCTATAGGTTCTCGATAGATATTGCCATTTTCACATACATAAAAAAGGGCATAGACTGGACGTGTTGGAAGGACTGGAAATCCATGAACACAAAAATGGATCTGACAATCTATTAAATGAAAAAATTGATTGTTTTTCATCAAAACTGTTTGCTCTGATCTAAATTTTTCATTCATTAATTTGGCAAAATATTATTTTAAATAGCTTTTTTTTTTTTCGATAATTCTAGGAATTTTTTACCAATGTTTGTGTCTTTATTTTTCTAATTTGACTTATTCAATGAGGTTTATTTTGCAAGATCGGAATATATTTCATTGAGTATATTTATTGTAATTTGTTTTCTACTTTACATGACGTAGTTTGATTGCCAAAAATTGTGAAGAATTTTTTTTTTTTGTATAAATATGACCCATTTGTAAGTGTAATTTCATAGTTTCGACAATGGGAGAAAACCCGAAACAAGTCAACAATCTTATAAAATAAAAAGTAGATTTGCAAATACAATAAAAGTTTGTGAAAATAATTTATTTTAAACTTTAACAAAACCCGAAGCCCTCAGGTACAATCGGTGGAGATGGTTCAAGGTACATTTGGATGTGAGTCATGGTACACATAATGTTGTAATATGGATCACTTATTATGAACCTTAGCTCACACGTTTTTTGTCGATGTTTCTTTAGTATTTAAATTCTCAAGAAGAATACACCATGTTGAGGAAATACAGTTCTGTAAATAGAGACTTTTTAAGAGATATTTTAAGGTATAGCCATCAAAGACACGTTAAATGTAAATATTGATTTTAGGTACTACACCTTCCCCTACTACGTACATAAATATAGAGACATTAAAGTAAAGCCATGTTCAAACTGTAAGAGTACTGATATAGTAGGTACATACAAGGTACTGTAAACAAAAAATTGCCATGAAAATAATTTTTACCCGTTACGTATACACGTTAAGAAAACGAAACCGAATGAGTACTTTTTCTGTGTTTTTGTCCTCAAAGCAACGCAAACACGGTGCAAGGACATTCCTTAGTCATGGAAGAAAATACAATAATTTAAGAAATAACTTGTTTTTAAGTTAGTTATACATATAATTAATTTTTGTAAACAGGCGTGTGTCTATGAGCGTGAACTACTTGGAAACTGCTTAAGAATATTCTTATTAAAAGTTATAATTTATATATATAATTTAAATGAACATAAGCTTAACTTATCTGGTTATCAGAAAATCACAAAAAAATCTTATATACAGTAGAATCTCGATAACTTAAACCTCGGTAACATAAAAACCTCTGTTACTTCAAAAAATACTATGTTCCCTTCCCATCAGAGCCCAAAACCTCTAAAACTTAAAATACGCAACCTCTATAACTTAAATAAATAATCTCTGTATAGGCCCTCAGTAGCTACATAGAAACATGTACATACCTCTATATTAACTAGCGTACATAGAAACATGTACATACCTCTATATTAACCTATACCTAACATAGACACTTGATAACTTAAAACCTCTATAACTTAAAATATTTTGTGTTTCCCTTGGACTTTAACTTATCGAGATTCTACTGTATTAGTAACTCTACTCTGATTACTCTATAATTTGGGAAATGGGAGCCATTAAAAGTTCCATTAGTCGAATGGGAACCAATTCAAACTGTTATAGGCTCGAGGAATAAAAAATCCTGAGATGGGGTAATAAGAACCATAAAATTCCAATTTGACTTAAATTTACGATCAAACGATAAGAAAAGAAAGGGATTCTTTATAAATAACAAACCAAGTTTGTTGGACACGTTTTTTTATAACAGTTATCAATATTTTTGGTTTGGCCGGTCCAACAACTGGAAATATTTTTAGATTTTAAATTATCTGTAAATAATAAACTTATAAACGTGCTATGAGCAAAACTTTCAGTAAAGGTCTAATTCTATTTTGAATAATAATATATATACCAATACAATCTTAATGGTATTGGTCGTAACTCTTATTTAATGTGTAAGTTTAAAAATTCTTGAAGTGGAAACTTTAAATTGGAAAACACTTTTTTCCAAAAAGTACAAAGAATTTATCATTTTTGTTTTAAATTTTGTAACGTTGTAATTTCGGCTTAGGTCTTTTAAAATATACACGATGATCAGTTTTTAACGTTCCAGCCACTTTTTTTCTTATAGTGCGAAACTTAAAAAAAATAAAATGTCAAAATAAATATAGCAATAAAAAAAGATTTTTTACGAGGTATTCAATCATAAAGTTTAGAACCAAAATCTTTTAGCTTTATGACCATATATCATGAGAACGAAGAGCGTTTGGCAATTAAGTGTTTAATTCATTAAATTTGTATGTCTAAGGAATCTCAAAAAATCTAATTCATTTACCTTTTTTTAACCTTACCATCTTGTAACTCGAAAAGGGAAAGTTTTGGTACCTTCATTTTTGAAAAAAAAGTGTCTGTTTTGAAGGCAGAAAATCAAGGGAGATGTTGTAACAAAAGTTGTACACGTGGAGTGCCAGTCTGACAAGTGGTGAACAATTTAAGTTATGACCCAAAAATCTTAAATTGTGTACCTTATAAGCCGTTGTAGAGTACCTTGCCAAAATCGTTTTATACATGCTAGTCGTTGAAGCTTGAACCATTTTTATTATTACATATTCGTAGCTACAGTTGAAATAGCGGCTAGTTCTTCAAGGAATGTATTTTGAATCATAGCCTTATAATTCTGGTATAATTTATTACTTTCAACTTTAAGATATTTTAAATTAATTAACGAGTAAAGTATTCGAGATGTTGAAACTTTATCTAAGTATAGGTAGGTACCGAAAAATACACAATTTTGAATTCTGTAAACGTTAAGCCTGCAAACATAGAAATCACAGGTAAATTATATCTAATACCAATTTTATATTGTAATACAAACACGTATATTTTCCTTCATTCGGAGAAAGCAGTGAATTGGATGGTCTTGATAAATTTCATAGCTCCCCCAAGTTTCTAGTTACTACATTATATACATGACTTGTCTATGAATATATAAAATACAATATCAGAGAAATATGAGATGTAGATCAAATTCACTAAGGCAGTCTTTAGATAAAATGTAGGAAAAAATATATGAAAAATATACGAACATATGATTCACAAATCGAATCAGGTATCTTGTTTATTTTTCCTTTTATCATGAAAAAAAAAATTGTATATAATATAAAAAAGAAAATTGACCAAATTTCAGTTGAAAATTTGATTGAGATGTTATTATATATTTTTAGTTTACTCATACAGACAGTTCAGAAAGATTTGCTGGCAGTAGTATCGTTTCTCTTACTCTATTTATTAAGTTTTAGATTAAAATTTAAAACTTGTCCCAAAATCTAGATATCTTTTTGATATTTAAGTAAATATATCAATTGTAATGTACAATTACCTATTAAGGTACAATCAGATATGAGATTGAATTAGTTCATCTTAGCACGTCTAAAAGAATTCTCTAAAAAAATAAATAAATTTTTGACTAGTTTTCGCAATGTTCGTTCATAAAAAAGGTTTTTGCTTCAATGTCATCAAAAATATCAATTCCCAAAATCTGAAAAATAGTATTTTCGATTTCGAGATTCTAGGATAAAACTAGTTTTATCCTAGAGACGGGTTTTGAATTTTTTTAGAGACGGGTTTTGGATTTTTTAGTTTTTCTATTTGTATCTTTTAGGTTTTTTTAAAGTGGAAAAATGACATAAACCACTCGCTTCCTGCTATAACTTGGTGAAATGTGTTTCTTAGGTGTCAAGTATCATTCGTTACTTGCACAAATTTTTTTATTTATTAATAAAAAATAAGCTGTTAATATTAATAAACAGCCCATGTGTCAAAGGAATAATGTTTACTTAAAAAACTAATGAATAGGCAACTTTTTTTACGTAAATGTCATATATTTTTGATTCATGCATATATAAGATTAATGTTTAGGTTAGGCTCTTACATATGTACAACACTTACGTAATAAAAGTTGCCTACTTATTAATTTTCTAAGTAAACATTAGCGCAAAGAAGGCATGGTGGACGAAATATACTTTGACAACTAAAACACATTCATTCTAGTAAATTTTAGCAAAAAGTGAGCGCCTATTTCCTTTTCCTTTAGTAGTCGATTTTTGTTAGGTACATCTTTGAATGTACTACAGGCAGTATCAAACTTAATAAATATTCACAAAATGAATTTTTTAAGATTTCTATACTTTTTGAGTTATTGAGCTTCTAAGCTATGTGTTTCTTGAGGCTGCAGCGGGGTTCATTTAAGGGATGAAGTTGAGATATATTTCATTTTCTATGTTTTTGAGCCTGAAAATCCTTTATCCATTGCTTCAAATTCGTCCGCATCCTCAATTGAAGGATGTAATCGACTTTATGGGTCAAAAAACACAGAAAGGATTTGTGTCTTGGCTTAACCCTCTCTTAATCGTCCTAAATGTCCAAGTATCCGCAAAGCCGAAAAGCTAGTAAACTAAAAATGGTTCTATTTAAATTATCGAAAAGGAAGGATTTCGGATAAATATTTTTGGAAACTTTTAACTCAACTGAAGAGATCGTATGTATATTAATTTTTTGTGTTTTGCAACTCCAAATAGAGGGGGAAACTGTTCGGAATAAGGTGTCTGAAACATAAAAATCGATTCTACTAGTCAAAGAACATTGGAAATGTCTAGTCAACTCCTTCATGGCCACCTTTGCTCATCTGGAGTACTAATATTAAAACATAACCCTTTAAAATCAAGCGTGCAATCTTATTGCAAGCAAGAAATATGCTCCCGTTGCTCGGACATTGCAACTCAAGATAAATATAAATAAAACTTTGTAATTGCTAAAATACAGAAACTGTCTTCTAAGCTTTGCGGCCATAATAATCACAGTAAATTGTACCGCCTGAGTGAACCTTCAAAAATGAAAAAAACTATTTCTTGCGGCAGTAGTTGCTGTGCTACATGTACTGCCCTAGAGTTGGAAAACAAATACTACATTATATTGTTATAATAGGATGTAATTTTAAAATGGATATCAGAGAAAAAATGCAGAGGCAGAGTATAAATCTCTGCACGGAATTGGAAATACTTTAAAGCAAAGGATTTTCATATGAAAGGCATTCTCTACAATTAAAATATTTTTTTATTTCACTCTTTCAGATTTTACAAGATCACTGTACATGTATAGTGTTTTCTTTTACATTTATGTTCAAATAATAAAATAAAATTTGACAAATAATAAATATATGAAAACATAATATTATTTTCTTCAAATCAAATGTTTAATGGGATGGAAATTTTTTTTTCTATTTTGGTTATATAATGGATTTGAATACGATATTATTAGATTTAGTTTATTTTCTTATCAAACTCAGGTACATTATGAAGGAGATTTAGTGGACTAGTATGTGAATAATAGTTCGCTATAGATACACGTTACATATGTACGTCAACATGAAACGTCAATTCCTTCGAACGCTAAAAAATTACATTCTATCTAAAAAAAAATCTGCTAGTAATTCGTAAATATATAATAAAGTCTTGTTATCCTTACTTATTGTACAAAAGTAACTTTGTCTATCTGTGTGTTATGTTTTCACGCCTACGCCGCTGAACCAATTTTTGATGAACTATGGTATAGCAATAGTTGAGATCTTGAGACACGACATAGGCTACTTTTTAATAAATTCCTCCCTAATTAATTATTAAGAAAAAACTAGAGTTATTTAAACTGTTTACATTTGCAAATTTTTATGGTGCTGTAACTCAAAAATTGTCCAATATAGTGCACACTAGTATTATTTTCAGTACACTACATTAAAATTTGTTATAACAAAGTTACTGAGATTTCTTACTTTTAACATTTTTATAATTTTTTATCAGCCCCTATATCATTAAGTTCCTTGAATTTTCCAACATTTGACATATGAATATTTAGTTAGTTATGCAGAGTTCCTGTGATATCGCAATGTTTGGATCAATTTTAGCCCGTAACTCAAAAACTATTTGACCAGTCATCAAATTAACCCGATTTTTGGGTCAAAATTGCCTTATATACTGAGTTTTATCGAAATTAGAGATAACAATTTTTTTCGATTTTTGCAATTTTTTAAGGGGCTTCCCTTTGTAAAAATCGGGAAAAACGGTAAAAAAAAATTTTGTTTTAGAATTTAATGAAATTCGGTGGATGGGGTAATTTTGATCCAAAAAGAATAAAAATCAGATTAATTTAATGATTGGATGTAGAGTGTCTGAGATATCGCAATATTTGGATCAATTTTAGCCCGTAACTCAAAAATTTTGTTAAGGGGAAACCTTTTGAAAAAATCGTGAAAAAATCTTTGTTTTTGAATTTAATGAAACTCAAAGGATGGGGTATTTTTTAATTTAATGATTGGATCTTTAGAAAGTTAAAATGTCAGCGTAAAAATGGACAACAATGAGTATTTTGACTAACATGGTTTCATGAAACGAACACATTAAAGTTTCATTAAAAAATATGGAAATATTACTGTAATGTTGATATTTTTCTAAAAATTAGTTTTTTCTTGGTATGAGCCTTACTAGTATATGCCCGTACGTGGCTACATTTCTGTTTGGCAATGTATTGACGGCCGGCGATATTAGTATTAAAAATGTATTTCCATTGTTATGTTTACAATACCATTCAATTAAAATAAGTAATGGTAATAATGAGTAGTAAAATTAGCATAAAATTGCAAACAAATGTTTTCGAATCAGAATCAGATACATAACGTTTATTTATATAGAATTATTACACTCAGAAATAATATAATAAAATAACAAACAATACTCCATTTCATTCATATAAACTTCTTATTTACAGTACATAGTTATATTATCTTTACATGTACATACATATCAAATAACCATTCGTTATTTACTCGTTTATTTTACAGAAACATTCACAAAATTGATGAAATTGTAAATTTTTACCACCGTTGTTTGTGTATAGTACCTGCTTGCATCGTAAATGAAAATTTTTTAACATTTTTATTATCTATTGTTAAATTAGATATTCTTAAGTAAATTAGTGAACAAAGACCGCGTGGAAGAAGGTATTTGTACTGGAAAATTTAACTCGTAATACCTGCAAATATTTGTAGATTTTTTGTATTTTTTATTAAATTTGGAAAAACAAGAAAATTTGCTTGAATACTATCCGCTTCCAACAAATTTAAATAATTTGATTTTTTGTTTAGTTTTTCCTGTAAATTGTGAGTGAGACACCTATATTACGTTTTTTCTTCTAAATTATACCAGATTGATACCAGCCCGTTTCACTGGGCTTAAGAGTAATAACCACAGCTTAATAGCTTCCACCCTCTCTTGATATACACAGTTTTCAATTTTGTTAAATGTAAAATAGTCATCATTCATTGAGTATATCAGAATAGTTGGCCATGATTTGTTTTGCATTTACTATTTTAAATTTTTACAGGATTCTTTAATTTATGTTTCAAAATGATGATCATAGATCTACTCCATCTATAATCATAATTTTGAACCATAAATTAAAGATTTCTGTAAAAATTTAAAAAATGGTGGGTAAATGTTAAATTAAATTTCATTTTTATAAATTATAGTTTATATGTTATACTGATATATCAGCTATATTGCTGTACAGTTTCATTAAAAACCAATTGTATTGTGAAATAACTTGGAATAGAAACAAGTCGTGTTTCAAAGTTGTGCCTTTATCTCTATATATATATAGGAGACTTTCTATAGATCTATATAGATAGTCACTCATCACGATATCTCTGGAACTATAAGACCTAGAGACTTGAAATTTGGCAGGAATATTCCTTTTGCCAAGTAGAGGTCAGCTAAGAACGGATTTTACGAAATTCCACCCACAAGGGGGGTTGCGGGGGTGTTCATGAATAAAAAATTCATATTTTTAAATTATGGCTTTTAATAGTTCAAAACTTGGTCAGAATGTTTTAAATTACATTTAGAAATTTTTTTAACCTTCGGAGGGTAGAAAGGTGTAGCGAGAAAGTGGGAAGGAAATATCGAATATTTAAAAATATACCTGAGTGGGGTATCAAATAAAAGAGCATGACGTGTACATTACAAAAATGTTATCCAACGCGAGGAAATGTGGAGGGAGGGGTGCAAGTGGGAATGTTGCCCAGCAAAGCGGGTATATTTTACGCCACGCAAAGCGGGCGGGTAACAGCTAGTATTAAATAAAATTAATAGAAAAAACTGCATTATATACTCAGTAGTTTCAGTTTTAAGGCGCGAATAGTGAATTTTTATTTATTGCCTTTTATATTTTATATGCCATGCATTTTAAAAGCCAAATGTTTAAGTTTTTACGAAGCATAAATCACTCCACGCTTGGTAACATTGTTTTTAGATTATAATAAAAAATTTACTTTAAGTGCGCACTTAAATAAAGCGTTTTCATAATTTTTATTTTAACTTAAAATTCAAGACCAAAAACCGTCATTTACCCTAAAAAATTAATGCTAACCAAATATATATATGTTTTCCCGTCTTTTTCACCATTCCAATTTCTATTTGATTTCGTATTTTCGAATTCCACTATGTCATCGGATAACTTGTATTCTAGTATTGAAATGTCATTGATTACTATAATACGTTTGTATTATAGTAATCAAGTTTAAGTTTCAGTTTATTCAGATGTACGAAATTACAAATTACCACCTTCTTCAGGGGTTTTTGGTATGTCACAGTCTCATAAAATGAAGATAAGGATGTATAGGTACGATATTCGTATCAACTGGTATCGTAGAATCTATGGAAAGAAACTGCCGCTTCCGTACTAATTCAAAGGGCCTTAAATTGTTAATCTTCGTTGAAAATTCGTTAATGAATTTAACGATTGATACACATAAAACTTCTTATTAGCCTAGAATAAAGGTAAAAAGAGTAAAAACGTAGTTTTTGAAACATTCAGTAATTGTACAGTTTTCTGCATAACTATACAGTCAAATACATGTTTCCTAATGATATCTTTATCGTTATTCGATGTTAACGGAAAGATAAACATCCATGTCTTACGTTTTCAATGAATGTAAACAATACTTCTAATAGTTTATAAGTACTTATAAACCGTTGTCGAATATTTATTGTTGAAATAAATTGTTTTAGTTGCAAAATCAAATTAAAACTATATAATTTGTTAGTTGTTTAGTTGTTAAAAATTGGATGTTAATTTGACTGTCTTATTACGTGCATGCGACATCAAAAAAATTGAGACAGCCTGTGAATTCTCGATTTTGTTTTAAACTGTTTACTGGCTTACAATAAAATTAAATCCATCCTGAATAAATAAAAATAATGCTACTTACTTATCTCCGCTTGCTCAGTTGGTTAAGGCGTAGCCAATTCCGTCCGCGGTATGCTTAGGGTAGCCGGTTCGATTCCCGCCGTCGCAACAAAATTAATTTTATTAATAGTTGTGATGGGCTGGTGTGGTGCATGGTTTTTGCATGAAGGAGATGCACTCAGCCTCTGAAATTGAGGAGCTGATAGATGAAATCATCAGCGGAAAGGTGGTAAAACACATTTACGGTATCACAATGGGCTCTATAACCTAAGTGTGTCCTTCGTGGACAGCCAATATAACCTAACCTAACCTATCTCCTCTTAAATATTGGTTTGTTATACTATTTGCATTTAATTTATGGGGACCGTAACTGACTGGAATATACATCTCTATATATTATAAATGCGAAAGTAAGCATGTTTGTTTCTTAGCGAATGGTTTTTAATCAATCTGTACAGCAATATAGCTGATATATCAGAATAACACATGAGATATAATTTATAAAGATATATTAATAAAAAAATAAAAAAAAATTTCAAAAATTAATTTAAATTGACATTTCCATAAATTATCGATTTCTGTAAGAGTAGTCATTTGACATTACCATAAATTACCGATTTCTATAAAAGTAGTCATTTGACATTACCATAAATTACAGATTTTTGTAAAAGTAGTCAATATAAAATATTACACGGCCATCTTCTCTGATATACTTAATGAATAATTACTATTATACATTTAAAAAAATAGAAAACCATACATATATTTTACCTGTGTAAAACAATCCTTACCATTATTTCGAGTGTTATAGAAAGGGGATAAGCGAGAGCAGTCTTTATCAATCTTTACTTTAAAACCCAGCGAAGCGGGTGAGTACCACTCTAGTTATGTATAAAAATAAAAATCTACTTATGTTAGAAAAACTCTGCAAGGAACTGTTTACGTGTAAGAAGTTTGCACAGACGAGTGAAAAAAATGTTGACCCTACTAGGAGGAATTCTTATACCTGTATATTTAAAAAATGCACTGGTTAGAAATTTCTTGGCACTATGTAAAAAATTATAAACAACCGTTCATAAGTTCATTGGAGGTTCGTAACATAGGTAATAATCCTTTTTTATATTTTAACAATAGCTATTAGTCTTTTTACGTGGAAAGCTACAATTCTGCCTTTTTCTCCTTACATCTACAACAGGCCTAATACGATGAAAAATGGCAAATGAAAAACCGGTACTATTTTGTTTATATTTTTTAAGAAACAAAGTCAGGTAGTTAGTCAATCTATTTTTCAGAACTTGGAAGCGTTGTTCTAGTGTAGGTTCATATTCTAGTGTAGGCCAATCTGCAAAAATCATTTTGGAGTGTCCGTCCATCGGACTTCCTCTAGAAACAATAACGTGTTTTGTTGTATCGTTTTTGAACCAGTTATACTCTATGTTTCTTTCCAGAAACAGCTTCCATATGCCCACAATGAGATTTCAACACAAATTGTATAACATTAGTTTTCTTTTAATTTTAATCCAATATTATGGCGATTGTAGAGCCTGGAAAATAAAGCAAAATCATAGACAAAATGCAAAAAATGTGGAAGAAAATCATGTAAAAAACAATGTCAAATGCAAGAAAAAAAATTTCTACATTGAAGTAAAATTATTTATACAACAGATTTGATTATTATGTTAATACAAACTTTTTGTACATAGTCATTAGATATACAGTATACATAGCGTACTTCTGAATAAAAACATCGATCTCTTTACCAAATACAGTTTGCCAACCATATTCAAAGTTTTGTTATGAAAATCATTGATGAGCATCAAAAATCAAAATATCATAGTTTGCTCAAAAATTCGCATGTATAATCGTAAATGATGTGAACTCATCTAAGGTTTTAACATTATAAGTGAACCAGCAATCTAATACTCAGAGGCTCAGTGTTATTTATATTGACCGGTGTTTGCACTAGTGTTAATAAGAATTGTAACACGAGCATTTTAAGCTGAAGCTCGATCTAAAACATAAATAATTTTTAATTAAAGGGAATTGAAAAAATTACACTCGAACCCAGTCTTCTTGGATTCATGCCAAGCACTCTACCAATTGGGCCATTCAAGCTCTAGACACAGGGTCTAGAGCTCGAATGGCCCAAATGAAGAAGTCCGGGTTCGAGTGTATTGTTTTCAATTCTCTTTAATAAAAATTACTAGACAAGATATTTGTCAATTTTTAGTTTACGCTGTATGTATCATATTAATATCGTCAATTATAATCGAGAGATTTCGATGTAAATGAATATTGTATACACTATACATGATTAAAGTAAACAAAACAAGTAATAATAAATTATTTTTATTTTTCAAATGGTAGGTATATGTGGTTGAAACTTTTTCTATCTTCATATAATTTTACCTCTATTATGTATTTTTCATTTTTTTTCTACCTATCTACAGTTCTACTGTTACATTTTAAATTATTTATACATTACATATACAAAAAATTACAGTTTTTTTCAAGTCCTTCATCCTTTTCTTATGAGAGTAAAGGTGTAAGCAAAAAAAAATTAGCTTCGGAAATATTTGGGACTGTTCTTGTACTTCCGTTAGTTTAATATAAGTCGTACCCACTCAGTAAATTTAAAAAATTTGCTACTCTAATATTTTCACTTTCAAACATCAGTCAATAATCCCGTTATCAAGCTATTTTTAATTATAGTGCATTAAAAAAATATTTAGGTATATAAAATTATGTAGAGGTAATGATTTACAAAGTTAAAGAATATTTTACGCGCGCGATATATTTGACCCATGTGTCGAACGCGTGATCAAATCCCACATCACGCAGCTAAAATTACCGAAAATATGCACCACAATTTTTAGTTACCTCTTTTGTTACCACTATTGAATTCTAACATAGATACTAGCGATCTAGGTTAGGTTAGGTTATATTGGCTGTCCACGAAGGACACACTTAGATTATAGAGCTCATTGTGATACCATATATGTGTTTTACCACTTTTCCCCTGATAATTTCATTTATCAGCTTTTTCATATTTCAGAGACTGAGTTTTCCATCATGCATATACCATGCACTACACCAGCCCATCACAACTATTAATAAAATTAATTTTGTTGCGACGGCGGGAATCGAACCCGCTATCCTAAGCATACCGCGGACGGAATTGGTTACGCCTTAACTAACTTAACTAATAGGGCGACTACCAGCAATCTAATTGCAAATCTAATTTAAAAATCTATGAAAGAAAGTTTATATACTCATGCATATAAGCTTCTAGTAATGTTTTAGTATTTATTTATAATATAGATATATTGAATATACGAACGAACATCTAATAATATATATTATATAATATACATAAGAAAGACTCGCTGACTTCTTGTGAAGTACCCATACAGTTTGTGATTTCCAATTTACATACAATTAGGATCTAGTGATAGGTTTATATACAAAAGTAAAGTAACAAACTACTAAAACTCATCCTTACAAAACGATACCCAATCTATTTTCCATTCAACTTGTATCTATATGGATGAAATGTGCGCCATCTATATATGTTCAATGTTACAATGTTGTATATATATTTTACTCTTGTTTTAAGTTATTCCCAAACTCCCCAAGCCTACTCCTATTTCACTTTTTCATTATTAGTCTCCTGTATAAACCTATACAAGATGTCTTTAACAATTTCAAAGCGCGAAAAGTAAAATGTAGACAGTAGAATTCAGGGAATAACGAAACATAATAATGTTTTATGGTTTTCTCTCTTAACGAAGGAAAAATTATCTTTGTAATATTTTTATGCTTATCAATTCTTTACAATTATTTCAATAACTAACTTCAATATTTACGTTTTTTTAAATGATTAATTTCTTTTTGTGAATTTATTTTAAGCTGAGAATACTGAGCAAACGGGAGATACTATCCATCTCATTAGCTAAACAATTGAAGTGTAATAAGAAAAATAATTGTACTCAGTAAAGCCCTTCGCATGTTTGTCGAAAAAATAAGAAAAGGAATAGGTAAGGAAATTATTTTAAATAAATTGTTCTGCTTTTGAAATCAGGATGTCCTGGTCCCCAGGCACTCCGAGAAATGTTTGAACGTCGAATTCGTGTTTATCGACCACTAAAACCTCTGAGTATTCATTTTCAGTCCACTTGGTACATTTGACGGGATAATATTTTTTTCAATGGCCTAAAATAGTGCATCACAAAAAAAGCATTTATTAATACACAAACGACGAAAATTATCTCCCCATAACTTGCAACGTTCTCAAAGTTTATAAATACCTTCTCGAACCTAATGCAAACAACCGCATCTTGATCCATCTTACTTTTGAAATTTTAGGAGTTTTGACGTTTTTTGTGTTAAATTTCCTCGTCTAAAAGTAATCATAGACAAAACGAAACATAGCAATTAGAAATTTAGATCCTTGGTACAGATAATGCTATGAATCTATCAATTTGTCCATTTTCCCTCTATATTTTTATACCATGTATATGAAATATATCAAGGTATACTAAGTTTAGTCCCAAGCTTGTAACACTTAAAAATATTGATAGTACCAACAAAATTTTGGTATAGGTGTTTATAAAATCACCTAAGTAGTCCATTTCCGGTTGTCCGTCCGCCCGTCTGTCAAAACGATAACTCAAAAATGAAAAACGATATCAAGCTGACGTAAAAAGTGAGGTTGAGTTCGTTAATGAGCAACATAGGTCAATTGGGTCTTGGGTCCGTAGGACCCATCTTGTATACTGTTAGAGATATAATAAAAATTAAAAAATATAAAAAAGTTCCTTATACAAAAATACACAACTTTTGTTTGAAACATTTGTTCGTAAACATCACTGTATACCCGTGAGAGCGCAAATTAGGCACAAATGGTATAGTATGCATTTGTGATATGTATGCATGTGTAATATGAAAGAATAATCAACACTTTCTATGGTATTTCAACAATTAACTCAGTTAATTGTTTGTTTTCACTTGTTAATATTATTTTTTGTTATTCCGTGATATGATTAGCTCCAGTAGTTTACAGCCAGATATCTGTATGCACAAAAATCGCATTTTGCGTGAAAAAAGAAGGATACTTATTCAAACAAACTGAAATTGAAATAAAAATAAATTATGGCTCATGTTCCTCTCAATCTAATGAAAAAAAACACACCGATATGCTGTTCTATTTTGTCATCAAAAAAACGAAAACTTATCAAATAAACTGACAACGAGAAATGCTCAAATTTTTTTAATTATTTATTTATTTTATTTTTTTAAATAAATTAAGGGAGTATGTTGTGGGAACTAATCTGTACAAGCTTGTGTGCGTGCGTTCCTGTATAGGTAATACATATTTATACTTTGAATATTATCATTGTGTCTTTATCTAACTAAAATAATGTTACGTATAACGTTATATACGATACTTTTTGTATCGTATTATTTATACAAATTGTTCGTTAGTTTTTTGTATAAAAAAAAATGAGCCAAACAAAAAATCAAACACGATTTGGTTTTTTTTTGTATTAGTTATTTTCATTCATCCAACAATGTTAATGCGACAGTTATCTGGCTGTTGTTATCATTATTATTGTGACTTGGATGTAATAAAAGCACCGGTAGCGTGTTTTTCCTAAAAATATAAGAAGAATACTTCCTATAATTAAACCCAAATTTCCATATTCACAAATTACATTTTATTTTCGTTTTAACAAACCTAAATTATTTCGAGCGTTGTTGTTCCGGTTTTTGAAATAATAAAATTCAAACGAACATGGCAAACGAACATTTCTTGATATTCAAATTTGTTCTATTAAGCTATATGTTAACCTTTGCGGTTTTTAACACACTATGACCGTAATTTGTGTGTTTTTATGACTGTGATTTGTATGTGTAATGGAATTTTCCATTCGAAGTGGTATTATTGGAAGCGAAGTATTTTTTTCTTTTTTTAATAGGCTGTAATTATTTTTGAAGAACTAGAAATTATTGCATAGTTTTGAAGAAAATATGAAATACTAGCTGATACCCGTCCGCTTTGCTGGACAATTTACCCTTCCTGTGGACTATCACGTTATAGCCCTCACTTATCCACACTTGTTCAAAATTTTATGGATTTTAATTTTTTGGTGGTAAATTTTAACTTTATTGAAAGTTTCAACTACCGAGTTTCATCGAATTATAAAACAAAATTTTTTTTTGTATTTTTGTCAATTTTTCAAAGGGGTGCCCCTTGAAAAAATTGCAAAAAATCGAGACATTTTTTGTATCTCCAATTTTGATAAAACTCTGTATATAAGGTAATTTTGACCCAAAAATTACAAAAATCGAGTGTATTTGATGACTGGCCGAATAGTTTTTGAGATACGGACTAAAATCGATCGAAATATTGCAATATCTTGGAAACTGTGCATCCAATCATTAAATTAATTTTGTACTTTTTGGATCAAAATTACCCCAACCACCGAGTTTCATCAAATTCCAAAACATGATTTTTTTTTTTCGTTTTTCTCGATTTTTTTAAAGGGGTCGAAGGGTTTTTTCAGGCCGAAGGCTGAAGGCCCGGTAAACCAAAGGCAAGTTATACCAAAATTTTAA
The DNA here is from genome assembly GCF_905475395.1 of Chrysoperla carnea. Taxonomy (NCBI): domain Eukaryota; kingdom Metazoa; phylum Arthropoda; class Insecta; order Neuroptera; family Chrysopidae; genus Chrysoperla; species Chrysoperla carnea. Next base: position 85,914,441 of record NC_058337.1, read on the forward strand.
GTTTTCACTTTCATCGACAGTCCAAATGACTGACAATCTTTTTTTTTTGACATTTCATAACACAGGTCGAAAGATACAATTTATGGCCTTTTCCATTTTATACGTCTTCCTTAATCTTCATATATTTGCACTGGATGGAAATAATATACAGAATTATATTATAATATAATATATAGAATTCTATTTTGGACTATTCTAAAGAATAATTGATTGTTATTTTATTTACTTCTAAATTATTTTTGTTATTTATAAGGCCAAAAACACGGGCTAGGCCGCGGGTAAAAGCTAGCCTGGGAATATTTTTTTACCATGTCACTTGCAAATGGTTGTATCCTACATTTTTTTTCAAAGAAAAACATTTAATTTGAAAAAAAAAAAACTGTGAAACAACATTATATAGTCTAGAAATATATTTCGAATTAGATTATAGAAACTAATACACTAAATGATAAAACACATCATGTTAAATTTCTATCTTACACTCAGAAATGTCTAGCAACAGAGTAGGTAATACTACAGAAGGTATACAATGATAGGACGGTATACTATACAGTATGTCCCAGAAGCCCTTAATAAGATCTATATTTTTTAGTTGAGTCAGGTCGCCCTATTAGCTCAGTTGGTTAAGGCGTAATCAATTCCGTCCGCTGTATGCTTAGAGTAGCGGGTTCTATTACCGCCGTTTCAACAAAATTAATTTAGTTAATAGTTGTGATGGGCTGGTGTAGTGCATGGTATATGCAAGTAGGAGGTGTCCTCAGCCTCTGAAATTGAGGAGCTGATAAATAAAATTATCAGCGGAAAGTTGGTAAAACACATATGGTATCACAATGGGCTCTATAGCCTAAGTGTGTCCTTCGTGGACAGCCAATTTAACCTAACCAAACCTAGGTGAGTCAGATAAAGAAAAATGTATCAACAAAAATTAATCGTATCAATGGGGCATATCCCACAGGCACCTTGGGGCCTATCCCACAGACTTTAACCTTCAAGGTCAGTTAAGACTCTTTTTCGTTATTGGAACGAAATAGGGTACCGCTTTATTTTAAAAGAAATTTCCTCATAAAAATCAACATTATTTGTTTGTCAACATATATCTAGGCATGAGAGTGTCATTGAATTATGAAAGTCTGTTAGTATATGAGAAAGGATTTTTAGTTTGTTCTATTGCGTGTCAATTTCCTTTTTTCTAAAACTTTCTCATAATTCAAAATTGAACATGAAATTAAAAATTGGTGGCCAAAATTTAACAGTTTTAGTATGGTTTTACATTCAATTTCCAAATCTCCTTAAAAAAAAATGTTTTCATTTTTATAAGAAACAATTACTAATTTAAAATTTTCTTCTATCTTTAACTAGTAACGAAAACGATTTACCTTAAAAGAATGCTCTCATTAAAGGGTGGCTAATGACTTGTGGAACATACTGTACATATATAGTATTATTATAATCGAAAGTGCTAAGATATCAAGCATGTTGAACCCATTGGGATTTCTTAGAACTTAAAATAGATAAAACAATAGATAATGTTACTATAATACTACTGTTCTACGTAGCAACCCGGACCCGCCTTACTCATTATAAATGTGTATATTCTATTGTATATTTGATAATGTATTTCTTTACTCTTTATCTTCTTAAGACGACGACGATGAACAAATGAGAAAGTACGATGATGTTCGTATTGTCTTTTCTAGGAGCTATGGTGAGTACTATGATTACTTTTATGATTTTTAATTTCTTTGCAAAAAATAATAAATAAATATTTTTGGCAATAATTATTTAAGTATATTGATAACGCCTATAAGAACCCATTGGGTTATAGAAAATCACTCATTGTATTATTCCCAAAAAGATTCATAAAAAATAATAAAAATTGATACAGTCTTAAATTATTCAAAAACTTCAAAAATGGTTAATTAATACGACACCACTAATTGAAAATTTAATGAATTTAAAATTAAGCTGAAAATTTTTAATAAACTTCAAAAAATTATTTTGATTCACAGTCATAATTCGTCCAATTGGAGATCTTATCACTGTTTTAAACTATTCTGAAAATAATTTTTTGTAGAGCTATTACCAAAAGTCTAGGATTAACAATTTTGTCTTAAAATGTCAAAAAACCCGCAGAAAAATAACCGGTTTTGTTTTCCAAATTGAATTCCTTGGTGCGAATTTAATACATTTGAAAAAAAATTCCTTGAAATCGTTTAGGTAATTAGGTTTGGTTATATAGTGCCTGTAAATTTGTGACAAGTAAGTTATAACATTTTTAGCTAATCATACAGACTCCTCATTTTTTTCAGGGCTAATATTGGCATGCCATTACAATATTCCGGCTCATTATATCCAAATAAATTTATTTTTTAACCCCCCAAATTAAAAAAATGGGGTGTTTGCCCGCTATGTGTGTGTGTCTGTGGCATCGTAGCGCCTAAGCGGATGAACCAATTTTAATTGTTTTGTTTCATTTGAAATGTAATTTAAGGGAGAGTGTTCTTAGCTATCTTTCCAATGCGAGGTTTGGTTTTCCGTACCCAAAAAACTAAATAAACCTGGCTCAATTCATTTCGAAAAGTGGAATGGTAAAATAATTAGGTAATTCAAAACAATAATTCAAAAGAACAAGATCAACTAAAATATTTCAATTTCAATTAAAATATTTCCAAAAATTTTGTCCCAAAAAAATTATAGCTCTATAAGTATTTTTTTCATTTCATCTGATGTTCTTGACCATCACTTTGATATTGATTTAAGAAGGAGTGTTATAAGTTTAAAGTGTTTATCTGTGCGTCTGTGTGGTTCTCAGTAGCATCGTAGCACCTAAACGGTCGAATCGACTTGATTGAGAATATATTATAGCCAATTTTCCAAAAATCGGTTTACAAAGAATAAATCGCATTTGTCGGGGGGTTTTTTAATTTTGTAAATTTCACTTGTTATTGCTCCTAGAATACCCGAAAATACGTCATGCGAACTCACTGTAGTTTTATAACATATAGACTAGTAAAATTTTAATATTTCAGAGTTTTGTGCAACTTCCTATTTCTCATGGATTAGTTTGAAATAATCATTAAAAAAAATTTGAAACTTCATTGTAATCTACCACTTATTTTAGTATTTTCATCGATTATCTATAAAGTATTTCGAAATAAATTTCGATTTTTTCCCCAATTTCCTTGATCAATCTTGTGTATTATATAAATAAGTATTTTGACTACCAAGTAGTCATCATCAGTATAAATTAGCTAATCGTAATAACTCTTATTGTGAATGTTACTCGTTGCTAATTTGGTGGCGGACTGCACAACGCACATTGATATTTACGTGCACCTACAAGTTATACTTTCCCAAGTATCTGTCAAATAGTAATGTCAGTGACGTCAGCCAATCAGCTTCCTTCAGTTGACTAGTGCTTGACCAATGCGCATGATCGCATTGGCCAAGTTGGGGCAAATCTTGGCAAATTGGGGTAAAAATCAAAATTTATTTCGAAACATCCTAGAGTTATCTCATTTATTATCTTTGATAATATTTATATAAAGTATTTACTTAAATTAGAAAGCCCCAATACAGCAAGAAACACGCGGTATTCGCTAGTCTAACTTAACTGTATATACGTAATATTATAGAAAATGATTCTCTTGTAACATTTTAATGAAATTATATGCATAAAACATTAAAGTTGAAAATTATGATACCATGAGGTGTTGTTATATCATAAAAATTATGTTCTGTTTTTAAAACATTAAAAACTGTATAAATATTTTATAAATATACTGTCTTTATCTCAGACTATCGTATTGATTCTAAAGAAATTTTACGCTTTCAAATTCATGTTATCCTGTTTTTCAGTGAAGCACTTAATTTTAATGTCAGAATATCTTAAAGCCAAACTAAGAAATAAAAGTAAAAAAGCCCATGTTTTCGCTCTAAGAGCTGATTTTGGGATAAACGATTCCTTAAGTTTTGTGAAAATAAGAATCTGGTGCTAAATTTCACACTCCAATTACATATGAGACCCTTACTCCAATTTCACTACATTCCAGGGTTTTTAACTGAGTAGGTATCATGATTTGGAATGTAAAACTCGATTTCGAATCTAATTAGTACGCTTCTCTTAATTTTATAATTAGTAGTTTGGTTTGTGACGAGAAGAATAACTATTGGTTGCATTTGGTACTGGTCTAAAATGTAGCGTGAAGTTTTGGCAGCTTCTGAGATTTGCATAATTTCATTAGCTACGAATGGACCTGTTCCGGACACATGGTTGTTATACCAAAATGATTGTATCGGCGTATACTACCTCTCCCGTGATAATTGACCTTTTTTTTTTTAAAAAAACATTCGGTTACAGAGTATCTTACAAAGTTTTTGCTGTTTAAGGAGAAGTAAAATTACAAATCATTGAAACTTACAATCATAGTCCCAATTGGAATTTTCAAAACGTACTGGCAGCATAAATTTATAAATAAGTGTAATTAATAATTATTATCATATAAAGTAACAATTGCAAATAAATATACTAAACTTTATTCGAAACAACTGTTTTATTTTAATGACAATGCGTTGTTGTTATCGAGGGCATTCTATGGACTTACTTGGTAAACCATAATAGTCTACGATTACCTACTTTAATAATTTCCCACAATTCTGTTCGGCTGAAAGTTATTGGAATAATAACTTTGGATCGAAAGTATGTGAATCAGATTTTAACAGAAAATTTAATAAACTTTCAAAAAATCATAAGCTTTACGATCTACATTTGTTCAGAAAAAAGTGATTTAGAAACAAAATTCGGCTATGAGAATTTGTGGGCTAATTTAACTTAGATGGAATGATTTAATAATACTGGGATATCAATAAAACTTTATAAATATATTTTTTGATTAATAAAGTTTCCAAAAATTACAAAAAGATCCTAGGTCATCGGACTTTCTATTATTATTTTATCGTTAAAAGTTGGCTGAAAAAATGATGAATCATAAAGGTTATCCTTTTCAATTGAATATTTCTATATCAATAAATCTAGAGAATGTGATAAAAAACTATCTAAAATACTTAGACAATCTTGTAGTTTATAATAATACCAGAAAAATAAAAGGTTGTCGAGGATATAAAAACAAAATTTTAATTTAATTATGAGTTCATCCAAGGTCCATCATTTTGTGATAAAAAGACGACTATATTTATGGTATTGATGATTGAAAAAAGATATCTATATTTTCAAATTTATAAGCAGCAGAGTCACACAATATATTATATATTTTTGTAGTTGCGTAGTATTGTAAAGCTAAAAAGACATATTACTTGACTGCAAAGCATGTATTTGGTTTATATGTATGTACCGTGCAGATAAACCAAAACTTTTTTTGCAAAACTGTAGAGAAACAAACACCTTAAGGTATTTCCAGCATGGTATTTGCAGTTTCTATGTTAAAGCAATGGTACAATTTTTATTTCGACAGAATTTAACGAAAAATTAAATTTAAGAATTTAATAATGCTTACTATTAATTCCCAAAGTTTCAGAAATTTTGACCGTTTAAAATGGGAAATAATTATGCCAACGTCCCAATTTCGATCAATTTACGTCAAAATTAATATCTCGAAAGTGAAAATTAATTTCTAAATTTTTTTTTTAGAATTTTATTGTATAAACATTTTTTTCTACTTTTTCTTCAATATATAATAATATCATAAAAAATAGTTGGAGAGACCGGACATTTTACATGCTTTAAATGGGACATGACCCTCAAAATCGCGAACTTTGTCTTTAAATATCTCGCGATCTAAACGGTCAAAAATTATGAAATTTTAGGAATTCATAAATAAAGCTATTATAAACCCGAGAAAAAAAATTCGGCCAAATCTGTCGAAAAGTGATTTCATGCTGGTACTACCTTAAATGAATTTGGGCACAATTCCCGACAACTTATACTGCAGCATTAATATAAAAAAAATATTACTACAATATTACTACTATTACTACAAATATTATTACACAATTTTGTAAAGAAATCGTTATATTCATTTGTATCAAGATGTAAGGCGGTAAAAGTTTTTGAATATTAGGAAAGTTAATTAAATTTGCTTTAAAATAAATTCTTGACCATTTATAAAATACATACGGATCAGTTGCTAGAACAGACAATGCTTAATTTTTTGCCGAAGTGACTCGATGAAAATTTTTTGAAAGATATTAATTTTTGGAGTTAATTTTCCCCGGTTCATGAGATTAACTTGATATGATGTTTGGTTCGAAGTATCGTATATAGACTCGATTTTAAGTATATTTTGTAAATGTTTCTATGTATTAGACTAGTACTTATAATTATTTTTCATATCGTTACGCCTCCACCTCAAAATAATTTCAATACCTATTTTATTTACTTGTTGGATCATGTTATCAAAAAGAATAAAAACTTAATTAAATTAACGTTTATTTTAAATGCTATTTATATTGTTTTCATTATAAACGATCAAGTGAATGAGATAGAAACAGGTGTTTTTCAACAAATTCTAATATAATTTATAATACCTAAGGCCAAATTGATGAAGTCATAAGATAACACAAAGTGAAGAAGACCTTCATTTAAATATTCACACTATAAATTATATATATAGAATTAGAATCATAAGAAATTAATTATATGTATGTATTTATAGGGTAAATTGGGTGAAAAAAAAATGATACTAGAAAAATCTTCTGTGCTTCAAATATCTCAGTAAAACTTTTATTGATATCTAATATTTAATATCAAGTTTCGAAACTACTCTTAACAAGACAAGATTTTTGCCATCATGGCCATTGCTAGAGTACGAAAAAAGTAAAGCAACATGATGGGTACAATTTAAAATATCTCTGTAGATATGTATTTATAATTTACTGACTATTATTAATCAAGAACTTTCCAAAATTACACTTTGATGGTTCTAAGACCATTTACAGTTTTAACTCTCTCTTATACATCCTTAAAAATTAATAAAAAATGATTACTAATTAATTTTCCACACACACAAACTAATGGGTCTCAAGTTTCCTACTCAAATCAAATCATCTAAAAATTAGTACTGTATTAAAATATTGTATTAATTGCCGAGTTTTTTTCCCAGATTCCTCCAATATGGTAGCCAATTAAATCTTAAAAAACTAGAAATAAATTATCAATCATAATCATTTATAATAAATTCAAAAATCTAACCAAATTTAAGACTATAAAAAATTTATTATAGCCAAAACGTATAAAAATTTAAATAAATTTTATATCTGTCTCGAAAATATTTCCTATATTTTTTTTTTTTTACAAATATAATTATTTCTTTGAAGTTTAAACTGACGCCAACATATTAGTAAAAACGTGATGAAATATTTAATGCGAATCAGGAAAACATTCCCTCAAAAATTACTAAATTTGAGTACTTTCCCTTGAAAAGTCTTTTAGAAACTGGATTACTTTTTTTACTTTTTAAGCTTGAAAATACGTATTGTAAGACACACACAGCAGAAGTTTATCTGTGTATTTAACATATATAAAAATGGCGGATAAAGATGAAAAAACATGGAAATGGAGCTTTTTTAAAAAGCTTTATAGCATTTTTTATACTTAAAATTTAAAATAAAGCTCTATTTTCTACAATTTTCGAAAGAAAAAGAATTATCATTTCAATTTTTTAGAGGTTGGAATTTAGCGGTCAGTTCAATAATACCTAACAAAATTTCAACTATTTTTAAATTATTAAAAAAATCTTTCTTAATGAAACATTTACCATCCCTTCATCTCCACTACCACTAAATTAAACGAACAAATGGTAAAAACGCAATTACATCAACACCCCTTATTATATCCACCCCTTATTATCCGTTGCCCACAAAGTTACACAATTTTAATACGTTATATAAATTACATATATTTAAATGTAAAAAAATTGCTAACCCATTTTAGCGGTTACAAGCACGTACCAAATCATAGAAAAGTTGTCATAGGACTAGAAATACATTATCTGCTCCTACAAAGCTTAAATTTGGAGGGAACATATTTCGAAACGCCAAAATGGGTTGGCACTAAATTATTTATTTAAAAGTAACTCACTAAAAATATTTCAAACTAAAATGTGTCTTTTCATAATAATTATGAGAAAATATTCAATTTTCAAATTTTGAAATATGATGAAAATTAGTTCATTAAATGTTTAACACTTTGATCTTATGTAGTACTAAAATATTATTACCTATAGTATGTATCTAGTTTTGCGAGTACACCATGTAAACTTTATATCAAAAAATTTGATTCTTCTCAACTGTAAAAATTCAGTTTACAATTTTTTTATGTTAGTCGCATTTCTATTCAGTTTATTAAGAATTAATGGTTCAGTATTAGTTCAGTACTTTGCGAACTGTTGAAAGTTATTTAACAACTGCAAATAGGTGTAGGTAATTTATTTATTTTCTTGTTTTTGAAACTAAAGACACTAAACTGGTAAACATTTTTCTTGAGAAATTTTTTTTAAATTTTTCTGCTTAATTTAATATTGTTATCGAGTTTTATAACACGAACTTTCTACATGACATGGAAACTTTTTGGTTGTAACTCTTTCCGTGTTCTATATACTGGACCTGGCAACCCAAAATCTTCATCACAAATTACTCAAGTGGAATAGTAAGTTTCAATATTCTCTATTATTTTGATAATGATTGTTTAGTCCATAGTGTTACATACTACCCTTCTCAACTATACCGCTGTCGTTATACACAACACTGCCAGCTTCATTTCTTTAGAAAAATCCCAATTATGAAATATGATTCATTGCAGCCCACATTTGCGTCTGCTTGGTAACGCCCAGGCTCTGACGGAGATGAGCTTGGGACGGTGTTGCAGTAATAGTATTTTATGCTTCGTCTTTGCTCAATGCACTAGTCTTCGGAAGTACGGAATTGTATTTCTTCGAGTTATAGAATGGGACCCACTTCGGCATACTTTTTCAAAATTTGCCAAAAATACTTTCCACCAATCCCTATACATTTTGTACTTTTCGTATATCCAGATTCTAACTATTAAACATATTTCAGTTATTCGCTGCTTGCAGAACCGAATTTAGCGCCACGTGCAGAAATATTTATTAGTTTTTTTCACACAATAATTCCATCATTTATGTAATAATATTGCTTATATTTAGGATAAGTAATATCATTACTTAAAAATATAGGCAAAATCAATACACAAATGACGAAATAATTATGTAAAAACACATATTTTACCTAATAATACAATAGGGTATTCCACTATTTTTGAAAAAGTACTTCAAAATGTTGATTTTGCTAATCTCCATTCCATCCAAATCCACCAAAAATTTATTTCGGAAAAATACACACGCTTTCTTGCCAAAAACTTAAATTAAATTTTAAACCTTTTTTAAACTATCAAAAACGCGGGCATCCAGTTTGATGACGTAATATGGGTATCACTATACGAAATAACACAAATAACTTTGACAGATATATTCATAGACATCTGATTATAATAAATATAAATACTTATTATTTTTGTATATATTATACCCAGCTGTCTACACTGAACTAACTGATGGTCTATGACTCATACCGCTATGACATCACAGTAGATCTTATCCGCGTTTTAGGTCACGTGATATACCGTTTAAAAAATTACGATTTTTAATTTTAATATTTTAAAAGAAAAATGTGGTTTTATGACCAGAAATCAGAATATTTAGGTATATTTTTACATATATTTTAACTTTTTTCAAATTTCATGATTTATTTTTGACTAACGATAATACCCTATTTAATCGATAGATATTTGTTATCTTAACAAATACTCCAAAATGGTAATAATGTAGGAGGTGTAGATGAGAGTGAAACCAATAATTCTTAATTCATTAAACACGACGTTACAGCATATTTTACAACTATTGTATATTTCATCTTAAAGTTTATTTTATAGAATGGTTCAGTTTTTAACTCAAAACTGTATGTAGTAAACATTATTTAGAGGTACAAAATATTCACAAATTCTTCACAAAGTACATTACTTGTTTGTAGTAAGAGTTATTACTTCAAGCATGTTGCGCAAAACATATGTAATACATTGCTTACTTACATGCATGTAAGTATGTATGTATGTATGTATGTTTGTAATCATAATAATTCTTAAGAGTAATATGAGAGACATATATACATAAAATTTGTAAACCAAAGCGCTTATATGAACTTATAATATAGTCACTGTGCTTAGCTTAGATGTCTTTTGTGTATTTTATTTGGGAAAATTTCTAAAATAACAATTATATCATTAACTTGTTACAATCTTCTAGAATTCTAGATTATTGTTACGAAATTAATAAAAAATTGTTCTAGAAAATGTGAATAAAAACTTTTTGTATACCCTACGAGGCAGTAAATTACTTATTAATGAGAAATTCTGTACTAACCATATCACAAATCTAAGTTGAAAGTTATTTCGTACTTAAGTTTATAAAAGAATATATGCAAATTAGATATTTATATTGAAATTCTGAATTAGGAAATTTTTAACTTCCCGCTAAGAAAATAGGGAAGTTATTGTTTTCACCCCGTTTTACCAAAATCGAATCATTCTATCATTCTATAAGTTATCGCGATTTGAACTTAGCGGGAAGTTACAGGGTTGACCTGCAGGGCCAACCGTTTTCCAAATTTTTTTATCTGGTATTGCTTGTGTAACTACTACTATCGAACACAATCCAAGGAAGGGAAGCACATATATGGTAGCATGAATACACACATAGACCCCTCCATGAAAAATAATACTCTAAATGTAATATTTAATCTAATATGTTATGGAAACTAAATGACGAATAATTTTTTTTAAATGATTCGAAATATAATATTCTTCCAAACATTCGTTATTTGCCCAAACGACAATTCTCCTTCATGGAAAAAATTAAAAAGTTGGCCTTGCTCACTTGCTTCTCCCATGCTACTTGTGTTAAAAATATCATTTTTAATTGCAATTATCTCATGTAAGGCATGATAAATTACCTTCAAATTTGAACAGCGTGTGCATAAGACTTTAAATTTTTGAAGAAATCGATCGCATAATGGTAGCTCTAGGTAGATGTATAAAAATAATTAATATGAATGAATTTTTGAAGAGAAAAAACATAATCGAATGTTCAAAGATTTCAATACTCGTTCAGTAAATAAATTAGAAATAATTTAAAATTTCAAAAACGACTTCAATTCCTCTAGAGAAATGCTTAAAAAAGTGTAATTTTGGCTCCTCAAAAATCTGCATTTGTATAAATGACAAATTCTTATAATGCATCATCACCCATTTTCCTCTTTATTTACACTACTAGAAAACTTAAATGTCATACTTTAATTGTATTTTTCTCGATATTTTTTTATTTTTAAAGACATTTCACCTCATCTAGATACTCTCAAAATAATAATTACTTAAAAAATTTCTAATGTGTGTTCACAGTAGCGTATTTTCCAATAGCTTCTACTATATTTCTATCCTGAATAATGTAAAATAGCCACTTTGATGTATCTATTATCGTCTAATCAAAATATAAATAAGCTTGAGGCATCTTTGGATTTCATCACCAAAAATTAAATTTTCCACAATAACCTTTCTAGATTAATATGAATCTATGATTATTAATTAAAACACATACTATATAGTGTACATGTGTGCACTTAGTGTTAGGAGTGTGCCCTTAGGTGATAGTGTTATTATAGTTAAGGCAAAGTCGTTGAATATAGTTTTGTTAGTATGTAATGGATGGAGGTAACAAGGGTATGGCCAAAGATAACAATGGAATGAGTTAGAAGTAGAAGAATATTAAACAATGAATGAATAAGTAAAGCAACAATCACTTTACATTTATTATTAGTACATGAGAAGAAAGTTACCACCGTCCCTGAGTCCTTAATAGTATCTTGTGGTTGAGTAATTGGTTGTACACTGATTCTTATCACATATGAGATGATGCAGGGAATAAATGTGAGCTTTATTATCGTACAAAATAATGTTTGTAATTCACATTTCATAGTGGAGTGAGTTATTAGTTAAGGCAGGACTATAGTATAGACATGGAAATTATATTGGTATACACAAAACAGACTGTCCATGCAATTTTTAACTTTCCTTTATTTGCCACCAAAATTCATTTGACTAATTCGAAGACTTGTAATAAAGAATAACCAACTTGTAATAAGAATCATTTGAAATTCGTCTCGCATGTTATAAGATACTTAATTAAAAACAGATGATTTAATTCTAAGTATGTACGAGGGAAATTTTGGATACAAGAAAATTTAAGAATGTACGAGGGATGCACCAGGGAATTTTGGATACAAGGCTTGATTTTTTTTTATTAGAAATAGAACTAAGTGTTTATCATTCTGAACATTTTAGGGGTAGTTTGCCCGATTATTTCATTCAATTAATGACTTAAAATTAAAACCTTGATAAATTATTGAAAAAAAAGACTAATTAAGAATGTATAAGCACGGTAGTTGTGACACATATTTAAAAAAATTTATTTTTATTTTGATGGTGAATTATGTTATAACTTGACAATATAAGACGAAAAGTAAGAATACAATTTTTCGATATCGGGCGTAATTTTCAAAATATCGAAAATTGAAAATTTTGTTTAATTAGATAATAATTTGATATTTTCACCCATTCTGATAACAATTTGATATTTTCGCCAAGCTCCGTTTGATTGATATAATTCGTTCAATTGGTGTGTTTCGTTTGGAGGACACCTCTGATATCAACCCACCACTGTTATAACCATCTGATTGTATTTGCCTCATGATTCTACGCCCGATGGAAGATATTGATACAGGCTTGAAACTAGTTATTAACTTTGTTCGATAGAATCCATTTAAAAATAGAGATAACAAAGCGATACTTGTGTCAACTTCCGATTGATTAACAGTTTTCAAAATACTGAGTCTCGGGTAGCGAGTCATTTCTTTACCAACCCGACACTAGAATCATATCTGTATGATGTAAAAACGCGTCTCGGTTATCAGATAATTCAGATATCATCGTCTTACTAATACCAGTCTTCTTAGTTAAAAAAACTGTGTTTCAATATTTCGAAAACCAAGGCAGATTCGAAAAATTTTATTCTTATTTTTCGTCTATCTTCGTGAAGTTATTACAAAATTCAACAAAGGTACAAAATAATTTTGAAATTTAGGTACAAATAATTTTAACCGTAAGTTTTAATTTGCCTTGGCGCTCGTACTACCTTAAATTCTGGTTAAAATAACGCGAGTAAAGTAAGTGCGCATTAATCAATCAAAAATTTTCAGTTCGAAAATAAGTCTATTGTAGGTAATAATATAGAAATTTTTTCGTGGCGTTAGCATGATGAAAAAAGTTTGTAATATCATAGGGTATTATTTTTGTTTCTTGAAGAGACGCGTTCTTTCGATTCTGAATCACTGAATCTGAGTTTTCATTTATTACTAATATAGTAAAATATTATCTTATATTTAATATAATTATTTTATTATTAATATAGCATAAAGCGAAGTTGATCGTGATAAGAATTAAAGCACAAAAATAGCAATTTTTTAATTTTAACTCTATTTTAAATAAAATTATACATGTAAACAAAGTTCTTAAGTGTATAATAATCTTTTTAGTATCAAAATACTTTGCAGTGTAGTCATAATGATATTTCACATGTCTCTTTCCCATTAATTATTTTAAGTTATTATTTCTAGAATGATAATTATTTCTTATTCGTAATAATATCGTCGAGTTCAAACTATATAGTAACTTTATAAATAATAATTTTCTAGATAATGAAAATTATGTTTTTAATGAAAATATGGAAAATTATTCAATATTTTCCAACTGCTTTACATTAAAATATTTATATTTAAAGTTCAAGATAAGTTTTATAAGAAAATTTACATGGACTTGTCATTTCAATGAACATATGTTGTCTTTTTGAAAGCTGTTTAATAGTGTCAAGTTAGTAGGCCTGCCACACTTGAGTTGTAAAAAGATTAGGTTTAATAGTCCCAACTGATATATATACAATTTTGGATATGAGGCTACTTTAGAGAGCGAGATAATTACCAAAATAAATTACTATAATATTAATAAAAAGTAATTAACTTTATTGAATCACAGTTCAATAAGATATTGAAGGCTGGTATTGTATTATTACATAAACTAAGAAATAATAATAATAATAAGAGAAGTAGAATAAGTAGGATGTGTTACTTTGTACATAAATACAACCATTCCCACTACTATATTTTATCAATATGCATACAATAAACTTAACTGATGGTGACTCAGGCAACTGATTCAGACATGTTATGTTGATTATTTTATTTTATATATGTAAATAGAATGTAAGACAACCTCCTACCAACCTTCAATATCTTATTGAACTGTAATTCGATAAAGTTACTTACCTACTTTTTATTGATATTATATTAATTTAAAGCAAAGAAGACCTCGGATCCAAAATTGGTAAATAACTTTTTCCTTCCTCTTTATTAGCTTATTCTGTAGGCCCACGTTTTGCAGTCTTATTTTAAGACCATGTTTTGCAGTTTTATTCTTAATTACTTATTTTATGTTTTGAATCTTGAAAAAATTTATAAATGACCGACGGTATTAGGTAGGAAACTTGGATTTAACATTGCCTTTTTGATACAGCGTTCAATGTTTAATTTGATTGGCCTATTAAAGCAAACGTGTATGATATTCTTTTAAAATAATTTGCATGGAGTTTAAATTTATTGTTTGTACGCAAACTTCATTCATTCACAATGGTTGTTTAAACAATTATTAAACCGTAGTTTCGGCTAGGTGATACAGAAAAATAGTCTACAACCCACAGCCAGAATGTTTTATACCCTGGCGTGTGTGATATAAAGATGCCTGGAAATCCAACTTTCTGGTCTAGGATCTTCATGTACTATTTATTAAGTCCAATGAGCCTATAACACCGAAGATGTATATTTAATTATTTATTATTGTATATAAAAAAGTTACATAATGTTTATGTATTTGAAGGAGCCGTTAGCTTGTCGACATAAATGGTCGAACTAATTATTGAATTTAGAATCTTGTTGATGTAAACTTGGTTTCCATATAAATTGTTTTTTAGAGGATAACTTGATTCCATTACATCATTCCCCCCTCCTTAAGATGAAGAAGGGACGGGCAGAATTCGAATCTGAAGAAGAATGGTGCAGTATAATTCCTTGAAGCAACAAATAATAATACATGTTGATTGTAAGTTGATGCGTATTATTCGCTGGGACATCGATCAGTGGATAATAACACTATAGCTGTGTAGCATCCAAAAATCAAAACATGTTGACATGTTGAGTGCAGATCGCCCCCTTTGACATAACTGCTAGTATCTTCGTCCATAATATTAATCATCATAAAAGTTTATTCCGAACTTAAACATAATTATTCCCATCACCGGAGATTCCTCGTTTCCAATTTTAGTCAATTTGGTATCGGAACCATTTTATAACACCGAAGATGTATATTTAATTATTTATTATTGTATATAAAAAAGTTACATAATGTTTATGTATTTGAAGGAGACGTTAGCTTGTCGACATAAATGGTCGAACTAATTATTGAATTTAGAATCTTGTTGATGTAAACTTGGTTTCCATATAAATTGTTTTTTAGAGGATAACTTGATTCCATTACAAGCCTCATCTAAATAATTGCTATCCAAACTAACAATTAATAATCAATACTTATTAGGCCTAAATATATTAAATTCGTTGTCCTACTCTGTGATATTACAACTGATATGCATTCTGGCACGAATAAAAATTATAAAATTATTTTACAGTTTATTCATATAATGTATTATGAATAAATGAATTTTATTATAGTTATTACCATGTGGTTTTTCTTCAATGTCAAGTTGAACATAAAACCTTGATAATCATTACTGAGCTTCAACCATCATATTAATGTAAGCGGGAGATGTTGTAATTAAAAATGAAAAAGAAATGTCTATGTAATTTAGTTCTTTTATTATTCAAAAGTCAATCTGTCAACTAAATAACTCTGACAAAATTTTTTAAGATATAAACATTGCGTTAAAAGATCACTTTGGGCTAATTTTGCGTATATATTGTTAATTTGTCTTTTATCGGATAGGGATAATAAATTTTTGAGTAGCCATTTACATATAAATTATGCAGAGAAATAGAACTTGTTTTTCACCTTGCAGGAAACTGTGATGATTTTTTTTCCATTTGGCATAGTTTTTGTACTCTTTCATATACAACTTTTGAAGCTTCTATTGGAACAAGTGAAATCAGCGCGCGATTTTCCATAAAATTGCATATTTTCTGTTGTCTAAGAAAGTATATTGTCAAGGTTTACTTGCTATTTATAAAATAGTTTATGATAAATTTTATGATTTTGTCGCTATCTTGAAGAATTCTACCCACAAGCGGTGCACGCGGTCCGTTCTATACGTTCCGCGGTATACAGTCTTGAATTTATACTAAGACAAACCAGATTCAGAATTTCAGCATCATCTCAGACAGGAAAATATAAAAAACACTTATTTAAAAAAAATATAAATAAAATAAAAAAACTTTTATTTTCTTATTGCTTTAATTTATCATAAATGGAAAATTTATAATTCAAAAGCTATAAAAATTACTAAAATATTGGATGATCAGTTGTTTGATCATTTGGGATACCAACTTTATGCTAGTAGTAACTCCTTTGCATTAAAAATCCGTCTAATTGCTGAGACTCGGTTGTTAGCCCATTCTGATAGCAATTTGATAATTTCACCAAGATCCGTTTGATTGATAATACGTTCAATTGGTGTGTCTCGTTTGGAGGACACCTTCCATATCAACCCACCACTATCATAAGCATCTGCTTGTATTTTCCTCATAGTTCTGTGCGCAGTTAAAGGGCATATTGAAACTAATTATTAACTTCATTCGATAGAATCCGATTAAAAATCGAGATAACAAAGCAATACTTGTGTCAACTTCCGATTGATTAACAGTTAATAAAAATACTGAGACTTAATTATCGATACTTGGTTGGCCGATCACTCTAATACCAATCTGATTTAGAAGCAGAAATCCAACGTTTGCTTATTTTGTGCAAATACCGAGATTCGATTAGTAGACCACCCCGATACAATTAAAATATAAAGAACAGTTTCGGCCTGACAGAACGAACAACATGGCTTCTTAACGGTTATAGTTAGATGTCGATCCTTACAAGAGTTAGATAACGATATGTAACCATCGCTTCAGTAACATTAATCTCGGTTTAGTATCAGCGTTGGTTGCTACATAGATGATGCTAAAAAAGAATTAGTTATGAATGAAAGTTTTGTCTACATAACATATATATTATTTTAATTTCTTATATTTTATTTTTATTAATAGTTTAAATAATAAATATAATCGTGCGTTTTTTAATTACATGTTGTTGGTTATTTCACTTTTATTTTTATATTTACTCATCCTACAAACACAGAAACGTGTTTTAAAAATTCACAACACAGCATCTGCTTAGTCTTAGTGAATTTTAAAGATTAATCTTGACGTATAATATTATCTACATTAGATACATACGTTCCGTCAACGAATAGTGGAAATTCATAGTGTCATCCAAATAACTGATTTCCATGATAGATAGAGCTGCGCTTTCTAAATTCTGGGCCCGGAAAAATTTTTAATAGTTTCGCCAACTTACATACTCCAATAAAATAATTATCTACTCTCTCACCATTTCGTCTTTTATCTGAAACTCAACCAGGCGGAGTATCTTTAGTCCGATTTTCTAAAAAAATTATATATTACAAAGTGCCAAAATACAGGAGAGTTAATTATGTGTTTATAAGAGTATTCAAAAAGTACATATTCAAAAATTTTTAGTTGACGGGCCAATTAAAAAATTTCGAGGCAAAAATTTTAAGATCTCTCTCAATATCACCTTCTCCTAGTAATGTTTGATTATCTAAGGACTATATTAACACAAATTTTTGACTTATTAAACCCATATAATTTACGGTTCAAATAAGTCAAAATAAAGCACGGTAGCTTTATACCTATTAGTATTAACTTACTTAAAGATCTATCTTTCTTTTCTTTTTATTTACTGGCATAGAGTTTAACGATAATCATTTTTGCCACTTACCAAGTAAGACAAAAAAAACAAAATTTTATTGATACAATGAGGTACAATCTCAATAACTGCATTTTGCTTTAGAAAATTCGCTGTAAATAAAACTTATTAATTCTAAAATCAACTAAAAAGTGATTTATTTAATTAGTTTTAGTTGTAGTATTTCTGCAACAGCTTCTTCAAAGAGAACGTCTTGCTAGGATTCTAAAAATATAAGAGTAGTTCTAGCCATTTTGACATTTCAAATGGAATTTTTTTAAGGCTCAAAGATCAAAATCTACATCTAACTTGGTGTCGCTAGAAAGTTTGCCCATTGCTATTGGTCAAATTGGCCAATTATTGGAATCCAATTCGGTGAAGACTTTTGAACGTCCTATAACTTTGAACGATTCCGAAACCCGAATTCTGATATACTACCCCCTCTTGAGATTATTCGCTCCCCAACAGCCACATTATGTAAATATTAAAAAAAAGGGGCCAAAAACTATTAACGGATATTTTTGGGTCGCTGATCGCGATTCCGAAATCATAATTTTAATATACTCCCTCTCTTCTGAAGTAATTCGCCGCCACTCATCCAAAACAGCAACATTCTATAAATATTAGGCAAAATTATGAATTACGTCATAGAGCGACGGGAGTATATCAGAATTTGATATCGTGATAAGAGTCTAAATAAACCTCCGAGTATACTTTTTTAGCTCATTTTATTGGCTCATTTACAGAATATTTTTGTTTTGGCCCAGGAGCATATATTACTCCAGGAGCACGCAGTATATCGGAATCCTGACTTGAGAATCCAATGCATTTCAGCTCTTTAACTCTCTTAAGGCTCCATAAAATCTTAAATATTGCATGTAATATAAATATAAATACATCGTGACTCTAAGAAATTGAGAATAATCATAGAATTTGATTAATATGAAAAGTGAAGCTTCAGCTACGGCTCGAATCTCATGTGAATCGACATAGAGAGATTTTCGATTTTTTTTTATTATAACTTATGAAAATGGAAAAAAATCTGTTTTAAGAACAGGTTAAAATATGCAGAACAGAAAACTAACACAATCATAAAAAAAGGCAGAAGTAAGTTTGCAATTATCAAACCGATTAAAAAGCACTTAAGGATATGAAAACAAATACACCGAAAAATATTAGTTGCGGAAATATATTTTCTTATTTTACTTAACTAATATATTAAAGTAAACTATACTCCTAACTGTAGATAAAAACACCTAAAATTGACAAATTTAGGATAAACGATGTCTGAAAATCCAGTTTTTTTTTTCTTCTTGTTTTATTACAACTTTAACAGACAAATCGGAAGCAAGGTTAATGATTTGATTATATAAAATCCCAAACTAGTTTACGTTTTAATGATTTTACTACGAACAAAATCGATGAAGTGTGATTCGAAATCTGCTTGATCAGGATCCTGTATGAGTTACTTGTAAGGGAATCAATATCTGGCGATAAACAAGCTACTGATAGGTAATTATATAAAATTAACTTGTCCTTTTATAATAGTTCTTTTTAAATTCTATTCAATTCCCAACACAAAATATTATTCAAATAGCCATTTTGTGATCATGAATATATTATGATGATTAAATTCGATAACTCAAAAAGGATTAGTATCATTCGATATCCCTTTTATCTTATCATCGTAGGTCAAGTGAAGAGACAGAGAAGTGTAGTTGAAGCAATTGCCCCCCCCCAAATCTACTGAAATCAACTGTTTTAAGTATGTAGAAAATTGCCCCCAGCCATAATACATAGAATTTGGGGTAACTTATTGCTAGAATAGAATATCCGAGATTGATTTGAGATTTTATCGATTTTTCAAAAGAATATACGACTAAATCGATTAAAATTATATACGAAGGATTATATCTCGGGCTTTTTTCAGTTCGAAAAATCGACAATATTTTTGTGATTTATTATTTGGAGATCGTAAGATTCAAAAGGAATAAAAATCGAGCTTATTTAGAACATTTTTTGAGATAGGCCCAAAAAAATAGCTTTTTGTGATCGCAAACTGAACACAAATGAACTAGATGTTTCTTTGGGTTCAAAATAGTGCCATTCACGAAATTTATTCAAATTTTTCTTGATTTTCTCGCAGAGACAATTCAGGAAATTACACTAATTTGGATAAAAATAATTTTCTCTACATTTAAATAAATTTTAATGTTGTAAGTACATAGAAAGATTTGAAAAGAAAGCAGATCTCAGTTTGTCTTTTATGTCAGTCTTCCAGTAAAAGAAACAAACTCGAATAAATCAGAACTGTAACTTTTTACAAACTTTTTGAAGACTGGCAGTGCGAGTTTTGTTTTTTCTTTTTGTTTATGTAGTCCCTTTGATGGAAACAAGAGTTTTGTTTTTGTTTTTCATGTTCAAGCAAACAAAAACTCGAAAATTTTATTTCTTAAATATGTTCTATACATATGTTCTAGATACTCAACTGTACGATTAGTTGAAAGTCGGAATTAGAAACTTCTAAAAAGATCTTCAAAAAAATGTCGTTCTTGAAAGATATAAGTAATGAATTAATTTACCCACTATAGAAGAACGGTTGTAGAAAATTTGTTTCTGCATTTAAATAATAATTAAAAAATAAACTACATAACTGTGCAAATTGGATCGGCTTCATTGCGGATAAATTCATAATGAAATTTAAAATATCTCCTGCAGTTAAAGTGACATTCATAGAAATAAAAATTATTTATGTTTGTTTACTAAATCTTGCATACAAATTTTAAACGTCAAAATCATTTCGATAATCATTGATGTTTATAATACAATTACGTAAACTATAGACAAAAATAATATCAGACAAAAACTCATTAATTAAAAATGATTTCTAGAAGAGAATAATAAGGCTTCGTGTTGTTTTTTTCGAAAATAGGCCTAAATTCTTTCACTAGTCCAAAAACCAATTTTTTGGTGAGGAATCCTTACTTTAGTGCCATACCTAATATGATTGATTACAATATTGTCAAACAAATTACAACTGATATTTAAAAATGAACACCTGGAAATTAAGTTTTTAAGAATTTATTTAGATTGTTAACAGGTTTTTATCGATTTTTTTGACCATAAAATTTTAATATATAAAGCGTCACATCTTTCGAAATGTATAATTAAATTTCGTTGACCAATACAAGAAATAGGAGACATTTTATTTGACCTGTTTTTGCATAATCGCAGTATTATTTTAATTTTTTGTGTATGGTAAATTCACGCACTGCAACAATGGCCAATTATAATAAATCATTATCAATATTTTCAATTGTTCTATTTTTCTGCTTATCAACAGTGTCCAGCCACGAACTGTGGTATCAGGTTTGTTGAATTTTGTTATTATAAAAATAACTATAAATTAAACTTTTTGTGTAGATTTAGTCCTAACTTTAAATAAATCGTATTTTTAATTGAATTTTTTAAGTATTAAATATTATACCAACAATGGTCATTTTAATAAATTTTTGGACAATATGTTTAATTGTCTCAATGTTTCTATCTATAGTTTTGGTAAGAATTGTTACACAATTAATTTTTTTTTTTTGGGCAATTGATAGTATTAGCAATATCAAATTTTTCTAGGACAATATTATTTATATTTTTCTATGTGTATCTAGGTAAGATTATATTGACTTTCCACGAAGAATGCGCTACCCTGCGCATACCGCGTATGGAATTGGTTACGCTTTAACCAACTGAACTACTGGGGATGACATGCTATAAGTATATCTAAAAAAATATATATAATTATATTTAAACACAGTGCGTCTCAAAAGTTATCAATAGCAGAAAAAGAATAGAGAATATAATTCTAACGCTAAAGTCCTGCGCTTTAATTAACCAGCTAGTGATTTGATTATCATTGTTTTTTATTTTTAAATCTCATTTAGGTAATGCTAGTATAAGTGAAATTTTTATAATGGGCTTTATTTGTAAAAAATAAAGTTTAGTACATTTATTCATTTGGACTATTTTCGGTTCCTTCGTAAAATTGAAATATTTACTAGAGACAAATTTTATATTTAAGACGATTGAACCTAAAAATCGCGATTAATAATAAGTTGACAATGGCAAAACGATAAATTGTAGTAAATTTTACTTAATTCTAAAAATTTAAATTTTTATTACATCATATGATTTGAGAAATTAAAAAAACAAAATGTAATAATTCATACGAAGTTCTCAAAATAAAAAGTGAATCATTAAATATAAATAAAATGGAGTACTTGGTAAAAAATTCACACTTTTCATTCCATTTTAACAAGTCAAATAGATTTATTTCAATAGTTAAAACGAATTCTTTTAGGGTACTTTGATCGATATAACTATAAGAAATTTAAAATTTTAACCCCTAAGCATCTGTAAAAGGTAATTCTCTAAGATGAATTACTAGAATTGACGCTTGTTTATCATTTGAATAAGATGATAATTGAATACCATCTGCAAAATCTTTTTTCTTTTCGACAAATCGCTATGCCTACCATTCTATAATTCCAAAATTGTGATTTTAGAGGTGTCGAATTCGGAAAAGAAACATACGTTTTATTAAAATAATAGATAGTTTTGCCTTTTTAATTATAATTAATTTTATTTTTGTAAAATAATTTGTTTAATATATTTTAATTTGATTTACAGACTCTTCCATCTTCACAAGGATTAAATGCAGCCACTACATTAGGTAGCAGCAATCTAGGGTATACCAATGGTTTAAGTAGCTTAGATTTAAGTAGTACCTATGCAGGTTTAGATGGAAAAAGTTTAGGATACAGTGGAGGATTAAATGGACTAAGCACAGGAGGCTTAAATGGTTTTAGTGCAAGCAGTTTGAGTGGCTTAACTGCAGGGGGATACAGTGGTTTAAGTGCGGGAGGATACAGTGGCTTAAATTTAGGAAGTTACAATGGCTTAAATACAGGAAGCTACAGCGGTTTAAGTTCTGGAGGCTTAAGCGGTTTAAGTGGATTGGGTGCAGGAGGGTTAAGTGGTTTAAATGCAGCAA
Organism: Chrysoperla carnea; assembly: GCF_905475395.1. Taxonomy (NCBI): domain Eukaryota; kingdom Metazoa; phylum Arthropoda; class Insecta; order Neuroptera; family Chrysopidae; genus Chrysoperla; species Chrysoperla carnea. The sequence goes on from NC_058337.1 coordinate 85,937,660, forward strand.
GTCTAAGTTATCCAAGTTTTGGGGGTAGTAGTTATGCTGGTTTAGGCAGCGCTGATTTAAGTTTAAGCAGAAGTGCAGATTTGAGTGCTTTGAATAGCGCAACACTTGCTGGAACTAGCTTGGGCTTGAATAGCGCAGCAAGCTACGGTTTGGGGGCTGATGCATTAGGTGCATATGGATTTGGAGGCTATAGCACAGGTCTAAGTGGCTATAGTGGGTCAAGCGGACTTACTGGGTTTAGTGGATTAAGTGGTCTGAGTAGTTTGGGATTAAGTGGAACAAATGGTTTGGGAGCTTACGGATATCCAGGCTTATATTCTTATGGGAGTGCAAGTGGCTTAGCAGGAAGTGATTTAAGTGGTTTAACAGTCGGTTCAAGTAGTTTACATGCAGGTCACAGTCATAGCCATTAGTAAATAACACAAATAAACAAACAATTTTTCAACAAGAAAGATTCAAGTTTATATATAGATCACATTAGCTACAACGTTATTCTTGAGTAATAATGCTAACTGAAGACTTCATATTTGTTTTTAATTTTTAATTATTTTATTATTATTATTTTGTAATTACTTTTCATTAATAAATTTTTGTTAAAAATGATTTCCTCTTTATTGCTATCCAAAGCTTTTTTCTTTGAAGATGTTTTTAAGTCAATAAGGTAATGTATTTTTTACAAGCTAATCAGTGTTTTCAATTTCAAGTTGTGGTCTTGAAATTTTTATGGTATTTATGATTCCATGGAAAAAAAACAAACATCACTATTCCTCACTCTTATAAAAAACATTATTTTTTTTTTTAAAACAAACGAAAGATCAAGCACTCATTCACTGGCATTCGTCTTGAAGCTCACAAAGTAAGAATAGAAGTTCTAATGCCTTTTTATTTTAAAGAGCAAATAATTTCAAAAAGAATGCTTTACAAACCAAAAATTTAATTCTTATAACAGAGCGACTCGAAAAAGTTAAGTAATTTTGTGTTTAATCATGATTTTTTTAATTAAAATACCTAAACTTAAAACAAACCTTGCACTTACCTTACAAAATGTATGTTCAAATTCAATACGTAAAAACGCTCCCTACGCAGATGCGCAGATTAATTCTCTTGATTCCCAATGATCCTCCTTGAGGAATTTGACCTGACTTATGCCTTCGGCTTCAAAACTTGCATAAGATTGTTTTTCGTTAAGATACAAAACAGGCATATAGGTGTAGGTAATTGAATTGCCGAAATCGATTGTATATTCTGAAAATTTTAAAGCGGGGAGGGAGGGGGGTTTGACCAATTAGTTAAATAAATAAATGACTTCAAAAGTTGCTTGGTATTATGGGAACTATCGTTTTCCCATAATACAATGGATGATATGTTTTATAAATTTCTCCAAAACAAGACGGTGGCAATTAAAAAAATTATTTCAATTAAAGTTAAAACCTTAATAAATTAGTGAAAACAAAGAAAACCCGTCGTGCCCGACTAATTAAAGATGTATGAGTACGGTATTGGGGACGGGAATTAATAAAAATAATTTTTTTCAATTTTGATGGTGAATTATGTTATAACTTGCCAATATAGGACGAAAAGTACGAATACAAATTTTTGATATCTAGAATACATAATTTTCAAAATATCGAAAATTGAAAATTTTGTTTAATTATATTTAGCTTTCGATATTTCGAAAACCACGCCAGATATGGAAAAATTTTATTCTTATTTTTCCATCTTATTCATGAAGTTATAACAAAATTCATTATCAAAGTTGAAAATAAGGTACAAATAATTTGAACCAGAAGTCTAAACTTGCTTTAGCGCTCATACTACCTCAAATACTTTTAAAGAAAATAGTTTCAATTTTTCTGGGTCTCTTATTTGAAACACCCCAATACCTATGTATCTCAATTTCATATTTCAAACAAGTATTTTTAAATTCTAGAGAGTCTATCTCCAACAAACTTTCATTGATATAACTTTAGCTTCTTTTCGCATCCCATACCTTCCGACTTTACATAAGTTTTTATAACATTGTGTAAATAAAATAATCATGGTACTATACGTAAAATTAAAAATAATTAAAATAATAATTGTACAATAATAGTAAAATAAAAAAAATTTTTGAATTCTCTATAAATATCGAGAGGTAAATTTTTTTATTTTCATATTGCATTTGGTAAATAATAAAAACAAAATGAATTCCAAAAATAATATATTTGTTGCGTTATTAATTGTTTTATTTTCAATAATTGTAGCTAACTGTCAACAACAAGTAAGTAAATCAATTAATTTTTATAAAATAATCGAAAATATTATTTGAAATATTATTGCATGACATAACGTAGGCCGGGTAGATTTTATGACTCATGTTTCCCAATAAATTCGCGTGCATTGACACTTGAAATATAATATTGAATAAAAATGTTTCGATCGAATTTTTGAAAAGTTTGTCAGGCAATATCAAACTTTTCGGTGATATGCGGTTTAACTATAAAACACAGCCTGTGCTGAACTATCTGGACGGCATTGCGGTACCTGCTTGAATTGCTCATTGTTCGCCTAGGTTAATTATAATGAGCATATCTCCAAAGAGATTCTAGTATATTTGGAAGTGCACATTAATTTTTGGGTATAGGTAAAAGTTTTAAGAAAACTTCTTATAAGTTGGCATGGTAAAAATTGATTTTAACTAAATTTTATCAATGCTGTTTTGACTTTTGGGTCATCTTGTATTTATAAAATTAATAGGTGTTTTTTTGAACCATGAATGCAACTCTCGAGAACTTCGAACACTTCTGAAATATGAAAAGTCGAATTATTACCACGGTTTAATTAATTTTTTGATGTTTCTCATCAAAGGTTGATAGGAGCACATCGGTATAATTTTTTCGTATTGTAAAAAACATTTATATCCTGTACTTCATTTTTCGAAAAGTTTAAAGTTTCAAGAATCCTTACATTCTTCTACACAACAAAGACTAGCTTCACAACCGATATACACTCATCTGGAGCTTTAAATGCCGTTATAGCTTGAGTCTTAATGAAGAAGATGAAAGAAAAGAGAAAAATGAGTCGAGATTCATGAGCTCAGATCCTTGTGGAACCTACATGAATTGTTTACAAATAATCATTACTAGACTACTTCGATGCTTTTCATTAACGTTTACTTCGAAATATAACTATTTAAATTTTTACCCTGAAATTTGATAGGAAACTAGTTAATGAATATGGGACAGAATTTAAAAAAGAGACTTTTATTTAATACTAACTTTTAATTCTATAGTTTGTAAAAGGTTGGTCTGTTATTTTGGGACATTCTGTTTTGCCACTTGGCTGAATAAAATCATTTAGTTTCATTCTTTAAATATTAAAAAAATTAATAGATAATTTTACTTTATATAATGTGTCTGATTTTTTTTGAACCCTAGCCCAACCCATTTAATCAAGGATTTCAAAATGCGCAGCGAGTCATTCAGCAAGGTGTAGCAAGAGGAATAGAACCGTTGAACGTGGTGTTTATGAATCCAATAAATTCACAATATAATCGAAATAATAATCGACTCGCCGGGTTTTTCAATTCATTATGAGTAGGAGCTATACCTAATCAAAATTTTGTGAACGGACTAATGTTTTTGAAATACATTTTTCTCGTAATTTTACTAAAGGATTTCTGACAAACATTCGGGTCGTACTGGTCTATAGGCAATGGTATCCATATAGCTTTGTAGATTTTCTTAACCTTTTGTTTATTATTATTACCTACATTTTTCGGAAGTAAAGTTTAACTGCATAAATAATGTGTCTAATTTTTTCAACTATAGCCTAATCCAAATAATCAAGGATATCAAATATTAGAACGAGTCATCGAGCAGGCTGTAGCAAATGGTGTATATGATGCATTAAGCCCACAAAACAATCGTAATAATGATCAATACAGAAACAATGATCAATACAGAAACAATGATCAATACAGAAATAATGATCAGTATAGAAATAATGACCAATACAGAAATAATGATCAGTATAGAAATAATGGTCAATACAGAAATAATGACCAAAATAGAAATGTCGAGGATAGACCAGATTACTTTGTGAATGATCAACGACAAAGAGGAAATTATGGTCGAGGAGAAGTACAACCAATTAATTCAGAACCATTACCTATACAATCAACATATCCATACGTACTCAACGTTGAACCCGTACCAAATGGAAATTATCAAACTCGAGGGCCAATAATTCTTCGTGCCAACTAAAGATTTTAAAATTTAATCCCAATAAAATATTTAAAACGTCGACAAATTTTTGTAAACTGTATGTAACTTTTTATTCGAAGCTTTTGTGTAAGTTAACTTTTACTAATAAATATATGAAGTAAAACTGTAAAATATATCTGTGATTTCTTAATAAATATTTTTAAAATTATAATGTCATTTTCATGAACAGAAATATATATACTGTCTAACACAGAGCTATGGTTTTCACCCAGACAAATAAAACCAAAATTGGTTTCATACCTTTACGCTTAGAGTTGCTCAACATGCGAACATAGCTTTTTAACATGTGAAAACAAACAATTGACTGAGTTAATTGTTGAAATACCATTTTGTTTTTCAGTCAATTGTTTGTTTTTCCTTGTTATTTTCAACTTGGATTTCAATCAAAACTTCGGATTATGTTAAGTCTTGCTTGATGAATAAATAAAATTCTCTACAAAGTCTCAAATAAACATTTTCTAAAATTTTCTTTTTTAATTTTCAAATAAAATTTTTATACCATGTATATATGTAATATGCAAGGTATACTAAGTTTATTCCCAAGTTTTTAACGCTTAAAAATATTTCTGCTAAGCAAAAAATTTAGATATAGGTGTTCATAAAATCACCTAATTAGTCCATTTCCGGTTGTCTGTCTGTCTATCGCCTGTCTGTCCGTTACCACGATTACTCAAAAACGAAAAGAGATATCAAGCTGAAATTATAGCGTACTGAAGACATAAAAAGTGACGTCAAGTTCGTAAATGAGCAATATAGCTCAATTGGTAGGTCAATCTTGTAAACCGTTAGAGATAGAACAAAAGTGTAGAAAATATTTCTTATAAAAAAATAACCAACTTTTGTTTGAAACATTTTTTCGTAAATATCACTGTTTACCCGTGAGAGCACAAATTAGGCGTAAATTGTATAGAATGTAATTATGGGAATATCAGTTATGTATGCGTGCCATGTATGTATGTGTAATGTGATAAAGTCATCAACACTGCCTATGCATGGTATTTCAACAATTAACTCAGTCAATTGTTTGTTTTCACTTGTTTACTCATGCTCTTTTTACTGTTATGCCCATAGACAACTAAAAATTGATACTGATTTAAACTGCAATACAATAAATTTGACCACATATACGAAAACTATAATTTGTTATGTTTTTTTTCCTTCCATGATACTTGGATAATTCCACTGCAAGTTTTAAAATTTACGAAATATTTTATTTTTTTTTTTTTTTTTAAGAAATTACATATTATAAATTTTAATTTGGGTCTTCTTTAATTGTTTCCTTTGACGATTAATAATAAATTACTCTACGGCAATAGATGTTCTTTCAAGATTGTCCGATTAATTATTCGTCTGTCTGAATGTTTTCCTGTTTCATAGACTCACTAATTATCAATAGGTAGGTATATTCATCAACTGGAAACTTATGCGTGAAATTACAGAAGGCAAGGAGATCGACAACTTTTATTTTGTTCTTCTGATGTACAACTACCCATTTAGAGCCGATATATAACTGACCTCTTATAATTTTAACTTAACAATTGAAGCATCAAAATAGCGTTAACAACAAAAACGTTGAAGTGTTTTTGAAACCTGCCCGCAAAGTTTTTTTTTAGATTACCAATATAGTAAGAACTGAATGTTTTATGTATAAAAATGTGGCTTAAAAATTACACAATAAGATACTGTTCTCTGTTTCGCGTTGTCTCGTATCTTTAGAAATACAATTCGCTAAGAAACCAATGAATATTGTTTTGCCTTGCGTATAATACTTGCTCGTCTATTAACGAAGACGAAGAGCTATAACAAATCAGCGAGATGTAAATTTATTTTGTTACTAAATGTTTACAGAGCAATTACAATGGTAATGACCGTTGAAATAGTGCCTTCTATTCTTCTGAGAATTATTATGTCAAGAGAGTAGAAGTACCATTATGCATTGTTAATATTACAAAAAAATTTAAGACGAGATTATTTTCATAGAAATAAAAAAAAGGTGATACAACTGAAAAGCGATACAAAACTTTTCTGATCCATTTTTGGCGCTATGGGGGACTTTTAGTATGTTCGTTTAACATATTAACACATGGCATTATTCCAAAACTTTCTTACAAAAAGATCATTTTCTTTTGCAATGAATGGCACAATTCTCTTTTGAAATTTTTTTCTTTGAATGACTATTGACTTTTTATAATAATAATAATAATAATAATAAGAGCCAATCATCCCAAAGGTTAGGCAAAGGCCTCCGCCAGAATACACCACTCTTTTCTATTGAGAGACTTTCTTGACCAATAATTTCCTGCAAACGATACCAACTCGTCCCGCCATCGTTTGATGGGACGGCTTGACTTTTTATTAACTATTTTTAATTTTCGAATTTTCGAGCCCTTCAGAAATCATTTTATTCGACGATCAACAAATAAAGAAAATTGTTAATTTAAGTAAATTCACAAAAATTTAGTTTTATCATTTTTTAAAGGTATATCATTTTTTAAAGGTTAATCATCCATCTACCGTTTTTCCATAAGACCAATATTAAATATGCCTGCTTTTGAAGTCATTTATTTATCTAAATAATCGGGCAACCCCCCCCCCCCCCCCCCCCCGGGTGCCTAAATTTCAGAATTGATTTAGACTTCTTAGTTCAATTTTATATTAAAAAAATTAAATTTTTTATCCAAACTTGCCCTGGCGCTGGTACATCCTTAATTACAAAAACTAAAAAGAGGAATTACAGAAAAAACATAAATGTGTATAAATAAACCGATTAAAATCAATTATTGTTTACAATCACATTTCAATTATTATTATTATTATTATTTTGAATATTTAATGATAGGTGTGTGCAACTTAAACTATTATTATCTTGCTTTGTTTTGGTTTGCAGACGTGTGTATAAAAAACATGGATATAAGTTTATAATATTATATAATAACGACCATAGATGGACTAGATTAAACATAGAGAGTTCTAATTATTATACCCTGTTTATACGTTTAATTCACACTTTCGCATAGTGTATCCCACGAGTGTGAGAGAGTACATACATACGTAAACGTTAAGTAATGTGTTTAAGAAAGAGATACTATTATAGATATGTTTTCTTGTATATGTTTCAGCTTCGGTAGTAGACAGACAGCATAGTAGTGAGCCGAAATATAACTCAGCCATAGTTTTTTATTTAAATAATCTTTAAAAGATACATAGATAAAATTTGAACAATAAACAGGAAATAATCGAACAAGTGTAGTACAAATTTAAAAACATTTAAAATAAAATTAATAAAAGTAACTAATATAAAATAAATAAGTAGGACTACACATTTAAAATAAACACTTTAAAATAAAATATTAAAACAGTAGTTTAAAAAGCAAAAAAAGAACATAGTAAGTGTCATAAATCACAGTTTTTATAATCACAATAAATTCACAATCACAAAACTTCACACTGATGTATGGTGGGGGGGGGGGGGAATGGCTCAGGTGTTCGGGCCATCCAATACCTTTGTGCTTGGTCACTGGGGCTGATCATGGTACTGCCTCTGTCTAGTTAGGTGTTCGATGTAGATGTTGCGCGACCAGCGGATCGTGTCCGACACCATCAACCGAGCCATGGTCTGCGTATATTTGGGTGCTATTCCCAAAGACTTCGCAATCCTATAGTTGTTAGCTAGCCAGGCCCCGAGCGAACCAACGACAAATGCATCCAATGAGCCTCTGTAGCCTTTCGTGGTTAACTCAGCAGCAAGTTCAATTGTTCAACAGTTCACTACTATGGTGTCTGTCTACTATCGAAGCTGAAACATATGCATTAATGTATACATATGGCCACTCTCACACTCGTGAAATGCACTGATTTTGAGTGCGTAAATGAGCAATATAGGGCAATTGGATCATGAGTCCGTAGGAATCATCTTTAACCGTAAAAGATGGAACCAAAGTAGTAAAAGTTAAACCAATTTGTGACAAAATTTAGGTTATATTTTCTTTATAACGATAAAAAATAGAATGTTAAAAATTTACTGGTGGCTTCAAATGTAGCATGTATTCATTTAAGTTTCATACTTAACCTCCTACCAATATTATTAAAGTAGGTTCTAGTGGTCAATATTCGGGGAAATTTTTTATGGTCAACATGCTTTAATTACTACAAAAATTCTTTTTCTAATTTTTTGTTAACTGGAGAATAGTTTTTCGTCAACGTAAGAGTAAGACTTTGATATAGCACCATCATGAGTTGTGAAACAGTATTTTTCCACAAACCTAGTGAAAATTAGTTGTCTGGATAATTGTCATGTTTCCTCTAGCTTTGTAGCATCGAATAAATTGAAATGATTTGAATATTACATCTTCTATCAGTCTGCTATGAATGTTTATGAAGGTCTTTTTTAATCACAAATCGTAGTTAAGATAAGTAAAGAATGGTCGATATGATTTAAATAAATAAATTTTCGACAAATTGTCTATACAAAAGGCAAAACTTTAATGTAGGTAAATCAACATTGTGTTAGCTGCCTAGATTTAGAATGAAAATCAATGATAATAATAATAAACAATCAACTTGTTTTAATAAATAATTATTTCTACATAAATAATTATTTACTAAAAATTTATTGAATATTGTAAAATTAAGAACAAATCAAAATTTTTCCATTTTATATCAACAATATTTTGAGTGCAATATACAGACATCGTAAACGCTTTGACACTGGTATGATAGTCACTTATACGTTCGAACTTCAAAAAAGAAAAGAAGTTATACTTGAAATATCATTAATTTTTTTCTTTTAATTTTCAAGAGAATTTTATAGGACTACGCTTGTAACATTCTATCTGTTGAACTGCCATCGTAGTTTTACTAAGTGGCAGGTAACTATCAATTTTTTTGGCTAGTTGCCTCGTACCGTAACACCAAAAATACTTTTTTTTTTCAAATTCATTTTGTGAGATTTAGGTTGAGTTTTGAAACTGTTCCGTTTTATGAATTTTTTATTTCCGTTTTACGAATGTATGTATGTCTCGTTTTATGAATTTAGCACACTGCAACCTGGTTGACTCGGAAACTTTAAACTTTTGAAACTGTTCCGTTTTACTAATTCTATTTGTCCGAACATACAGTGCGAAATAGGTGCAATGTATAACATAATAATAACAAGAACTTTCGAAGAGTAGAAAAATTAGCTTAGTCATTAACTTTGAAACAAATTCAACTGATTACTTTTTAGACCATTTATGGGTATTTTAAAATAAGGCAATAAATTTGTAAAATAACTCACTCAAAAAGTTGAATGACTGAAAAATTATAGCCCATTTAAGAAATGGTTTATATTTTCAAAAAAAATTATCAAATAATTTGAAAACAATTTTGTATATTTTATTGAAAGAATGTCGAAGGGTACGATTAAATCAAATGCTTAACATTTGATTATTTATTTTAAAAAATAGCTTAACATTTGAGTTCTGACTGAAGTCTTCATTGAATCAATCAATCAGGTAAAGTGTACGTTATAATACCGTTAGACAAAGTATAATGTGTCATGGAAAATCATTTATAACGTGGGTTTTTACAAACCATGAGAGCATCAGGAAATGAAAATTGTCAAAATCTTTGTAATTGCCTTTATGAAAATTGAAAAGAGTAATTTATTTTATTCACAAAGTTGAAATTTTTGTTTTGCGTTAATAGGAATCGGGTAGTTTTTTTGTGTTTTATAACTGAAAATAAAAACAATTTTTTGTTAATTGAACAAATATGCATTTACCGACAATAATGAAACGTGTCATGTATGTGATACCTATACTCCAAACTATATTGAAATATATTCAAGAAAATAGTAGGAACCATAATTGGATGACGTTTGGAGTACGTAACTTTTTCATTTTAAGAATAATTCCAGCCCATCCATACCAATTATCTTAACTACCCAACAAACGCACTTTTTTCTAACTACATAATAAAGTCTTCAGTAGGTTGTCTTAAGTACCTTATTTTTAAGAAGTCGTAATTAAGAGCTCGTTAAGAATCTTTGAATATAAGAAATGCAATCACTTCCAGTATATTTTTTCAGATTTCATATACAAGTAATAAGAAGTTTCGGAAATGACTATACCACTTTTATACCCGATATAAGATATATATCAGAGTATATTAAAACAAGCCCAAAGTTTGTAACGTTTAGAAATATTAATGTTAAAAACAAAATTTTACATCATATAAAATCACCTTATTAGTCCATTTTCGTATGTTTGTCTGTCCGTCTGCCCGCCTATCCGTCCTTCATCACAATAATTAAAAAACGAATAGAGTTATCATGCTGAAAGTTTTATAGCGTACTCAGGACTTAAACAGTGATTTTGAATTAGCACCCTAGATCAACTGGGTCTTCTGGTTCGTAGAATCCATCTTGTAAACCGTAGTAGACAGAACGAAAGTTTAAATATAACAAATGTTCCTTATTTAAAAATTAAAAACTTTTTTTTGAAACATTTTTTCTGTTGGGCAAAATATATGTATCGTCTTTCTCAAAAAAAAAAAAAAAAACAAAAAAAAAACAAAAAAAAACAAAAATAGCTAAATTCCGAAATACAAAACAAAATTTAGCAAAATTGATATTCAATACTGTCTATATAGAGTATTTCGACAAATGACTAAGTCAATTGTTTAATTTTTTGTAGAAATATCAACTGCATCTAAATATGCAAATATACACCAAAATAGAACTACCATAAAAACTGTTAAATTTAATAGCCCTAATAAAATGAAATATAATATTCGATATTTTTTCAATATACTTCCGTAGCCAAATACGTCATAACCACAAAATTTTATGAAACCATTGATGATGTCTGAAACAGGCCTTGAGGCATAAGAAATCCACAAAACGTCAACAACGCGGATTCATTTTTGAAAAAATAAAGGCAAATCTTGAATATGATGACTTAATGAGATCATAAGGACATAATATTGTTTGCCGGATAATACTGGGCTTAGTCTTCATTTTACAATCTTACACTTTTAAGATCAAGACTACGGCATTTCCACTTTTTCAACGAATAAAATATCTCGTACGTTAAGTATTTTGCAATTTTTCCGAAGTTTGAATTATAAGAAGTCTGAATTTTATATTTACTAAGCTACTTCTGAAAATATTCCAGTAGAAAAAAATAGCTTTGAAAAAAACCAGTATTCATCATGCATCATGTTCCATCCAGATTTAGTTAATAAACCTAATTATGAAAAAAAAAAACTATTAAAAAAAAATCTCTTTAAATAAATGAATATTTATACAATTTGTTTATACATTTTTGTATATAAACAACGAAAATTATTTTATGGTTTATAGTTTGAGAAAAAAAGTTTTATCCAAACCAAACAATCAAAAACAAAAACTACAATGAATTTTAAATTATTTTTGTTCGTATTCCTTGCATTAGTTGCGTTAGCAACAGCTCAAGTAAGTAAAACTATTAAAACTTATTTATCATTTATTACTTTCTTGTAAATCACTTCGGGTCATTAATATATAAAATAATGAGAATACGTTAATCAATGTCACAAATAATGCCGAGGCTTATTTATCCGCGGGAGGCCGATATCCACAGCAACGGAAAACATTTATTTGTGTAAAATACTCATTTTATTTAAATTTATTAAACCGGAGAAAATCTGTGCAGGACAATTCGACAATACTGAAATAATAGTGGCTCTACATTAGTCTTTCACTAACACAACACTATATTACTGATCCATGGCAGCAATTACCAATCCTCAACAAGAAATGCGAAAACACATACATAAACGTACAATGTTGAAGCCCAAGATCGAAGCTGTTAGATTTAATTTCGCTTTACTTTTTTTTTTATTACAAAATCCGCAAAAACTTATTATCGAAATTTTGAAATCTGTTTTGACCGTTACTTCATGTTCTAAAGTAAAGAAAGTATTGAAATCCCGAAAAAAATTTTATTATAACTTATTCAGTTTTCAACAGATAAACTTTAAAGCTATCTTGAATAATTTCAGCGGACAACTGTACGAATATGAATAACGCGTAACTCAATAATCACTAACATTAGAAAGTTGAATAATATGTTGAGAAAAAAACGTAATAAAGTAAAATCATAAATGGTAAAAATATAACACTTTTCTATGGGAAGTTAAAACCATGGGTTTCTATATGGTCAAATAAGAGTCGAATGAAGTTGACTCTTATTTGACCATAATGTATGGCTCATTTCAGCAATTTGAAGGGGATACGTAAGTCAAAACCGCTTATTTTGACGTTTTTATGGCTATCCACATTTGTACAGTCTCTCTAAATTAAGCCAGAGGGTTAAATATCGACACATGGCTTAAGAAAAGGTCAAGAATGTGCTTTATTGGGGGTGACTTCTCAGCTCGTTACCCCCTTACCTCTTTTTTAAACCAATATATAATGTTTTTTCATCCAACACTAAAAATTATTAAATGAAGGAGAAACAGGATTTTAGTAAGGGAGGTCTGTTGTTTACGAGTTAATTTTTATATGTGACGTATATACACTCTTCTGCAAAACGTAATAGTTAAGGTATTGGGAAATAAAAAGATATTCTCGAGTATAAGTTAGCAGTATTATGAATTAAATAATTTTTTTATCTACGACTGAGAAAAGACGTACTTTTCTCACTCAGTATGCGTGGGAAAAATAGTTAATTACCGCCATAGTGTGGTAATGCATTCATTTCCGCATTAGGACGGTAATAAATTCGAGTTACTATAGTAACTTTTTTAATTTTCTATTTTTCTCCATAACAAACTTTAAATAATAAGCCATGACAAATTTTAAATAATAATTATCGTTTATTTTCACATTTTAGAGGCGTTAACATATAATTCTGCGCTTGTTCAACTCGTACTACAAACTCGTGTAAATTTCGCAGGCGTCTATTAATAATGCTGTTATCCCACTCGTAAATAACTAAAAGGGTTTATATTAGTGGCACTTATTTTATTAAATTGATTTAGTTTTCCCTTTAGTGCCTCGCCTTGAATAAAACTGTTTAAATTGAGACACTTCGAGCAATGTTGCGAAATATAATGCTAATGATTTTTTTCAAATAAATAAGTTTCAGAGAGGCGGAGGAATTGGCGGACAAAGTGGAAGAGGCGGAGGACTTTCAGGAGGTAATAGAGGCAGTGGAGGAGGAGGATATGGAGGTGGGCGAGGTGGGCAACAAAGTGGTGGTCGAGGAGGATATGGACAAGGACAAGGGAACTTAGGTTGAAATCAAAATTATGTGATTTTAAAAATTATTTTGATTTTTATAAAAATTTGTTAAATTGTACTTGGTACTTTTGTTATTTTTGTAGTATTATAAAATTACGTCAGACTTGATAGCAATAAAAAATATTTCACAATTTTAAGATTTCTCTTATTTCTAACTCTAAATATTATAAATTAAAAGCTTTGTTTATAGATGTTAAAGTGATGATTCAAATAATAATATAGTGTGAACACCACGCAAATCCCGTTTGTGCAGTCTATTGATTATACAGAATGCTCATTATTCAGAATTATCATCTATAACTACTATTTTTTCGAGGAAGTGATTAATCAAAACATGACCTTAGTGAAAGTCGTTGGATTTAAAGTAAGACCTATGATAAAAACTCTGTTTTTGAATTAGACCCAGCCCATTGTAAAGCCGACCCTATTCCACATATATGGTAGAGTACACATTAAATTAGAAAACTGTGGACTACGAAATATGAAATAATCAAATTAAAAATTAACTGGACTTGAATGCCGCAATGCATTGAGTTATTGAGATTTAATACCACAACTTTCTGCGCAATAAACACTTAATTAATTTTTTTTAAATAGCAAGATCAAAATCTGTTTATAAACAAGATGGCAAGCGCCAGATACTTTCATTTATTTACCGCTATTTTTGAACAAAATGATCTGGAAGCTTTGAATAGCTACCGTTGACGCGGTTCACGAGCTGAAAGTATTTTCAACATTTTTAGGTGTTGTAATGATAACTATGTGGCGGTGATGAAAGTGTTTTATGACAAGCGAACGAGTGGGCCCGTCCTTAATATTGGTTTTCGAAAATTCCGAAAATTTTCGAAAGTATTTTCAAAAACTTGTCTTCATTTTCCGAGTATATTTCACAATACCATTTGTTGAAGCTACCTGAAATTTATAACTCCCTATCTTTTATAGAAAATGGACACAAGTTTTGTCCTAATTTACCCCCCTCACGAAAACAATTATGTGTACGAAAAAATATTCAAACTAAATTTTCTATGAAGAACATTTTTTATATTTAAATTTTTGTTCTACCTCTAAAAGCTAACAAGATGGATCTTACGGACCCAAGTCCAAATTGTTACTCATTTACGAACTCAAACTCATTTTTGAGGTCTTGAGCACGCAATAAAAACTTCAGCTTGATACGTCTTTTCGTTTTCTTTCCGTTTGACCGCCGGTGAATGAATTAATTAGGCGGTTTTATGAACACCTATACCAAAATTTTATTAACATCGTCAATATTTCTAAGCGTTACAAACCTGGGATTATTATTAGTATACCTTGATATATATTTCATAACAGGGTATAAAAAGTAAAACTGATTGAAAAGAATCTTTCCATTTATTCTCATAGATACCTACGTATAGAATGTCCAAATTAGAATAAAGTTTTTGTATATTCATCATTCAGTGTTAAATAACTGCTTTGAATTAATAAGTAGTCTTTATTATAATTTAGTTTCTCACTGTCATTGTCAGTAGAAGACATTTCCTATATTTAGACGTTGCTTGGTGACTATAATACGAATGAATAAAACAATAAATTGATTATGTACCAATTATGGAGCTACCCATAATTTGATTCCAGAAATTATCCTTTAAAGGTATCTTAATCAATATACAGGGTGTCCAAAAGTAACGGACTTCCTTGTTGTTTCAGGTAGAAAAAAAATTCTAAGACGCTATTCCTACTCGCAGTTGTTTCTGATTGGCTGCCTATTTTAAATAATAGCTAATTATCCGTGCAGTGGATCAAAATGGAAGAGGACTTAGAATTTTATTTTCTACATGATGCAACAATGGCGTCTGTTACTTCTGGAAGTCCCTGTTTACAAAGTATATTTCATCAAAGACATAATTAAAATAATATGCTTAATATAAAATATGTGCTTGCTCGGAGACCAATTCTGTCGCGGTATTCGTGTTCAGCGACACCAAAAACCTCCAGATAACGAGTTTGGTTTGATTATATAACGAATTTTCCGAAAACTCCAAGAGACGTTGAAGATATCGTTCATTCTGAACACCAAGTACCTCGGAGACCAATTCTGTAGCGATATTCGTGCTCAGCGACACCACGAATAAAAAGTTGCAAAAGTTAAAAAAAAATTAAATATGAAATAAAAAGGTCTTTCGCCAATATTTCATCAAATAATAATATTTAAGAAATTAAAATAAAAAATTTTTTACAAGGGAAAAGCTCCAATAAAAACTCTTACTAGCGAAAGTTTAACTCCAATATTTATAATTTGAATTTAACTCTGAAAATAGATCTTTATGCGTTATATTTAGATTGTTGTAATAGCGTCAAAAACGCGTATCTCTACTGGTAGTCTACTTCCGGATAATTACGATTTTAATATTCTAAAAATTAGCAAAACTGTAATATAACCACATCTTCAGAATGCAAGTACTAAAGCTAAACAATTTATTAAATAAATATGTTATTGTTTAAAAAATGCCATTAAAAATTGTTGCAAGTTCATTAAAAAGTTTCCTAGATGTTTTTTTTTTTTCATTCACTAAAGATCGGATATTAATGTATGCTCGGATATTAATGTAAGTGAGAATTAACAGATATTGTTGTATTGTTTTATTAATTTTTGCCTACAATACCTACAAATGTCTCTTAAAGATCTGTTCAACGGTCGATATTAATCATACAGCCAAAAATAAGATGATTTGATAAAACTTATTTTTGACTAAAATTTTACCTTACACAAAGCTACGTTTAGAGTCATCGTAATCAATTTCGAATCTTTTGAATCTTCTAGTACAGGATAGATATATTTAACGCTTAAAAATATTGATGCTACGAACAAAATTGTTGTATAAGTGCTCATAAAGTCACCAAATTAGGCCATTTCCGGTTGTCCGTCTGTCTGTCTGGCAACACGATAACTCAAAAGCGAAAAGTGATATCAAAGAGAAACATAGGTCTATTGGGTCTTGGATCCGTAAGACCCATCTTGTAAACCATTAGAGATAGAACAAAAGTTTATATATAAAAAAATGTTCCTTATAAAAACATGAACAACTTTTATTTGAAACATTTTTTCGTAATCAACACCGTCTACACATGGTATTTCAACAATAAACTCAGTCAATTGTTTGTTTTCACTTGTTAACATTGTAGTTTTTATGATGGGTCTGCATGTAACATAAATATGGACTTTGCAAAATGTTTAGATAAAAAATATTCAAGGTGTCCTTCTTTACGCCTCATTCTTTATATCAAATAAAATAATGAAAGAGAACAATTACAATAGCGATTCAGGCTCTTATGCAAGCGTTTTCTTGGTCGTTGTCTTGCACACTGAGCATGCAGCTGGAAGGGACCGTGCGGCTATACCTGTCTTTGAGCAGTATAGGTACTAACACAGATGCCAAAAACAATGAATTAATAAGCTAACAAAAATGATTTCCAAAGAAGTGGTTTCAACTGTTGATGACGAAAAACTTCTTCAAAGGTGACAGGGTACTGGTATCTGTGTGAAGAATCTGTTCTTAAATCATCAATTATAATATCCAAAACATAATTAAACTGAGCGACGTTTAACCTAAAATATTCCCGGAACTTTTGGTCATCCTTCGGTAAATACTGGTTGATGTTTTAATAATAGGTATGGAACTTCACTTAGAAGGACCGCACTCACACAGCACTTAGCGTCATACGGTCAGTGTTCCTATGCTTGCGTCAGCCGCAGCATAGGAATGGTACCTTTACGAACTAACTGATAATTTCAGTAAACTGAACAAAGCAAAAATTTTCAAACGACCTCCATAATATTATTATCATTTTTAAAGAATATGTTATAAAAAAATGTTTCTAATTCTTATCACATGTAAATGCAGTCTATTTTTAATATTGTTAAACCTTTTGTTTAATCTAGGAGCTATAAAACCAAAACTGTGTGTCAATTTAGTAATAAATTTCGATTTTTGCCCCAATTGCCTAGATCAGTTTTTTGTATTTTTAAAATATACGTATTTTCGACTACCAAGTAGTCATCATCAGTAAGAATTAGCTAGTGATTACTCTTATTATGAATGTTACTCTTTGCTAATTTGGTGGCGGACTGCACTTTATTAATGTGAAAACTGATCTAGGAAATTGAGGAAATATTTATATCATTTTCGTAAGTTTGGAGTGTGTGTTTTTAGCCATATAGCCATATAATGGTTATTTCAAAAAAAATGAATTTGTTAAAAATTAAATTAATGTCCTATTATTTGATTACGGCTAATTTGGAAAGTAGGTAACAGCAAGTAGCTTCCATAAATAATAGTATTATCGATTATGTGTCTGCCGATGTCTCACTTTTGTCGTTGGAGATAAATAAAGGAGATAAATAAAGAAGTTGTTTTCAATAGAGTGAAAAACGAACATAGAACATGGAAATTTACAACAGTTAGTTTTCGAATAATTATTTATTAATCGTAAATTTTGTGTAATAATTTTAATAAAAGGTAAGATATTTAACTCTCTCTCCGGACCTTCAGTTAAGTCTATGATTACTTTCCATAGATCATTTCCAGTTTTTTTTTTTTTTCATTCTGATCAAAACGATATATATATATATATATATATATTGTTATTTTCGGAAGCTAAGATTCGCTAGCAATATTTTGATTAAGTGATACCAGCATCTTTATGAGATTCCTTTTATTTTGCAAGAAAATAATCCATGACTCTGAAGGCTAATATACTGGGTGACCAGTTTTTAACATTTATCACTCTTTTTTTTCTTAAAGTTCAAATTTTAGACAAATAAAAGTTTCCAAGCATTTTTTGGTTCTTTATTTAAAAAAATACGGCATCGTTTTTTTTTATTTTCAAATAGATTACTATATATTTTGCAGATTTTGTACTTGAGCTTATCTAAACAAAAAAAATTTGCTTCTCAATATCCCTTTTTATGTTTTTTGAAATTGGCACTTTTAAATGTGAAAAAAAAAACATTCAAACAAACTCAGTTTGCCAAAATTATCGTTTTTTTCAAAGAATTTATTCAAACTGAGCTGCATCCACGCTTAGGTAATGATAAGAATTATTTTGCTAGATTTGTAGTTGGGTTGAAATATTTAAGAAAGGTTGTTAGAAACTATTAAGTTAATCCAGTAGCCACCTTCGTCTCCGGGCTTGACTCCCATTTATAAATTTTTTGCGAGGATGCCTCATAAATTTGGAATCAATAAAAGATGTAGAAGTGCGAATAACTCAAGCTTACCTAGATATTAATGAGACCGCCATAAGTGTGGCGTCTTAAATTGTGCATAGAAGTGCTAGCCTAAGATGGATGGAGCTCAATTTGAAGTTGGAATATTTATGTACAAATTTAAAATTGTAGAACTTCAGAACTTCATAAAAAATGTTCAAACATTATTTTAGAATTTTTTATAAGCCCAAAAATGTAATTGTGAACCCCGTTTTTCAGCTTTTAAAATGGTTTTTTTGGAGTTTTTCCAAGCATTAAACTGTTAATATCTCGAAAACGAAAAAGTTTACAAAAAAATCACAAAGAGCCCTTTTTATGTTAAATGACCCATAGAACCTAGAATAACTTTTACTTGATTCAAAAAAAATGTCATTTAACTGTTTCTGTGGAGAAGGGGTTTCTGACAAGATCCAGAATATTAACCTATAAGCTTTTCTGATCAAGAATCAATTGACAAAATGCGGTACTCATATTTTGCACACTCAACTCCATCCAGCGCCTGCACTGTATGTATTGAAATCAGACAATAAATTAATAGTATTTTTAATCAGTTTAATAATTGAAATTACAACACCATTACATTATAAAGTTTTGAAAATAAAAACTGTTGTGACAAGCCAAAGTATCCATCTTTTTTGTTAGTAGTTAATAAAATTTTTATTAAAATTTCTCGTGATAAATCGTCTTATAAATAAATTAATTAAATTTACATAAATTAATTTAAAACTTGTTTTAAACTTGTAATTAATTAAATCAAATTTATTTATTTACAAAATAATACTAAAAAAAAAAATTGTAAATATATATAAAAGGAACCAACTAAATGATATTTTTTTTACTTTTAATAGCTTTAATCAAATGTTTAGCGATTGTTGATTATTGTAGACGATGTATCAAAAACACTACGTCATATTTTATTGCGTCATAATTTTGTTTTTTGTGATTCATTACGGTGATGCACAATATCAAACTGTAAGTATGACTTCTTGTCACATAATTTTATAGATGACTTATGATATCGGTCAAATAGAGTATAGATTGTAATCCTAAGATGTAGTGTAACACGATTTATGCTTAATAAAGTAATAAGTGTGCAGTTTTTATCATCTCATTCAATGTAAAAACCTTCTTCACGATGGACAATTTGGGCATTAAATTCAATTAAAATTTGTTTTGTAAATATTACTAATTTTGTTTCTGTATCATATAAAAAAAACTTTTAACAAAAAGAAAACCGACTTCAAAAGAAAAACTTTTCCAAAACAAATTAATATGCACTAAAAATTAAAAAAAAAATAACGATAATATAATGTAGTTAAAATTATTGTTATTTTTGGAGACGGTGTCAGCCAAGGAAACAACTCTGACAGAACAGTTTGCTACATTAGCTTGCCTGACAAAAATAACAATAATTTTAACTACATTATATTATCGTTATTTTTTTAATTTTTAGTGCATATTAATTTGTTTTGGAAAAGTTTTCCTTTTGAAGTCGGTCGGATTTTTAGTGAATCTGAAGTACACGAACTAATTTGTCACTAAAAAAAGAATCATCGAAATCGGTTGGCGTGATATTGAGTTATTCGTCCTCTTGTCGTTCATACTTAATGTAAATTTAATACTTTTATGGCTTTCACATGCATCCCGTTGTCAGAAATAGACCAAAATGAAATGGGACCACACGGGAAGCACCAGCTTTTAAATAGATAAAGAATTATCTAAATCGATTCACCCAGTCAAAAATTCTGAAGTAACACACCTAAAAAAAAAAAAATACAGTTGAATTAATGACCTCCTCCTTTTTTGTTTGAAGTCGGTTAAAAATAGAGCAAACACTTATCATAATTTAAATTAACATGACCATTTTTATGGCTACATTTTGTTAAAATATATCCCCTTGAGGAAACACAATTAAAGATCATACATGAAGATTTATAAAATTATTATCAATTAGCTAGATCGGTTTCGATTGCTTTGGAAATCCTCTTCAGTAGCATTACTTAAATCTTTAAAAATAAATATAAAAAAACAAATAAAATTACCAAAATAAGATAAAAATCAAATCAAAAAAATATATCTGCAACGCCCTAAAACAACCAATATAAAGTATTAAAAATTAAATCAGGCAGAATTAATTGCTTTATTTTAGAAGGATGTTCTTGATAGAGCAACTAAATCATCATTAAAATATTTTGAATGATTCAATACAAGTTTGTAACACTTAAAAATATTGAGGCTACGCAAAAAGTTTTGGTATAGGTGTTCATAAAATCATCTAATTAGTCCATTTCCGGTTGTCCGTCCGTCCGTCCGTCTGTGAGCACGATAACTCAAAAACGAAAAAAGATATCAAGCTGAAATTTTTACAGCGTACTCAGGACATAAAAAGTGACGCCAAGTTCGTAAATGAGCAAAATAGGTCAATTGGGTCTTGGATCCGTAGGACCCATCTTGTAAGCCGTTAGAGATAGAACAAAAGTTTATAAACAAATAACTAACTTTTGTTCGAAACATTTTTTAGTAAACATCACTGTTTACCAGTGAGGGCGCAAATTAAGCGTAAATTGTATAGAATGTATTATACGGGCATATCAGTTATATATGTATGCTTAATGTGACAGTTTAATCAACACTGTCTATGTAAGGTATTTCAACAATTAACTTGTCAATTGTTTGTTTTCACTTGTTTTTATATATAATAATGAACTCAGTGAAAAGTTAGCAATCTAAGTTAAATATTTATCTTTGTGCATATTTTGAATGGCTTACGTTCACTAAATATGTAAATTTTAAAATATATTTTTAATGGTAAAATGACTTGCACTTTTAATATAAAAATTTAGGTAATAATTGATTATTATTGTATGCTATTTTGAAAATTTTTTATTTTGCTTTTTTTCAAGGGTTTTGGTGGATTTGGTGGTTCAAGTGGCTTAGGATTTGGTGGTCGTCCAGGTGGTTATTATTTAGAAAGTAGAAAGAATCCATTTTATGAATCACTTGGTATACGGAGACCTGGTGGATATGCAACCGTTTATTTATCCTAATTTTTTTATGTTTTTCCTATCTTAATTTATTTTTTGTTATTATTATTTAATAAAAAAAGTTTTATAAAAATAAATGTTTATTACTCTTATTATTGAGATTGGTTGACGACTCTTATTATTAAGATTAGTTGAAGATTCTACCTACTAGATATTATCGTGTCCATCCGAATGAATCCAAAGATATTATGTTTAGATAATAGTCTGTGACATTAGCTACTAAGTTAGGTTAGGTTAGGTTATATTGGCTGTCCACGAAGGACACACTTAGGCTATAGAGCCCATTGTGATACCATCTATGTGTTTTACCACCTTTCCGCTGAAAATTTCATTTATCAGCTCCTCAATTTTAGAGGCTGAGAGCACCTTCTTCATGCATCTACCATGTACTACTCCAGCCCATCACAACTATTAATTAAATTAATTTTGTTGCGACGGCGGGCATCGAACCCGCTACCCTAGGTAAGCATACCGCGGACGGAAGATTAGCGACTAACTACTGACAGAATTTTTTTTATTTAGAATTTTATTAGATAAAACATTCTCTTTTTTCCTGAAATTGCATGTCATTTTTCAACACTTTCATGATTTACAAGTTTCTTTCATTTTTGTTACGTAATTCGTTTGCTATGACTGTTGTTCAACATATATGACAGACAAAAACAAATTGAAGTACGAGAGTAGAAATTCGAAAAATACGTTTTGGCAAGATTGTGATTTGATATACACGAATCACTGATCAGAACATTTTCCACCGTTCCGTACCATCGTTTGTGGCACTTTTAATGGCGGACATTTTGGAATTTGCAAACTTAATTTTTTTATAACTTGTTGTGTCTCGCTTATTAATATTTATGGTGTCTCACCCAGGCGAGTACAAGAAAATAATTATCTTCGTTTATTTAGTCGCAGGAACGATGCAACTAACTTTTTGGCATTCGATTCGTAAGAGCGCTAGGAAATTTTACGACTTAAATTTATTTATAAGAAATTAAAATATGCAATTTGGATAAATAATATACATTTTATAATTGCATTTTAAATTAATCGTAAATATACTAAATTCCATAATACGGTTAATAGTGATGAAAATGATTAAAAAGTTGTTACACGAGGGTTTTGGGAGTATCTGGTCAAAAATATGCCGACAGAATTGATGGCGCCCAGAGTACCTCGAGAACTCTGGGTACCTGGTACCCCTGGGTACATGCTGCTATCCCAATACCCCCGGGTAAGAAATTTACACCGATTATATAACGAATTTCTCGAACACTAAAAGACGACGAGGATACCGTTCACCCTGTGTACCAGGTACCTCGGATATAAATTCTGACACGATATTCGTGTTCAGCGACTCCAAAAACCCTCTCTAGTAAAAAACTTGGAATCATTTTCATCACTATTAACTGAATTGTGAATTTAGTATATTTACGGTCAATTTAAAATGCATATTATTCATCTAAATTGCATATTTTTAATTTCTTATTCATCAATTTAGGTAACAAAATTTTCTGACGCTCTAACGAATCGCTCTATCAAGCTATTTCACTTTACGGACTAGGGCAGGCTTTGATAGGTGCGGATGATCATCGCTCTACCATGTTTACCTCTTAAATTAAAATTTTGATTATAAAGTGCTCAGTATTTATCAGTTTCGTTTCTATACAAGGTTTATCGAGATGATATCGTATACAAGGTTTCTCTACGTCGTAGGTATTCTCTATGACGTAGATAACACAATATTCTAAGTAGAAAAATCCTTTGAAAAAGCGGTCCATTTCCTGTTTAATAGTAAAAAAAATTATCGCCAGATGGCAGGATTTGTCTGATTTTATTTTGAATATTTTGGTTGGCCTTAAAAAATGGTAAGTGTAAGTATTGCAATCTGGTAGTCGAAATTGTAACTACTGAATTCGGGTCGTCTTCTGATTTTAATTAGTACGAATTATTATCGCCAGTTATCGAGTTGCAACTCCCAGTTATCAATAGTCAATTGCTTAGTTATGAAAACATCTCAACTAATAGCCCAATTAAAAGTTGTATAACAAGAAAAATTATAGAAAAGAAATTTTACTATCTTTAAGTAATACCGCAATATTGAGTTTTTCAAAATCACTAATATATGCCCTACAAAGAAATGTTTATATTAATAAATTAGTAACATAATTAATAAATTAATAATTTAAGCCTATAAATATTTAGAAAATCTGTCGTTGAAGAAAATCAGCTTAAATTACATATTTTAGAGTTCGGTTGGAATTTTTGTGGTATTTTCATTTTAAATGGTTTTCATTTTATTTCTATCCAAGCATTTTTGGAATAGAACAAAGGTTAATGATAAAATCTCAGAAAGTAGTTTAATAAACCTAAATGTATTGACGTAGTATCGAATCCATAGAAAGTATATTGACGTAAATTAAATTTGGAAAATCAATTAGTCAAATTAAAAAAATATTATTCTTTAAGTGTTAAATAAATAAATGTATAAAGGTTTTAACTAAATTTTTTTGGATTTTTAAATTTAAATTAACACGTTTGTAAACAAAAATACTTAATTCCAAATAAATTGAAAAATTGACCTCATCCTTCAGGGGAAATCCTATAAAAAATTAACATAAAGCTAATAAAATTTAACCTCATAATAAAATACAAATAAATATAATTTAAAAAGAAAAAAACAAGATATTGAAGAAGCGTTGATTTTTAAATGCATTGTTCTCTGTTTATTTAGAACTATATTGACAAATTGACGACATTACTTCGAATAATTGATGATTACTCATTTTTTTTTTTTTAAATTGTTCATTTTTTCATATAAATATCACAATTTTTTAAAATTTTACATCAATTGATTCTTACATTCTTAAATAAGTAGAACTTTACTCTAGTCTTAAAAAAAATTAAAAATGAATTGTTTGGTAGTTACATTTTTCGTTTTAAGTTGCATTTTGTGTAATTTTGCAATGGCATTGCCACAAAATTATGCCTCTGGCCATTTGGATTATAATCGTGTCAGTTATCCTGGATATCAACCTATACAGCCTGTGTATCCAGCATATCCAACATATCCAGTTTATCCGGTAAGTAGTTATTTATTTTTCGTATTATCTAACATAAGAGATGTTTATAAAAGTGTGATAAAAAATTTAAAAAAATAATTGCTTTATTTAAACTAAACTTTTTTGTAAGGACGAAATTCAGAATATGTCGGACCTATTATAGAAATCTTTGCAAGATTTTCAGTAAACAATCTGATTTTCCATTTTTTATTTCGAAATTTCCATACATCATTAAAGTGGTTCGGCTGTTTGAACAAGTACGGTAAATTCAAAGTCCCTTGATCACAGTAAACACAGTTTCGTGGCCTCTTACGAAGCAAAATTTTTAATTATATCAATTTAAAATTGTGATTTTTAACATAGTACCGTATGGAAGAACTCATAATAATGTTAATTGTACAAAAATTAAAAAAGTTTTAATCATGAAGAAAATTTATCACAGTTTCTGTTTATGCAAACAAACATTACTTTACGGCGCTTTCCAAAACAGAAAACATAAAAAAACTTTGGTTTTTGACGCATTTTGGATATTTTTAGAGCATGTTTTTACATTTAGGTCATACAAATTTAGTTGATTCACGTGACGGCCGAACCACTTTAAAGAAATGAATTTCTAATTATATTGACATAAACACGTTTAATTTGTGCTTCATTTGTGATTTTATCTTGTATTTTAAAGTAAAACGTGAAAACAGAAACTTGTTTTCAAACTTTTCCAGGCGTACAATTGAAAAATTTGAAGCTAAAAAATTAAAAGTATCTAATGGTACAAAATTATATCAATTTTGAATATTTACGTGGTTTTTGCGTCACCTTGCTTTATGTTACTTCTACATATTTTTAATTATTTATTCCAGACCGGAGGATCACGTGGAGCAGTTGGTGGCATAGTTGTGAAACAAACTCCATACGGAAAAACTGTTGTAGCTGGTGGTATTATTAAGAAAAATAATCAGCCATACTACGTATATTAAAACCAAAAATTATGTAATTTTTCTAAAAATAAATATTTTTTAAGACTATAAAAAAAAGTTTTCAAATTATTACCAAAATTTGGTAACCAAATGTACCCCAACAAAAGTAAATTGTCTAATACTTTCTATATCAACTAGTTGAAACATACTCTCAAAAATGATTTCAATATAAACTTTATTAAAAGACTTATCTGAGAAAGAATTACGCATGGTAAAATTAGGGAAGTGTTAAAATTTTAAACAAACAAATACTTTGTTTATGTTACCACAGACTTTTACTTGGCATCATCAAATAGTTTTATGAAATACTTCTATATTCTAAAACATTATTTACACTTTTTGTATTCAAGGTTAATTAGAAATGTTCTATTTTTAATCACACAATATTTGTAAAAATAATTGTCACAATTTTTATGTAAATAAATTATATTCAATACTGCGCGTACAGTGTCCCTAAAAGGTTTGTATAACATTCTATAAGATATAACATAGCTCCAATAAGTCGATTTAGCTAATGTTTCCATATTACCAGATTGTTTCGTTTTGTACCTAGATGGTTTTAAAGATGAAATAGTTAATCGTTTTTTGTAACTCAAACTCCAACGAAATATTTTTTTGCTAAAATTGGATATGTAGGTATGGTTTAAAACTCAAACCATTAGCGTAGAACGTGAGATTATTATAATTAAATCCCACTGTATTTCTACGCTATGGAGGTAAGAGGTTGAAAATGTTAAATTTTGATTCAGTTAATTGTGTACTTTACAAAAGATGCTTTTGGTATGAATCGTTCATCTTCATGATTTATTCGAAATTTCTCGAAACTTTTGCTATGAGAAATTACGTCCAAATGTGCATCTAAAACGATCGTTAATAGATTATAAGCCTACCTACTTAGAAACCATACTGTGTCCATACATAAAGCTTCTATTTCAAGATCTTTCATCACATTATTCTGAAATTCACCCAGGTTTTAGCCGAATTGTGAAGTATTTAAAATACCACAATCAAGTTTAACAGCAACCTTAAAGAAAAGTGCCTAATTATAAAAAAAGGTGCTGTAAATATTAATACAATGATGGGAGCGATAACAACGTATACAATAAATAACCACATTGATCTTCACTATCTTTTTATCGATTTTCGTCAAACCTAGAACAGCATAGTAAGAAACACAACTGCACATATCTAAATACGCCGTACCACAATTCTTATTAGATATAGATATCCTGAATCAAACGCACGCTTCAACTTGGAAAACGCCATCCATGCTTACTCTGGAAGAACAATTTGCAATAAGCTCCTCATCTTGCTTATGCGGCTGATATGGATATAATGCCAATCCCCGCTTTGGATGATGATACTTTTTTGAAGAATTTGATCTTTCTGTCAAAATTGAATATCATTTGATATTTCAGTCGAAATGTCACATTTGCGTCCATGAATAAAGAAAACATTCAGCAAATTCTTCGAAACAACGTTCACTGTTTGGGGTATATGACGTAGCATTGATAATGCGAAGCAGGTTCAGGTATGGACATATTTGGGCTTGGAGTTCGATGAAGGAATGTCTGTCAAAATTTAGTTGAATGAAGGAATGTTGTCCAGAAAGTCCCGGTCTTTCAAGCATCGTAACGATGAAATATAATTTGAATCATTGTAAAGGGAATATCTATATGTGAATATGCGTAACGGGATTGTAAGGAGTAATGTGAAATCTCTCCTTAACAATTTAATTTCACATGAGAATCCCAGAAATGTTTGAGAAAATTGTTCCTAAATCAAAAATGAGAATCGAGATATCCTAGCGAGTGATAAAGCTACACCAAAAAAGGGATATTCTTAATAGTTTTGAAACTTATCCGGCCAACGTTAAAATTATTATATAATTTTTAACACACTTTTTGTTTAGAAATAAGTAGTTCTGTTTTATTAATATTTGAAAGGCCTTGAATTTTTACAAATGATTTCTATCAATCAGAAATATAAATAAAAACTAAAAACTAAAACCCGACTACACAAAACATAAAAACAAACATAAAATATATAATCTGGTACACATCAAAAATCAGATGTCCAAACTCAAAAATTTACAAGTATGGATACAGAATGGCATTCGATAGAAGAAATGATTCGATCTTGATCATTCGAAAGTGTGCAGTTTCATCATTTTGAAAATATTTCAATTCCATAAAGTGATCATCCCGTAGCGCTTTGCGTCAAGGGTTGAAAGAGTGAAAAAATATTCTATTAATTTTTATAATCGAAAAAAGTAAACAAAGTTGTTTTTCTAGAAAAAGCACTATGGATCAAGTGCGATTTGCTCAGGATTCCGATTCGCACTTGATTCTAGAAAAAGAGCACGGTTGCCAATAGTAATTTTAGTTTTCATACAAAATAATTTTTGCACGCTTTAAGATCGTAAAAATGATGTCACTTTTTTAGATTTAATCAGAAAATTTTTCCAAGCTTTCAAGCCTCGGAGTAAAGCTCTATACATTTAGTTATACTATTTTCCCCTAATATTTTAGTACCTATCCCCATTGCTAATAACGGGAATTGTTGAAATCGACTACAAGAATTTAGTATATGTATTACATTCGTAAGCACGTGCATACAGTGTTTACATCTTAACCCTTCATTTTTGGTTTCATAGTCGAGTAAAAAGTGAAAATTTTGCGTACATTAAAAATCTTCCAATGAATAAAATCTATCAATGATAAAACTATTTTAAAATTTAGAATATATTAAACAAAAAAAAAATCAAATATTTATTTTAGAATTAAAAACTTTTTACTTTTGATTTTTAATATTTTGTTTTTTTCGTATATTTAAAAATTTACACTCCTTTATTTTAAGTGATGAAATTTTTCAAAAAACACATTAAAATACTATAATAATTAGATAACTATTTACTTTACCAATTTTTATCTTATATCAGTTAAGAGGAGGGTAATATAATTAAACATTCTTAAACTAATAAAAATTATTTCATCCTTACCACCAATGCACAAAACCGCCAATAAGAGACTTTTTTTGGGTATAAATATCGAAATAATTGTCAACCAAATCATCATTCGAACGTCAACCATCAAAATTTAATAACATACAATTTGTCTAATTATTATCGTTTTATAACAATGATGAATAAGACATTATTAAGTGTTCTATTAGTTTTAACAATTGCGGTATGCATTGTTTACTGTGCACCGGAACCAGAACCAAATAAGGGAGGCGGCGGTGGTGGATATGGCGGTGGTTATGGCGGAGGATCTATATGGGATTTGAAATCAAAATTTGGATGGGGTGATTATGGCGGTGTATGTATTCAATTTTTGCTGTTTTTTTTTACTTACATATTTTTTGAACTGAATAATCTTAATTCAGGAATAGAATTACATAATTGAATTCATCAAAATAAACCATTTATTAGATTCTTTTTATTCCTTTTTTTGTTGTTCACATCTTGTGTCACTACTGGTGAATGGAATTTTTGATGTTAAAAGTATGAAACAGATAATTATGAATCGAAGAAATGGTTCTATTTAATGAATGCAATCAATCAATGAATAATAAGTGGTAGGTTTAAAACTACTATTTGAAATAATTAATTATATTAATATTTTTAATTTGTTCGCACTCGGGTACAAAAATAATTGAAACTACAGTATTAAAAAGAATTTAAAAAAATACATTGGAACCAGGACTCGAACCCGGACTTCTTGGACTTATGTTAAGTGCCCTACCAATTAGGCTATTCGAGTTCTAGACAGAGAGTGCAACTGTTTATTTTAATAATGTATACGATATTTATTTACATCATGGTCTCTCGATTCGACAAATATCTTGTCTAGTAATCTTAATTAAAGAGAATTGAAAAAAATACACCCGAACCAAGACTCGAACCCGGACTTCATGGATTCATGTTATTTAGAACTCGTTTAAAAATACCATTCGTTAAAATCAATTTTCTATCTTTTATTGAAAACTTTCATAATCGGAATAATAATGGATTTTGTTAAGAGGTCAAGTAGATCATTGCTGAAATAAAAAATTTTATATTTTGTAGGCAGCAAGCTCTGTCTTTTCAAAAATTTGTATATATATTATAGTAATAAGGACCGGTATATCAAATATTTAATTCCTCCAATCAAAATTCAAACAAAAATCCTTTCGCTATTTAGAGGATAATGAATAATAAAAGTTCGCCAAATAGCGAGTATATGAACATTCGTCGACGTGAACATAAACAATGTAAATTGTGAGTGCTTGACCACTTGACCACTTTATGTGTAGATTCCATTGAAGTTTCCCTTTGACGTTCAATATTTCAGGAAAGATTTCTAAAGAATTTGACGAACCAAATCGTATTCTGTATCTTGATTCTGTAACTTTTCCAGAATTATAGCTCGACAATTGTTCCTTATCTCGTCTCGTATATATAAGATCAAAAAACTTGCATAACAAAATACAATCGCTTATCGACTATCGTTAAATAATATTTCTAACGCCGCTCAAAAACTTTTGTTGTGTTAACACTAGAGCAACTACTTAACAAGCCAGTTTAAACAAATCGAATCCTTTTTCTTAGCAAAAAAATTTTCTTTACGTCATCAAATACCTATTGCTTTGATGCCACCTCGTCTTGGTGGAAATTGTACTCATGGATGTAACGAAGAGAGGGCGGATCAGGGCAGCTACAACACCTGAATCTGAATTTACCATTGTTTTAATTGACGAAGTATATGTTTATGACAAAAAACAGTTGAATTTGGGAAACTTTTAGCCAAAAGTTTTAGACTTGGCACCTTTTTTAGATCAAAAATACCTGTGTACTAAGTCATTCTTTGAAAGGGAATTAAATCGGAATAATCAAAGCAAATTGCATCAAACAATCAATTACTCTTAGATTACATTGTTTTATTCCTTGGCATCTTAATTTTTTTAAACATAATCATTAAAAAGTGCTTCCGATTATGTTTAGTCCCAAAATAACCATTTCTCGCGGCAACATTAAGTATAACCCAATTATTTCTTCTTGAAAAAAAAATTGTAAGTAATTTATATCTTTATTGATAAATTACCCGTCTACAAAAATAAATGTCTACCAACTTATTTTTTGACAATGAAATAAATGTTGACCATTATTTGGAACAAAAAAAAAAACGTAATGTCCAACTACAATTAGTTTGTAAAAGTGTTGGTTTTTATTTGAACAAACAGAAAAAAAAATTATATTTATTTTTTGTTGGTGTAAAGGGTTATGGAGGCGGACACGGTGGTGGCAGACGAGGTGGTCACGGACGTTAATTACATGAAACAACAGCAAACGACAAATTACATCAGTTTATAATTAAGTTCTGTTGTTTTTATATATAATTGTGTTCAATTTTGTTTTTTACATTGATATTTTTCTAATTTGTTTTTATGTAAATTGTTTTTTCATTTTTTGGCAAATAAAATTTTTTTTTTTACTTTAAACCAAAATCTTTAATTTAAATTTAATAATATTAATTAATAATAAATTAATATTTACGAAATCATTTGAAATTTTTTGTTTTTGACACCTCTGAGATAAAAAAAGTTGGATGTTTATTTTGTGGGATAAATAGCAAAAAGAAGTCAATGTGATCCAACTTATTGATGTAATTTGGCAGCAATTTTTTTCCAATCTAATACCATTTACTAAAAATTAATTCGGTTTAGTATGTTTATTGCGATTTAATAGCTTCACAGATCTCAAATCAAAATCAAATCAAACAGTCAAAATTCACAAAATTTACAATTAAATATTTTGAAATATTTACATTATAACTCAAAATTTATAAGGAACTTTCTATCATCGTTTGTTTTTTTAAGAAAAAAACTTCTTAAGCCACGTTGATCCATTTTATTGTAAACGTTTTATTATAAAAATTCTAGGTTTGAATTCATAGTAAAAGTAAATTTAATACTCATTGCATGGCTTCTTAGTTTACTTTTTGCTTATTAATACTTTTACAAACCTATTTCGATTGTTACTTCTGTACAACGTTGGACTTTCATGACAAAATTAAATCGTAACATAAACTCACATGTGCTCCACCTTGTAATCCAATGTTTAATTTGACTTCCGCAGTCAATTGATCTTTATTTATCATTTTCCGCTTTCTCCAATGAATTTTTATTAGCAGAAACCCTCAAAATGGGAAATAGCTGCTAAGTTCAAGAAAATCGTGTGATGAAAACATTCAAATTACATTCAGTTAAACTAGCTCAACCCGTGCGAAATTCAAGAGCAGTTTACTTTATTTTTATTTATAGGCAATTTTATTACATATATGATAAATAAATTACGTAATGAACAAAATTAAATGTTAAAATTATTTCTCTAGTCTGTTTTTTCCTAAGCTATACATTTTTTGACCGTGAGTCTATTTTTTGTCAGTACCTATCATGATAAGTTTGGCAAGGATGGATAAATCATGGAATTTGATAAAGTAATAAAAAAAATATCGATCGCATGGACAGGAAAAAACAGGTTAGAATAAAAATCTTAGATAATTAAGTTATATAGACTAAGCCTCAAACGCAAACGATTTTAACAAAGTGTTGTTCTCATACTTGTCATTGTCGATTCGTTTGTAATTAAGGCTTGGTATAGGAGGCACCCGGCACTGGCGCAGCAAAAAAAAAAAAAAAAAACAAGTTTATAAACATAAAAAAATAAAAGCTCTCTAAGCCGACAGTAAACTGTGATATATGAATTAAGTTGTTATAAGTATGTCTATATAGCATCTTGTATGTTATCGTCATAAAGTTCAATTCAATTTTTTTGCTAACAAATGCAAATTTCGTTACCTATCACTAATATGCTTGATTCCGGGACCAGGATTCAAAATTCTTGAAACCTATTAGAGCTAGGTTAATTTTGATCAAATTTGAAAAGTATGACCCAAATTTAGTAGGATTACATACTTCGTTTATCAAAATTGGATAAAATTTGGATGTGATAGAGCAAAATTAAATTTTTTGGATTCCGATGACGTCATAAAGTTAAAAAATTCGATTTTTTTGATAACACAGACAAATTTGATCCGATCTTATTGGAATTTTTTTTGAAACCCACTAATGTAAATTTTTCGCTAGCTATCACCTATGTGCTTAATTCCGGGATCATAACTGCACATTTTTGAAACTTATTAGAGCGATGTTAATTTTGATCACAAATTCGAAAAGTATGACTCAAATTTAGTAGGATAACATATTTGGTTTATCAAAATTGGATAAAATTTGGGTGTGATAGAGCAAAATTAAATTCTTTGGATTCTGATGACGTCATAAAGTTAAAAAAAGATAAGCGATGCTTAGCCAATGGACTATAATGTCAATAAAAATAATATATCTCAGACTTCAATCGACGACTTTTATTAGGCGTGCAACAAATGCGTGCAAGATTTTAAATATTTGCACGTCTAACCAAAGCAAACAATAACCACACAACATTTACCACAATATAAATTACAGAACATAATAATATTATGAGAAACGGTTCAACTTTGAGGCTTGTTTCACAATCATATGTGAGCGTTGTTATATAATGTTCATTATATAACCTAACGTGTGTGTATAGGTAATATATGTATGCACACATGAACTGCATACATAGAAGTACTGCAGGGACAATAAATAGATATATTGTACGACATTTATATCCCACAGGAGGCGCACACATACTGAAAATATGAAATACAATACCACAAGAAATGTACGAATAATAACAACAGAAACACATTTTCAACATGAGAAAATATGTAGTGATATTTTAAATACACTGAACTATCGTTATTACCGTGCGTTCTAGAAATAATTAACTTCACGTCTCTAAACACACTCACCTTGCAAGTACATGCAAGTCATTTTCTACGTTTAACTTGAGAATCTGAAAGGCTATAATTTGAATATTGGTACTAGTTCCTTATCGCACGTTAGCGTTCTAAATTTGTTTACTGGTTAGGAGGTAAGTAAAAACAAAAAAACTACACCAAATATTGACTATTTTCATCTAGGTTACCTGAGAAACTAAAGAACAAACATAATTTTAAGTGAGTAGGCCCAATGAAAAGTTTATGTTATGTGTTATGTCACAATAAATATCCTGATCAAACCAAGCGTATTGTACGCTTATATTGGACTGACTACTAAATCAGAAGTATGTCTTTTTTAAACAAATATTACAAAAAATTCATACGGTAAAAACTAAAATCTATATAATTAAATTCTTTAAAAAACAAACAAGTATTTGACTTCTAAAGTAATACATTACATTTTCAGAAAAATATCTTGCAAATAAAAAAAGTAAGCACTAGCTTTATAAGGTAAAAAGATAAGAAAGGAATATAGTTCGGGTGTCCAACGATACCTCTCGTACATTTTTATAACATGCATATGAAATATGCAAAGGTATATTAAGTTTAGTCCCAAGTTTGTAACGCTTAAAAATACTGATGCTATGAACAAAATTTTGGTATAGGTGCTAATAAAATCACGTAATTAGTCCATTTCCGCTTGTCTGTCTGTCTGTCGTCTGTCTGCCCGTCTGTCATCACCATGACTCAAAAACGAAAAGAGATATCTAGCTGAAATTTGTATAGCGTGCTGTGGACGTAAAAAGTGAGGTCAATTTCGTAAATGAGCAACATAGATCAATTGGGTCATGGGTTCGAGGGACCCATCTTGTAAACCGTTAGAGATAGAACAAAAGTTTAAATGTAAAAAATGTTTCTTATAAATAAACAAGTTTTGTTTGAAACACTTTTTTGTAAACTTCACTGTTTATCCATGAGAGCGCAAATTATGCGCAAATTGTATAGTATTATATGAGTATATCAGTTATATGTATATGTGTGACATGTATGTATGTGTAATGTGATAGTGTAATCAATACTGTCTATACATGCTATTTCAACAATTAACTCAGTCAACTGTTTGTATTCTCTTGTTTTTTTTTTTTTTTTAGTTAAAAAAGGCTAGAAGAAAGTTAATGGCGTCTTATTGCTTCTACACCAGCCAAATGATCCGCGCAGACCCTAAACTGGGAGATTGGTTTTTTGAATTCTAGCGGTAGCAATTTATCAATTTTAATTAATAATCAATTTCAATTTACCAATTTTTGTCAAAATGTTGGTGCATGAACTCCAAGAATATGTAGTTCACCAAAAATAACTCAGGAGCAGTAGTAACTGTTATAGAAGTTAGTGTGTTTATCTTTGTTCAAACATATCATTAATTGGGCATGTAAGTGACAAAGTATTAATACAAACAAAAACGTATGTATAAAACCAATATACGAACTCTAAAAAGCTAATTACTTGTAAAAATGCTGGAGTCGACTGAAATCTGATTTCTTCGAATACGTCAATGCATATTTTGGACCGGAAATGTAAGAAAAAGGACAAGGCAAAAAATAACAATAAGAAAAAGATAATTGAATTTTTTTAATCCCACGGATAGGCTGATTGCTTCAAAACCAAACAGAAGATAATGAATTAGATTTTTATGAAGCTTTAATAATTCTCCGTTTGGAGTACCATATAGTGTAACTTTAGGGCCTGTTGTATTTATCTAAAACAATAATAAGCACAACGTAGGTAATATATGTCTACATTCGTATGTTTATATTATATAATATGTATACCTCTACATATAAATAATAACAAAAGTCTAATTAAAACAACATACAACATACAACAAACAACACATAATAAAATTAACTTTCATATCAGAAATTAAGACACAAACAATTTATTTGAGGTTATATTTTTGTAATTTATTTTGTTTTGTGTATATCATTATTATTATTTTATTATTTGTATTGTATGGTATCTGTATATATACCATTATTATAGTACAACCATCTTGGGGTTACACCTTCGAACATAAAATATGACCAAATTTCTAAAATTCAAATTCAATAATATTTCTTCTTTTGGTATTAAACAAGTGAAATTTACAAAGTTTAAAAAACCCCCGGCAAATTTTTTCGGGTACGGAACCCTAAACTCCCACTTGAAACATATACATATAAGAGCACTCTCCATTAAATTATTTTTTTCTTAAAAGCATTTTGAAGATCGTCGCCAATTTTTTTGTTTTTTCGGATACGGAACCCTATGCTCACACTTGAAACATAGCTAAGAACACTCTGCGTTATATTACCTTTCAGACGAAATAATAAAAATTAAAATCGGTTCATCCGTTTATGCCACAGGCAGACAGACACACACACACACACACATAGCGGTCAAACTTATAACAACCCTTTTTAGTTCGAGGGTTAAAAAACAGTTTTCATTGTAGACAAGGAAAAACATTTTACCGCGAAAATTTCTAGAGTAAGGTTGGTATTTAAGTATTGCAAACTATAGGGAAATAATTTTTTCTCGTGCGTGCATTAAAAAATGTATTGTTTGTACATATAACATAGTAAATAATGATTAGAAAATGAATTTTTTTGAAATTTTTTCAATATCTTTACTTTATCTATTACAAGCTTTTTAAAAAACAACAAAAAAAAATTTAATGTAAAAAAACAAAAGTCCTACTTTTTAAATCAGGATGCTCAAATCCCCAAGTGCTCAGAATAATTTTTTTTTAACGTCGGATTCGTGTTCAGTGTCTCCAAACACCCTTGGAGTAACACCCTTGCCTAAAATAGTACATCACAAAAAATGCTTTTTTTAATGCACAATCAAGGAAAATTATCTTCCCATAATTTGCAATGTTCAAAAAGTTTATAAATACCTTCTAGAAACTAATGTAAAAAACTGCATCTCGATCAATCTTACTTTATAAATTTTCGCGAATTGACGTTTTTCGTGTTAAATTTCTCACTCGCTTTGGGCGGACACTTTTATTAACTGAACCTACTCACCAAAAAGTGTATATTTCGACAAGGTTTCCTTTGTTTTAATCTTTACGAAAGTTTGCGAAATAAAATGTGTGAAATGACTGGTTTATTCATATCGTTCTGATATTTTATTTAAATAATTGTTTTACTCTGCTTTTGATATATTTATATTATTATCCTTCTAAGTACCGAAAACTTGTAATAGTGTAAAACTATAAAGGACCACTATACAATTTTTATTTATTTATTTTATTATCTTGTAATTAAGAAACATATTTGAAAATAGGTCTGAAGGAAATTAATTTTATTACCTATCCATTTGCTAAATAAATGGCGAAGTACAGTTTAAATAACTGTAAAATACCATACATATAAAAAAATTTCAACAAAAAAAAAACCGGCTTAAAAAAAAGTATTCCGAAACAAATTAATATGCACTAAACATTTAAAATAAATAACGATAAAATGATGTAGTTACAATTATTGTTATTTTTGGAGTCAGTGTCAGCCAAGGAAACAACTGTGGCAACAGTTTGCTACATCAACTTGGCTGAAACCGACTCCAAAAATAACAATAATTGTAACTATATTATATTATCGTCATTTTAATTTTTAGTGCATATTAATTAATTTTTGAGTCGCCCTATTAGCTCAGTTGGTTAAGGCTTAATCAATTCCGTCCGCGGTATGCTTGGGGTAGTCGATACCCGCCGTCGCAAAAAAATTAATTTAATTAATAGTTGTCATGGGCTGGTGTAGTACATGGTATATGCATGAGAGAGGTGCAATCAGCCTCTGAAATTGAGGAGCTCATAAATGAAATTATCAACGGAAAGGCGGTAAAACACATATATGATATCACAATGGGTTCTATTCGTTGTGTGCGTAGTCATGGTAGGGATAATAAAATCGATGCCAGCGCTTTAAGTGAAAAATTTTGGAGATAAAGGGGGCTGTTATGACTAATTTGCAATTCTTTACATGTTAATATTATAGAAACTGTCAAATTAAAATGATTGAAAAACACTAATTAATTAAACTTAATGCATTAAAAATTGTGAAAATAAGAAATCAAATTGTACAAATACTATTTTTCAAATGTAAATTATCATAATTATTTATTTAAATTTGCGAAACAGGAATATTAAATTTTAAATGTAAGTTTTCAATGCAATCCATACAATTATATATGCATCCATACAATTCTATAATTAAAGTAGTGTATCGTTGTCATGGAAACGAAACTCACGCACAGAGCGAATAGTCTAAGTGTGTCCTTCGTGGACAGCCAATATAACCTAACCTAATTTATTTTGGGTTTATTTTCTTGAAGTCGGTTTTTTTTTGTTAAAAGTTTATTTATTATTTATTTTTTTGGTCTCCTATGCCTGATGCAACATGGACGTTCGTTACTCTTTGACATGTATATGCCCTTCTGTTTCTGATTATTATTTCAGGTAGATTCTACATTGAACTTCTTATACCCAAATTTCGATCTTTAAAATGAGATATTATAGTAGGTACTTGTAAAAAAATAAATCAACTATTAAAATTATATAAAGTAGAAAACAACGCCTTATATATATTCTACACGATGACATTCATTTTCTATGCTCTTTTATAGCTTAAACGGATTTAAACAATTTGTAAACTTATGATTTACTGATAGAACTTTCCTCATTTTAATACACACAGTTACAAATATCTCTTTAAATGAGAATATATTATTTATTTACAGAATGTAATAAAGTATTAGCCATTTAAATATATGAACATTATTATTATTATAATACAAAAACTATTTAATCTTTTATGAACGAACGAACGAACGTATTATTATTATGGCGATGATAATGTTGGAGAAAAAATATGTTTATCATTCAGATAATAAATGAAAATTTATATCGAAAGTTTTCTTCTTTGATAACATATTGATACCTATATTCATATTAAAAATTTTGTTTTATTGCAATATTTTATACTTTAAAAGTTAACGACCTACTGCTATTATAATTTTAACATCGTGTTCTTATTATACTTACTTAAAAACTCCTTCTAGAACATGTCCTTTCTACATATCCTTGAAAATATTTTTTTTCGTGTGTTTTTGACAAAAATGAAAAAGTACGTATAATGTACACTTACTTACCCTTACCAGTAACTAATTACACGACAAGTGAAATTTACAAAATTTAAAAACCCCCGACAAATTTACGGCTACGGAACCCTAAAGTCGTATTTGAAACATATCTAAGAACACTCACAATCAAGGACCTTTTTCCTTAAAACCTTTTCCAAACTGAGCCGATTTGGAAGATCATCGCCAATTTTTAGATTTTTCGGGTACGAACCCTAAATTCGCACTTGAACAAAACCAAAAATAATCAAAATCGGTTCATCCGTTTAGGCTCTACCATGCCACAGACAGGCAGACACACACACATAGCGGGAAATCTGATAATACCCCTTTTTTTTAGTTTGGGGGTTAAAAATTGTTACCTAAGTAAAACATAGAATTTTAACTTTTCATAATGTTCCCGAAAAATTCTCAAAAAGTAGACGTAGCAAAAGGAAACAATAGCTTTAGATATGTCTAATTAAACTTATTAAATGCTTCGAGTGTATAGTGATGTTACACAGCGTCTGTAAAATGCGAGGACAAATACTAACTATACATATAAGGCCATTGGCCATCACTTTCTTAGTAAAGGTAGTCTTCTAGGTCCGATGTGAAAAATAACGAACTTGACAGCCTAGACGGAAATTGGTATAAAATAACGACAAAAAAATGTAAGGCTTGTTAAAAAGATTTCGAAAATCAAAACAAAAAGGCATATGCTTCTTAGAGCTATTCAAATCAATGGATTACCTGTTTGTGGTATGCTATTCGGTTGCTGCTTCTTGTGTGTATTCTAGAAATTAATTAATACGAGAAGCCGCGCAAATAAAATCGTTTAGTCTTGTGTACATTGGTACAAAATTAGAATCTCGGACTACTAGATGATTCTCGAAGACATACGCTTTGAAAATCGTCAAATTAAATCTGAGATTATTTTACAGCTCATATAAAAACATTACAATGACTCACTTCTAGAAAAAATACTATGATTGATAATTTAGTGAATATTAATTTTTTTTTTTTATAAATATTTAAAAAAATTGTAATAAAATGTTATTTTAAAAGAATAATATAAAATAATAATTAAAATGCATATCACATAACAACATTAAAATATATTCTTAATATGTCTAGAACTATAGAAATAATAATAATATCTACCAAGAAGATATCTTCAAACCAAGAAATGTTCTTTTCTTTACTATGCTAGACTACCTACTGTTTGCTAGTGCTACAAGAGCTAGTACATAGTCTCAAAAACTAAACTCATATATTATTTCACATATATACGTATACAGTCTTTTACTTTAGAATAGCAATACAAATTTACATATAAGAAAGTACTAGATGTATAAATAAAGTAATGCTTTGGTTTTGTTGGTTAAGCTAATCCCAAGGTCATAACAAGGGTACATAGCACCGGTTTTAGGTTGTGCCTTATATATTATATCGGGATCGGCTCTAACGATTTTGATGAAAATTTATATATTGATAGTATTTAACTTAAGAGTAAAGGCAAAATGAGAGAGAGCTGCCATAATCGTGACATTTTACCTTAAAGAGTGTGTACATTTAATTGAAAAACTTTTTAAATTTATTCAAATGATATGAGAGTATCAAATTAAAGTATTGATTTCTTTCTACGTTGCCGAGAAAAACAAGGAATTCATTACTCTCCTAAATGATACGGGAGTATTTTGCGTAAGAAACTGATTGCCTCCAAAATCGAAATTTTGTTGACAATAAATTAAGTAAATAATACAGAGTATTACAAACAAAATTGGATTAAAATTTTAATTATTATTAATATATCCGTTGTTCGTTAAAAGGTATCAAAAAGTACCATATTGGCAATTTTGATAAAGCAAGGATGTAATCCGACTGAATTTGGGTCATACTTTTCAAATTTGAGATCAAAATTAACCAAGCTCTAATAGGTTTCAAAAATGGGAAGTCATGGTCCCGGAATTAAGCACATAGGTGATAGCTAGCGAAAAATTGACATCACAGCTGAGAAGAGTAACACAAAATTAGAGGGTTTCAAAAAAAATTTCAATAAGAATGGATCAAATATACCTGAGTTATCAAAAAAATCGAATTTTTTAACTTTATGACGTCATCGGAATACAAAAAGTTTAATTTTGCTCTATCACATCAAAATTTTATCCAATTTTGATAAATCAAGTATGTAATCCTACTAAATTTGGGTCATTATTTTCAAATTTGTGTTCAAAATTAACCGAGCTCTAATAGGGTTCAAAAATTTGGAGTCAAGGTCCCGGAATTAAGCACATTAATGATAGCTAGCGAAAAATTTACATCACAGCTGAAAAGGGTAACCCAAAATTAGTGGGTTTCAAAAAAAAAATTCCAATAAGATCGGATGAAATTTGCCGGTGTTATCAAAAAAATCGAATTTTTTAACTTTATGACGTCATCGGAATCTCAAAAATTTAATTTTGCTCTATCAGATCCACGTTTTATCCAATTTTGATAAACCAAATATGTAATCCTACTAAATTTGGGTCATACTTTTCCAATTTGTGATCAAGATTACCTTTGCTCTAATAGCTGATAATTACATGCCGTCTTCAGCATAAGCTAGTTAACGAGATAAACGTCCTTAACGTATTGCAAATGTCGTTTATTTAATTTTCATTAAGGATATTTAACAGACTAATCTGTTGGGCCGTAGGATCATCATTATTAATATATTTTTGAATGAAGGCTTGTCTGTACAATTTTTGGAAAGGATATTTG
The DNA here is from genome assembly GCF_905475395.1 of Chrysoperla carnea. Classification (NCBI taxonomy): domain Eukaryota; kingdom Metazoa; phylum Arthropoda; class Insecta; order Neuroptera; family Chrysopidae; genus Chrysoperla; species Chrysoperla carnea. Next base: position 85,979,282 of record NC_058337.1, read on the forward strand.
AAGAGGAGGTGTTCCAGTGTTTCCGGTTCATTGTAATTATATATTTGACAGTTAGAGTCTTGCTTCCATCTATAGCTCATAAGGTTAACGGTCAGTTCAACAGTCAGAATGCTCGAAACTCTTAATTAGCTGGTTAGGCGAAATTATCGAAAACTAAGACAATATCTTTCATTGTCAGAAATTTTGACGGAATTCGATTTCCATAAAAAAATTCGGCTTTGTGTCACTCGGTATAATATTATTTTATCCTTGATACAACTTCCCACACCTACTTTGTACATATACAGGTTCGGATATATGAAATGCATTTAAAATTGCACAATCCGTCCTCAGAAAACATATTCCGCGCTTATATCCTCCATTGAAAAATATTATTATAAGTGGGTGATATCTATGCGTAAAACATGATACGCGATTCATTCTTTTATGAGTTGATGTCGCTACCATCTATAGCATTAAAATATCACACTTATTTTATCGCATGTATGTATGATTTCATATATAAGGTGTAAAAAAAAGAGCGTACCTATCCCGAACATAACATGAACATTAACAATAAAAAGACGGATTTTTGATACAAAAAACCTACCCCTGTTATACATATTCCTCTTTCACATCTTGTTCACCACACACAATAGCTCACTTTTGCAAGTGAAATTTAAAAATGTAAAAAACTCCCGACAAATTTTTTGGCTACAGAACCCTCAACTCGCATTTGAAACATGTCTAAGAACACTCTCTAAAATTGCCTTTTTCCATAAAACCTTTTCCAAACTGAGCCGATTTGGAAGATCATCGCCAATTTTTAGTTTTATCGGGTACGAAACCCTAAATTCCTACTTGAAACATTGTTAAGAACATACTCCATTAAATGACCATTCAAACAAAAGAAAAAAATCAAAATCGGTTCATCTGTTTAGGCTCTACGATGTCACAGGCAAACACATACACACACAGCACACACACACACACATAGCAGCAAACTTATTTTTTTAGTTCGGGGGTTAAAAAGACCGTGAAGGTACTCAAGATAAGGTAAATATCACCTCCAAGGATATTTTTAACGCTACAACATATATTTAACTTTTTATAAATCTTTTTTTTAATTATTCCCAAATTTATACGTTGTTTTTTTACACTCTGTATGTGTTCGATAATGCTATTTGAATCGGAATTACTTCTTATAGTATGCTTAGATATGAAAGATATTACATATGAAATTTTTTTTCGATATGATGATAGTACACTACAGGGTTATTCAATCATATTACGGGATGATATAATTAACTAAACCCTCATTGGAAATGGTGGCTATAAACATTAAAAGAGTTTAACAAAAATATTTATCACCTCCGAACGATATTTTTCAAACTTTCTCAGTCAAATGAATTTGATTTAAAAAACAAGTGAAAAGAAATAATTGACTGAGTTAATTGTTGAAATACCATGTATAAACAGTGTTGATTACTTTGTCACATTACACATACATACATGTCACACATACATAACCGGTATAGTCTTATAACATAGATAATATACAATTTGCACATAATTTGCACTCTCACGGGTAAACAGTGGAATTTACGAAAAAGTGTTTCAAACAAAAGATGTTTATATTTTTATAAGAAACATTTTTTACATTTAAACTTTTGTTCTATCTACAGTTTACAAGATGGGTCCTACGGACCCAAGACCCAATTGATTTATAGTGCTCATTTACGAACTTGACCTCACTTTTTACGTCCTCAGCACGCTATACAAATTTCAGCTTGATATCTCTTTTTGTTTTTGAGTAATCGTGATGACAGACGGACAGACAGACGACAGACAGACAGACAGACAAGCGGAAATGGACTAATTAGGCGATTCTATGAACACCTATAAAAAAATTTTTGCTTAGCATCAATATTTTTAGCGTTACAAACTTGGGACTAAACTTAATATACTATGTATATTTCATATGTACATGGTATAATAATATCATTGGATTTTAGGTATAATTCATTACAATTTATTTCATTTAAGCTTCAGTACAATTTATCCCTACTTTCTTTGCCTCATTTACTTTAACTTTTAGGAGATTGGAACAACATCGGTCGTCTGAGCAACTTGAAAATACGCATGCATACTTTTTGTTACTCAAGTCGAAACTTCTCAAAGAGATTTTTGTCCAATTTGAATTTTTTCTTTTGAAATAATAAACTACCCTCAATATTGATTTAAACGAACGATTTTTGCTAGTTAATTATAAGCAATATGACAATAAAATGGGATGAAACGATGATTCATCAACAAATTATATAATTTCTATGCAGTTTTATTATATTCTAAAGTTTTTATTGCTTAGAATTAGCAAGCAAAAAATGAATTTTTTTAAACTTCGAGATGCAAACTCAAAAATACATCAATTAAAGCCGAAAACCTTCTGAAAACTGACTTCATTAACAAAGATTACGTATCCGAACGTTTAGTTCGATCATACGATAAATGTTGTTTCGCTCCCGTAATAGTGATGAGGGGAAATTCAGCAATTAAGAATCTACGAGTGGACCCTGGATGTTCGAGTATTTATATATCCGAACCAATCAATAGGTCTCACTTCTTATATTTTGCATACTTTGCTCCCTCCAGAACCTGCTCTATAATTTATTGTTGATTTCGTCATTTGTATTTCTTTGATTTTTAAAAGAGTTTTCGTCCGTATTTTTATATAAAATAATAATCAAACGTCAAATAAATGGCTTTAAAAAAGTGATAGATTTCTGAAATTATTATAGTTTTTCTTAAAATTTTCCAGAATAAAAAAACAACATTATCTAGTTATCTTTATGTTCTTTTGAAAACAAAAACCAATTACATTCTGTTTGAAATTATCTCCTTCCTCGTTAAAAAACTGTACATTGAAAAAAAAAGTGTTTTCAAGTCACAATCTTATTATTTATTAATAGAATTTTTATTTAAAATTATTATTATTTACTTTATATATTTTTTCCACTTCCACGACGCGACGCGATGCGATGAGCAATGCTGTTGTATGTAGGTAGTTAAATATAAACAACAAAATATTATTAAAAGTATAAAAGTAAATATGATAACATAGAATTTTTATGTCGCCATTAATATAAATTATTCATTAGAAAATATAGAAACATAAAACTATACTAATTATGAACGAAGCAAAAGCTACATAGAGAATGTCGAAGAAAACTTTCTTACAACACAATATATTGTATACTAAAAATAAGATAAGAATATGGTGTAAGGTATTTTGTAACATCATTTTCTCAAATGGATACACTTCTACAATGTGTTATATGCATTACTATAATGATACCCGTCCGCTTCACTGGGCTTAAAAGTAAAAACCACCGCTTTATAGCCTCCAACACAGATTATAGATTTTATATAATAAATTATAATGTGGCCTCCACCTTCTCTATATATACACAGTTTTCAATTTTTTTAAATGTAAAATAGTCATAATTTATTGAGTATAGAAAAGTTGACATTTACTATTTTGAATTTTTACAGAGTTCTTTAATTTATGGTTCAAAATGATGATCCTAAGAAGATTAAGCTAAGTCCAATGCCTAACTCACCTAATTATTTTGTTTTTCTTTCCATTAATATAAAATTTGTTTATTTATTTTCCATTAAGGAACGATGGTTTTACAATGAATGACATACGAATTTAGGATAATATTTATTCAAAGTTTTTAATTCGTTTATATGTTTAAAAGAAATAGAAACATCAACATCACCATTATAGGCATTCTGTGATAAGTGAACAGTCGCTGAATGTTATTGTAGCCAAAAGAAACAGGTAGAACTACGACAAGGTAACACAATCTACAAGGAAATATTGCTGAATAAAATATGCAAACCTTACGAAACTACCGCGTTGGGAATTTTTGAATCCTGAATGACTCTGGTTGCAATATATGTGAGTGCTTATTTTATATATGTTAACTCATAATTGGGAGTAAAAATCAAACCTTTCGCAGTTTTAATCAGTAAATTTCCAAGGTTCAAAAATACTATTTTAGAAAATAGTTCTGTTACCGGCTTATGTGTTTTTTTTAAATTAGTGGAAGAGAAAACTTCCTTATCTTTCCTTATAAAGAACGTGGGCCATACAACGATATAGACAAAATACTTATTTGAATGTTAATTTCATGTCTTTCAATGTCTGTACTTTCAGGACAGAATGTCTAAATAATCGGTCGTTCAAGACATTTCAATTTGGAAGCGACATAACAGTACTAGGCAAAATAAAATTGAATTAAAATCCTTAAAGGTTTTTAGGACTCTAACTTAGCATACGCCTTGCATTTTTTGCCATGTTTCAAGTTTCTCATAGAATTCGGATGGCCATTGTATCTATATTTTTATAAAATATCTTACAGCAACGTAATTGAATATAGTTTGCAGAAATAATTCACCAAGGGTACGGAATTCCTTCGAAACAATTTTTTTAATGAGAATGTCAAGTATTCGTTTGGAAAAGCTGCCCCATTTGGTGAACTCTGCATAATACTTTCAAAGAGACTTTCGTGGATATAATATCCCTTAAGTTCAATCAAAATAGTACTTTTGACAGATGCTCTCTGTCTGGATTCCTTATTATATTAATATATAATTTTAAAAGAAGAATTTTCATTATAATTTATGTATTAATTAACTAATTTACTTTGTAGAGAGTTTTACTTCGAAAGTGATATTCTAAGTAATTTCACTTTTGAAATAATAACAATATTCAAACATCACAGACACATCGAAAAACATTGTAGTAGCATCAACCAGCCATACTCACTACAATGATAACCGCACACATTATGTTTTAGTGAGCAAAGTATATGAATTTTATAGTAAGACTATACATAAAACTCGTTTACAAATCAACGGTACAGTCACGCAGTTTTTACTCAAAGGTTACCTGAATTTTTTTTTAAATTTAAGCTTCCTAAACCTTTCTTTATTATTAGTAACGTTGTAATATTAGTAAAAATATATGAGCATTATTTGTTTAATCAAGAGCAATGGGCAAGTGTGATTAGTCGCAGATGAGCGCCACTCTACAACTATCCCTGAGGGGCCTGTTTGAAAAGATGAAGTAATCAGCTGTCCTTTCGAGTCAATACTGTCAAAGATGATTTCAAAAAGCAACTGGAACCACTCTTCCTACCAATTTCTAGTATTTTCTCTATTTCCATTCCTGCACCTACTGAATTTACTGTAAATAAATGTATTTAAATAAAAGTTTAAAAATATGGATGTGAACGACTTCCGTCATAGACGGATATGTGTCTGAGGAGCATAAGTAAATCCTTGCTACTAATAAAATAGTTAAAGACCGTTCTAAATATTAAAAGAAACTGTACTTGAAGTACCATAGATGACATGCTTTGTACATTCTTGAAAAGTGGTTTTTTTTTAATTATAGATAAACATTTTTAGTTACATCACCTTTCTAAACGTTAAAGATGCTTATTTTTTAAATGATTTTGAACAGGAAACATTGAACACTCAACAAGCCTAAATATATAAGATATGTATCATACGATTTCTATAATAATGTGTTAGTAGATAGTAGTAGTAGGCTATACGAGTATAGCCTAGTCTCTTCACTGTTTAGATATTTGTACCATTACCAAATGACAAAGATTTCCTGTTATAGTACAATTCCTAAGTGGCGAGTAGTCCCACTATTCAAAATTTAAACTTCTTATGAAAACAGACTTTCTATGTTTCCAATATCATATAAGCACTTAAATGTTTTGTTGTTTAAATAAATTCGTGATTGAACAAGAATTGGAGAGAAATAACCAAAATTAAAATATAGTAGTTTTAATTTTTTTTAAATATTCTATGACAATATTTTCCTGCAACGTAAAAAAATCATAAATGAATAATTTGTATGAATAATTCAATGAATTACCAAAATTTACATTTTCTCATAAAATTTAAATTTGTAACCTTGTACGTTTCAACCGCAAACTCTCATTATACATTATACTCAAATTAGTTACGATTGTAAAATAGAAATAATAAAATTAATAATATAATACTACATTTGTAATTCTGTGGTTTTTGTCTGCCTAAGTATATCTTTATTGGAAAAATAGTATGAAAAAATGATATATCAAGGAACAATTTCGATCAAATTACCTTTCAAAAAAAATCTAAATCGGTTAAATCGTTTAGCGGCTATGATGCCATAAGCGAATCAATCAGTCCTGATTTCGCGTCGGAGGTTTCTTTAAATTTTTTAAATATGTTTTATTAATCTCGCTGATGAGAGACGCTTTTATTGAACGTTTTAATAATTATACCTATCTGCCAACGTTTAAAACAAAGTACATTTTTAAAGTACCTACAGTTTAATTTCATTGGTGCGATCTTTTAATTCTGTTTTAAAATAACTTAAATATTTACCAAAATCATAAATTCGAATCAATTAAATTGTGTGTCTAGGCCCGAAAGCATACTTCGAAGTTCCTAAGGTTGGTCTCTTTAAAATACCCGAGTATATATCAATATGTAGATCTTTTAAAACTATTATATCAAAATGTGTGCACAGCTTTTTAACCCCCCGAAATAAAAAAAGAGCTGTAATAAGTGACAGCGTAGTGCCTAAACGAATGAACCGATTTTAATTTTTTTGGTTTAGTTTGAAAGGTAATTTAACGGAGAATGTTTTTAGCTATAACGAGTTTAGGGTTCCTTACCCAAAAAACTAAAAAAATTGGGGACGATCTTCAAAATGCTTTAAGGAAAAAGGTACTTTAATGGAGAGAGTTCTTATATATGTTTCCAGTGCAAGTTTAGGGTCCCGTACCAAAAAAATTTAGCGGGTTTTTTTTAAAATTTTGTAAATTTCACTTGTTAGCTACAAAGCTTTAATTATCATAAAAATAGAGTGAGTTTTAAAGAGTGATAAGGTAAGTGTTTTATAATATTTGGAATTAAAATATAAAAAAATGGTGTAATGTATCAATGTGATTTTTTTAAATTTCAAGGGTTCGATGATTATGTCATTTTCATTTAAAAATAATTTCTTGTATATAAACAACGTGTAGACGCATAACAAGGTAATTTTCGTTTTCAAATATGCCAAGGTGTTTATTTTTGTAAATGTTAACGTAATTAATGAACATGATGGGTTATCGTAGAGAGGTTAAAAAGTTTCGTTTATAGATTATGAACAAACTCTGCAGTTGTCTTAGTTCCTTGTGAAGCAGCAAACAGAATTGATGCAGAAGCAAGCCTTTTCTGTCTTTTCCCCGTTTTTTCCCTATTATTATTTTAATCTAACAAACTTTGGATTACAAAGGCTATCATTTAGCAAATATTTGTTAAAAGTTCGAAAGTGCACCAGTGAAATAATAATCAACATAGAATAAAAACATTTGCTAGTTTTTGACTGTGCATTGAATTTGAAGAGTCATGTTTGAAAACATATTGCCGTCGCAATGCACCACTCCCAATATATAGTGAACTCCAAAACACCTCGTGTTCCCCACTGATTCATATGGTATGCAATATTATATTACACATATAACATATAGAATTATCCAAACCATATATGATAGTGTTGTGTAGTCTCTGAATTGCAATATATGCAAAAATTAACCAAATTATAGATCGTACTACAAAATATTCTGTTAAAATTCTAAAATATATTGACCTAATTAGAACGGATAACAATACAAACGGCAGGGATGGATAACTTTCGTACAGATAAGATCTACTCTTAATCTTAAAACTGCTTGTTATAGACGTAATCAATGCGCAAAAAAATTAAAACCTATGCATTATACAGAAAAAAAATTTGAAAAATAATTATAGAAAATGTATGAATTATCTATGAAAATGATCCTGACTATTTTTGTCGTACGATGTACGATTCACAAGTTATTTGATAAAACGTGTTTTTCAAGTTGGTGGCTGAAGCTCGCTCCCCCCCCCCCCCGCCTCGTCATTTTGGGTTAACACTCGGAGGGTACCTCTGAATATATTCCAACAATAAAATCCTTTCTATTGAAAATTGGCAGAAAAAAGTACCCGGATATAGCAGAATGAAATGGTAAACTGCTAATTATATTTATTTTACTTGTAACTTGAATTTTGAACAATTTTAAAGGCTGTAATTCCGAAACGAATAGTTTTAGAATTATCCAACCACTTGAAAATTCGATGAGGATTGGAATATGACCCTGAAAAGCATAAAGAAATTGTTAAATGTGCGGATTCGTTTGTGCTATTTTTGTAGGAACTGTTGTTTCGAGACGAACAAATCTAGATTACAATATGTAGTTTCAAGAAATTTAAACATGAGGGTTCCTTTGTTCGTGTACGATTAAGAGAGCAGACCGTCATACTTTTGAGTATGAACTATAAATTTTAATATATACATATTATTATAATAATAAACATACTCATAGTCATATATTTTATATATAATTACTGTTGGTACTGGTACTGGAGCTACAGCTACAGCTATAGTACTGTGATGTACTTTTCAACGATGTTAAGGATTATCTACGTTTGAATTGGATTAATACTCTACGACTATTTCCCATAATAATATCACAACAGAACATATAGAGAAATAGAAGAACAATATTCTAATTGTAATTCAAAATACATTACATGTTTATTTATTTATTATAATGCTTACTATTATCCGTCTAGTAATACCATCTTATCAAAAATGTTATTCGAGATAACAAAAAATCAGTATTGCACTGAAAAAAACTAACTAACAAAATCTACTTTCGAAGTAAAAATACTTTCAAAAACAGTTTCTTAATCATTGAAACAAATACTAAATATTTGTATTTACAATAGAATGGGATTGAATTTAAAATATGAATTCATTGATACAAAATCACTGAAGTTCAATAAACAAAAGCTTTACTTCTATGAAAGAGAGTGATTTTAGTTTAAAGTCATGCATTTTATTGATGGAAAATAAAATTGTACTTAGTTGGAATATATAATTGTGTAAATATATCGAATCGATGAATTAAAAGAAAATTTCTTTGCGTTTGCTTTAAATAGAGGATTTGGTTATTATGAACACATATCTATCATGTCTAGTCTATATGCGATTGTGTCAACTACATAAAGATTGTTGTTACTAACTTACAGAAAGTTTGAAATAAACTTCTTGTTCATTATTATAATATGTAGCATATTTTTTTGAATATATATATAACAAGCATCGGTAGCGCAGTTGGTTAACCGGTAGACTTAGTACACTAAAATCAAAAGTAATCAATATGACAAATATGATTAATTTAATTAAAAGTTGTGATGGGCTGGTGTAGTACATGGTATATGCATGAAGGAGGTGCACTCAGCCTCTGAAATTGAGGAGCTGATAAATGAAACTATCAGCGGAAAGGTGTTAAAACACATATGGTATCACAATGGGCTCTATAGCCTAAGTGTGTCTTTCGTGGACAGCCAATATAACCTAACCTAACCTAAAATGACACTGGTATGACACTGCCCATGTGATCGTGACAACCAAGTCTTTTGTTATAATATTTATAAGTGGTAGAACCAATCAAAAAATGAACTGTTGTAGGTAAATCTTATTTTCTTACAGTATTAAGTATTTTCAAAATTACAAACGATAATAATAAATTCCTGTCTCGTTAATGGTACACCTTCCCATAAACTGCGAAGGAAATATCTTTTTGTAGTTTATACTCCATATCCCTTTACTCTTCTCATACGGTAGTTTTGGATTACCCTAAGTATAAAAACACATTCATCACAAAATAATAAAAATTTTGGAAAATAAATGGAATTTTTTTATTCCATTTTAAGAGTGTAATAATATTTTTGGTTGAAATGTACATAATTTTGTGTACTGTGCTTTGGCTTTGATATTAGTGTGATGTTATTTCATTTTATTTAGTAGTAATTCCATAACATTCTCTGTTCGTTAAACTTTAGCTTGGCTTTAGCTCTCTAGTACTAACTAAATAGACAATATTGGATGATATTTAAACCTATCCCCAAAAACAAACATATTTATTTTATTTAAATATTTAAAACGTTTATACATAATTATGTCCATAATGTTTTGGATGCCAACTCTGATAATATAATTGATATTACAAATGGCAATTTAACTGCTATTGACTTGATTGCAATTATTATTCGTATTTCATGTATATTAATGGTTAGTATTCATTATCCAAGTTCATGTTCGCTACTAATTAGTCGTATTTAGTTCATAATAATCATTATTTCGACACGATGGTACAACCTTTAATTTTACAGATTTTATAGAAATTAAATATGATATGATTGTGATAACGTGCGATTTCAATATAGCACATAAAAGTTACTGCTCTAATGTACCTAGTGCCTTGAAGTTTTGATGTTGATTTCTAATTATCTTTTTGAAATTTAAATTTGGTTCAAATATTATTCTTCGGTAACTTTAATGACTGGACATTTCAACTCAACCATTATTTTAGTAATTAATATCTTTTTAATTACTTAAAATTAATTAATAAAAGTACAAATTCAGTGAGGGCATTTTAAAATTTATTAAATTCAAATTTTTATACGGGCGTGACATCATAGTACGGGCTTGTCAAATTTGTTGACATACTGCATGATATTAATTACTTACATTTTATATGGTATTTCATTAAATTATACTAGTCTACGGCTTTTTATTAGAAAACTTAATAATAACGTGTGTAAATTCTGTGTTGTAAATTCTTTTTTTTAAAGTGTAAATTATACACTGAACTGTCACCAATTGGCAGATCACTTTCTTATACGTTATCAACAGAGAGCCCCAAAAAACTGCGTTTAAATATCTCAAAATTAAAATGTATTTTAAATATTTTTTAACAAATAATTACAGCATTTTTAAGCAGTATTTATATTTTTTACTTTGTTATAACGGTGTAAACAATGAATTAAAAATATAAAAAAATACATGAATATTCCCTATTGTATGACACTATTAGAGAACAAATGACACTATTAGAGAAGCAATCGTAATTACGAGTCACGCACATAAGCTGTTGTACCTTCTTGCCCCGATCTCCCTTATGTTTTGAAAAGTTATACCCCATCAAATAAGTTTCTTGTGTATATTATTCAATATTCTTCGATAGCTTAAAATATGCATAATATTAGTTGTTTATCTATAATATAAACATGAGTGTTTATTTTATTTTCGTCAACTAAAAACATTTAGTTTTATAGTTTTATCAGTTTCATATACATTTGTGTGTATAGAGAAATTTGAAACTTGATGAAAACTAAAACTTCATATATGTATAATAACAATATTATATTGGTTCGATATTGAAATGTTAAAGTTTTATTCGTTGTAAATGCATCATGTTATATATTAGAAAGTAAACTTCAAACTGATATTTTAAAGGATGTGTCGTAAATATTCATTTCGATGTTCTTAAAGTTTATACTTATCGTGTTTGTATTTTTAATTTTCTACCATATTTTTTTACAATCAACTTCTGTATGTGTTTTTCATATCCAAATATGATCTACATTTAATGGGAGGTCGTTATTATACTTTTTTAGCAAATAAATGCAAATAGAAAACCTAAACAAATACTACTTTTGTTTTTGTTTACTTTTAATCATGTATACGATATTTTATTTACATCATGGTCTCTCGATTATAATTGATGATTTTTAATATGATACATACAGCGTAAACTAAATATTGACAAATACCTTTTTTGAAAAATTTAAAATTTTCATTAATTTTAAACTGAAATCACACCTTTTTCAACGTCCAAAATCCGAAATTAGAAAAGAGTACACTAATATATCAGGGAGATAATTAATGAAACTATTGCTAGCCTTTCGTGGTATAGGTCGTTGCTTTACACCCGTATATTAATCTATGGCTCATTTAAGTGCATCTTTATATTGATTTGTTCGACTTACCATCAAAAAATCCATTTCGTATGTCTATGTTGAAAGTACTGAAGTGTCTTCTTGAATCTCAACCTGTAGTTGCACATTTAGTTGAAAAAATCTTCCGGATTTTCATAAAAAATTCGATAAATATTTGTAAATGGCTAACTTTTTTTAAATTTGTTTCTTTTGTTGTAAAAAATACAGTAAAGAAGTTTTCCGATTCCGGAACGATCTGCGCGAACTTCTCGAACACCCGTTTTTATCTCAACATTGTTTTCTATGGTGACGTTGTCTTGAATATCTCTGCTTCTGTTGATCGAATTGGAACGAATAATATTTATTAAGAATTACTGCATCGATCTTTCCTGCTATCAAATCCTGAACATAAAATAACCTCAAAATATTAAGAAAACCGCCGTAACCTCATATTTTCAACTTTCTCTGATAACTTTTCGAAAACATCGTCATCATCATATCACACGTCAAAGAAAACAATGTTGAGATAAAACCGCCTGCAGATGTTCTCGCGATTCGTTCCGGAACCTTTTCTTTACTTTCTATAACAAAAGAAACCTATTTAAAAAAATAGCCATTATTCACCTAACTAAACTTACTATATCAAAAAAATTTATTCCCACTTCATTCCCAATTTTAGTTACATTATTTATTATTTATGAAAAAGTTTCATAGAAAAATATTTTCGTATCCATCCTTGCGCAGTCTTTTTGTTACAAATTTTTAACTAGTGAATTTAACATTAAACGCAAATTATAAAGGGTGTTCCAATAAGAACGCCGATTTTGAGTTTTAAATAAAACGAGTATATTTGTGCCATAGCTTTGAAACATTTATTGAATAATGAACCGTGAGGTTATAAATGGAATAAGTCATCCGACAAATGATTGCCTCGGCTTTATACAGTGTTGAATTTTCTTTTATAAGGCTTCAATCATTGTAGGTTTATTCACATAAACTTGCGGCTTTAAAAAAAACCCAAAACAAAAAATCCAAAGGCATATTAAATCGCATGATCTGGGCAGCTAATGCCGATTTCCAAAACGAGAAATTACACGCCCAGGAAATGACTCATGTAGAAATTCAACAATTTCTCTGGCTGACTTTTCTGAATATCGTATGATGCCACTGCAAGTGGCGTGCAATTCAAAACCGGCGTTTTTATTGGAACAGGCTTTATTAACCGCCATCGTTTTTATACTATTTTGAAAGGTATTAATTCGTTGGTAACGAATAGAATTGCCGGTGTCAGCAATATTACTCAAATTATTCATACCGATATCGGCAATATTACTTAAAAAACCATTTGTTCCTGGTGGCGGCCACGTAGACATTTCCGTTTTAAAAGCCTTGAACACAATTTATACCCGTAAAGTGAAGTTAGTGAGTATTCTTTTTTGAGTTTTTTTCTTATTTTATTGTTATCCATTTTCGTCGAGTATTCGAGTACTCAAGTATATTTCTGAATGATGATGTTCGTGTTACATAGTACTTTCTTGCATAAGTATATGTTTATATTATATTAAAACATTTTTCTGTTGCCTAAATTCAATAAAAGTAGTATATGTATAAAAGTATGTATGTATATGTATATGTACGTATATTATCTATGTATATAAAAATATGTTTTGTTTTATTTTTGATGTCTGGTTTTTGTGGTGTGCGCGATCAACTTATCTTTTCAATTGTGTGTAGATATACATTTGTAATGGAGTGTATCAGAAAGTGGTGTGTGGCGAAATTTTCAGGTATAGGAAGCCCTATTTGCTATAAAAATACAATTATTACTTATTTTACGTGTATAATTAATTGAAACTAATAACTTGAACACAGTTTTTGGTGCGTATTTAGTAAAGCACGAAAAGTTGCTTTTTTGGTGTATATTTTGTAAAGCACGAAAAGAACGAGAAGTGAATTTTAATCTTCACTGTACATACTAATTAATTTAGTACTGATGCTTTAAATATTTACACAAATTTCAAGTATTAAAATTTCACACCATAAACTTAAATCACGTAAAAAACAGAAATATAATCTCAATTTTCTATATGTATTTCGTGTAATAAATATGGTGGACGTGCAAATACATATATGTAAAGTTCATAGAAAGAATTTATTTTTTAACCCCAGAACTAAAAAAAGGGGTATTATAAGTTTGACCGCTATATGTGTGTGTCTGTCTGTCTGTCTGTCTGTAGGCTCGTAGAGCATAAACGGGTGAACCGATTTTGATTTTTTTGGCTTTGTTTGAAAGGTAATTTAATGGAGAGTGTTCTTAGCTGTATGTCTGTAAGTACGAAGTTAGGGTTCTGTACCTGAAAAAACTTAAAATCTGCTTACATGATTTGCTTACTTAAAATGATCTTAAAAATTGGCTCAGTTTGGAAAAGCTTTAAGGAAAATCGCAATTTATTAGTAGGAGATTAGTATGGGTTCTAATTTCCATGAGATAAGGATGGGTTCTTTTGTATCAGGTACTCTGACTGAATTTCTTACTAATATCTAAATGCGAAACTTTGTATGTTTATAAAGATTTCATGCTTAAAACATCTTTGATTAAGTTTTGAGTAGAAGTCATTTGCATTCTAGACACGATAAATTCATTTCGGAGATATTATGTCGATCTAACGAGAATATATTCCATACGAGCAAATCAGCGAGTACAGTCTAAGCAGATTCTCTTTTTTCCTAACAAATAAATTTAAATAACGAAGTAAAAATACCTTGCGATTATACTTTGAATTTTCACCAACTAGTATGTCAGTACCTAATTTCGGCAAAATCCTCTTTGAATCCCTTAAAAAAGCTCTAGATCTTGTCCATAATGCACTAAATTACAAGAGTTATTTATTTATTTAAATAAGTTCAGTATGACGTATTGAATGTAAATGCACAAAATTCTTACAAAAATAGGCGGGAGAAGTGCCTCCAATTAAGGAAAACCGTTTTAGACAATATCTATATAGCCGCGCACTTTAGACCAAAAATGGTAATAACCTTTATTGTAGATTTTGTGCATTTACATTCAGTACGTGATACTGAACCTATTTAAATAAAAAAATAACTCATGTAATTGAATGCAGAAAAAATTCTCTGTAGTCTGAGGTTGTTGTTCATTTGACAATTAGTGTATCTTGTACACTAGTCATCCACTTTATTGTTACATTCTGTATATATGTATATTCAATACAATAATAATAATAACATTGTGAAAACGAAAAGAGTTCAGAAGGGAGGTGTTTTTAGTTTGTTTTTCCTATATATTTTCAATTTAATTTTGATATTGAAAAAGTTTATTTTTTACATTTTATTTCTATAAACAATATTATAAAATATAAAAAAAATATAACAAACATATTTTAAATATTAAAAAAATCCTGCCAATGATGCCACAAAAGCTTATTTTTAGATTATTACAAATTATCCACCTGATTTGCCATATTTTTAATTTTTCACATAAACTTATTAAAAATTAAAAAAATTGGCAGTCATAGGAACTGCCGATAGAAGTGAAAACTTAGAACTTTAAGTATCAAAATTTGAAATTTCATAATATTTGAATTAAAATTATCAACATCAATCTGGTTTTCCCATCTATTGACATTTCGAGCAACAATTATATGTATGATTATATGATTTTTTATGATTTAAATATAATACAGGCTGTACAAGATTATGACAAAATATAAATACAATTCAATTGAAAAAACAATTAATATACAATCATATGATTTGTGGATAGTATTTATATTTACATAAATTCCAATGTACTTGTTATATACGCAGCACTAATGTTACACAATACGTCATCTGTATAGCTACAGATATACTGCTATAAGCTAGTCGGAGACGCGAACGCATGAGATTTCACCCATGCAAAAAGCGTCTCACGCGCACAGCACAGTCGCACAACATGTCGGCACGTGCACAGCATGTCGGTAACGAGAACCCTTAACATTTTCCACTATCAACCCTATGTCGCTAAAGAAGTTTTCCGTTCAAAAAATATGCGTAAAAGAAAATTTACAGCGCAACTGAGTATGTAATGCAAAGAAGTAAAAATTCATTTAAAAGACATTTAACAGTTTCTTAAAAATGTAACAAAACTTGTTTATAAATTAATTATGTACAATCTCGAAACACGTCCTAAAGAAGTTTCATGTGTAAATATACGTTTACAAATATTTATAGGCAAAAATTGTGTCATTTTAACAGTGTTAGTTACTGGGTAATTTTTTTGGCCTCATCGACAATTATTTTATTTTCTTGGTTGTATTATGCATGCTTTTTTTTTTCTTAAGTATGCCCATAATATGTTCTACTCGCACGCTTACCATAGTTTATTTAATATTTTAACTTTCGTAAGCAAACAAAACTTGATATTGTTCACTCAATACCATTTTAAATTTTAGGCACGATGTGTTTAACTAACCTTTAACCAAAGTGCGTTGAAATCAACAGTTTCGAAAATAGCATATCAAACTCAACGTTCATGCGACCTTTGTGAATTACAGAATATAGATTTTTAGGAAAATACGAATAAATTGGGACCCTGGGTTGGAAAAATTCAAATTAAACTAGGAGCATTTTTTCCTTTTTAAATTAAAAAAAAAAAATTTTTGCCGAAAATATGAACAACTGGAAAAAATAAAAGTATACGAATTGGTAGTAAATTTTACGGTCGAAAAAAAAAAGCTCAAACGTGACATTACTGCTTTTTTTACTTCTAAAAATCAGGGATTTTATCTAATTTAAGTGGACTATTATTCTAGTATAATAAATAAAAAAAAGACCTATTATATTATTCCCAATACCTACCTACCTAACAGATAAAATAATATATTTCGTCAATAGACAAATCGAACTTCAAACGATGATTTTTGTAGATATGATTGTTGGATAACAACATTCAAAAGATTATTAATTCAAGTAGATATGTCTGAAGAGTTGTGTTATTAAATTTGTATTATAAAAAATAATATAAAATCTATTTTTTATATTTACCAAATGCATTCCAGAAATGATAACATTTTATATTCCGTATAATGGACTCCAATTGATAGCATAAGTTACCAACAATTCGGTTTTAGTCAACGTCTGGGAAGGTTATGAAAGCTCAGTGTATAAGGATAAAGAATTTTATCTTGGTAATGATAATTCTTGGAGCACCATTCAGTTTTTTTTCGAAATTATTACTCTTTGCGAGATAAAAACTCCATGAAAACAAAGTGTATATACTTGCTTCAGGGCAAGTCACTGAGGGAATTGTTGTCAATGTGGTTTTATTTTCAGATAAAATAAAATTGGTAAAAGTTCAGGTAAAATAAATACTGATTTTACTTTTAGTGATTTACAGGTGTTTTATCGCAGAATACAATATTAATACAATATATTGAGGGTGGAAAGTTTGAAAATATCTTCATGTTGAAAAACCGCTTGATATTTACCGTCCTAGCTTTGATGAAAACAACTTCCTGTATCAGTGATCAATGAACATAGGCACTTAATGTTACAATTATTGTGCCCTTAGTCACAAGAAAATAGCATGCCACGTTTTAGGTTAGGTTAGAGTGGCTGTCTTGGGGTGGGATACAATTAGACCATGAACCATTTTGAGCTATTTAAGTGAGCTGTTTGAACAGTAGGAGTGCTTTGGCGTCATCGGACTTAAGGTCAGAGAGATCGTCAAAGAGAGGCTGGCTCAAATAAGCCCATCTCCTCATGGCAAGAGCTGGACAGTGACAGACAAGATGAGACATCGTCTCCTCCTCCTCCACACTGTGACAGTTACTGCAACAGTCGTGATACACTGTTAGGCCTAGGCCTGACTAATAGTCGTGATACACTGTTAGGCCTAGGCCTGACTAACAGTCGTGATACACTGTTATGCCGTACAGACAGTGTCCTGTAAAAACCGCAACAACTTTGCTAGTAAAAGCCCTTGGAAGCGATATAAAATCTTCGGAACGCCTACAATTGTACTCAGACCACATCTGTTTTGTCGTACCACAAGTACCCTCCATCTAAGATTGGCCCATTTTAAGATATTAGGCTTGCAGTGTGCAAACGGAACTTCCAAATGCCTATTGATGCTTATGTCCGACAGCATTGTTCTATGTCTAGCTCGTCGGCTTCACAATTTCCTGGAATGTTTCTGTGTCTCGGTACGCATTCCAGGTTTGCATTCATTTTCTTTCAGCTCGTTTAAGTACGTACGGAAGCTCTGTGCTACCTTTGAGATTAGATACTGAAGGTTTAAGAGCTGCTTGGCTGTCGGTGAAAATAGTATGTCGCTGCACCTGAGAGTGTTCAGCTTTATCCATTCGCATACCTCGATAAAGGCTTTTACTTTCGCTTGATACTCACAACAGTAATTAGACAACCGAAATGATAGCGTTAAATCTGGATTTTCATAGTAAACTCTACAGCCTACTTTCCTCTATAACATAGATCCGTCAATATAACTTTGCGAAAACATTTAATAATCTTAACAAGACAAGTCGAAAGTTGTTTATGCGTTAATATTCTTGGACTATATTGGTGAAAGGAGACCATCTATTTCGAAATAAACGATGGTTATTTAAATATTTTTCGTACATAATATATTACAATATTACATAGGATCAAATTATACACAGAAAATATTACTCACATTTTTACCTTACAAGCAGAAAATTATGTATTTAGATATAGGTACACACAATACACATACACACGAACATGTAGAAAATGTTGAAAATGGAAAATATAGTTTTTTCCTCATATAGCAACCATACTTTAGAACCTACTTATAGAAGAAGTATTGGAGAATATTATTATTATAATACATATATTACATAATTTATGAATATTGAATTTGAAAATCCGCATTTAATTTCTGTTCTCTATACCGAACATTCTACAGCAGCCAACAAAGTATGTGCTTGCCTTTAACTTTTAGTTACCATAGGTAACAACTCTTTGCTTTCTGCATGCTTATAATATGTACATACTTTTGAATATAGAATGATTCATAATTTTCTGAAATAACAATATATAAAAATTTCTAGATTTACGAAAATTTGCAACCATATATCTGATATTTCACTAAACCTGTTAAATTGCGTTCATTACAAAAAATGTTTGTAAAAGATAAATGTGTTTGACTACTGTCCTGGATTGTGAAAAAAAATTAAGTCGTAATTCTGGAGTTTTCCCTACCATTTCGAAGATATTTGCATGCAACATTATTGATCTAAAAAATTGGATGATTTAATTGTTAGGGGAGAATGATTTTCGTATAGAACGCCTCTAACTTTTGAATACAACGCTATGTTTGGCCAGGGTAATTATAGCTCGGTCAATATCGACATTGCATTCATTATGTTTAGATGCTATGCAGTACAAGACGGATTTGTTGACATTCTCTGATAATAAAATACGAATTGGAAGGAAATTTGCAAGTATTGAAAGGATACTGTAGCATAATATTTTACCCGTTAAAGAAAGGAACAAGAAAAATCGTCGAAAAACATGATTTCCATTAATGCGAACTCGGACCATGGTTAAAACCTTACCAAATATAATAACCAAACTAACCTTTCTTAATTCTCCAAAAATTTGATGCAATTCATCTTAGTGCTTTCATTCCACAAATGGTTTAATTCATTCAAGAAAGTCGCAATAGCAGACATGTATTTGTCGAAAAATCGTCGCACAGAACATTTTTGTTAAATCCTGAAATTATGAAATTTTTCCCACAGTGATCCTAAAAAATCTTTATTTTGTTCAAAAAGCATATATTCTTAGAAATCTTATTAATTAGATTGGCGTTGAAAGTTTTCGATCCATTTTAAAAATAAACTTTTGTTTCTTATAGCTGACATTTTTTTATCTGCGGTGCCAATGCTTAAAATCAATCAATGAGTAAATAAAGTTATTTGTATGCATTGTTTTGTAATTTTTAATGTTATCGAAGTTCGATTCCAATGAACTTCTTTCAAAAACATGCAAATCCCATATTATTTGAAAAATTACCTGTTTAACTTAAATATAAATTTATCAAAATCTTTTCGCCTGTATATAAGGATCGGTACGTAGAAGTAAATAAAGTGCTCAGGAATTAGAAAGGAGACTACTTTATTGGTCTAGAGACATAATTCCTTAAGGAAAGTTCAAAATGAACAACCAACGATGAATAACTATATCATGTATTATAGACTTTATCTACTTCTACAAAGATGAGTTTTTGTATATCTGATAATATTTTTCCAAATCAAATTATTTTATGCATTAAAATTACATAAATCGAATATAATTATAATGTACTCTAAAATTCTTTCTAACAATAAATGTATCCTCAAAAAAAAAGGTGTATTAAGGCAATGTGCAATCTACACATTTGAATACTCAAAATTATACGCGTGGGTCTTAAAAAGGTTCATCGTATCTGTGTTTTCTTTTTTGGAAAGAGATATACTCAAATTTCTGTAAGAACGTTATGATTTATAAAAGAATTTTTATTGAATACATTTTTACGTAGATCTAATAAACTTGGCGGAAAAATACTTAGAACAAAAGTTTATACCAAAGTTTATAAAGAATAACTGATCAATTTTCATCTAGCCTTTACCACTTACAAACGTGAGCTATCTTTTAATCCTTTGCGTTATACTATGTGTTTTTGTACCATCTAGATATATGAATATCACTAGTATGACAGAATACATGCGTTATGCAATGCATCTAAGTGAGAAGTATTATACATATGTGTGCAACAAAACTCCCACTCTCTTCATGCACACAACAGAAGATCTGTCGTATCGTATCTATAGAGGCAATTACATGCTAAACATATATATATATAATACCTCACTTAGATGCATTGCTTAACGCATGTATTCTGTCATACTAGTGATATTCATATATCTAGATGGTACAAAAACACATAGTATAACATCTACAAGGGCCCAAAATTTCTAGTTTCGTACTTGAAAACATCCCTATTTTGAGCATTCAAAAGAATAGACTAAAATCGCTCGATCAATTGAACTTTTACCTATTCGGATTAATTTAGATTAAGAATTCTTCAATTGTTAAGAATAATCATCGCCTGAGTGCCAAATTTATGGAAATCGAGCTTTTTCATTTTCGTTTGTTTGGTGTTTTAGTAATGTGTCGTATTGAAAGTGTCCAAAAGAGCAGAAAAATGTTTTCACATGTCGACCAAGAAAAAAAGGATTTCTTGACGTAAAATTTATTTTTGTGACACCGAGAATTTTTGTTGTTAGAATTTAAAAGGAAGATGATATTTCTTTGAGCGAGAAAATATTAACTTGTCTAAAGAAATTTTTAATTCCCTTGTTTTTGTGTAAAAGCATGATTTCTGTGTACTATGTTAGCATTGGCCACAGTTAAAACTTCAATCCTACAAAAGGCAGACAAAAATAATCATGAATTTTTCAATTAGTCCTGGATTATTATGGTCTATGAAGATTAATAAAGAATTTGATTTTACAGGGTTATAGCCTCGACCCGAGAGCTGGAATAATGAGTTTCACTCTCTTTTCTTTATTATATTATAAATATAATAAAATATTCGATATCGGGGTTTCAACGGAAGTGCACGTTTTGAGGGTCCCTGACTCCAAAGAAGTGGATTTTAAAAAATGTTGCGTCCGTCGGTCTGTCGGTATGTTGGTATGTCTGTAACCAAGCTGGAGCCTTCAATTTTCAATCGATTTTTCTCAAACTCGGTACATAGGTTTAGTTTGGTCATAATTCCAGACGATTTTTTCATTTTTTTCCTAGGCTTTTTTTGAAGGGTACTTCCCTCTAGACCAAAACAGGATTTTTGGGGTTTTCTCAAAAACGGCTCCAACGATTAAACGTGACACCAAGCTAGACCTTTAGGTGTTCCTAGGATTGGTATAAGCCACATATCCAGGAAAATTCGAGAAGGCCCACACCCTTTTGAAAACCTTTGCAAATACAAGAAAATGAGATTTTCTAGGGAGAGGCTGGGGGGACAGCAGTGAAACTTCGTATCAAGGTTTATATCAACAAGGTCCTAAGTTTGATATAACTCCCCTCTGGAACCCCCCCCCCTGGAGCCGTGGAGCTGGAGGGGATAAAATCGTCAAAAGTGGTCAAATCAACCCTATCTAAAATTGATCAAATATTATTTAAAATGTCTTTTTAGGTAACTTTTGTAATTTGGTAATCTTTGCTTAACCTCACCCTTATCAAACTACATCCTTCTAAATAGTAAATCCAATAAATACCTAAGCCTGTTCCTCATTACTTGTTTTTAAATAATTCTTACAATTGGCTGCTATCAATAAAAATATTATAAGAATAATATATCAATTTTATAATATAATAAAGTCTAGTCCGATGTTTCGGACCGTTTATTCTTTTTGTTCTTGTTGATGTTTTTCAATGTAAAATAATATTTTTTTGTTTCCTGTAAGTGTCTATTTTAAAAGAGTCATAGTACTGTCTGTTTATATAACATTGGTAATGCATTAAATATGATGAAAAAGTGTTTTCGAAAACAAAACTTTTCTGAAACAGATACTTGCTTGTTCCATGTATGCATGAACAGATTTTGAAACATATTATCTAAAGCTTATATTATTTTCGTTTTCTAGAAAAACAAATATCTAAATAAAATGTATTTTATTCTGTATATAACTTGAAAAATCAAAAGTTTTTAAGAGTTTTGTATTTTACACAATATTTTTTAGTGAAAAACTTTCTAAATCGTATTACGAGAGATTATTTATTTATGCTTCTAAATACTTATATTAAAAGATTCGGCATACTTAATAACTGTATTCTGT
Organism: Chrysoperla carnea; assembly: GCF_905475395.1. Classification (NCBI taxonomy): domain Eukaryota; kingdom Metazoa; phylum Arthropoda; class Insecta; order Neuroptera; family Chrysopidae; genus Chrysoperla; species Chrysoperla carnea. The sequence continues at coordinate 86,002,051 of NC_058337.1, forward strand.
GTAAAGAAAAAATTATTGGTTAATATGCAGCTAGCATACTCACAAATAGTAACCGCTAGTCGGTACTTTTTATATTAATGTTACAAAACAATATTTCATTGAGTATAGACAAAACACGTTTATTATTAAGGATGTATGAGCATGACAACAATGTTTGATTTAAAGGCTCAAAATTTTTTATAAGCAGACTTTAAATCGAAGAATATGTGGTTAAAATTTCGGCATAGGTATCCGTGCAAATTTTCTACGAAAAAGTCATTGAAAATCGATATAAAATACATTGGCTCTTTTGGAGGAATCTCAAAAAACGACATATTTTGAAAGTTTTTGATAATTTTCACTTGGAATGAATGAAAACAAATTTAAAAAGAACTTCTTAATAGAAAGTAAACATACAAGCAATGGCATAGAAAAGAAAAAAACCAAGTCTCCGTCCTTGTAAGGGTTGTAAGAGCAACGTAGATTTAGGGTTAAAATTATTTTTATCTTATTTTCAACTTTAATGATGAATTTTGTTATAGCGTCATGAATGTAGAGGAAAAATAAGAATAAAATTTTTCGATATGTGCCTTGGTTTTCGAAATATCGAAAGCTGAATAATTTTTAAAAAAAATTTCAATTTTCGATATTTTGAAAATTACGACAGATATCCATAAATTTTATTTTTACTTTTTGTTCTTTTGTTCAAGTATCCGAAGTCGATTGCGTAAGATAAAACCTGCAAGCAATTAAATAAGCAAAAGCAAGGGAAAAATTTTGCATCAAGTTAATCATGTGATGATCATTTCAAATTTTTAATCGAGAAATTGATTTTTAAGAAAATGAAAACTCGACTTACTTATAGTTTTACACTTCTTTTTTTTCTTAATAAAAATTAATTTAAATGTCATTAAGATTTGAAAGAGAAAATAGAAAATCAAATATGATTTTTCAATGTTTTAAATTCTGTACTCTGATAATGATTCATCTCTGAATTACTTGCCGTTTTAGTAATCCCAATTGTCTTCGAATAATGATTTGCTGTTGAAACTACTATTACGAAGTACCTTGTTTCTGCCGGACCCTGTGTAATATAAAAAATAGTTTATTCAGTATAGGTAGATACTTTTACTCTTAAATAATAAACTTCTTAAATAATAAATTTCTCATTCCAAAGATCGAGTTCCCATTTGTGGGCATACACATTATGTTACACTCAAAGTCAATTGAACAAATGTCACATAAACTTTAATAGTCAATGTACCATGAAGATTGAAGACACACGTTTTAATATAATTGTTACGATCGAGTATGGATACAAATTCTTGACATTTTTATTCGTTAAAAGGTTGGTTGAACTTATATGTATTGGTCAATATGTTTATTGGAGTTATAAATTTGAACATTGTTATAATATTTCTTATGCTCGTGTCGTTCACATAAAACATCATATTTTTCTATACCTAGAGCTTGCAGATATTAAAAAGATATTAAAATGATAAAAAATGTGTATTGTTATGTAGGATTGTGTGATATTCTTGGTATTTTTTTATTAATATTCACTTTTGTTGTTGTAAATATTTTTTATTTGTTATCAATCAATGAACTTATTCATCCGTTTATTTAATGATTTCATTTACTCATCACAAAGGAGTAAAATGCCTTTAAATAAAGCTATTTATCAATGTAGGGAAACATGGGGTAATGAGAGCCCGCGGGGAATGGGCGCGAGTCTAAAATGGACTTCCCTAATGCCCGTAATTATGTAAATGAAGTTCGAGTGTCTTTGTTTATGTTTGATAGAGCTAGCGTAAAGAGCACAATGGCTTAGTTGAACTCATTCAGTTGTACGAGACGATTGTTTGTTTTTTTCTGCACTGTTAAAAAAAATACAAACATCCCAGGTCAGCATTAAAATACATACGTTTAATATTGTATTTACGTTGTTTATATCTCTAAATCTATCTAATTTAAGGTATGACTATTGAAATTTTAATTACCCATTTTAATGAAACGGGTAATGAGAGCTGTATGGTTCTCACCATCGCAGAATTTTTTAGTCCTTGTACTTATAATAATTTAAAGTTTCGTGGGAAATTGGAAAAAATATGACAGTAATACTAGCCAGGAGTGCTCCAAGAATGTTCATCCCACTTCTTTTTATTTTCCCACGCCAACGCCAATCGCCTCAGTTTGAAAAGATGGACCACCGGGAGCTATCTACACCTGCTCCCATAATGGATGGAAAAACGAGACCATTTTGTCACTAAATGCTCTTTTGTTATTTAATTCTTTGATATATAAGATTAGATTTATTTGAGACTGACTGAAATCAAAGATGAGACTACTCTAAACTGATTAAAATTTAATGGCTCCCATTCGACTATATGGGACAATTATTGGCTCCTATTTCCCGAAAGTTCGGGTACTTAGAGCGAAAAACACAATCAACAATTTTTTTAATTTTCGCCAAATGTTACTTAGACTTGAGATTTTTGTATTATTTTTCTCCTAACCAGATAAGTGCAACCAGATTTGGCACGTTCATGCCAAATAAAAATTTAAATTATAGAAATTATGGCTTTTATTAACAATATTCCTTAGATGGTGCCAATTACCACACGCTCCCCTAATATCATTATACCCGATTAAATAATGTTTTAAGCTTGTGACAATTGTGGAAATAACAATTGATTTAATATATACTCATCATAAGGAAAATTTTAAAAACATAATATTTACCAAAATTTCAAACATATGAATCTCTGCGAAAACTCATCGAATCTGGAACCTTAATATTTTTTAGATCATTTGAAAACTTGTACGGTCAAGTACAAAAGACGCAAAAACCTACAACTTTGCATAGCTTTTGGGAATATGAACTGAAAAAAACCATGATGTCATTTTACATGCCGTCTTTTTTTACAAAATGGCGGATGAAGAAAAAAACACCTAACATATGAGAAAATCCTGTTTTAAAAACGAAAAGTGGGAGAGTGCTACAAATTTTTACAAAAAAGTATGCAAGGGGTTAAAAGATGGTAGTTTCAGTTTCCGAAAAATGTGAGACAAACTGATGATTATTTCAGAAGATACAGAATTTAAAATCCAGAAGAATTAATTTTACTTAGAAAGCGAATATCCTGATCTAAAAAGCTTGTACGGGAACTTTATAGCTCATTTTCTAAAATAAACAAACTTTCTAGTGGCCAAAATAATTATTAAAATTTTTGTACGTTCTTAAACTTTATATACAATAGGAAAATATTTCTCATCCTTTCAAGTCTCAAAGGGCCAAACCGATTTTTTGTTTGAAAGGAAATTTGGTCGAAGGTGTTCTTCATATTTCAAGTAAATCTGCTCAGCCCTATGAAGATCATCACGTCTTTTCTAGTTTATGAAAGTTTATATCTCTTCTTTAACAACTAGAAAAGAGATAGATGATCTAAAAAGTAAATAAATTTGATTTCTTTTTCTCTTTCAAATAGATCGTTTTCAGAAAAAGTAAACCTACGGAAAAATATCATTTTAATTATTTTTTCAACACCAAAAATCTGTGAACGGGCTCAATTCAATATATGTCAGCAATAAAACTATAAAATTACTTTTTATAGAAAATTATTACAAAATCGACTTCTTCCAAGTAATTTTTTCAAAGTTACTTAGAAGAAGCCGATATAATTTTTAATATCATCTTTAATAATCCTGAAACCAAAGTATTTGTTCTGGAATTATCTTTTCATAGGCAAGAATTAAATATTCAATATTAGAGAGAGCCGCAATACTTTAGTTATGATCCCGACAAGTTCCTTTATTTGCTTAAAAACTTGAAATTGATAATATTGGCATTATTTCTTACTTTGTGGGCCCTGTTCTGCTTGCTTTTAAAATTCATGAATTATTGCTTTCCTATATTTTAATAGGAAGATTATCGAGTTTCCGACAGATCAATCACACTGAATAGTCACAGAACAGTATTAATTTCTTACTACATATAATCTAATATCAATTATATAATAGTCTGATGCGATTGAAAACATCTTAAAAATAAAATATTATTATATTATGTTATTATTATAATAAATAATAGTGATTAAATAGACGGACGGTCGCGGCGTCAACAATCATATTTAAACATCAGTTTAACGACCTATAATAAGAAAGCGTTGGAAAAACCTTATTGAATTGTTCACAAAATAGAGTTCAGTACAAAAGTACTGAATGTATCAAGCTTTATTTTATGAGCTGAGTATGTCCAGTTGAGGATAAAATCTCAAAATCATTTTTGAATTAAATGCAAAAAGTTAGTAAAGAATCATGTAAAAGGCTCTCGCCATTCATTTCGATGGGATAGAGCAAAATTAAATTTTTTGGATTCTGATGACGTCTTAAAGTTAAAAAATTTGATTTTTGATAACACAGGCAAAATTGATCCGATCTGATTGGAATTTTTTTTGAAACCCAATAATTTTAAGTCATTCTTTTCAGCCGCGATGTCAGTTTTTCGCTAGCTATCACTTATGTGCCTAATTTCAGGACCAGAACTCCACATTCTTGAAACTTATTAGAGCTAGATTAATTTTGATAACAAATTTGAAAAGTATGACCCAAATTTTTTAGGATTACATACTTTGTTTATTAAAATTTCCAAAATGGTACTTTTTGATACATTTTAATGAACAGGCAATATATTAATATATAGCTACAATTTTAATAAAGTTTTGTATTGTATGTATTACTTTGTATTATTTACTTTTTTTATTATCCACAAAATTTCGAATTTGAAGGTTAATCATTTTGCAAAATACCCCAGTATAATTTTGGAGAGTAATGAGTTCTTTAAAAATGTTTTGCTCGGAAATGATGACAGAAATCAATACTTTAATTTGATACTCTATCATTTGAATAAATTAAAAAAGTTACCAATTAAATGTACAGATTTTAACGCAAAATGACACGATTATAACGACTCTCCTCCATTTTGTCATTACTCTTATGTTAAATACTTTCAGTATTAGAATTTTCATCGAAATCGTTAGAGCCAATCCCGATATATATAAGGCGGAACCTAAATACTTTCCACCGGCGCTACGTACCCTCGTTACGGCCCTGAAGATATGATATAATTATGAAACATTTTAATAAGATTATTTCAATCTGAAAAGGTGTATGCAAAAATTACGGCCTCTCCAAGGGAAAACATGTTATAAATCTACGTTATTTTAATAATTAATTAATTTTCTATTTTATATCTTAAAATGTAGACTGTAATAACACATTCTACTTCATATCTGTCTGTTTGAAATATAGACACTTTCGTGATACACCCTGTCTCGTTTATCGACTATAAACAACAAATCGAAAATCATTGTCACTTCATGAAGTCAATGTGTAGAAGGCAATATTAGGCTTGTATTTAATAAATATAAGAGATGTGTTTATGATACGCTCTATGGTACAACACCAATCATACCTGATGATTCTCTTATCTGTTATATGGAAATAAGTATACACAATCTTATGTATTATATCTCTAGCCTGTTTTCCAATCTCATCGCGAGATTTTCCTTACTCTTTTATCAATTTCCATGATTTACCCCTCATTTTAAAGTTTATCATGCTGGTTAATGGCGAAAAATGGCGTTTAAAAATGTGCCACTTGGGAAAAAAGGCAAAAGAAATAATATTAAGATTTCATTTTGTTCAGTATGTGATGTGGAATAAAATTGCCTATAAATAAATTACTGTTGATATTTATCACTTAAATATTATTTTTCTAGCCTGTTTTTAGATTCGAGTATCACACTGTGGAAGTCCCCACGATTCAAGCTAGTACAGTATTTATAAGGAAACTTACTCCTCTGTACTCTAATTATTTGCTTATGGCCAATCGTCAGGTCTGCATGTTTTCAAAATGACTAGATCATATAATTCCACCAAATAGACTCTTTAAATTGTAGTGGTGATTTCGATGCTGGTTTTTGTTAAACGCTCATTGGATAGCTACCCTAATCCCTACCCTTTAACAACCACTTCCAGTCAACGTCCCTGCAAAACAATAAATTCTAGTCCAACTATCTGAGAAAGCCAGTGTTCGTCACACCACACTTTTCGCTTATTTTTTACCTAGACGTTATAGATATTTATAGATTTCCATTTATTCACCCTGCGTGTACCTAATATAATTCGTATACTTCTCTTATATAGTTCTTGTTTACTTCACTCATACTCATTTTATTGATAACAGCATCAAACTAAACAGTTGTTCATCGAAGTATGAATGTTACAAGAGCTAGTGCGCTAGTTATTTTAGTATATGTATATATACACACAGAAGAGAAACGAACCAATGTAGAAAATGAGATTGATTCTCGTTTCAAAACTTGTACCTTTTGTATGATCCGATGTCTAGACAAGCTGATCACATCAGTTATATGTTGTTATAATATTAAATTCATTTTGAATATACCACCATCACGTATTTACGGTTCCAAACTAGTCCATTTTCTAAAATTTGGTCTTCTTATAGTACAAGATCCGAATTACGGTCGACCTTCACCCATCTGTTTACCGAATGAAAGTTATTTTTTATGAAATGTAAAATATTTACAAATATCCCTGTTGTGGGTTGCCCTAAAAAATATGGTCCAGACAACTTTTAATAAAAATATCAAAACTTGGAAAGCTTGTAAATTTTATTTTTTGACTGATATTTTGTGGACAATCATATAGCACCGTATTTGCAATAAAATTATCTTTATTTATATATGTGAGGCAATGAATCAACAGATGAACGTAATTACTATTCACAACTTGTATAAATGCGAAAATAGTGAACGAAAAGAGGCAGACAGCATAGCTGCTGCATATTCTTTATGGCTTTTACTTTCGAGTAGATCAATATTCGTTAGATATGCAAGTCTAAAAAATTTCAAAAAATTTTACTCTTGATATTTTCACTAAAAGTAGTCTTGACCACATTTTTCACACAGGCAACCCATTGCAGGGATATTTGTTAACATTTTATATTTCATAAAAAATAACTTTCATTCGGTAAACAGATGGGTGAAGGTCGATCCTAATTGGGATCTTAGACTATTACCATATACTTGTTTAGCTATGAATGGCACAAGATCAACATTGACATCCCACAAAAAATATTACACGAATACCTAGATACAGCGAATCTTTGACAAGAACAAAAACACCAGAAGGTTTTTAATTAAATGCATATATTCGACAAAAATTCTTGCCATGTCGCTTAAAAACTGATGGGTAAGTCTTAGGTATCAGACACGGCAATTTTACTTTCTATTCTACTTTAAAAATTTAACTCTCAATATTTTTGTTGATTGACAAGCACATTATAGGTTAGTTTTACTACAATGGTTGCTAATTTCAAAAGCATTTCGAAGACAAGAGAAAGTAGCCCCTGCTAAGTCGCATCTCTCTACAGTACTTTCGTATCGAATCATCATTTTCCAAATAGAATTTATTTTTTCTAAGGCGTTATAAAAATCGAATGATATGACCGTAACTATAACGCAAGGATAACGCTAGGCTTTATTATCAAACATATCTAATGTATTCATCATGATATTATGTAAACAAAAACGACCATATTCACATTGATGCAGTTATATTATTTAAAATATCTATTAAATGAATAAATATTACGAGTAATTTTTTTATTCTATTAAAACTCTTTGATATGAATTCCGCCGGTATATTACTGCGTGATTTTAATATTATTTTTCGAAAAAATACCCTGACGTCGTTATATTGTTTGTTAGAAGATAATATTCTGCTTACGGAAGATTAAATCAAGATTTTCCTGAATCTTCACTTTCAAGTAATTTTGAAGTGATTAAATGTATCGAATTTTGTAGCGTTTGCACTTTATAACTTTCTCTGGAAAGACAATGAAAAAAATTTTGTATTAAAATTAATTTAACATCATCGTCACTATGTTTGTCGATCTATATCAATCTTTGCTAGCTGGCATTCAAATTTTCCCAGAAAGTAGCTATAATAATATCTTTCCCTGGGCAGGATATTACTATTCACTTAAATAGGATACTCGAAATAGATAACTTTTCATATATATTGTTTTCAGTATTTGGAGACCATTTACCACTTCTAAGTCGGTTTTTATTCCTTTACTTTAACATATTGATGATTGATTATTTTATAGATATTTATTTCAATTCGAAAATATCAGTAATCCATAAAGACCGGGTCTATAATTATCAAAGATGAGAACTCTAGATATTTGAAATAAAATTTCAAATTAGCCTTAATGCCTAAAGCAATTTTTTTGTATTATAAATACGTATTTTGACGACAATATATTCATTTTTCGTCGGTATGAATTAGCTAATCGTAATAGTTCTCCTGAGAGATCTTTACTCGTTCGAAATAATCCCCAAATTAGCGAAGAATAACATTTCTAAAGAGAAAAAAATTGTAATTAAATCTTAACGCATCCATATTTACAAATTATCTGAGACGAGATATGTTGTTAGTTGATGAAATATTAAAGTGATATGTGAAACTGTCTTCTTATACCTGAAGAATATTGACTTTTTAGAACCTCTGTCTGTAGGCCAAGTCCCGAATAATGTAATAGAAAGTTCAGCGGGTTGAATGTGAAATGATAAAAACCAAGTTTTATTTCATTTTTCACTAAATCACTACTTTTCACCATGATGCTTCATCTCTACAGGAGAAAAAACATTTTCGTATTCAACGACCTCGAAAGCATAATACAAAACTGAAATTATAATTATTACCACGTGGTAACATTCTGCTTTTTCTAGACGATTACTTATTGTTTTGCAAACTACTCGAAAGTAAAAGAATCATTTTTTAAAATCAACTGCCATGGCGTTTTAATTTCAGCCATAATGTCGTAACAGAAACTGTTATAAGAATTAAGTTAGAGCTATAGGAGCCCTTGAGGAACTCCGTTTTTAAGTTATTATTTTATCAATTAGATGTATATCTTATGAAGGAAATAAATATAAAATTTCTTTAATGTAATTTGTACCTAGGTACATACAGGTCAAAAAATAATAAATAAAATATTCTTACTCGTAAATTATTATCACTGTTGTCTTTACCAATTTTATAGTTAAGAAAACAGAAAATATTTACAACTTTTATTTCTGTTCTGAAAATAAATTGAATATTTTATACATAAAACAAGTTAATAAAGTTTTCAAACTAAAACTTCAGGTTCTCAACTTTTTTAAATTTGTCTTATCGTAGATCAAACCAAAATTAAACAAGTTGAAACGAGATTCTGATGTGTGTAAATTTACAATGTTGTTTCAAAGATGGCAGGACTGTAAATGTTGAAACGAAACATACCTAGCAGACAAAGATATCTGCAATAAAATATATGAATAATGCTAGCCTTTTCTTTGTTTAATACTGTTTATGTATAATTTATATTTATATGGTTTACTTTGAATTCTAGTCAACGAATGACGCTGTTATGTCAAAATTATTTATTTTACAATTAAATAATTTAAAAAAAATAAAAACAAATAGCTATAACCAATTGAAAATTTTGCACATATGGAAATTATTGAACATTAAAACTCGAACGCCAGAAAGAAAGCAAAATTTAAAATATATTTTTGTTTAACCTCAATTTTTCTATTTAAACAATAAAAACAATGGCTAGTATACATATTTTAGCAGATGGATATTCCAGAATTTTGGAAGGAAAAATGGAAGCCAATTGTAGTTGTGTGCTCGTTAAAGGCGAAGATAATATCATTGTCGATACAATGACAGCTTGGGATGGGCACTATATTCTACAAGGTTTGATTAATTTGACTTAAAGGCTTCTCGTTACACGGAGTACTTACGAAGTTCGTAATTTTTTATTATGCATTTTAGCCTTGAGAAAGTGTAATTTAACAACAGATGACATCAATTGGGTTGTATGCACGCACGGGCATTCTGATCATACTGGGAATAATAATTTGTTCTTAAAGGCTAAACATATTGTTGGCTTCAGTTTGAATCAAAAAAATGTATTTCTCGAAACAGAACTTCTAAAAGGTTAGCCTGTTTTTACTTCACAACTATGATGCACACAAGTTCAACTTTTTGAAAATTAGGTGGGCATGGGAATTTCGTAAACAAAATGCTATTGAATTCCTTAACTATTTATGGCTTAACCTATTTTCTTTTGAAATTAATTTTATTTTAGGAAATGAATTTGTTATAAATAAACATGTTCGAGTTCTTCCAACACCTGGACATACATTAACTGATGTCTCAGTTTTAGTCACTACACCTGATAAAAATATAGTTGCAATTAGTGGTAAGTAAATTTTTATCGTATACCTACCTATCTTATTTCCATTTCAAATCAAAACGCATGACACATGAGAAAAAATTAATCACACACTGAATGACGGACGGTTATTATACCCCAAAAAAATCCGAAATAAATTCATTACCATTGATAGCTGGGAGTTGCAACTCGCCAACTGGCGATAATTATTTCTACTAATTAAAATCAGAAGTTCCGAATTCAATAGTTACAATTTTGACTACCAGGCGGCAATACTTGTACTTACTACTTTTAAAGGCCAATAAAAATATTCAAATTCAAATCAAAAAAGTCCCGCCAACTGGCGATACAAATTTGTACTATTAAACAGGAAGTAGATCACTTTTTCAATAGTTCCAATTTAGACCACCTGATTACTTACCATTTATCAATAAATATTTAATTTATAAAAATATTTAATCAATTTTCACAGGTGATTTATTTGAAAAAGAAGAAGACATTAATGATCCTTCAATATGGCGGGAGATTGCCGGAAGTGAAGCACCTGAATTACAAATAATAAATCGTAGTAAAATTGCTGAGATTGCGAGTTTTATTATACCAGGCCATGGACCATATTTTAAAGTTACTGATGAAATGCGTTCAAAATTAAAGGAACAATTAACACCACCCTGTGAACAATGTAGTACTTCACCTGATGTGAAATTACCTGAAAAATCTGCTGGAGAATATCCTCAAAAAGATATTGAAACAATTGCTGTTTAAAAATTTATTCTATAAATCTGTATATATATTGTCCTGATAATTTAAAGGGTAAAAACACACTATGTAAACAAAATTATTTGAATACAAAATTCTATGGTTTATAAAAGAAATATCTAGATGCGTTCATTTTTTTTTCAAAGATATATTGGCATGCAAACAAAAAGTGTGGAATAGGGATTATTCATGAAATTTAAATTTGGTTCAAATATTTTTCTTCCGTAACTTTAATGACTGGACATTTCAACTAAACCATTAATTAATAAAAATACAAATTCAGTGAGGGCATTTAAAAATTTCTAAAACGGAAATTCAAATTTTTATACGGACGTGACATCATGGTACGGGCTTGTAATGTAGATAGGTCGGTATATCCATTTTAACGTCCAACGCAAGTAAATACGTACTTTTGTTACATGCGCGTATTTTAAATGAATCTTTTCTGCTATCATCGATGTCGACACTTGTGATGTACATAATAATAACCTCTACAGATTACATATAATTCACAAATGAAAAGTATAAAAACACAGTATTTAAGTTAAAATTTCGATTACAATCTCGTTTTGCTGAAACGGTTGGTTTAATATGAAAATATTAAATTTAAAAAATACCGAAACTACGTGCTTAATCAAATTTTAATTTTGCATCTTGACAACTGAGTTGGTCATAGAACCATATTGTTTTATATATTAAATTTTTAACAAAATAGTTCTCGAATATTTTTGAAATGAAAAATCTGTTCTGATTTATGTGAAAAATCTTCCAGTATATTTTTTATATTCATTAAATTTCAATTTTAAAAGTTAGAGCCATAGTAATTCTGTAAATTGATTTTTTTTTAAAAAGTTAATTTATTTGATATTTGCATGTAAAAATTTCCATTCTTAGCTAGCTTTAACTATTTCCAGGTGGTGCGTGTTTTTTTTCTGATTTCTTCTTTTCCGGTCTTCTTTGAAACTGAAGAAAAAAATATCAGTTTGATTTAGTCAAAACCGTAATATAAATTAAACTTAACTAATTTTTTTAAAACTTGGCCACATAGAATAATAGCTCTGTATGTAAAGAAAGAAAGAAGTACTTAATAAGTTTCGAATAACCAATCGTTAAATGATAACACCCAATCAAATACATGTTTTTAAAGTCAAAGCAAAAATTGAAAGCATTCGACTGCTTATTTTATTTAGGACTGACTAGTCGGGGTTCATACGTAATTATTTCTTTCTTTTCAATGCATATTTTATGCACGTAGGTGATTTTTTTAAAAGTAATAAACACATTCCATCCCTCCGTTAAAATCAGATAAATATCAAATATATTTGTCAAATGAGGAGGCTACAGTTGAGTTAGTTTTGGTTCATTATGGTCAAAGAAACAAAGTGTCGAGGCTAATATTTATATTTATCATCACCCCAAAGTGAACTTAAAAGCATAAAAATGACCATTAAATAATCTAAATTTTGATTAGCACGTTTTTCATAAGCTATGAACTATAAGCTAATTTCAAAATAGACATTATAACCTACACTAAGATTTCTAACTTTTTTTTAACCGACTTCAAACAAAAACGGAGGAGGTTATCAATTCGACTGTATTTTTTTTTATTTTTATGTTTGTTACCACAGAACTTTCGACTGGGTGAACCGATTTTGATGATTTTCCATTTCATTTTGATCCATTTCTGGCAGCGGCATCCATGAGAAAACCATAAAATTCTTAAATTTTCATTAAGTGTGCACGACAAGAGGGCGAATAACTTAATAACACGTCAACCGATTTCGATTATTATTTTTTTAGTGAAAAATTAAAAATTTTTAACAAAAAGAAAACCGACTTCAAAAGAAAAACTTTTATACTAATAATAGTTCTATTTTTTTCCACCTCGTTTGCGATATTATTCTCCCGGATGCCTTCTAAATAAGTATACCTGCTATTGAAACTCTTATCTCAGCTTCTAAGTCCGGTTATTATTTTAAAGAGTGAAAAAAATTGAAGTCGAGTTTTAGAATTAAACAAATATAAAAAATAAATTCTAGACTACCAACATAATAATGTCATTTTAAAACAAAAAAAAATAATGTTTTATTCAATTTATCACACACATATATTACATAATTTTGAATGATGTTATTAAATTCGCATATATTACAGGAAAAGTAATTTATCATAATCATATGTTGTTTCATGCATAACAAACTCAATGCATTGTGTCAACTTTAACGCATGACATATTATACGCATTATTATTCATTCACATTTAAAAAAATCATTTATCAATATTGCAACAAGCATTTTTTTTTTAAAACAACATATTTAAATGACTTACTTGCTACTCATAATATTTATATTATGAAAGTCGTTTATATCTCACTAACAACCCTTTTTTTTAAATGATCATTGAAAAATAAGCATGTGTTGATTTAACAATTTATATTATTCACGAAAATTATAAAATTTTCATTCCTTAAATACATTTTAAATTTATTTTTCCATAATTACAAAATTTACTTAGCAATTTGCTACCATTCATAATTATTTAACAATTCATTTCAAAATTGTATAGATCGATTAATTCCTAGTTGTATGTTTAGAATAAAGTAAAATTAACTAAAAAATCTGAAATGTAATAGTTCTGCTACCACTTAGTAACTCTCTTACTCTTCTATTTTATCTGTCCGTATATTATTCATCATATTTATCAACCTACGAAAGCTCGATTGGAAGATAATCGGGAATGTTGGAAAATCCTCCTTATTTGATGACATTGATGGAAAGGAACTAATTTTTATAGGGTCAATAGTGAGCGTCCCGGTAATAAAAAATAGAACTTTGTAAAAAATTACCTTGTATATATCAGGCATTTCTAAAACTCCTTTATTACGGGCTACAAAACGGATTTATAACACACCCCCAACATTTCTCGTTGGCCTTCGATACAGTGCATAAATGACTCATGAATTCTCAGCAATAAATATCCTGTATTGTATGATGGATATGACTAGTGTTTGCTGTTTTTTGTTTATCATTAATTTTGTTAAAAAATACTCTCACGGCTAAAAATATTTTTCTTCATTTGATTTCCTATTTGTCCAGCTTAAAATTTAATTTCAAGGAAAAAAAAGCACAGAATTTATTTTTAATATTTTAATAGTTTTTTTTCAGTTTTATAAATATTTTTTTACTATTTTAATACGATAACCTACGAATTTTAAAATCTTATCACTTAAGTCTTATTTAATCCGTTAGCCACAAATCAAGTGGTAACTTGCTGAATATTTGGTTCATTAAATCTAGGAAAATTGCTGCTAAACTTTCACTAATACTGTCACTTAATTCACCAATTACTTCTAATCCATGATGGTTTAAAAAGTTATTTACGGTTTGTCCTAGAAGCAAGCAAAGACATTGTTAATAAATTTCAACAAAATTCACAATTCATTCGTCAATAAAATTTACTGCCTGAAATTGTTTAAAAAAATTGTGAAAGAATTTGTGTATGAAACTTACCTAATACCTTATTTCCATTAAAAAGGTGATCTAATTTAATGTGCATAAAACCGACTTTGAAATTCACTTTCATATTTGTAACATCCATTATTTGCCTTCCGTCAACATCAATAATTTCAAAATCCGTTGATATTACGGTTTTAACGTTTTTCAAATTTAATTTGCATGGTCCATTACCAACTAAGGGTAAAACCAATATTTTACCAACCAAATTATATAGTGAGTCAATATCCAAGATAGGTAAATCGATACCGAAATTGAATTTGTTTTCATCTAGACGCATGCTGAAATAGAAAATTTTCGTTCAGTTCATCATGTAAATAATGAAAATCTAAGCAGGAAAAAACCCTAGAAAATCATCGAACTTAATTTTAAATAATTGCCTACACCAATTATGCGCCTCACGAAGAACACGAAGAAAGTATTTCAAGCCAGCAAGTCAATATATATATAAAGTGCTCCTATATATAAAAGTAAGTTTCAGCACCAATGCTTCAGTTTTACGCGATACAGGTGAGAATATGAATGTCACACCCTTGCACCAGCAAATATGTACGGCTTTGCTAGATACGAACTCTGCATAAGTATTCGAAGCGTATTACATAATTCACGTATTGGAAACGCATTACATAAATCACGTAGGGCTTCGTAAATTGATGGGAAATCCAAAATTTTTTTTAACTTCCAGTACCGAAGTTATTGGATTTATTTCTGTACGGCGTTTATGTAATTAGCTACGAATTCTTATGCAGAGTTGGTATCCAGCAACGCCGTACATATTTGCTAGTGCAGGGTAAGACATCAAGGAGTATGATATTCATATTCTCATCTTTACCGCGTAGAACTGACGACATGGTGCTTAAACTTAATTTTACAAACATTATCATCTTTTTCAACATGATCCCTGGTGATTCATTTCACCCGAAAAATTTTAGCATGGGCTTCTAGTCTATAAGTTTGATTTTTTTATGCTAACTTAGCAACCTAACCTAATAGATTTTTACAATAAAAAACCACATTGAACAGATATACTTACTCGGAGTATGTAGGAATTGCTTGGGATGGTCCACGTACTGTCATATTGTACAAACTTCCACTCAATGTAACAGCACCAGCTCCTTTACTTACTGATACTCGTTTTAAATAGAGTGGTTCGTATGGTGTAATATCCAATTCGGGGATACCTTAAAGTAACTCTCAAAATAAGTATTCTTGGCTATTTAATAATATAATTCAGTTTTTTTTTAAATATTACCTTTTGCTAATTCTGGAAACATCTTTTCAAATAAATCTCGTAAGCATGTATTTAATTCTGGATCACTTTTCTTGCAGTATTTTAACCATTTCGCTATAACATAAATAAAAAACATCTTTTAAACAAATGGAATTTTTTAAATCTTAATTGAATGGTTTAGGAGATGAATTCCGAAAAATCCTTTCTTTACAGACATATACGGTATAAAATCATTGTCCTCTCAAAATTTCAAACTTCTATCGTTACTGATTTAGGCTGGGCGTTAATAGATTACTCGAGACATATCTGAAAAGTTTCTGATTTTAAATAACATTAAAAAAAAATTATCAAAATCCGAGCTGTAAATATGAGGACTTCCTAACATAATATAAATATAATATTAAAATTTTGAAATCTTTGGAGTATTTGAAATGAGAATTGCTGCTTCAGTAATATTTTTCAGTTTAGAATTCACATGTAGGTTTTTATTTCCTGATTTTTTGAGAATGTTGTTTTTTGCGCAAGTAATTTTAGCCATTAAACATCAAATAATAAAAGGTTTAATTAAAGGCTAACCTTGTTTGAATTTATTTAACGAAGTACAAATATTTACTATCAATTTGGAGCCAATGTCAAAGATCTTTACAATATTTGTATTGCAGGTATTACAAATATTATTCTTATTCTTGAATGATTAATTAAATCATCAATAATATTGTGTCGTACATTTAGGCGGTGAAAAATATTGATTAAATTCCTTATATTTTAAGTATAATTGTTAGCGATTTCAGTTATACGGTTACGCATTGGTATAAAATTCTTTCGTATTATCCGATAGTTTTGGATAGTTCATTTACGGATATAAAATTTTGCAGGAATTGCAAAAAGAAAATACATACTAGACAACTATTTGACTTTGTTTCTAGATTATAATTTGTTACTACAAGCCACAGAAAGTTAGTGTGTCCACTCGACCCGACGAAAACCAAATCATAACTTGTCATTTAGAGTATTTAGACTTTGATCCCATTTGAAATTACTCTTAACATTAGTATAAGATTTGGCTACGATTTTGGATAGATTTTTATTTTGGATATTTCATAGTTTCGGCTACGGTTACATAGGTCTATAAAATCCCTGATACTTATCTTTATTTGCATTGTCTCTAAAAAGTTCTGTTATTTCTGCTAGTCTTTTCAGAGCATCTTTATGTTAAAAAGCAAAGAGTGAAGACATTGTCAATCTTGGCTTACAGAAAAAAGGAGCATGTATTGCAAATTTATTAATTATTTTGCATTCTCTTGCTGTCATGTCTTGACACTTATCCACCTATAAATGTTTTTTTTTTCAGGTTTTGCCAGAGAAAAACTTAGCATATTTGGATCTGCGTATTGTATAGCTTTTTCTACAGACATTAGGGTATATTTTTATCGCAAAATATTATTCTTAAATTGGTTACTTTTACGAAAAGCTGGACGTGCACTTCAGTAGTGTGGAATTTACTCAGTCAAAAACAGATATATTAGCCCGGTTGTTTTTTCGTATATGAGACGTGACTTATTCACCGTGCGTTAGAACGGCTAGAACGGCTTATTTACCGCCCTTATTTGCAAACAAAGGGGCCCAAAAGGTCTAAATTGTAAGCTTACAATGATGTTTTGTTTTACTTAGAAAATGGCATTGTATTTAAATTTTAGTTTCCAAATTTTTCTAATAAAGGAGTTGTTTTGTTTTGATTTGATTCTCTTACTTTTTTGCATTTTAAATAAATTGCGAAAACATGGATTTTATTATCAAATATCGATAAATTATATATTGCAGTCAGTAAACAAAAACAAACTGAACAGAAGGTGAAAGTGACATCCATTTGATCAATATAGTAATAACATGAATATGAATGTTTTGACTTTGTAAAAATATATATGTTATGTAATAAACAAGATTTTTTTCAAGTTCTTACCGCTAGAGAGTAATAACATTTCAGATAATTATTACCGGGTAATTGCATAATCAAATGGTAAGTTCTAGAAAGAAATTAACCTTATTGTAAATATATAAGAAGTGAAATGTTTACAATATACTTGTAGATAGGTATTATTAATAAAATTATTTCTTATTTCATATTGACATACATAAATTTAAAAAAAAACTTGCATTGAAATGATTGGAAGAATATTCGATAGAAATCGATTGAATAAAAATTTGTTTTATTCCTGAATTAAATTTCATTAATTTCTTTAGAACTAATAAATATTTCTCAAAAGGAAACATTTCGAGCGACTTTGTTAGAAAATTGTTCAAAGTTCACATAAAATAAAACTATTCTTTTACATTGCATCAACGATTAGTATGAATACAAAATGCTAAAATCTTCTAAATATTACTTATTACTTATTATAATTTTATACACAAACTAGGGATCATTTTAACGTATATAAAGGGGATCATTTTACCCGTAACGACATATTTGAATATCGTCATAAAAACTGACCTTTAAATTTATTATACGCCTATCAAAATGTGTTATAATATTATTAAAAGTCAACAAAAGGCAATAGTAAAAACCAGCTGACAAAAACTAACCCAAAAAAAGAAAATTTAGGTAGGAATTTGTCTTACCATTGATTATAAGCAGTAAAATTAATATTTTTGCTACGAAATAAGTCTTTGTTCGACGATGAAATTGATCAACAACGAGGGATCATTTTAACCTGAGGGATCATTATATAGCACTTTCCCCCCAAATATTGTAACATGTACCTAAATTGACGATACTATGAAAAAACATTGCAAAACCCATTAAAGTAATATTTGTTTTAATTATCGGCGTTTTTAATGTTGTGTAACGAAATTACCAATTAAAATTTATGATCGCTTACAATATAGATTCAAGCAATAATGATTTAAACATACTTTTGCTAAAGCCCACCCATAAGTTTATTTCAATTGTTGCCTAATAAGACGACACTATTTTAATTAAATCTATAGATTTGAATACCTATAGGTATTATTGATGAAATCATAAACATTTATTAATCAATTACAATGGTAATCACGTTATTGAAGATTAATAAAATGTTTATTGAGTCATTCTGTTTAAAAAGTAAGGTAAAATAGGTATACAATTAAAATATTAAGTTTTGATAATAATTTTTTAAGTAGTTATAAGTGATTTGAATTTTAACATGTTTTAATGCTGTACCTTAATATTAGATTCTAAAATAATTTTAATGATGCATTGATAGATTAATGCTTCGAAAGCTATAGAATTTTGTAAGTTTTTATTACAATGGATAATTAAATCATTAAGTACAAATATAAGTTAAACACAGTCTCTCTCAGTGGTAGGTTGTCAACACGAAAGGATATAGAACAGGCATGGCCGAGTTATTTTAAGTCAAAGTAACCATTATTATAACTCTATTGAGTGCCATAAATTTTATTGTGTGTCTCTTTATGCAAGTCCGCATTGCTCATAGAGGAGGAAGCGAGACGGGTATACGACTCTTCTACCTATCTCAGTTTTTCTAATAGTAATGAGATAGATAGAAAAAAAAATGTTGTCTCTCTGTCTTACTCATATTATTGGTTGATACTGGTTAGTTTGTCGCTGTCTTGCTCGTTATTTAGTTACAGAAGTGCTAGGGACTTCTCTGAATCACTTTTGCCCATGCCTGCATGCTATAGAAGCTTTATAGAGCATCTACTAACAGAAATTTAATTTTTAAGGGTTGTAAATTTCAGAACTTTTTTTTAGATTATTGTGTTGTCAATTCCTTTTTTTTAACATGGCATATATATAGAAAAAACTTGGTTAAAACACGAATATTGGAAGTTTCATCTTCCAAAGTTACTATTTAATATAACCCAATAAATAATCTACAACTTTCAAACAGGTAATTCCAATTCTGTAGGATGTACATGGTTCGATTATCACAAAATTTCTCTTTGTAACTACCAGCCTATTAGAATGGTTTGAAATTTTTAAACATATAATGCCTTGATTTTATTTTAATATGTTCTAGAAACGAAGAGACCTACTTGTTAAAATTCGATGAAAGAATCTAATTGAAAATTATATGCTACATACATAAAAGTTGTGAAATTTTAAGATGTTTTTTCTTTTTGACACTGAGACACTTAGTAGAAGTATTAACCTTTTTTGTACAGAATTTTATGATTATTATTTTGTACTAAGGTAACAGTGGTGATATCTTGAATTTTTGGCTATAACCTGTGCAAAACAATGAACGTACATGAATTTTAAAAGTAGTTACATTTAAGGTTACGACTCGATTCGAGGTTGTAATCAAATTGGGGAACGCTATGTCTAATATTAGTAAAATTTTTGTCTCCTCGAATTTAACAGACTTTTGTTTTATTCATTTCTCTTATTTTTTCAGTGCTTAGAATGAGATGAGCGCTCAGTTAATTTAAGGAGCGCTCGCTAAAAAGGTGGTAGTACCGACACCCTTCATATGATTCATTTTTTGTTTATAGATCATATGAAGTGGGCTCAATCCTCTTCAGTCAACCGCGTTATATTAGTCGTATAAGTATGTTAAATATATGCCTTTATTACAGCAATGTGTCTTTCTTGTATTCGTTAACTATATTCGAATTAATTTTTAAGATTTCTGAGATATTAAAGTACCTATAGAAGGGCATTTCATAAATGTATATTAAAAACGAACGCTTAAATGAAAGGATTTAAAAAAGCTTCAATGGATAAGTTTTCTTCTTAGAAGCATTCAAAAGAATTAGGAATTAATTGAATTCAGTTTTCACAAATGTATAATAATTAATATCTTAACACAGATGAAGACACAATATTGAAAAGTAACAAGCCACATATCTAATTTTGTAAGTTGCATTTCTAATTTTAAGGATACACCGGATACGTTAACTAATTAAATATAAAAAATTGGCAGCGTTCTTTTTGAAAGAACAATTTTCATTGTTCATATTAAGAGTCTCTATAATTAACATCAACCAAAACAATAACAATTATAATCTCTATACTAGAATAAGTGTGGCAATGAACTTAACATTTATAGGTAAAAAACCATTGTGGTTATATAATAATTTGTATACCATAAATTTCATTTTGATTAAATGACTAATATAACTTTCAATTTCATCTTAAAAATCTCACCAAATCTTGTACGCAAGTTTTTATAAAGAAATTTTATTCTTAAATAACCACAGCTAATGATTTGTATATTAATGATAATAAAGAAATTCACGTGTAGAAAGTTATTTTTGTGATTAAATAATTTTTAGAAATTTTAAAATGAGAATTTAATGTTTTTTTTTTTGATATTTAAATATGACATTTAGACAAGTTATTATAGACTTTTTTTTATAAATATTTGATATGACTTCATGTGCCGTTGATCCTATATGGCAATGGGTAAATCTGTTAGTTCTAGATCGAATCCTTGATATTTAAATTTCATACTATTTTCCACTTGTAATTCCCCTCATTTTTCATTTTGTATTTTTTCCAACAGGTCAGTAGGTACCTAATATGCCTGAGTATATAAAAAGTTATATAATTATGCTACTTGAATATAATTATACATCTGTGAAAATAGTTATGGAAATTTATTTTCGAAATATAGCCCAAAGACTTTAAAAAGACAAATTATTAATTTTTATAAAGGAAAGTGTATCGGATTAATTAAATGTTTTGGTCTTAGAAATTCACTGTATTAGTTTTAAATAATGAAAAAAAAAATTAATTTTAACTCTTGATTGCCTGACTAAGACCATTGAAAGTACAACTTTTTTCTTATTATATTAAAAGAGGCCGTTATTCTTCACTAAATAATGAAGATTCAAACTATAAAATAATTTAAAAACCCATTTGTCGGTTTAAAATACTTATAAGGTACATTGAATTTATACAAATAAGCGTTCGTAAGTTTACGTCCACGTTCACGAACATTTTAGATTTGTGTGCTAACAAAAGTTGTTGGAATATTTATAAGAAACATTTGCCATTTAAATTTTGGCTCTCTTGGACAGTTTTAGAATAATTTGTTGTCTCCTAAATAATACTGTTAGTTATACATAGCCAACAAAACTAGTTAGAGACAGGGTGCTCGAAAACTTAGGTAGATAGTATAAATATAACTTTTGTTTGGAAATAAAATCTTAATGGGGTATGAAATTTGCGATGGCTTCTAATATATAGAATAAAGTTGTAAAGCTGTGGAAACTTATTTGAAATCACTTTGTATTGATCAGCGATTTTAACAAAGGAAAAATTACAATTTTATTAATCCTTGTTAAGTACTAATAAATTATAATGCCCGCCTGTCACCTGTAAATATACAGTATAAATCTTAAACACACGCATCTGTGTATGGGCAATTAAAAAATAATTAGACGGCACATTTTTTGAATATGATCTATTTATTGAAAATAAATATATATCCTTGATTCGGGTTCTCTAAAATTTAAATTGCGAGATAAAGATGTTTAAGAATTCTTACTCTTTAAATGATGGAAAAAATCAAATATGTTTCATTCCTCAAATTATTATCTGAAGCTCAATGTCTGTTTTTAACTTGTAGCGAGGAAGTTTTGAGGAAAATTGGAAAAGTATATATCAATAACTAATAAACCAGGAAAATTTATCTACATTTAAATTTAAGTCTTACTCCTTTGATTAATAAAAAATCCAGTTTATGGTTTGTTTAAACAATTTACCTATTTTATACCTAAATTTTAATCACTAAAGAAATCATAAAAAATTGAACAGAAAACTTACGTCTTTCAGTTATAAATTCTGAATAAATATAATTTAAATTTACACTTAAAATTATCACAAAAAATAAATAATGCCGTAAAATCATTTTTAAATTTGTGTTTTATAAATTAAATTTAAGAAAAAAAATAAAAATTAAATTAATTTAAAAAAATATGACACTGGATTTATTAATTAAACAAAATATATAATATTAAAAAAATTATTTAATTCATATTTAAATTTGCAAGACCCGTTTATGTATACTGTTTAAGTTAGAATGATTGCACTTGTTTATGTCAGATTATTTAACAGTAAATAAGGTAAGGTAATACACCTTTTTACTAAATTATTTTTCTTTCATCAATTCACCAAATAGTGGTGTAAGTATAATTTGGCTTTGTGGTACATTCATTAAAAGAGTGTAAAGGTATATAAATGGCTGCATGGTATACAGTAAAAATCTAAGTAAAATAATTTATAGGGTGGTTTCAAAAAGAAAGTTTTTGTATTAGGTATATAGTTAATAAGTTTTCATTTATTCCCTGTGGTCGATTTGTCTGCCAAAAGAACTGATGGCAGATAAGATGTTATATGCATTACATTAAGAATTACAATTTACGAGAAATATTCAAGAGGCAGGCGGTAAATATTCGAGTTTTAGGCGATGAACATTAAAAAGGCAGGCGATAGTAGCAAAACAGCAAATGTTTGAATTGTTTTCTTTTTTGTGCTTCAAATTCCTAGTAAAAAATTTTTGTCTCAATTTTTCAAGAGAACTTTTAACTATAGAAATGAGACGAGACAACTCTCTATTGTTACACGTTACTTTCAACACGCCTTGCCTTGCGGCAAGACAAAACAGTATAATAATAAATCTGGTATAGTTTTTCAAGAGCCCGTATAAGTATTATAGAACAAAAGACTATTTTAACTTTTACTGAGGATTTCATAAAAAATTATTTTCAAAATGTCCTTAAAGTAACAAATAATATCCCTTTGAATCCATAAAATTAGTGGTAAAAGTCCCACAAAAAAATAAAAGTGTCTTGACTTTTTTTTGAAGACTAATAGGTTGGCTGATAAGTCCCCGGTCTGACACATAGATGGCGTCGCTAGTATTAAATGCATATTATTTTTATATAGTACCAACCTTCAAATGATTCGTGTCAAAATTTGACGTCTGTAAGTCAATTAGTTTGTGAGATAGAGCGTCTTTTGTGAAGCAACTTTTGTTATTGTGAAAAAAATGGAAAAAAAGGAATTTCGTGTTTTGATAAAATACTGTTTTCTGAAGGGAAAAAATACAGTGGAAGCAAAAACTTGGCTTGATAATGAGTTTCCGGACTCTGTATTTTTTCCCTTCAGAAAACAGTATTTTATCAAAACACGAAATTCCATTTTTTCCATTTTTTTCACAATAACAAAAGTTGCTTCACAAAAGACGCTCTATCTCACAAACTAATTGACTTACAGACGTCAAATTTTGACACGAATCATTTGAAGGTTGGTACTATATAAAAATAATATGCATTTAATACTAGCGACGCCATCTATGTGTCAGACCGGGGACTTATCAGCCAACCGTGAGAAGGTTATCAAAACACCAGGTCCGCGCCCAAAATGTAAAGATGAAAAGCAAAGACAACAAACGACGAAACAATTTTCCGTACTCGAAGATGAAGTTTTGACTGTTAGAAATAACAGATAGAACAGATTGAGCAAAAACAGCATTTCGGTATGAAGAATAAGTGATCAGAAACGTCGCTATTTGGAGCTATATGAAACGGAAACTTTTCATTTCGTGTTTGAGCTTCATCCGTTGGGTTTTCTAAAAAATGTTTCTAGCAAAAGTTGTTGATATTGCTGTATTTGATACGGTCTTCGAATAATAAGCCACATATCTTAAAAACTTTTAGAGCAAAATGTTTAACAGACAGTTTAAGATAGGACAAATTTTTAATTACAAAAGTGTGGCTAATAAAAATATCACACTTTACTGTACCAAATTACTTTTCTGGCACGCTATATTATCCCTTCGAATATTATTCATTATTGAACATTAATTCTGATACACTCAGTATATAACATGCTTGTAAGTTTTGTGTACTTTGGTATTGCATTAATCTACAAAAGCGTTATTATTGTTGTCCTACTGTGATGATATTTTGATGTTGACAATAAACAAACACAGGATAAGTAAAATATTAACTTGCATATTGAGCTGAAGTTGCAAGCGTCCTTTAATACGCCAATAATATCGTTCTTTAAGTTTGTAGAGAAATAGGGAAAAAGTTCCACATATTTTTGACAAATTATTGAGGAAAAATTAGTTGATGTTAACTTCCTGAAAACGGTACTTTTTGATTGCCAAGACGAAGACCTAAACAACACTTCCAATATTTTAGTTTTTTGGAAGTACAATATTTCCCATCATTGTCTTGTTCATTGACATAATTTTTCAATTATGGTGCGTAATTTCTACTAAATCTTGTTAGTGTCCTAGAATCTCTTCTTAGGTTTCTACTACAGGTATCTTGATTTTTGCTTGTAGTATTCAATGAGTACACTCGCTCAAAAAGTGTGGTTCCCTTCTTTAAAAACATGTATAGATAGATATATGTTAACGAATCCCAGCTTTCATTAAATTTCAAATTAGGCTCGGTACCTAGATTAATTTTTTGTATTATAGATACGTATTTCGACTACAACGTAGTCATCATGAGTATGATTTAGCTAATCATAATTATTCTTCTGATTGATGTTATCGTTCGTAGCTAATTTGGTTACTGTTTGATTGTTTCATTTGACGACAAAGCTTTGTATCGATATATGAACCATTTAGAAGAAAAAGCCAAAAATTTTTCAATAGTCTGAGACAGATATGTCTAAAGTATTTTTAAAGACTTTGAAAGACAAAAATATTTTTAGAAAATTTTAATAAAATATAAGCGGTCGGGTAACTGATAGTCTTTCATAATTTTCATCCAGCTTTCATGTTAGAAACACTAGAACAACGAAAATTTTCTGTCAGAAAAAATTGATCGTTTAATCTAGTCTCATTTCTGAAGTAGTATGATTAGTGGATACTTTGATAGTACAATACTTTTGAATTCCTTAAATGTATGTCCTTCAATTGAATCTTTCGGACTGCTTTATAAACAGTTGTACATGCTGTAATACACCATTCATTTTTTACCCATAAACTTTCTTTCAACATATTATCAATGTTTATAAAAGTTACCTATAATGTTATTATAACAGTCTTACAGTAAGTGAAAGTATTTATAAGAGGTATTTATTGCATTCTGAAGTATGTTGAGTAGAAAAGATAGGTACTGTGTGAATCATGTTCGATTATGCATATATCTTGCCTATTAAAGAAATTTTATTTTTTAGATAATGGTTATTTTTTAGCTCGAGGATGGGCTATGTGTTTGACCAGTATGTATGTTTTATTATCACAATTTGACAAATAAGGAAAAGGAAGGATTTACTTAGAGTCTTATATTCAAAGGCCATATTTCAATCAAAGTACCATGTAGAAAATATGGATAAATTAAACACCCCTAAATAATTTAAATAATAAAAATTTCGAAAAATAAATCCCCGACGACTAACATCGTACGCTCTAAGAAGTATGAAACGAGTAACTATTACCATATGTTGTGATTAGTAAAATCGTCATGACAGTCGGGGAATCATTCTATGGAAATGACGATTTTACCTATCATAACAATTTACTATCATAACAACAACTATAGAATATATCGAAAAATTCTACTCTTAATTTTCGTCTAATTTCCCAAGTTCTAACAAAATTGACCCAAACATTTTGAAACGGAAGTCTCTAATATTTTCATATACTCAACGTTTCGTTTCAACTAACTCATTTCGTGATGTTGTTGGAACTTAATCAATGCAAGAAATTATAAATATAGTTTATGTTTATAATCGTTGATTTAACAACGCTATATTCATTAATTTTTTTCACGTGAGTAAAAAACGCCTGAAGGCGCATCTGATTTTTAATCCGTAATTAATTTAATAAAATAACATTTATTTAGACATGGGAAAACCATTTTTTATGTAAATTCAATAATGTATTAATACTACATAATAGTGCGACTCCTTAGGTAGAAATATGATCTAATTCGAAGCTATAAGCGAATGTGAAAAAAAATGTTTCATACAAAAGTTGTATGTAATGCTTTTTAGAGTGACTTTCTTAACATTTAGATATCCAAATGTACGTAGCTTCAAGCCCCCCCCCCCCCCCCCAATTTTAACATTCGTTTAAGTACATTCACGTAGATTAAAAAAATTCCCTTTAGCAAGAGATGCAAGCAAAATGAGGATACTTTATGTGGAATAATTTTCGGTCTTTCCCTATGCAGTAATAGACTACAACAAGCTCATACTAAAATTTTTCGGGTGAGATGATCTACCTGAAGTCATGTTCAAGAAGATGTTTCTGTATATAAAAATTAGTTTATAAACCATGACGTCAGTTTTGCGCGGTACAGGTGAATGCAGGTGAGAATTGAATGTTACACCCCTTGATGTCTCACCGCTGCACCAGCAAATATGTACGGCGTTGTAATATACTAACTCTGAGTAAGTATTCGAAGCGAATTAAAAAAATGGCGTACAGGGATTAAATATTTTTGATCTCCCGTCAATTTCCGAAGTCTTACGTGATTTATTTCTTTACGGCATTTATGTAATTTGCTTCGAATACTTATGCAGAGTTAGTATCCAGCAACGCCGTATATATTTACAGGTGCAGGGGAGAGAAGTTCAATTCTCGCCTGTAATGATTACTGGTCGGTCATTTCATCCGAAAAGTTTTGTAGTCATGAAAACAGTTTTCTGTGGAATAAAAAATGCATGCTTATTTCCAAATTGGTTCAAAACTGTCGTTTCTTGAAGTAAGGAACCGTACTATTTTAATACATAATATTTTTATACTAAAGAAATTTTTTTTACTTTCTTCCGTTCTATACTGTAATATTATGGAATGCTGTAGAGGAACTTGGACAAATATTTACCATAATTATAATCTTTTCTACAGGGGTGTAAATTACCTTTTATTGTTATAATAATATATTCAATTATTTTTACTCCAAAAGTAATTATCTCCAAAAATACCAAAAGAATAATTGTTATTTCATATTTACGTGACCTATTTATAAATTTTTGTCATATATATAAGTAATGGCTGTTAGAAGAATATTTATTACATTCATATAAGTAATGGTTATTAGAAGCACCTGCTAATTAAGGCATAATTGCTTTATATAATTATTATTGTCTATTCTAAAATTGTTATTAGGATTTTAATAATAATTATATTTTAAAATTAATAATAGAAAATTATTAACCATTAGTTTAAAAGTTTTTGTAATTATGTTTATATTATATATCATTATGAGAATTAATATTACGTTGATTGCAGTTGTCTTCATATGTTTGTTCCTTTGATCCCGGTGTAGTACATTTGCTCTATTTGTCCCGGTATAGTACACTGAGTGAAAAATAAATTAGGTACACTGAAAGGTATAAATTAATGTACAATAGAGAATGTTGCTATAAATAGGTGTACCTGCACAGCGTAGTGATATACCTTGCAAAAAGTAGGGGATTTGTATAAACTCAGTATGTTTTATAGAAATTGGAGATTAAAAAAATGTATCGATTTTTTACAAATTTTTTTAAGGGGTGCGGTGGATGGGGTAATTTTGATCCAAAAAGTATAAAAATCAGGTTAATTTAATGATTGGATGCAGGGTTTCTGGAATATTGAAATAAATGGATCGATTTTCGTCCGTATCTCAAAAAATATTCGACCAGTCATCAAAAGCACACGATTTTTTAACTTTTTGGGTCAAATTTACCTTATATACTGAGTTTTATCGAAATTGGAGATGAAAAAAATGTCTCGATTTTTTGGAATTTTTTTAAGGGGTACGTACCCTTTTGAAAAAATCGAGAAAAACGCAAAATTTGATGATACTCGGTGGATTAATTTAATGATGTACTGAGCTTTATCGAAATTGGAGATTAAAACAAATTTTCGATTTTTGCAATTTTTTTAAGGGGTACCCTTTGAAAAAATTTTTGTTTTGGAATTTGATGAAACTCAGTGGATGGGGTTATTTTGTTCCAAAAAGTATAAAAATCAGGTAAATTTAATGATTGGACCTATAAAATGTCAGCGAGTATCATGGGGAAAACTTCATTTTCAAAAAAGTTAAAAATTAAAATCCATAAAATTGTGAACAAAAGAGAGGATAAGAGAGGGCTATAACGTGATAGTCTTTGATTTAAAAAGGAGAAATTGCCCAGTAAAGCAGGCGGGTATCTGCTAGTCTTACATAAGAATATGAATTAATTCAAAATTTAGAGTGAAATGTCAGTTTTGCTTTGATAGTAAATAACTTGGTCAAAGACCTCTTTAACTTCTTTAAGTTCCCTTGAACACTTTATTTCTCTTGCATTTGATAAAACATGAAATAATACTTTTCTTACTTACTTAGTAGTCCAAAAACATGGTAGTTTAAGCTGAGCTTTTGATTGAGATTTACATTCTTTAGACTAAATACAAGAAAGTATCATATTTCGACGAAATTTATGATTCAGGTCGGATAATTTTTACCAGAGATATGCCTGTTTCAAATTTTTTTTAAATCGGGATTGTTTTTCTGCCCGCTAGTTTTTTTGATATGGTAATTGGAATTAGTATAGAAAATGTGTATTGCAGTGAAAAGAGCTTTCCACTCACAGCAGGGTCAGACAGTCTTAATTTTTTTTTTTTTTTTTTTTTAATGTGACTTTGGTCAACCATTATAATTTTACTTTAAAAATGATAAATATACATATAAACCAGAAATAAAGCATGTTTATACACTTCCTTTTTTGTTTTATTAAAAACGATTAATGATTTATTGTTATTTTAATTTGTTAACAATATCACTTTAATTAATATTATAATATACAATTCATTAAAATTTCTTATATATTAATTTAACACAAAAGTAGTATTTAGTTTAGTTTCTAGAAACTAATTTAGGCACATTCAAAAAAATAAAATTTATTGGCTCAATATATAACGAATAATTTATAGGATTCTGTCCAGCAGATTGTACAAGCGTTGTAAAAAAATTCTCTCAAACTCAGAAAATCTCAGAAAATTGGTGTGGAAGAACTCATTCCACGCGATAATCATAAAATACTTTACTTTAACTCTTCTTGAGTCATAAAATGGTCATTAGGTTTATGTCATTTGAATGTACGAATCTCAAGTTTTTTCGATCATCGCAAAAATACCCGATTATTTAAAATTCAGAGTTGAAGTATTTTCTATAATATCTTACTCTCTCAGAGAATTTCAAACAATTTGTGCAACCCTCTGCTCAAACGAGTTTTTTGCTGGCATAAACGTTCATAGAATCTGCTGAATAATCAAATCGTTTACGCAAAGTCTCATTTTATTAACTTGTATATTATTTCCCTTCACCTTTTGTAAATTTGTATATTATTTTTTCTGTTAAACTGACAACACTGATTTGTTGGTAAAATTAATTCGTCAAAATGATTCACGTCGAATCCTTTACTCATTTTCATTATTTCCAAACATTCTATTTGCCTGTATAATTAATATTTTTTTTAGAGGACCATCGTCACCTTTTTTGGGGCTCTGGGCATTTGATATAAAAATACGAGGGGATCATTTTTGTTCAAATCGTAGAAGTCTTTGAAATCCAATAATTGGTGGAGTCAAGAAGTGATATCCTTGTATCACGAGATCCTAGATACTTGCCAGCATAGTCCAATAGGAAAGCCGTGTCTGATTTTATAAGATAAATTTCTTGTAATAAATTGTTGTGTATTCTAAGTTTAGAATTTATGAATCATTAAACAAAGTAATCATAAAAAAATATTATAAAAAATTAACATGAGATTCGAATTAACTTCTGCAGAAAATGGTAAACAAGAATTCGTGAAAATATTTCATTAATTAGTTTATTCTTAGGTGAGTACAAAGTATACAAAGGGTTTTCCATTAAGAGTGTGCAAACTTTAAAAGTTTAAACTAGTCAGATTGAACAAATTGTATGTCAAAGACCATTAGACCATGGGTATTTCTTACCACTTTTCGTGGTATATATTGTCAACCAAATATATACTGCAACTTCAGTAGTAGATCGATATCGTCGATGACATGGCGTTGGATCAGATCTCTCGTTTTGGCGAACTGATATTCGCAGATGATGTACTAAACCAGTTTATTTAAAAATTTTTACTAAACATTGTTTAATTGAGATATGTCACCCGTCAATATCATACGATAAGCACCCCAAATAGTTCTAACAAAGCATGGGCTAGGTATGGTTACATTCAAGAGCAATGCAGACACTCTGTTACAAGCGCCAGGTTAATTGTGACTGAACATTCAATTTTTTTGAAAAAGTTTAATAATTATGCATTGCTCAATACTGTATGTAATATTGCATGATTTTTCCAATGTAAGTTGCATTAAGTTGCCAAGCGAATCTGCAGCTACGACTTGGTATGTATGTATCACACAAAATGTCGTGGAATACTCTTTCAAATATAAATTTAAAAAATGGTATAAAAAGTATTTATATAGGGTCATAAAAATAGTAAATAAAAAGCATTTGAGATTAATTAAAAAAAATTTTTTTATTAATCTTTATTTATTCTAAAAAGAAAATTATTTCTAATTGTGTATAAAATAATCTTTAAAAATAATTAAAAAACAACTTTCGAACCAAAATTTCACATTCTTATGGAGGTAGTAATTCAGTTACTGGATACTTGTGATAAATTTTATTACATATCTTCTTGAACAAATTTCCAATTGTATCTTCTAATACTGGTTTAATTTCATTGGCAACATTGCGCCAATTATCATTTAAGAATAAATTCATAGCATCACCTTAAAACAAAATCAAAAGTTAGAAATCTATAACTAAAATTTGCTTCACGTATAAGCCGAACGTCGAACAACGAAATAACGTTCGTCTAGTGAGAAATAGTTTACTAATTCGATCATAGAATTTCATAGAAATATCAGAAAATGTGTTGGTTCAGGAAAAATTTTATTTTAGTAACTATACACTGAAATTACGCTAAAAGAAACCAGATCAGAAAATTTAATGTCATAAGCTATCTTACCCAATTCTTGGTCACCATTAAATAAATCATCCAATTGTACTGAAGCATGCCCAATATTAAAGTCAACAAATAAATCTTTAATATTTAAATAACGTTCGCCATTTTTATCAATTTGTTCACCTTGCATCGATACAGTAGCATCAATATTACTATAATTACCACGACTTTGACCTGACCCTGAGATTGGTAACATTAATATACGTCCTTCCATTGAATATTTACTTGTCATATATAATTCGGGTATATATAATTTAATTCTTACACGTTCTTTGTCAAGGTCAATTCTGCAAAATAATTCAAAAACATTATTCAAAAATCGATTGATTTTCAATACAATAAATTTACTCGTTCTTTTACAGTCGATGTATGTGACAAATATTTCTGGACGTATATAAAAGAGTTTCCTCAAACAATTTTTGTAGTCAAAAGAAATGTTTTGGCTTGAAAAGTTTAATGAGAAACTTCGTTGTGAAACATTGTAAAATATATATGCAAATCAAACAACAGTTTTTCCAGTTCGGTTCAACAGTTGTAAAGCAATGTACGCCTTGATATGCTTTACGAAACTTTTGGGAGTCGGATTCGGTGAGATCAATATCAAGCCGATATTCTTAGGTAAAATGTCTTTGGAAAATGTTTCGGTTCGATATATCATAAGCGAGATAGCCGTTGCCAGTTGTAGATAGACTAATTATAGGTTTCAATCAAACAGTAAATATTTCGTCTCCTTGAAATTAATTATTATTGAGATTAACTATCGAAAGTATTATTCTCTAGTAGGTAGGCGTTTTGTAGTCGGATATTAGGAGGTCTCAGTCAGTACTCTCGAAGACTGTTTTCCTCAAGTAAGCATACGTTTAAGATAGTATCTATAGGCAGTAACTTTTAAGATAATACCTGGCTTAGATTTACCACACAAGGCACAGTAAGCACGTGCCTAGAGCTTATGTAGCGAGAAAACAACCTTTTGCTTCGACCGTTAACTATATTTTTATCTTCACTTTTTTTATTTTTGAACCGCAAAATATCAATTTTTGCATAGTACACTACTTTTTTTAATTCCACCCGCCATATTTGGTCGTATTTTCAAATACATATTTTTATTTTAAAAAAGTTAGGGGTAGATGCAACATTTTTCGTAACTGCCTACGGGTGGGCGACAAATTTTTTAATTCGGGTCTGAGTAACACGTACCTTTAGAACATATATTTTATATATTCGTCTCGAATTTTCCATTTCTAAACGAATAAGCATTCTAACTTTGATTCTGCTATTAAGTAGCGATGAAATTAATTTAATTCCAAATTGAGGTCATCATGACGTCGCCCCGATTCACCGATTTTAATTACATGAAAGGACATTTATTTCCATAAATTTTATTTTGTCAATAAATCACTTCGATTTTAATAATTAATAGAAAATATTAATTATGTAAAAAGGTTTATAGTTTTAAAAAATAATATACCTACTTGTAATGAATAATTAATTTTATCAGATTTTTAAAAATCTAATAATGCAATAAATTTATTTTATTTTTATTGATGAAAAATTACGTAAAAAATAAATAAAATGCAGTATTAAAATGCAGCGAATAACGTTGGGCACTTCTATAAGTTTACTTGATAATTTTTGCATGCTGTTGTGTACAGAATGTCAAAGAATATGAGGTAAGAGATTTTGTTCCCGATTTTACATTGATGAAAAGAAGAATTTAAATTTTTTGAACTTTAGCAAAGCAAAAACACCCAGCGGTGATGGTGAAATTATTTCTATTTATTTAAAAAACGTAAATTTCGATTAACGTTACATTATTCACGTAATTAATACAATACAGATAATTATGGTGGAGACGCAAGGATATATGTTCAGTTTTGTTACAAACAGATATGTTGCATTTCCTTCCGCTCCTATTTGTATGAAGATATTAAAAATATTAGCTTAAAACGGTCAAAAATAATACGTATCATGAAAGCGATTATGTTTTGAGGCGATACTTTTTTGTAGAATGGGACATGCATGTCCCACGGGACTATTAGCAAGTAAGTACCTAATTGAAATGAGTTGAAACTGGCTATTTAAATTGAACTAAAATCTATTTTCCGTTTCTTTTTTTTTTATAAGAAACGTTAAATTTTCATCAAGAATTGATTACAAAATTTAGATTCTCGATTTTAATTTTAAAATTAAACAACAATTTGCAAATGATTCGTTGATGACAGAATTCTTAGCCTGCAGTATAAAATTTATTGGAACTATGTTCCTTATCGCACGATGTATATTCGCTGATTGGGAGTTAAAACCAAAAAAACAGCAACAGATACCAAAAACCGACTTATATAAGTTACCTAGGAAACTTTTTCAATCGATTCAGGTTGCCATGAGTTTTGTCAATTTGTATTTTACATTTGTCAAAATTTTATGTTTTATCATTTAAAAAAATTGAGTTGTGAAAGTTATCAGAAGTTAAAGAAAACAGAGATAATTTAAAGTAAGTTCAATGCAATTTTTAGTTTATGCCAAATAATCAAACCAAATGCAATGTACTCACATATTGTGTTGACTACAAAATCAGAAGCATGTCTTTTTTAAACTAATACTACAATTATTTCATACAGTAAAAACTAAAAGTAGCTATAAGATTAAATTCTTCAAAGAATCAAACAAGTATTTGACTTCTAAAATTAATACCTTAAATTTTTACAAAAACATTTTGTAAATAAAAAAAGTAAGCGCTACGTTTATAATGTACCAAGGTATGAAAGGAATATAGCCCTTACCGTGTGTCCCCCGACCCCTTTTATTCGTTTAGACAATACGTCGAATCTAATCATTTTCTTCATATAATTTGAAAATACCAATTTTAAAATTAAATTAAAAAAAATCTTTAAACACTTACTTGACAGATTTAAGAACAAATTCAGTTGGTCCATAAACTTTAATATCCGTGTACGTGGATCGTACACTAACTGCGCCAGTACCTTGGTCTAGAATCACTTCAGGAATTTCTAACGGTTCACAACTTGGTATACCAAACTCAGGAATACCTTTTTTTAAATATGGTCGTAATGATTCTACACTTTGTTTGAGACAATCGTTAATTTTTGGATCGGTACGATGGCATATTTTCAAAAATGATGCTATTAACAAAAATTTAAAAAAAAGTTATATTATAAAATTATCGACAAAATATTTTCGACGAATACTTACGAACTTCATGGGATCGACTTGAACTACGTGTTTCTGAGTATTTACAAAGATAAACAATTACAATTGAACATTGGAAAATTTTCGCTAACAGCGTATTTCGTTTGTGTATTATCATTGTGAACTGTCGTACGTGAATGATATATATTTTTTGGATTAATTTTTGTTAATACATTTTTATTTAATAAGTAATAATAAAAAATTTGCAGACATTGCAAAAAAATGTATTTTTTGTCAAACAATGTTTGTAAATATGCAACAAAACTTACGCGGCTGACCTAATTTGTCATAAATAATATTTTTTTGAAATATTATATTTTATTTTTTATTTATGTTTTAATATTTTTATTTTGTGGAAAACTAATTTTCTTTACATTTTCAATGACTTTTTCTTACTCTGCATTAAGCTGACTTAACGCCCAAGAATTACTAAATTATTTGCCAACATTATTTTTTTTTTAAATTTTCCATGCATGGTAACTTTGGAAAAAATCTGAAGTAGTTGAGCTGATTAGGAAACATAAGAGGAAGTTCAGATTCGATAATAAAGGTCTCAAGTTAAAAGTAGCAGTAGCAGCCGTCGGCCAAAGTACTGTAACATCCCATAAATCTATAGAATCCTCCGTCAATTATTTTTAACTTAACCTTTCTTACGAAATTCGAGATTTACGTAACATTTGAGTTAGGATGCTTATTTGGCAAAGAGCAGAAACTTTTTTCAATTTTTACTCATTTTATTTCTCCCTTTCCTTCTATCGCGAAAATGACCGTTTTGCAATATATATGTGCTACGAGAGAATCCGCAAATAAATTTCTTCACGCTTCAAAAGTAATAAATTCTAATTTCAACAAAAAATTGTATTGATTCAAGCAATGATTTCTTGCGCCCATAAATCTTTTTATTCTTAGTATAATTTCTTAATTTCACTTTTTGAGTAATGGGATTTTATTTTTAAAAATGTAAATGTAATTTTTCATTTATCCAAATTGGCCCTTATTGAAGGACCAAGTTTTGACACCATGGTAGAACAACCATGTATTATCCTAGCTAAAAACACACAGGGTGGGCCATTTTAATCTATACAAAAATTGCAGAGTTTAATGGTAGACATCATGTTCGGACATCAAATTGAACCTAGTTCTTCGGATTGCTTTAATAGCTCGTTTTGTAATTATCCAATCAAAAAATAACTTAATCAAAAGTTGCAGAGTTCAATAGGGGACATGTTCTGACATCAAATTGGAGGATTTCTTTAATAGCCAATTTAGATCTTATCGTTTAGGATCTAAATTGGCTATTAAAGAAATCCGAAGAATTAGGTCCAATTTGGAGCCAAAACATGTCCCCTATTGAACTCTGCAACTTTTGATTAAGTTATTTTTTGATTGGATAATTATAAAACGAGTTATTAAAGCAATCCGAAGAACTAGGTCCAATTTGATGTCAGAACATGATGTCTACCATTAAACTCTGCAATTTTTGTTTAAGCTAGTTTTTGAGTGGTTAACTGCAAAACGAGATATTAATCTTTATAAATTAAAAGGGTACACCCTGTATAATCCTGCTGTAGTCGAGTTCTAAAGAGAATATTTAGTTTGTATTTCACAATAAATATCAAGAATTAAAAAAAAAAAAAATACAATCACTCAACCAGTATAATTATTAAATTCATTTCCGATATATTCTTTATTTATTTATTCCATTTCATAATTTTCTGTACAAACTCATGACGTCAAAATGCTGCATATCCGTACATACAATTTATTTAAAAAATATAATGATAATTTATTAAGAATTATCTGAGTACAATGTTAAGGAAAAATGTTGCTGGCCTTTAATTGATACAATTATGGTAAAAATATATTGCATCAAAGATTTTTCTTAAACGTCATATTAATTTTGATATAAAAAGATTATAGCGAGCCTATTTTGGTTATCATTCTTGGTTTGTATCAATAATCAAACCAAACAAATTTTGTTGAACAATTCTTATCCAAAGAACACAAAAATGATTTACCAAAATTTTATTTGTGTTATTGTTTTATTGGGATTATTTTCATTTGGTGAATTTAGAAAACTTCGTAAGTACCATTCCAATACTCATATTAGAATTTCGATAGGACAAAATATTTTCGAATTTAATTTCGAAATTCGATTTTTATATCCCGTATTTATAAATAAACTGTACAAAATATTAAGTGAATATACGTAAAAAAAAGTTGGTACAAGTTTTAGCTAAAACGGCATTACTCGGAAAATTTGTTTTTTTACCTCTTACATTTAGTGAGAAAACATAATAACTGGAAAATTTAGAAGGATTTAGTTTATATGTACGATATATATAATTTCCCAACGCTTGCACATTTCCTTAATTTGTTATTGCAGTATATCGATAGTTCAAAGGTAGGCCATATTATATTCGAATTCTCAGATTTAAATCAAGGGGGAGGATAATGCTTGATTTTCTTTAATATTCGCTTTTATCATTAACGAAATAACACACGTTCAGTAAAACTTGAATGAGGATTAAATTTTTCGAAGCATACATACGAAGAATTTACTAAGCAAATAAATTTATGCAAAACTTGCTTTTAAATTTTTTTTTTTTTTATTTAAAAAAAATATGTATTATTTTGAAAGAGAATTTGTAAACGATATGAGCATGGAATTCGGATGCTTTAAGAGATAGATCTTTTTTATAATAAAACTGTGATAAAATAAACTGTGATAAAAAATTCAAGGCTTTCTAAAAGTTCGATTTCTAATCTTTTTTAGTATTGAAAGATTTGTTTTTACAATTTAAAAAAATGTTGTCCGCCAAAAATACGATTTCAGAAAGCAAAATATCTATAACTGTATAAGACTATGTATGGCAAAAAGCAGCTAAAAGGTTGAATTTCACAAAGAAAAATTAAAATAGACAAAAAAATTAGTTAATTTTTAATTTTTAGCTTCCTTTATTACGCCATGTCGACAAAATGATCCCGCATTAAATGATTGTATTGTTCAACAATTTGAAAAAATACGTCCACAATTGAAGAAAGGAATCCCAGAATTTGATTTACCATCAATGGATCCATTAAATTTACCTACGGTTACAATGAATCATGGAAATGGTGCTGCCGTCAGTTTTAAAGCCGATTTTACAAATTTAATTGTAACTGGTGCAAGTGATGTAATTGTTAAAAAAGTTGATTTGGATTTGAATAAATTGAAATTGAAGGTTCATGTTTATTTTCCAAAATTACGTATTGAAAGTGATTATAAAATTAGTGGAAAAATTTTGGTTTTACCAATTAATGGGGATGGTCATTCTGATGGAAATTTCAGTAAGTAAACATTTTTTAGAGCCTTCTCCAAACTGAACCGATTTTGAGGATGATGGCCTATTTTTTAGTTGTTCGGGGTACGGCACCCTAAATTCGCACTTAAATCATAGCTAAAAACACTCCATTAAAGTACCTTTCAAACGAAATAAAACAAATAAAAATTGGTTCACCCTTTTTCGAGCTACGATGTCACAGACAGACAGATAGGCAGATACGAACACATAGCGGTCAGACTTTTACTCCGCTTTACACCGCCCACGTTTACCCTACATCAAAGCACTGTATATTTTGTGATTCCATTTCGACACATTTGACTAATATTGCTTTTGTATGTACTTAATGAATTTCTTGTTTGATGAAGTTACCCCTTTGGAAGCTTGTAAATAATTGCACTTAATTTAATACTTTAATTTAATTTTTTTTCATTTGCAGCAAATATTGAAACCAAAATGGTCGTCTCTGGTGATTATGAAATGCGTGATGGAAAACGTTATATTGTAATTAACGACAAAAAAGTATCGTTAGTTATTGGTGATTCTAAACTTTATTTTGCCAATTTATTCAATGGTAATAAGGAATTAAGTGAATCCACCAATCAATTAATTAATGAAAACTCCAAAGATATTGTACAAGAAATTACACCATTAGTTGAAGAAACCATTGGTGAATTAGTTCATAAAATTGTGAATCAAGTTTTTAATATATTCCCAGTGGATGAATTATTGTTACCTAACTAAGAATGTTCAAAAAAAAAAATTAATTTTAGGGATTATTTACTAATATAACATTGTGTTCCTTTAACTTTAATTTTTTCTCGAAATACTAAAAAAAAAAAACGAACGAAATAAATATATTATATATAAATCTGTATATTTGTAAATAAATATAATGTACAAACAAATATAAATATTTATAAAAAAAATAAAAATAAATAGAAATGTTCTAATGATTTTGTAGTTTTTGTTTTGTTTTGCTTTTTAATTTTTAACAGTCTTTTTATTAAAAATAAATAAATTTAAAAATAAAAAAAAACCCGACTGAGTAAAATGTGAACCAAACTTCATAAAAAATTAACTTTAATTAAAAACTGAAAAGAAAAAAACAAGTCCAACAGTTTACATAGCGACTTCAACAGTCGGGACCCATTATTAGGAAGATTTCAGCCGGTATAGACTTTAATGGGTCCCGACTGTTAAAGTCGCTATGTAAACGGTTGGACTTAATTAAACTTCATTTGTCATTTCTTCAGACTCTTGAATCTGTTGTCATTTCGTTGACCATTTTTGGATAGCACAAATAGACAACATTATACATACCTCCATCTGATACTGGTTCATGATACTGCTCGAATGATGACAGAACGCTCAAAAATATATATACATATACAAAAATTGGACCAATAGGGTTTCTGGAATCAGGAATATTAATATATCAGCTTTTATGAACAAGAATCAATTGACAAAATGCGGTCTTCACATTTTTCACACTCAACTCCATCCAGCGCTCTATTTTAAAAATTTATACTTATTAAAATAATTCTATTTTCTAAGGACACTAGTCGTGTCAATTTCAAATTTGTGTCACAAAAAATCGAAGGTGCTAAAATATTCTGGCCAGAAACGAATATTAAATTATATTATTTAAGAAAATTATGTTTCATGATCATCTTATTTTTATCTTTTTTCTTTAAAATCTTTTCTTACCCAAAATATTTGATTATCATCGGTTTTTTTGATGGCACATTTTAGAACTGAATTTGGTGGGAGTGTTGTTTTTCGGAAATAGAATTACTTAAAAGCAGAAATATTTAAAAGTATAATTATTTTGAAGTAGAAAAGTGTTAAAATGTATTTTTTGTAATTTAATAAGGAGTATCATTTAATTTAAAAAAAAGTAGAAATAAAAACAATCCTTTTTGAACCAAATTTTGCCATCTAATTTGTTTTAATGGTACTAAAAGCCGAAAAATTTATAGTATTAGGAATAAACTGGTTATAACCTTGGATGTTCCTAACCATGTTTCTCACTTTCTCACACCTTTAATCCCTTAACAAATAATAACTACTAAGCAAATATTAATAATTACTAAACAAATATTAAAAATATTATGGTTTTGTCATTTTTCATTCAGAGATAATATTATCTAATTCAAAAAAGGAATAACCCAATGCTTATTTATCTTTCCAAATAATACATGTAGGTAATAATAATATTTCTATCCCTATTTTTTTCTATCTGAGAAATAAAAAACTTTTGAAGTAGGTACTATTTATTTTTATGTAATTTTTAATACCTTTTAGTGTAGGGGTAATAACAATTATAATAATAACAATTTAATTAATATAATACGTAGTTTTTATTTTGTTTCAATTAAAAATAAATTAGGTCTAAAAATACTATAAAATAATAATAACAAAAAATATAAACAATTAAATATTTTAAATATATAAATTATAGATAAATATTTATAAATAAAAAAGTGGTAAATATGTAATTACAAACACAACCGCTTTTTAATTTATTCAGGGAATATTCTGTTGTATGGCAAACTTTGGAATACTTTATTTGTAATGTCATCCACAATCATTGCGATTACTGTTTCCACAGCTGGTTTCACTTCTTCAACAATTTCTTTTGCATGCATATTTAAGAATTCATTTGTTACTTTTGCTAAAAAAAGAATATATATTAATAAAAATCAGTCAATTAGTGCCTAAAAATTTATTTAAAATTAATATTAATCATATTGGGTGAGTTTAGTTTATTAATAGTTCATTTATGAAATGGTCGAGTTTTGTAAGCCCTTTGTTTCTCAAGAATAGTTTCGTTCGACAGAAGATTTTGAGTAATATAAAAATTTAATTCACAATTAATTTGATAGTTGGGTAAATGAACGAAATATAAGTCAGTGGTATCGTACTTCCCAAATGAATAACGAAATTTTTTCATTTACAAGTCGAATGAACTGAAATGCTTTTATTTAGTTTTTTGGTTCTTCATATAGGCAAATGCGTAGAGAATTACATTAAACTTAGCATCTATTTTAACGAAATTTAATGTTTTGAGCTACCACCAGAATTTAATTAATTGTTGCATTTAGTTAATTATTCTCAAGAGATATAAAATACTCGTCAGTAATTTCGTGACACTTCCGCGACTATTTTTTGATTGCCTTCTGTTAATATATTTTCGATATGCTAACTTTGGTATATAAAGGCTGATATTATTTAGCTAACTACTGTTGATCAGGTGGTTTTGTTAAGGCTAAGATTGTCTATCTAAATCAAGTGGAATAAAAATACTATTTAGATAAATGTTTGTTATAGCCAAACTTTCTAGGCATCTTGATTCGTTTTTCACTTGACGTTCGTTTTATTTTTCTAGCGATAAGTCTAACCCCAATGCCTTTACACACTAGAATTCGAAAATTCTCAAAAAATTATTCAATTTTTTAAAACTAACACACTTCAAGTTTGATTAATCAAACCAGCTTAACAACGCTACCAATTTTTGTCCAAGTTTGTTTAACAGATATTTAAAAACTCGAATAAAAATCCGTTTAAACAAAAATTTACTTACTTAACATTTCGTCTCCATCAAATAGATTGTCAAACATTGCTTTAACTCGACCAATTTGTATTTTGACATCAGTTTCCGTATTATGATAATATTCTTTTCCTTTTCGTTTAATAACAGATCCATGCATTTTTATATCAGCATGTGCACTAGCTAAAATTTAAGATATTGAAAAAAATTTTACACTATTAAAATCTCAATATAGAAGGTTATAATAATCACATACAAAAATTAGCAGATAAAACTCCATTTCCTCGAATTGGCAGCAACAATGCACGGCCCATAATTACATAATCACTTCTCAAACGTAAATTTCCAACATCAATTTTTCCTTCGATGATATGATTTTCGATATCGGCGCTAGAGCAAGAAACATTTTTTTAATAAAAATGAAACAATGGCTATTATCTATTTAACTAAAATACTTACTTTACTTCTCGAAACTGATAAGTACTTAAACCATCTATAACAATATTCGACAATCGTGCTTTATAATTAACGGCATCAGTTCCTTGTTCCAATTTTACCATTGGAATATGTAACGGTTCAATTGCTGGAATACCTAATTCTGGTATACCTTTTTTCAAATATGGTCTAATAACAATCGTGGCATTTTTAACACATTCATTAATTCGTGGATCATGTCGTTTACAACTTGGAATGTATTCAGCTAAAAAATATGTTTTTATCATGAATTTTTTCAGTTAAAATATGATTCATCTGATGGTTATTATGTATAGCTTATAGCTTTATTAAAAACTTATTACTTCAGGAAAGAGATTATGATGATTGGAGCCACTATACCGTAAATTAGCAAGGAATCAAAATTTA
This sequence comes from Chrysoperla carnea, assembly GCF_905475395.1. Taxonomy (NCBI): domain Eukaryota; kingdom Metazoa; phylum Arthropoda; class Insecta; order Neuroptera; family Chrysopidae; genus Chrysoperla; species Chrysoperla carnea. The sequence continues at coordinate 86,044,741 of NC_058337.1, forward strand.
TACAATTTTTTATTTCGTAAGGATACATTTATCAATTTCATGGTATGAATTTTTTAAATAATAGTATAAGCAATACATGTTACATAAACGACATAATTTTGCTCGTTTCTCCTTATGTAATATGTATTGCCAAAATAACTTTGGTATTTTTATTTGCTAAAGTGCGGCAACAGCTTTGTTTTACACATTACTCAGCACATAGGGTTTGTTTATTTGAAGTTGAAGACATACACGCAACCAGAATGCCCACCATCAGAATTTCTTGTAAAAATTTATATGGGTATGCGCTGTGTGTCGGACTTTCTTAATTCTTAACCAATAATAAATACGGTTACAGTATATTTAGCGATATATCACATTTTTATGGGTTAACATTTAGCCCCGATGATTGTTGGTTAAGATGCCATGAAAACATTCGTAAATGCGTCGTAATTCACTTCGGTATGTTTACACGAGGTTCGTGAAATTTTCGATTAAGCCAAAGACGAAGATTTTTTTATAAAAAATGAAAAAATCATTTTGTCAGGCGCACTCCCTGCGTCACATTCTTGTCCTTGTAATACAAAATTTCCTGCACACGTGAAAGAAAACGGTCCACTTGGTATAATTTTTGTAAAGAAAGCTGTCAGACTGAGCATATGCCGCCATGCAGTTAGTCTATAAATTCAAACTTTGAAGTGTGCGTGTTATATATAGAAGTCGTGTGATGGTTTTAGGAACATCCGATTTTATATAACAATAAGTTTTAAATTTCCGTAAATAAGGAAACAAATTTATTTCGATTTCTTTTAAAATAGAGTGAAAGTTAATTTATTAGTCTCATACAAATTAATTATTACCATCAATAACTTTTTTTCATCAATATATAAAAGAATGTGTAGATTTTGTTTCTGTTTTAGGGCTTTATAATAAACTGGTTCTTTTAAACAAGCAAATAAAACTACAGATTAGATTTAAATTTTATTTAACAATATAATTTTACAATAATCAGTGTGCCATACCAAAAACTACGATTTTTTTATGATAAATATAAGGATATTAGACCATGGATCTATATATTAAAGTAAGACATAAAATTTAGAAATTTGTAGTTTTAACCATGGTTCGAGTGTTGAAATTGTACCCAAAATATTGATGTTCAGAAGATCATAATATGTACATAAAAAATTGAGTATCCTGAGATCCAACAAAATAATGCTTTTTGCGAGTATTTTATTTTCTTTTTTCTTTTGAATTTTTTCTTTTGAATGTCGAAATTCTAAAGTTTGATAGGTAAATATCATGAAAATGAATATCTCAACAAAAAAAATGTTGATTTTTTTACATGATTTACGGTCTAAATTTTTTGGTATGCTCTGAATCTGATATTAGTACTTTATGGTTTCCAGTATGTCGAATTCAGAATGAATATTTTCTGGCAAGATTTCAAAAACAAAGCGTCCATTTTCATTGCTTTTGCTCATCAATTACGATGTTTTCATGATATCTGTTATCATTAAAAAATTTTGTTATTAGCATCGATAAACGAAATCACTTTTTTTATTAAATATTTCTTCTTATTTTTTGGCATTGGTTTTAAACACGAATTTTGATCTTAAACATGAAATTAAACCACAGCAGTCTGTGATTTTGTGAATCATAATTCTTAAAGGCTACAACTGCTAGCTTCACCTATCTACAACAGTGATGGAACTCTTGTAAAAAAAAAAACAAATAGTCCGCAAATAGCTTTTCCTATTATATTATAGGGAATTAAAAATTTGGAACTGAAAGTTATGTCCGCGATCATATATCGTTGTCCTAATAACATACCTAAAATTTAAAGGTTTGTATTGGAAGCTTTTAGCGTCGAATGTTGGCAAAATTATTAGTATCATATGATTGCGAATTATATACATTAAAGGGAAATTTTATTTACTTATTCTTCCTGATTCTAAATACTTTCGAATAATTCTATATAACCATAGCGAGTTGTTCTTTACTTGCGGGTTAGATTTACGTAATATTTTTTTATTTTCAATTACAGTGAGTATCAGAATTTTAAGGAGTTATTATAAACATTTACGAATAATTCTAGATGAATTTGGTAAACTCTTTTGTTAATTTGTCTAATTGCTCGCGTAAAACTTTTCATATACTCGAAAACCTTTGCGATAGTTAATACGAGACATAATATAAACATTTTTTTGGAAATATTTCCCAATTCCAGTTGGGAATCACTTTGTATATTAGAAAAAATCGTAGAAAACTTAAAATAATGTACTTACGAATAGTTTTTAATTGTGCTTCAAGTATCCAAAATGATTGTAAAACAATAATTACAATAATTTTATTAAATAAACGTTTATTAGTAGACATTGTTGTAACTTTTAAGTTTTTTTACTTAGAAATAACTATTCTAATCTATATTTGGTCTATAAATCACTCTCACCACATTTGATTAAGAATTCAATTGATTGATTAAAGATTTGTAATCGATTTACATTACTTTTATATATACTTACATTACAAATTGATACATTTCTTCCATTTCATCAGTTTTACAAGAAAAAAAATCAATAAAATGTAAAGATTTCCATTCAATTTGGGCCAATGTTAAGTAGAGTAAAAATGGGGAAAATGACTATGTACCTACTATTGATGACTGAACAAGAGAGCGTGACCTTTCACTTGATTTTTAAGTTCTTAAAAATGTGTTTCATTGGGCTGAAACACAGTTTTGGCTCTAAATATCAAGACGGATAATAAAACAGAAATATAGTGGGGGTGTTGGAAACTGATTTTATTTTTAGTTTCACATGATTTTGTAAACCTCTAGTAATCCACAAGTACCGTGTTCTTGGACATAACAAGCAAGTTTGGCTGTTCATTCAAAGTATGTTATTTTTCTTTAAAAATTACCTTAAAAAGAATCAAAACTTACCTCTTTAAGGTAATTTTTACTCAATACGATATATTTTTCTTATTTTTAAATTGATTTGTATTGATCTCTACTTTACCCTACATTTTTACAATATTTTTCAAACTTGTACGGTACCGAGGAGATGTTTTGTAAATAATTGTAATTCAGGTTAAGGAGAGTTACAATTAAATGCATTTTTTAATATATTTTTTTTAAATCAATGATTTTAAATGAAAAATCACACCACAAATTTATTTCCTGATATATTGTCGCTTATCTTTTAAGATAGTTTCTTGATTGTCATAAACCAAGGTAATGGTCGTGCTTTTTACATAATTTAATTTTTTCCGTTGATATTTCCTACTTAATCTTATCTATGTATGGATTAAGTGAAGTTAAGTTTTATTAACAACCACAGGCCGTTTTGCGACAATAACGCTATTAAAATAATATATTACACGAGTATTTATCGAAGGTTGTAAATTTTTCTTCCTTATTTACCAGATAGTAAATAAAGAAAATTTCTAAAAGTAAACCTTGACAATTATTTCAATGAATAATGCCAGACCATTACTGAAATTAACCTGCGGATCAATAATTTATTGAATTCATTCTATGTGTCTTTTTGAGATCTACTACTTTCCAAAAGAATGAAGAACGAAAAAAACCAAGAGTTTTTAGTTTACTGAAGTTTTCTTCTTTGAATTGCGATAAATCGATTGAAAGTATATATATACTTCGCCATTAAAAAAAAAATTCAACACTGTATTTAGCTTGGCAAATGCTAGATGTGAGTTGCATCAACTTCCGAATCCTTACTCATAGCTTTTAGCAAGATATATGCATAATTGAATGAATGTTTCATCTGTAGGTCCTCTCAAACCTTTCCGGTGCTTATACGAATGAGGAAGACCACGGAGATGGGCATATTTTCTGAAGAAAAAGTTGAAATTCGCACAAAACCACAATATATTACTTAAATTTTAAGATTTAGAGAAAAGAGGTAAATTTTGCACATCTATATTTTAGAATCCCTTAGATATACAAATGTGCAGATTTCAATTAAAAATTTTTTTTTCTGTTTTCAAAAATTAATGGCGTTATTACATTCGAAAAGTTAGTCCTTCCGGATTAAATTATCCGAAAACTAATAAAAGGTAAAAAAATTTCCGATTTTTTTGATTTTTGACAAAGTTACGTTTGTTGCTCGAGCTTGTAAACTTGGATAAATAAATAGACCAAAATCATAAAAAACTCAAAGCGAAAAATCAGAATTTTCAGATTTGATGCAAGGTGTACCACCTTTCCAAAAACAAGGTGACTGTACTATATAATGTTGTAAATTGGATGATTGTTCTTAGATGATAATTGTAGGTGACATTAACATTATATGGTACAGTAGCCTTGTTTTTGGATAGAGGGTTTTTACAGATTATGAACTACAAAAACTCAAGTAACCCTGCATTTAATGATTCCGCTTAGTAAGATTGTTAATTTAAATAACAATGTAATGTAATGTTAATTTGTAGTAGTGATAGGGCGAATCTTCCATTTTTCTTTGATGGTGTCACACGTACTCATATTGTGCATTTATATATATATATGCAATAAAATTAATTTAACGTAAAGAAAGTTGCCTATTAAGTATTAACAATATCATAAAAATTGATGTGTAAGCATTTTAATAGTACAGATGATAAGCACATCGACTCTGCAAATAATGATTCCGCGATGCCATTTTGTAACAATCTTTTATAAACCCAAACAGTAACTTTCAGAGGCGCACCACGATGGCATCCTCTACAGAAAAGTGAAAGGGATAGTTTTTCTACCTACTTAATCAGCTTTTTCCCAAATAGCTAGGAGACTATGAGATAAACGAAAATAACTTTCGAACGAAACTTCTAGCTATTGTAGTTCCAGATATTTGTTTACTAATCGAGTTTCTAGGAAGAAAATTAGACAAGATATGCTACTCTTAAGTATGAGAACCTTTTTTATTAGAGACATTCGGGAAACCACCGACTTTAAACAGTTTTTCTAGAATAACTTGATACTGTTCATCGCATCGAAAATAATGAGATAAAAAAATGATGCTGATACAATTATGAAGAGATAAATTTGTAAATTTATCCTGTTTTTCTTAGTACTTTGTAGGCAGTTTTTTTAACAACAAATTTATTTTCTTGCATATATAAAATAGTGCTATCCAAAATATAATCACGCATTGTGATACCATGTATTTTAACTTTATCAGCAAGAAGGCCAGTGATAAGCAATATTGAAAAATAAAAAGAAACACGGATGCAGTTTCTATTTTGAGTCTAAATCTCGATTTTTGCCATAATTTCCTAGATCAGCCCACCACGGCACGCACGGTGGTCCGATACCAAATTAGCAACTAGTAATATGAGAGTAATTACGATCAGCTAATTCATACTGATGATGACTACTTGGTTGTCGAAATGCGTATTTATAAAATACAAAAAAATGATCCAGGAAATTAGGGCAAAAATCGATTTCGAAATATCCTAGAGTTCTCATTTATTATCTTTGATAATATTTATATTTTGAGTCTGTTTAACCTGAGTATGTGAAAATGTAGGCTAGCTGAAATATGTATTATAAATCAGAAAGCAACTCTATCTGCTACGTTTTAATACCTAAACTGCTGAACCAATTTTGTTGATTTCCGTTTTAGTTATAAAGAGGACCTTAGGAGAAGACATAGGATGGGTACGTTTTGTCGCGAACATAAAATTTGAAGGGGTAGAATAGGGGATGATAGTACTTATGGGAAACCAATTATTGCTCAACTTAATTTATTAACAATATTTTAGGTTATATATCAGAATAGAACGTAAACAACTCGAAAACCACCTCTTTTTATACGGTAATAATCGAAAACTCATTTTTTTTTCTTTATATAGGAAGCGGAGAAGAGAGACTGTATTTACAGAATTGTCGAATGCTTTTGGAATACCTTTACTCGCTCTTTTACCCGATTTTACCCTAAAGTTCGCCCGAATTTTTTAACTCAGCATTGAATTTCTATACACGGTTTCTTTTTTCTGATAAAAAGCTGTCAGGCCTATTTAAGACCATGATTTTCACTGTATGTGTTTTATCAGAGTAATATTGGCAGACACTGCAGACTTTTTTTGAGTAATTCAACAATAAAATTTCGTTAATTAAAAAAAAACCTTGTCTTACACCTTATTCAACACATTTGATTGGGGAAATTGCTCTCAATCGACAAAAAAAAAATTATTTACAAAACACCAGACGGTAACGATTCATGCATTGAATCATACACTAGCTGGTAGAATAGTACCTTCTCTTATAAACAGGCTGTCATTATCAATCTTCTTTTTTGCATCACTTTATCAATTAGATAATTTCATTTACGAAACATGTGTATCTATCAGTGATGTGTCACGCTAGAAAACTTTTTTGTGCTTACTTAGAAAACTATCTCTATACATTTATATGTATCTCTGGGTCACAAAATGTGCACCATTACCATCTCGAGTCCATAATACAAGTCGTGGAGCCTGCTTAGTCGGATGTATATTATTTTGATGTAACAGTGCTTGTTGTACACTGTACTGCAGTCGGTTTATTTATTTATTGACTTACAATATTTTCCTTTTTCAAATTTTTATTTACATTTTTCTAATTTTTTCACATTTATTTAAGAATTGCAAAAAACTTATAAAACAAATAGGTATACCAACAAATATTGATTAAAATTAATTATACATTTATAAATAACTTCTGTCTTAATTTTTTTTTAATTAATTAGGAAACAATTCTTCTGATGGTATTACTTCCAACATTTCACTCAAAATTGACTTGATAATTTGACTTGCTGTTTCATCAATAATTGGTGCTACACTTTGTAAAACTTCGGCAGAATTTTCATTGAAGAAATTCATTGCAATATCGGCTGTCATAATTTTAAAACAAAATTTTGATTTAATATATTTAAATTAATTACTAAAAATTTTTAAAAACTAAAAATTTTTTGTTATGTTTATAGAAAAAGAATTACAAAATAGACGTGTATGAATTTTGTTTCTAAGCAGTAATATTATATTATTATCACAAGCTACTAAAAATATTATTAATTATTTTTGAGAAAAACAGCCGGGGAGACGATGGCAACGACTTTTCCCCCTGTTTTAGAAGGTAATATCGTGATATTTTTCTCATTTATTAAAATCTGGTCCAATTTCTTTTAACCAATTTTCATTTCATAGCTATTACCTAAATGTCAATTTATTGAACCAAATAGAACTACTTTGGGTTATTTTACGTCAAGAAGAACTCTTTGTGATTTTTTCGTAAAGCTCACCGTTTTCAAAATTCAAAAGCCATTTTAGATGTTGAAAATCAAAACTAAGAATTAAATTTTTAAGCTTACCAATATCCTAAAATAATCTATGATCATCCTTTAACAAAATTTTGTAAAGTAGGTAATTAGAGTTTTCTTTACTCTAAAAAAAACCTTGTGTTTTAAGTTTTAATTACTAGATAATTTTCCTGTAACAGTACATGAGACAGAAATACTTCATTTTTATATGTTATCGTGTCACAATGTGTCTTATGGCCTAAGAGTATCGCTCGTGAACTGATATTATGGCCTAGCTTATATGTTATCAAAATAGGAAATACTAAAAATGTCTTTTCTTCAAAGGTTATTTTAGAATTTTTGCAAGCTTATAAATGAAGTCTTTAGAATGCTACTCTCATTTGAAAAAGACCTTTTTGAAGTCTTTTGAAATTGAATTGTTAATACCTCGAAAACGGTGGGATCAACCAAAAAATCATAAATTAATAATTGGGCGTAAAATTCACCAAAAAACATAGGTAAATAGATCTAGTTCAAAATATTGAAATTGGACAGTTATCAAAAAGAAAATTGATTTAACTCTTGTTCTTTATTAAGGAACGTCTTTTGAACGAAAGCATGCAAAGAAATGGAAACATGATAATTTTTCCAACGGATAATCTGTTTGTGCTCCTCTATTTGTGCACTATAATTCATTGACTATACCGATTGTAAGCTATCTCGTTAGCCATTTAAAATATATGAAGTAAGATGAATTTTTATGGACGTTCTTATAAGTATAAAAGAAAGAGGGATTGTGTGCTCTGTGTTACGGTGTGTTATGCTTATGTGTTCCTGTGTGTGATTGGTATCGCGTGGACGTGGGTACAACTTCAAGTTATCAGTCTGACTGGCGATAAGAGCGTCCTTAAAAACTATTCTTATTTCATATATGTAATATAAATGGCTAACGATATGGTTTACAAACAGAAAATACATCTTTTACTGAAATAAAGAATACAATATATAATACTATTTCCTTTACCTGCTTGTTGATTTTTTGCATTTGATTCAACCAAATTCAATTTTCCACCACCAACTTTAATTTTACTTGTAATTTGAGTCAATTTTAAACGTTTGACTCCTTTATCATCAATTTCATTTGATTTAAGATCTACAACGGCATCGATTCCATCTAGAATGTAAAAATTAACGAATTATTTATTTGTATCAGATATACATACACATTATTTAAATACGTACTAAAATTTCCGGTCATTTTTCCTTTAATATTCAATGGAATTTGTAATAGTTTTCCATTAAGATCGTATCCACCACTTAATTTCAATTCTGGAATCTTTATTTTAACTTTTCCGTCCAATGTTTTAGGATTTAAGCTGTAATAAATTTAATTAAATGAAAATATATATACTCATTTTTTTGTTATATCTTTCACTTACTTAACCTCTTCAACAATGAATTTACTTCCGCCCGCAGCAACAATATCAGTGAATTTTCCAGTAATTTTAATACCTTCCAATGCTTTGTCAATATTTACAACGTTTAATTTAAATGGATCTATAGGTGGTAATTTGATTGATGGAATTCCTTTTTCTATTTCTGGACGTAATTTATTTAATAAAACTGTTGAACATTGATTTAAGTTTGGATCTGAACGTTTACATCCTGTGATTGAATCCGCTATATATTGATGAAAATTTTATTAAAATTGCTTAATAAAAATTCTATTATTTAGGTGAACCGAATGTTAATACTTGTGAGGTTGTGAAGAACCTTTGGTCTAGTGCACTTACGTAAATCATAGAGAGGTGACCTAAAAATTTTGACTCTAGATTTTTTGATTAAATCATTCAATAGAGAGTTATTTGGAGACCTTTAATCTGAGATCGTACTGAGCCTTGATTTGCCAGCCCTTGCTTGGCTAAATAGGAACCAACGCTAACGTATATATCCTCGGTTTGCTAATTTTTGCCTAGGCCTCGGCCTTGGCTAGTTAAACAGGGCCTGATATACTTGTCTCACAAAAACGCAAGGGTAAGCAAACTGAGGCGTTTAACTTGCCGTTGTGGCAAATGAATAATAAAATGTCAGATTAATTTTTGTTTTTCTTTCCCCCAGGTTTGTTACGAAAATTCTAAACTAGGCCCAATGCTACAACAATCTCCACCCAAGCTTGAACTAGTATGTGTCCGGGTGTTTTCTCTATGGTACGATCTTCTGTAAAAGGATGTGAGCTATTTTTTAATGGTGTCTGTAGTAAGTAAAATGATCTGCAAACAGTTAACCCGAAATTTAAGGTACCAGTTTTTTAGGAATTATTGATAACATGATAATGGCCATAAATACATCTGTATCATTGCCTGTAATTGTGGGAGATACAGGCAATTAGAGCGTATAAATTTCCGCTTTCACTACGTGTAATTAATTTAGCCTTCACCACTATTGAAACCAACGACTTCTACAGAATCTTACATCGCCATCGCTGCACTTAAACTTACGCTCACTTTAGAGTACACATGAGATAAACCTAGGAGGACACATATTCACTGTTATTTCAAAGCATGTATATCTGAGAAACAAGATTTTCAGATACATGGTGATTTAAGGTAGCTAAAGCATATGTACATCTTGGAATGCCAATAATTATTTGGGATCAAATAATAATGAAATCGGTAAACTTAAGGGAAGTGCCCATTTAGTTTAGACGCCATTATTGAGTAATGCCTGTTTATAAGCAAAAACCTCTCACCTTGGTAGCCCCTAGCTATAAAATTTGTTTTGCTTTTGCATTAATTTGAAAATTATTAAAATACTTACGTAACACTCGTCCATTACAGATTGTGATTGTTGAAATAAGTACACTTAGTAATATAAATTTCATTGTTACCGATGATCCGTATAATTGAATGTCAGTACAATGATTGAACAATAAACATAAAATTATGACTGATATATATATTATTGAATCCTTAATTAAGGAACAAAAAAATAAATATATGACAGAGTCAACTAATTTATTCCATTTTCCATAATTTATTTGTTTGTATAATACTAATAAAATCATAGAATGTATTCGGTATTTCATTCGAATTAGCATTTTTAATTTTTTAATCGGAAAAATTGTGTTTATAATTATTTTTATTTGTTTCTTTTGTGTTTATATTCAATAAATAACAAATGGAAATTAAAGAGAATTGGAAAAAATACACTCGATCCAGGACTCGAATACGGCCTTCTTTGATTCATGTCAAGCGCCCTACTTATTAGGCCATTCGAGTTCTAGACACAGAGTGAAATTTTTTCAACTCATGGAATTTTTATTTATACTTTGTTTACTCACTTATTTATTATTATTACTTTTTGTTTTTGTTACTTTTAATTATGTATACGATATTTATTTACATCATGGTCTCTCGATTACAATTTATGATTTTTAATATGATACATACAGCGTAAACAAAAATTGCACTCTGTGTCTAGAACTTGAATGGCCTAATTGGTAGGGCGCTTGACATGAATCCAAGAAGTCCAATTATAATCGAAAGATCATGATGTAAATAAATATCGTATACATTAATAAAAGTAAACAAAAACAAAAAGTAAAAACAAATGTAAAATTGAAATTATAAATATTTAATAATTTTTGAGGTCCATATAGGAGGCTGAATATTTATGGAAATAGGGTAACACGGTTGTCGGGGTGTCCAATATTATCATTTCACACGATAGGGGGTTGTTCGAATACATTAAATCTGAATTTGCGTATTCGGAAATTAACCCTTTCGCCGCCATCTTGGATAATGACTTTTTTTTGCATTTTCATTCCAATTTGATGATTTTGATGTCGTTGGACTTGTTAATGTCAAAGTACACGGTACGATAGATAGAAAAAAAGTTATTCGTGTTCAAAGTCAAAATTTTTCAAAAAGTCGAATGAGCTTCTGATTTGACGAGAAATTCCAAGATTTCAGACTCTTCCAGAAGAAATATTCAGAGTTAAATTAATGTTAATACGACGAACCGAAAATGAAGGAGAAAAGTTTCAATAAAGTAATAGAATCACAATAAAAATATTTATAATCGGAGATAACAATTGCAACGTTATTCTTAAAACATGCACCATACTAAGTTGAACACCGAGCGTGGATGAAAATATTCAAAGGTCGACTTTGGGCTAGGATTGGACGGCGACAAATAAACCAATTTAAGATAGATAGATAAATCAAATTACGCGTAATTAAGCCCTTTTTAAAAAACGTTCTATTGATCAACCGCTGTGGTGCACTTTTAAAAAATTATTTGCAAAAACCGTTACAAAAATTAATAATTATTTTATTATTATTATTATTTAAAAATAAACTTTAATTTATCTTAAAAACAAGTGAACGAAATAGCAAATTAAAAAAATGAGAATGATCGCAGATGCAATATCTGATTTGTGGATTTTTATTTGTTTTTACCTTAAAGCTGTAAGTTAGAGCATTGAGTAAGCATATATAAGTAAAAGATTAAAGATCTTAAAAGACACCATACTTATTTAACTACAATTGTTGGATAAAGCAAATTTATGAAAGTAACTGCTCAGATTCCAATTTTTAATATACGAATTCAATAAATAAGGTCCTAAGAGTTTATTTGTAAAGTTTGTAATCCGACCCTGTGTCAAACATTGTCACAAAGTACTCAATAATGAAACAGCCTTGGCAATTTCTAAATTGATGCATAACAACGAATAAAACCACACATTAAGTACAATCAACTTTGATCCAGAGTTTATGGAAGAAATCGAAAAATTTAAATTCATTCATGGACGAAAATATAAGGAAATTACTTTTGAAAATTTATTAAGAGTCTAAAAATAAAACAAGAATAGAAAATAAACAATGCAAAGCTAGCAAGGTAAACTGCTTTAACGTGAATCAGTGAATTATCATTTTCTATTTTAATTACTAGAAAAAAATATGTTAAACTTGTTATTATTATTTCATACTTTTAATATGGAGGGTGATTTTACCTCTATATATATGTATTGATTTAGAGGTAATGTTCCATTCTATCGTGAGTTAAAATAGACTATTTTTGTTTCAAAATTCAAGATCCTTTGATTGAAAAAAATTATATTTTTGGCTATTGATCTGTAATTAAAGTACGTCAGCTCTTAATGAAGCGAAATTTACATGATTCTTTTTGTTTGCTATTTGATGAACTGATAAAGATACGTTTGATAACGTGGAAAAATGAGTCGGACTCAAAAATCGTACAATTCGAATACAGTAAATTTTCAGACTTTTATTAATATTTATAGAGATTTGTGTAAAAAAACATTAAAACTTTGGAAAAACTATTTAAAAGGAATCAAAAGAATATTATAATAATCTTGAAAAGATACAAAATAATAAAATTTACAGGTTTGACAGAAAAAATAATCGAAACAAAGTGTAAAAAATGGATAAAAGTACAATAAAATTGGTTAAGATGAAATAAAATAGAAAATAAATGACAGACTACACATTTAAAAACACTCATTAATAAATAATTAAAACAGTTTTAAAAATAGTAAAAATAAAAAAAAGTGTCATGTCACAGTTTATATTATAAATTAGAACAAAGCACGCGGCACACACATATCACAGATAACACTTCACAGTTGGGGGAGGCATGGCGCAGATGTTCGGGACATCCAATACTTGTGTGCAGGGTCACAGAGACTAATCGTGGTTTGGAGATATTCCCAAAGACTTCGCAACCCTATAGTTCTGAGCTAGCCATGACCCAAGCGAACCAACGACAAAAGCATCCAATAAGACCCTATAGCCTTTCGAGGATAACTTTCAAGTTGGTTATATTTGTCGAGCTTTTGCTGTCGAGCCACCTCTAGGGCATCTGGGGATTAAAAAGGGATCAAAAGAGTATTATTACACATAGTGTAACAACAGGAGTGACGGAGTTGGTTCCGCCCTAGACCGAATATCTAGAGGACCCGGGTTCGAGTCCCGGCTTCTGTGTAGTTTGTTTTTTTCTATTTGTTCAAATGAAAATAATTCATTTACGTTAATCTATTAAAGTATAATGCATGATGGACTTTAATTTATGTAACAAATGAAAACTTTGATTTGATAATAAAAATGAGTATTGGCCTATTGTATTCATACTTTTTTATTTTATTTTAAAAAAATCATACGTTTTGCCTAATACAAAACATAGATAAATAAAAAAAACACATGAACTGTGAAGTCCAATCGGAAATGGATTTTACCCGAAAAATTTCTCGAGAAAGGACAAACTAGAACTTGTAACTTGCCTTGTAAAAAGTAACATGTTTTAAATATACATGTGTATATTTATACATAGAGGTTGGTTGTTTTCGTATCAGATTTTTTCTATTATTGTTGCTATATTGCTATATTTTACAAGGTATTTAAAAAGTAAAAAATTCGCGAAATATGGAATTTTTATATCAATAATATATTATTGTCTTTTTTATAAAAAGCCTTGTTAAAATCGACAGCCTCCAGATTGAGCTTTTGAACTTGAAAATTTCGTCAAGATATTAATAACAGCCAATTATTGAAAAATTAAACATTGTAAAATTTGAAAATGTTAGGATACCAAGTCTAAGCTATTTACCAAGGGTGTTTTTAATGTTACAAAAATCAAAGTCTTTTCGCAGTTCTTCGCAATTTACTCAAAAACTGTACATTTAAGATAAAAAATGGGCCAGTTCACAGTTTTCGAGCGTAAAAGTTTGGGTCAATATGTGCATTTTGATTTTCTCTAGTTAGTAGATGTAAATGTTTATTCTACAGGGAAAAATCTAAAACTTGTTATTGCTGTTTTGCAGATTTGTGCAAATCATATGATATTTCATATAATTTGATTGGAGAGATTTAATTAAAATTGACATTGGCGAAAAATGAAGCTTAAAATCAATAAGAATTCGCGCTATTTCCAACGCACTTTGAGTTTTAAATGTTAGTGTAAAGCTAGTTTCTTCAGTTAAAATAAACAATTCTAGTTAATGTATAATTAATTAAAACAGGTTCGGTTCAAATAAATACCACGTGCAGATATTTTTTGTATCTGATCTTGCACCAAAAGAATTGCAATTAATTTCAATATTAATGAATGATTCTAATCAAATTCATATTAGAAACGTTTCAACAATTTTAATTAATTGTTAGATTTTTTTCATGAATATAGAGAATGGACTGAGAGTTTCATAGGTTAGGTAGGTTAGGTTAGAGCGGATGTTCTCGAAGGGGACACACTTAGACCATAGGGTCGTTTTGTGATACCGAAACGAGGGTTGGTCTATCACGACTACTACTCAATGAACTATTTGAAGAAGAACAACGGGAGTGCTTTGACGGCGGTGGATTCCTAGTCGAAGAGATCGTCAAAGAAATGCTGACTCAAATGAGCTTCCGCTCTCCATGGAAAGAAACGGGCAGCGACAGAGAAGATGAGGCATCGCACAGTGGAATAATTATTCCAAATTTCCGGACAAAATATAATGAAAGGATTTTATGCTCAAAATTGATTTAAAAGACTATTTAGATGCAAAAGTACCTTTTCTTTGGCAATAATAGAAATTTTTAGTCATATACGCCTTCAAACCCAATTATTTCTTTTTCTTCTTCAATTTTTTTAAATTTTTTTGTTCTGAGACACTTTTTTCCTTATCTATGCTTGATTTTGTTTCCACGTAAGGTGATTTTGGAATTATGAGATACAAAGTTTCACTGGAAAACTGCTTGCTCCTTTTGTTTGACTTTTGCCTTCTTAAGCTATCTTAATCTCTATCCTTATCTTAGTTTTAAAAGAAAAGGCGCAGGTTCGCGCTAAATCTTTTTTCATAAACATTTTAAATACTAAAATTTTACCTTGCTAGAAAAAATTTTGCCGGATAAAACCTTATACACAAATAAAAAGCTTTGGGTATGATAAATTTAATGAAGAAAATTACCTTTTTTAACAGCAAATATGAATCACAATTACATTTGTAAACATTAAATACTAATAAATAAAGCACAAATCTTCGTCTCCAATATTAGATAAAAAATTGTTACTTAATTGCATTAAAAAACACAGTAATCGTAAATTGAATGACACGGTAAATCGAGAGCTACGACAATAATAACATGCATCCGTAAAAGCAGGTAGATTGCGACTTGCAAAATAGGCAGTGGTCGCGGTTGAGGTATTGTGCGGCGCTAAATATCTGTCTCTATATGTGCTATAAACAAAAGGAAAAGAGACAGATATTGGCCGCACGGTCCCTTCCTCTCTTTCTAGTGATTGATTAATTTCATGAGGGTGTTGCTGAGTGCATTATCTACGTCTGCTGATTTTTTAAAGACAAAGCTTCACTAATAAATTGTAAAATAGTTGAAATTTTCTTATCATATTACATCATCACTGCCTTAAGCAAAGCATAAAATATTTGTTGACCCTTGTTCTTTCAAAATAAGTTTAGGTGGTCCTAATGATGATTGATACCTAAAAGTTTTCTACATCTTGAACTAAGAAATCTGATTTCAAAATTGTTTTGTACTCATTTTCTATAAGATTACCCAGATAGAAAGTATTTAACAGATATGTGATAATCGTTTTTATGGAAATTAGAATTTCTTTCTTGGGACGTACGAAAAATAATTAAATTGGCCGATGAATTTGACAATATTACTTAAATTTTAACTTTCTGTTTGAAAACTTGAGCTTTTTTATTTATTTTTTATTTCGTGTTTCTCAGTACCTATTCATATCTACTATACCTATCTTGGACGAATATAAAAACTTTTATCTCAGTGTAATAAAAAATAGAGCATTGAAATTACTTTCGAAAAATAAATAAATTTTTAAAAATATATTTAATAACTTAAAAAATAAAGAATACTTGTTATGGGAACAATTCATCATACGTAAATTTTAATGTAATCTTATTGGCTATGTCTGTAAATACATCAGCTATCGAACGTTCTAATGCTGGTGCAATTTCATTAATAAATGTCTGTGAATTATCATTAATAATTTGATTGACAGCTGGTCCTAATACTGGATCTCCATTAAATAAATTACTAAAATATAATTTAGCTTTTCCAATACTTAATTTTAGTTTCAATCGATCAAATAGTAAATGTTCAGCATCGCCTTTTTTGATTTTATGCCCCTGCATTGATACGTTACTTTTATAATTTGCTAAAACAAAAGAAAATAGAATATAAAATGGCTTATATAAACATTTTAGGGTCAATCCTTTCAATCAGGAACTAGTTTTAAAAAAGTTTCATTCAAATAGACCGAGGGATTCTTGGTGGACAGTGGGTTACAGACCTTAAAATATAGTTTTGAAAAACGGGTTTTGCACTCGGTTTATTTATATACAGAGAGTCCGTCGTTTGTGAAATAATTCGAAAAATATTCCTCGGATTACCTTGAAATTTTCAGAGAATGTTTTCCACAATTTAATTTATCTTTTTTCGAAGAAGTATGCAATTTTATCTCCTCTCTGTGTCAAGGTGACGCATTTGAGAGGAGTGTGATGGATATTAATTAGTACGTTTCAGATGTTATGTATCATTTTGTTTCAAATGCTATAAATTACTTTTGATGATTAAAATTGCTAATGTGTTAAAATGTTTAAATTTTAGATAAGGATAAGGTAAGGCTTGAGCATGAAGCTGCGGCACTAATCAATTTTCTCAATAGATGCTAGTTATTTTTATTTTCTCTGTAATATATAAAGATGAAAGGCAAATGTTAAGAGAAATGTTGAGTAGGTTTATTTAGCATCGCTCTTTAAACCAACTGGTATTCCAACTTATGGTATTATAACTTAATTCTTGACATACAACTTATGCCCCCGAATTGGCTGGAGCCGAGACATGAAGGGGAGGAAAAAATTATTTTCTTCTCTTTTAAACATAACAGCGGTTTAAAGAAAGTTTATAATCGATTTTTATAGAAAATAATTTTTGTGCACACCGAAACTGGATGGCGGCTTTTGAGCAAAGAATTCTTGATTAAAAAAATTTTTTTTCTCAGGAATGGCCGAATAAAAACTCCCTCTCTTTTGGGTGGCAACCCAAATTTACTGTATAAATCGGATATAAACTTTAATTAAATCCCTGTTTTGTTTAAAAGAGAAAAACATATTTTTTTTACTAGCCCTCCATATCTCGACTCTTGTTCATTTGGGGCATAAGTTATAAAGGTTAGAAATAACACCAGGAACTCGAATACCAAGAACCAGTTAGTTGAATTATTTTATTCATATAGTTCATTGCTAAAACTATAGCTATTTAGTCTATGTTTCAGAAATGTGCTTTGTATAACAATTATGATCAAGCAATATAGTTTTCAATCAAAAATTATAATTTTATACAACTCAATGAATATTACTATATTACAGATGCAAAAGAGCGATCATCTATGCCATTGTACTCAAGTCTCTTTTCCCGAAGGATTGAGATATTTTCTTTTGATAAAAACTAGTACATAATTTTTTTACTTACTAAATGTTCCATTTATATTTCCATTTCCATGTAAATTCAATAACAAAATTCTGGCATTGAGATTATATTTACCTTCGAAATATAATTTTGGTAGAAGTATCTTAAAATCAAATTTATTGTTTTCTAGATCGGATCTAAAATCAAATCATAATGTTAGTGATTATATTTCTCAGTTTATTATTCAGTATATACTATAACCAATACATATTTGTTGTAAATATTGCCATCACTTTTTTTTGTTATTTACCAATTTTATTTTCTTTACGTATTCCTGGCGGTTCTTCACTCATTTTTCAAGGGCGTGAAATCATTATTTGGTTGGCGTGAAACTTTATAATTTTTTTAAGAGTTTTCTTAAATATTCATTGGTGGAAAAAATATTTATAAAGAAAAGCCATTTTCCAGAAATGAATGGTTAAAGTTGCATTTGAATTTCAAGCACTACGATTATACCCTTTACCTTATCGATTTGAAATTTGGATATTTTATAGGTACTCATATTCTATCTGGCCTGGTTACTTTTATTTTTCGAAAATCTTGTTAATTTTCCCAATTTTCACTGTTCACTTTTAGGTACTTTTTCGTATTCCACTATATCTAAATTTGAACAGTGAAAATTGTGAAAATTAACAGGATTTTCGATAAATAAAAGTAACCAGGGCAGATAGAATTTGAGTACCTATAAAATTTTCAAATTTCAAATCGATAGGGTAAAGGGTATAATCGTAGTGCTTGAAATTCAAATGCAACTTTAACCATTCTTTTCTGGAAAATGGCTTAAGTAACACAGAGTATAAAACATATGCAAAATTCACGTGTATTTTGGTAAAGTAAAAATCGATTATGAATGAAAAAAAAAGTGATTAAGAAAATTATATACCGATTAATTATTCACACGAAATCTATGTAGGTACGTCAGACAATAATTAAATACATATAGGTGATTTAATTAAAATTTTATTAAAAAAATTTTAATACATAACTTTGTAGCAATTTGTAAGTAATTATTACAAAATCAATTTTATTGATTTTTTATAAAAATACTATTTTTTCCTCATTAGCTACAATGGCAAATTGCTTTGAATAATTATTGTTAGAAATTTCACGAATTTAATGTTTCATTACATGTTCACAATTTTAATAAAAATTTTTTTCATTTTTTAATTCAAGGAGTTGAAAATTAATATCTATCAATCGTGAAAGTTTGTGAGGATGTTTGGATGTTTGTTACGTTTTCACGCAAAAACTGTCGGACTGATTTATCGTAACTTTACAGTACCTTATGCAATTGAACATTATTACTAGCTTATAATTCATCTAGCTACGATAACAGGAATATATCGATAAATCCACATTGTCTTACAATTGTAAATATTATTAATCCGTTACACCCATACATTAAAAAATTTTGAATATTATTAATTTCGAGTGTAGCAAATTCCGTGGACGAAGGTTGTCTAATTTTCCACGGAATGGAAGTATATTATCTATCTTACGAGTGTTAAAAAATTAAAAAAAAAAAAAAAAAAAAAAAAAAAACACAACTAAGTTCTCTTCGTGGTCGCAAATGACCTAGACATTAAAAGCGACCTTAAATAAAAACAAAAAACAAAAAACTGAGTTAAATATAAACTGAAAAGAAAAAAACAAGTCTAGCAGTTTAACATAGCGTCTTTAACATTCGGGACCCATTAAAATCTACACCGGGTCAAATATTCCCAATAATGGGTCCCGACTATTATAGTCGCTATGTAAACTGTAGGACTTTTTCTTTTTATTTGCAATTTATTTTTAACTCAGTCGGGTTTTTTATTATTTTAATAATGTTTTTTATTGTATAAACGTTATATCGAAAGCCAAGTATAGCAAATCTACTCCTTTACTACATGTTTTATACATTTGCGTGAATGTATGATTTAAAAAAAAATTATAAATGGCGAATAAAATTATTTGAGTACATCGTTGAGGTTCATTAATAAAACGATTACATATATTTTTTTTTAACAATTAAGAAAATGATAGAGTTTTTTCTGTAAGTTCAAACTACAATAACGAAATAATTATTTCAAAGTTCATGAGTTAAAAATGGCAACATATTTCAAGGCTATTTCAAATTATCCTAATTTTGTGTGCCAATCGTTTACATTATTTCTTAATATCACAATATGTAATATGAATACCTAATAAATCAAATAGTTTAATAGTTTAATAGTTTAAAGTAATAAATTATTGCAAAATAATTGAATTAATTAATAATTTTTTATTAATTTGATTGAGTAGTATGATTATATTTATACCTTAAGAGCCAGCATTCCTATTATTACAATTCCTATTAAAATAAGAAAAAAGAAAATATCGACCTTGTTCAGTGTTTGGAATTATTTTTAGGTACGAAAAAATAATTCCAGAAAATATATGATGGCTCTATTACTATTTTTAGTGAAGAAAATAACCCGGAATATATCATCAAATGTGGAAAAGTGGTGGAACTGCTCCGATTTCAATAATTCTTATTTGCACGTGTTCCTTAGATCTTTAGGAACATTCAGCCGCATTAAACTCTGCATAGTAATGAAAAATGAGGGTAGTTTTTCCACAATCAAAGTACTCCAAATGGGAACAGTGAAAAATCAAATTTTCACTCCGAAAATCGTCTCCTAAAAGTTTCCGAGGTCAATGATCATTTTCTCATTATTCTTTACTATGCAGAGGTCAGTGCGGTTGAATGCTCCAAAAGGTCTAAGGAACACGTACCAACAAGAATTTTTGAAATCGGAGCTGTTTCACCACTTCCACATTTTCCGTTTTATAAATGTACTACTATATTAAGAGTTTAAATTATTAAAAAAACTTACTCCAATGTTTGAATCACAAAATTTGCTGGTCCCCATACACGTACATTAGAGATCAATGCTTCTATATTGGCACTCTTTGGTCCACGAGTTAGAGAAACTTCTGGTATTTCCATAGGTTCTATAGGTGGTACTTCTAATTCAGGTATACCTTCTAATAATTTTGGTCGTATTTGTTCCACTGAATTTCGTATGCAATCATTTACATTTGGTTCAGAACGTTTACATACTTTTATATAATCAGCTGAAATAAAACAAAAAAAAAACTGTTAAATAAAGTTTTCGGAACATTTGGTTGTATGAAGAATATACAGGGTACTTTTTTAAGTTGACATATGCTTGAAGCTCGAAATATAACTTTTATCGAAAAAAATGCTTTATTCAAAAAATTTTGGATGTATATGGCGTACATTTTAGGCAGACAGTAAACTTGGCCTAGGTTTTCAAGCTCAATGAAAAGCTCACTTTACTCCATAACTGGTAATCGATAGATGCACACTTTTGTTAAAAGTTGTTATTGATTAAAAAGTAATATTTTATGTTCGTTCAAATCGATATTCCTATAGATAACAAAAATATGAGGGTCTTCATGTTAAATGCGACACTGTATAATAAAATAATATAAAAAAATTATAAAAACACAAATTTGTGGTTATCTATTTAATCGTGCATTTTAAAAGCCTGAAAATTCGAATGCCGGAAGGGACCGTGCATGGCCTCAGTCGACTTGATGCAGAAAATAACTACAATAAGTTATTAGTGTAGAAGTTTTTGGTACATAACTATAATTTTTGTTACTTTTAGTAAAATTTGCTGATGATAATAAATTTTATTACTATACACAATTTTTTCAAGTTCACTGATCATGTTCTGCTTGAGAAAACAATGAGCAAAATTTATTTTTTAATAAAGTTGTTAGTTTAATAGCTAAGAAACGTATAAAGTGTTTTATAAAAAAACGTTTAACAATTGAGGTATTCAGTGGCGGATTTACCAGCAGGCTGAGTAGGCTGGAGCCTAGGGCGGCAAATTTTAAGGAGCGGCAAATTTAGTTCATAAATTTTTTATTTCGATTGACAAAATTTAGAAAAAATTATAATACACACACAAAATACGAATTTCAAAAATTATAGAGGAATTAAAATATTCAACAAAAACCGAAATATAGTCCTATATACAGTGCTAAATAATAAATATCTCAAAATCTCTGCATAAACAATTGCTAAACGCTTTTGATTATAATGTAATGATCATGAATTTTTAGAATATCGCAATAGCGATTCCATATTATAGTCGAAATTTAGTTATTTTTACATATTTTCTTCACTGATAATTACTATAATTTTTTCTCCGTGTACCTAATAATTATGAGATCTCCTTACACAATTCAATCTTGATACAATATCGATGGTCTAATCATGATTGCTGCAGCAAGTTTGCAAATTGTCAAATTCTATTCCAGAAAGTTATTTCTTTATGCGTAAAAAATACTGACTAATTTTTATTAAATAAAAAACTAGTTCGATATCTTATAGAGATTCAGAACAAGTATAGTCTTTTTGGTACATGTTTGAGATATTTTTTGCATAAAATATTGTTTTTTGATAATTCTTTGCTGTAAAAATAATCAAGGATCTAACACGGTACCATAGTTCTCGATGATACTAACCATACGGGAAAAGTTGATGTAATGAGGATAATGGAGCACAAATCATAAAGTTGCAATTTTATTGATAGATAATTGATATGATTGTGAACTAAGATATCAAAATTTAGAGGCGGCAAAAATTGAATAGCCTACGGGCGGCAAATCTCTAAATCCGCCACTGGAGGTATTATTGAATACATAGTTGTTGGTAAATGAAAATTAATGGGACTGTTAATTAATTTCTATTTACTCAGAAATAAAGTTTAAAAAATTTTATAGTCGTCTCTAAAAAAGTATCTTATCAAATGTAAATAAGCTTTTCTATGGAAATGTGTTGCTGTTTCAGTTGCCAGAAATCTCGGTTAGGTTAGGTTACAGTGCCTGTCCTGTGATGGGACACAAACCAAAAGATCCGTTGAGATATCGGAGTTCTACCATCCCTGGTCACTACTCCATGAACGATTTGGAAATGTTTAAGAATAACAGATTCCCTCTGACGTCAACGAACTCAGGTGTCAACGAACTAAAGCGTCAGGCATCTAAGTGTATTTAAGTGAGAGAAGTGAGAGATATATGACTGAAACTATTTGAATGTATAGTTTCAGGTGGAATTGTAAAAAAATTGATGTGAGAATGTGTGCGTGATGCAAGTTTATGGTTGCAGTATATTTGAGGGACAAAATATTTTATTTTTTAATAATTAGTAAAGTTATCAAGTGGTCATAGTGTCTGACAAATTCGCTTTTGCGTTTTTGAGACAGTTAGCATCAATATGACGTTATCAAACTCATTTAAAAACGCAACACTTTCGAAAAAAGGTTGTAGGGAGAAAGTTTAGTAGACTCGCTATAAAGAAGTCACTCAAGAGGTTTCAAGTGTGTGTGTCCCGTGAATTATATTATCCAAAGAAAAAAATCACGTTAAGTAAACATACGGTATAAAAATGCATAATTAAAAATATTTTACATGTATTGTAGCTTTACCTTGATGAATATACAAAAAGTAGCTTGTATTATTATGAAATATTAATACTTTGTTTTGACGTATCTGATTTATCCAAGAGCTTGCCGTTGGTAGTTTTATAAAAACTAGATTAATGTTTTTCAATAATTCTTATTTTTAATATCAATTAGAAAATAATTGACATAAACAATCAACATATTTGTATAAACAAATGATAAAAATATATTTTTATATGACGCTAGTTATGCTATTTATGGTAATAAATATATATCTTTTAGAGGACAATTCTAGATGCATTATAAGGTTAATAACTAATTTTGAAGTACGATTGTACAGGCTGTTGGAGAAGTTTACATCAAAAACGAATTAGATTCTCATTAAAAAAAAACAATTTAAGGTAGTACGAGCAAGTATAGACTAGTTGTTGAAATTATTTGTACTTTATTTTCAACTTTGATGATTAATTTTGTTATAACTTTCATAAATGTAGACGAAAAATATCGAAAGCGAATAATTAAACAAAATTGTTAATTTTCGGTATTTTGAAAATTACTCCTGATATCACAAACTTTTTATTCTTACTTTTCATCTTATAGTGTCAAGTTATAACATAATTCACCATCAAAATTGAAAATATATATTTTTTTAAATTTGTGTCACCAGTACCGTTCTTATACATCCTTAATTAGTCGGACATAACGGTTTTTTTTTTTTTTTTTTTTTCAATAATTTAGTTTGGTTTTAACTTTAATTTAAATAGTTTTTTATTTTAATTTTTTATGAAAACAAATAATCCATCTACCGTTTTCCCATAAGACCAATGTTAAATATGCCTACTTTTGAAGTGAAATTTATTTACTTAAATAATCGGACAACCTCCCTCCCCCTTTTAAATTTTCATAATTGATTTAGACTTAGTCCAACTTCATATAAAAAAATTAAGCCTTTTATCCAAAATTGCCCTACATCCTTAAGTTTAAATAAAAGGGTAATATGCAGTTCCTAGAGTCAAACGTACCTTGAGTCGTTCTGTGTTCTAATATAATAATATAATAATAATGGGGGTTTAATCTCCGTTTCTCTGGCATATACGTCTATAACAGAGGCCACCCACATCATTATTTTTTAATCTTTATTTATTTTAACTACATCCATATTTACAATTACAATTTTCATGTGGGTGGAATCGGTTACTTCGCTCCAAGCGACGACAATGTGATCAGTTCTACCATTCCCATTAATTATAATTGTTCACACTGCCGCTGCCTGGATTCGAATCCGAACCTAAGTCTAAGTAGACAATAGGTCAAAGACTAACGCCTTAGACCGCTTGGCCACTTGTTTTTTGCTTATTGATATTAACAGCATTTGTATTGAAATGAGGGTATTTTATCAGAATGTAAGTGGGATGAAGACTGGTTGTTAATCCCTACTAGAAATTGGCCCGAAGGACACATTGTAACCAATTGGATATTTATGAGGCCCAGTTGAGCAATCCCACTTGGTATATGGCTTGATGTATAAACAATCCGGTACTGGTATGTTAAAATAAAATGAATATATATTTAATTGTTACATAATTTTTTATAATTATGTGATCTGAATTCTTAGTTCAATGTTAAAGCATTTTAAGGTCAATGTTAAACAGCAGTTTTGCAAAAAAAAAAAAACTTGTTACGTGTCTCAATGTTAATAATTATCAATAACATTTTCCTTCTCATATTTCAGAAAATATTAGAAATACGTTAATGAGACGCCGGACATTGTATGCTATTTATTAAACAAGTTTATGTGCTTGGGATGATAAGCAATATTAATTAAATACAATCTTGCAAAAAGCACAAACAAATTAATTCGAATAAATTATATTTAATTGTAATTTTGAAAAAAATAAAAGTAATATGGTAATCTTAAGTAATTACAATCTTTTTTCAATCAGTTTCTAGAAAACTATTTTTAAACAAAATTTACTTCATGGGGGATTGTTGTACCTTGGATAACAAATAACATTCAAAACTTTTTTAAGTATTATTTTATTGGCTAGTTTCTTAACGCGGCTTGCCATGGTGAACAAACTGGCAGAATTCATCACGTAACAGTGTGAGATATGCTGTGTGTGAGTCACATCCATGGCAGCCACGATACATTCATCTACTTTATATTTATTTTAGTACTTGTCGGATAAAGAAATACCTACATAAAATAGCCATTCATAGAGAGTCCTCAATAACAGCTCCAACTTTAATTTTTTTTTTCAAAATGACTATTTTTGTACATTATTTAAAGTCAGAAACATTTCAGATGGGTGAAATAATCTGGAGGAGGAATAGGCAATGTCGCGACTGATATATCCACGCCCAGCCTGAATCGATTATGATAGAAGTTTGAAATTTCGAGAAGATATTGATTTTATACTGTAGGTGTCACATAAGAAAGAATTTTTTGAAATTCATTCCCTTAAAGGGTGAAATAGAGGATGAAAGTTTGTATGAAAATATATAAAAGTCGTCATTTTAAAAATTATTTCACCCATAGACTGCTATTTTATCACCAATTAACACGAATTGTATTTTATTTTCAAAAAATTTGGGGTGCCGCACCAAAAGTTAAAATCCATTTTTATTGTTAGTAAGTTAAAATACATCGTTTTGTGGAACAAAATAACGTAAGAGTGAATTTTTTATATAAGTTGCCAAAATATTGTTTAAACAATATAAATAACTAGCAGTTATCCACGTTATTGCCTTCAATTCTCTTAACTTCGCTATTATTATACCATGTATATATGAAATATACATAGTATATTAAGTTTAGTCCCAAGTTTGTAACGCTTTAAAATAATGATGCTAGGAAAAAAATTTTGTCATAGGTGTTCATAAAATCACCTAATTAGTCCATTTCCGGTTGTCCGTCCGTCTGTGGACACGATAACTCCAAAACGAAAAAAGATATCGAGCTGAAATTTTTACAGCGTATTCAGGACGTAAAAAGTGAGGTCAAGTTCGTAAATGAGCATCATAGGTCAATTGGGTCTTGGGTCCATAGGACCCATCCTGTAAACCGTTAGTGATAGAACAAAAGTTTAAATGTAAAAAATGTTCCTTATCAAAAATTAAACAACTTTTGTTTGAAACATTTTTTCGTAAACCTCACTGTTTACCCGTGAGGGCGCCAATTAGGCGGAAATTTTATAATATGTACTATACTTGATTATCAGTTATGTATGTGTCACATGTTTGTATGTGTAATGTAATAAAGAAATCAACACTGACTATGCATGGTATTTCAACAATTAACTCAGTCAATTGTGTGTTTTCACTTGCTCACTATTTAATATTGTTACTTTTAGTGCGAAACCTTAATAATTTTGAAAAAAAAATACGATCATGTCACTTGCTGATAATGCAAAGGTATGTATATATTTTCATACAAACTTTTATCCCCTATTTCACCATTTTACAGGATGAATTTCGAAAAAACTTTTCTTATGGGACACCTAGTGTATGTATATATACAAAACGAATCATTTTGAGAAAAAATCATCAAAATCGGAGCTGATATTGACGAGCTGTTATTCACACTCTTCATTTTTAAGGCCTAAAACATACTATCGACAAAAAGTTTATAATTATACTTTATTTATGCCCTTCATATAGACTGCATCAACCAATAATTTTTAGGAGTGAACTGAAACTTCTGTTTTCTGTTTCACTTGAAAACTGAAGAACATTTTTCTCAGGAAACTGCAATTTTTCTTCATAAACTTTCTCATAAATTCTCTCATAAATTCTTGTCTTTTACGGTGATCCCAATAATCGCCAAGCTACAACAGTCTACCCTCTTGATGATTTTCAATAATTTTATCAACAAAAAATACTCTCATACTAATTACAAAATGAATCGTGTACAAAGTAATAAAATCAAGAGCACGTGCCAAAATTTGAAAAAGCAGTATTCTATGCGTTAAGTGGCCTTGGATAATGTGGTTCTACAAAACTAGAAGAGGTGATTTTTGAGAAAGTTTCCATGTATTGCCTCATCGCATCGTACTTGATTTAAGTATTAGCTAGAATAAGTGGTGATTGTAATAAAATTTTTGTTTTTTACTTTCAATGAGCTTGTGCACTAACTTTTTTAAATTCTTTAAAGTCAAGCATAGATACATTTGTGATTTACGAATTAGAATCTTTTTAGAAATAAATTTTGTTAAACCTTCCGGACTCACAATAAAAATATTTAATTTTATTTTAGATTTATAAAAATTATTATTAAAATCCAAAATATGATAAAATAAAATGGGACCCACAAAAAATATATATAGGTATTTATTTCATTCAACATTTCTAGTAAAATTTCATTTTTTAATTAAAATTGTATTTATTTATTTTAGTATTAAAACTATGCTATTACTTTGTGACATGCTTTAAAACTTAGATATTCGTGAATTGCTAGTTTTCGGTACTTTTGCTTCTAATTGTATGTCTCAAATATCCTAAAGGGTATTTGGACATGAATTTTTCAATGGAATTTTACGCATCCGTTCTTGAGTCATTGACCCTAAGCAGAAAACATAATTTCCTAATTTTGTATTAAATGATTCTTTTATGTAATTTCTTTGGCCATTATTAATTAAATATTCCGTCAAATATATCGATGCTTTAGGAAATAGTTAAATCTAGATGTAGCTGATGTAATATTTGACCAAAATATTATATTATGTCAATAAAAAAAAAAATTGAGTTTTATAAATATTTGTGAGAATAGCAAGAACGGTGTCATTAGATTTAGATAGTAGAAAGTAAATGTCTTATTATATGCACTATTTCATAACACATCATAAGTAGTACTAATTTTTATAAAAAATTTCCTGTATATGATTTTATTTCTGAAGTGGCTGTTTGTGAGATATAAATATTATTTACGCTTCTCAATTAAGAAATAGATACATTTCAAATCAAAGTTCCAAAATTAAATAGATAGAAAAACATAACGCACAGACTAAAGAAAAATTATTTTATAAAACCTGAAATTAAAACTAAATAATTAAAACAATTTTATTCACTGGCTCTATTTTATTCATTAATAAAATAAATTTTTTTTTTGCGTTCATAATTATAAAGGCTTCGATTTATATTTATTTTTTATATAACTAATAAAATGAATTTACACATATGACGTTTACCATAGTTTTACAATACAGCGGAACTCCGGTAATCCAACCCCTGGCTAATCCGGCCGTTGTAATCCGATATGCCAGCATATAGAATCTTATGATTGGATTTGTTTTTTGTCAGATTACAAGGTATTCTCTTGTAAAAAACTCCGGACTATAGATGGTTTTAGGCTAATCTCCATAATCCGACAAATTCGATACTTCGACACTGCCCATCATCCACTATAATTTATATAGTCTTCATCGCGTTTCCACCATAACTTTCTAATATGCCCAATTTCAAAGATCTGTGTACTTTTGATGATTCTCAAATTGTTTCGACTATGGCTTGAGTGCTGGATTCATTGAAATTGAGTTTCAATTTTCATTTTAATCAGGACAATAGTATACTTAAAAGAAATAACAAAAAGTTTGCTATTCTCAATAGTCAAGAAAAGTGATTTTATTTTTTACAATTTTCCTCCATTTTCAGCTCCTTTGGTAGTTGTAAAATTCTTGCTACTTTTACCCACATATATTGTTGTCAATAACTTTCTTTTAACATTTACAGCACGCACTCAAGCCACGATTAAAACTTTAAATTTCTTTTATAATCAAATTTACAACAATCTTTGAAATTTCGCTCATTATGGGCCCTCCACCTACAACCGCAATTAGGGTATCAATCTTCGATTTGAAGAGAGAGGTGAAAATTTAAAATTATTGTATTCAACTTGGAGCTCAATTCAGTGCTCGGTGAACAGGTGCACTCTATCCCTGTTTACTGTCTCTAAGACGTTATTCAGAGCCATAGCTAACTATCTGATTTTTCAAACAGTAAAGCTTATTTTCAGTAGATACCTACTGATATTCAAGTTCATAGCCGATTATTATTAATTTTGATAACTTTAAAGACGAATAGCCGAGCATTCATTATACACCAAGCGTACAAAACAATTCTTCAACTTATGTAAACGTATATGAGATAAAGCCATGCAGAGTTGCTAGCCATAGTAGCTTTCAACTTCGTTAACGATTTGTGCCCAAAAACAGTTTGTGAAACTCCATGAAAAATACACAATGTTTACTCATTAGTCGAAGTCTGGGAAGGTCCACAATGCACGAAGAAAATATGCCATAAAATTACTAATTACTTTAATGAAGTACTTACGCCACTTTATTTAGAATACTGCTTACTTTATTCTACATGATTTTTTGAAATCATTACCAAATTCTTTGAATTTTAGAGACACTATAAAAGGCGTTTTCGACTCAAAAATTTTCAACGAAATTCCGAAAAAGTTAAACAAATAATTCATGTATTTCAAGCTGAGTAAAACAGCTAATACTAACAGACGAAGTCAAGATACTATATGTACACTACAAATAGTTTATTTAGATTTAATACAGAAATTTAAAGGATATAGAAGATAATTTTGAGTGCTACAGTTTCAGTATTCTACCTACTACAGGAAATTAAAAAAGTATCATTAATCTAAATTTGCAAATAGTAATAATTATATTCACAAAAAACATAACATAATTATGTGTTTAACATAATTATAACAGTTAGTATAAAAAATTGTTTAAAATTATTATAATATCTTTTCCCGTAGAGTAGGATGTGTCCGCATAGTTATTTAGAAAATCATTTTATTTTATTAATGATTTTATCGATGATTTACTTAGCTTTGAACTAATTAAGAAATTGAAAAAGCAACGATACAAGATTTTCTTTTGTGTATTTTTACAATTTGTTATTTTTCTTTTCTCACGAGCGTAAATGAAGTTAGAAAAATAAAAAATTTTTTACACACAAAAAAAACCCGGACTTCAAAAAACACTATGCCAAAACAAATTAATTTGCACTAGCAAAAAAATAACGATAATATAATTTAGTTACAATTATTGTTATTTTTGGAGTCGGTGTCAGCCAAGGAAACAACTGTGACAGGCAAACTTACTGCATTAACTTGGCTGACACCGACTCCAAAAAATAACAACAATTGTAACTACATTATATTATCATAATTTTTTTTACTGTTTAGTGCAAATTAATTTGTTTTGGAATAGATTTTTTTTTATGAAAAGTTTTTTATTTTGTGATTTTTAGTGAATCTGAAGTACATTATTTGCCACTAAAAAATCATAATCGAAATCGCTTGGCATTATATGGAGTTTTTCGTCCATTTATCGTGCACATACATAATGCAAATTAAAGACTTGATTATGATTTTCTCGTGGATGCCATTGTCAGAACTGAACCAAATTGAAATTGAACCATGCGGGACCAATCCTCAAAATCGGTTCATTCAGTCCAAAGTTCTGAGGTAACAAACATAAGAAACATACAGTCGAATTGAGAACCTTCTTCTTTTTTGAAGTCGGTTAAAAAGCATTCAAGAACACTAACTGAATGTTACTGTGTTAAAATAATAACTCCAGTAATAAGACGTCAATTTAAGCATACACATTTTTTAGAGAACCAAGTTTTATATCACATAAATATGAAATTGGAATCAACTATTTCCAATTCTGCTTTTTCAGTGCTTCAAATGATGGTGGCTGATTATCCTGAGACAATCCGCTGATAATTTCAGCTCCTCAATTATTTTGAGAGGCTGAAAATACCTCATTCATACATATACCATGTACCACATTAACTCAACACAACTCAATTTATATTGTGATGGCAAGAAATGAACCCGCATAGGCAACCTCGTATGGAATTAGAATAAGCACTTACGCATAATATGAGATAGCAACAAAGTTATTTTCGAAACGAATATGCACATATACCATACGCTATTTACGAAAAATTTTAAAAGCGTTTTCTATCACGAACATAAAAAAATTAAAATATACTTAGATTCTTCTATGAAAAAACAAATTTATCTTGAGATAACTTAAACATCTTTTCCTATTTATAAATAGGAAAATAAACAAATAATTAACATTCATTTTAAAATATGTCTTTTATTAAATTTATTAAAATATTTTCACATTTGCGGTTTGTATTTAATTTAAATTATAATTAATTATGTAGGTAATAATTAAATTGTATTAAAACAAGTGAAAAAAAAAAACAATTGACTGAATTCCTTGTTGAAATATCATGTATAGACAGTGTTGATTATGGATTCGTTTGTTTTTTAACGTCATGTAAGTAAAGAAAGATAGTCAATCTTACACACAAAGTAATACTACAAAGTAGTATCATTATTCTCATTTACTTAGTGTACATCGTACTAAACAAACACATACATAAATACAAAATATGTATACTTTAATATAATACATATTATATTTGTTCTAATCTAATTTGCGCTCTCACGGGTAAACAGTGATGTTTACGCAAAAATGTTTGGTACAAAAGTTGTTTATTTTATAAGAAACATTTTTTACATTTAAACTTTTGTTCTATCTCTTAAGGTTTACAAGATGTGTCCTCCAGACCCAAGAACCAATTGAAAAGGACTAATTAGGTGATTTATGAACAGCTATACTTAAGTTTTGTTCGTAGCAACAATATTTTTAAACGTTACAAACTTGGGACTAAACTTTGCATATCTTGATATATTTTATATACATAATATACCTACATGGTATAAAAAATAAAATAAAATTGTTTTAGAATTATGATATTTATTAATAAATTCAAAAAAAGATAAAAACAACAATTGTATAAAAACAATAATTAAAAAAATTAGATAACAGATTTGAAGTTAGTCGGAGGAATTATATTAAAGTTAAATATTCAGCTAATTCTACCTTTTAAATTTTTTAACCGACTTCAAACAAAAACGGAGGAGGTTATCAATTCGACTGTATTTTTTTTTTTTTATGTTTGTTACCTCAGAACTTTTGACTGGGTGAACCGATTTTGATGATTCTTTATCTGTTTGAAAGCTGGTGCTTTCCGTGTGGTCCCATTTCCCATTCTGGTCTAGTTCTGACAACGGCATCTATGAGAAAACCATAGAAGTCTCAAATTTGCAGCAAGTATGCACGACAAAAGGACGAATAACTCAATATGAGGCCAACGGATTTCGATGATTCTTTTTTTAGTGACAAATTACTTAGTGTACTTCAGATTCATTAAATATAAAAAAAACTTTTGACAAAAAGAAAACCGACTTCAAAAGAAAAATTTTTCCAAAATAAATTAATACGCACTAAAAAGTAAAAAAAATAAAGATAATATAATGTAGTTAAAATTCTTGTTATTTTTGGAGTCGGTGTCTGCCAAGCTAATGTAGCAAACTGTTCTGTTAGAGTTGTTTCCTTGGCTGACACCGACTCCAAAAATAACAAG
Source organism: Chrysoperla carnea (assembly GCF_905475395.1). Lineage (NCBI taxonomy): Eukaryota > Metazoa > Arthropoda > Insecta > Neuroptera > Chrysopidae > Chrysoperla > Chrysoperla carnea. The sequence goes on from NC_058337.1 coordinate 86,077,441, forward strand.
AATTTTAACTACATTAAATTATCGTTATTTTTTTTTTACTTTTTAGTGCGTATTAATTTATTTTGGAAAAATTTTTCTTTTGAAGTCGGTTTTCTTTTTGTTAAAAGTTTTTTTTATTCTAATTAAATATTTGCCAAGGGTACCTTCCGGATGAAACGATGGCCAACTTTGGCATGGAACCACATACATAGTTTTTGTAGTAGAATTTGGTTTTTTGCCACAATAAAAACATAACTTTTGTCTGAAAACTTTTTTTCTAGACATCAATTTTTGACACCTGCTTTCAAGTATTTTCAAAGTTAGTTCTCGAAATACTAATTTTTTGTACATATATTTATTTTTTTTTTATCGTTAAACAAATAACTTTAACTACATTCTTTTTTCCATGTGTTTTTGAGAATTATAATCTAGGATAAAAAAATTCCAAACAAAAGTAGGTAATACTTTTACGGCAAAGAATCGGAACCTACTACATAAAATAGGAAGTCTCACTCTCATAATAGGAAGTCCCATTTAAAAAGCAAAATTTTGACACATTTTGTTCATTTCCCCTGAAAATAGAAACCACCGTGTCTTACAGGTTTTTTTTTATATTCCAATCCGTTTTTAAAATAATTAGCAGCAATTTTTTTTAACAGCTTGCGTAAAAATTAGCAGCAATTTTCTTTTAACAGTGTACAAACAGGGACAGTAACAAAAACAGGCTTTGTAAAAATATTACAGAAAAAATTTATTGGTTTCTATTGATCTGATTACAGCAAACATTATATTGGTTTTCGATGACGTCAACAGTGTCAATGGAAATGTGAACGATAATGACCCTAAGCAACTTTCTAGAAGGCAAGCAATTGGGTTATATATACAAAAAAAGGCTTGAGAGAATAACAAGAGCTGTTTTTATTACAGCCCATTAATTCTCAAGATTTACACAATATGTTTTAATCACTGTCAGATATTTACTTTTCACCTTTGTGAGATTTATCTTGTCGATATCCATGATAAATGAGAGAATATAATACCCTAAATAGGAACTAACTAATCTGTTTAATAATCATCTGCCACTGGAAACATGTCACAAAAATAATAATTCATTAGTAAATAGTAAGTAGTAAAGTAATTCATTTTATTTCTCCTTTTTTTAGTTAACAAAAAAAAAATTAATTACTTGTCTCTGTTCAAGATAAAGTATTTAGGATCTTTTTAAAATTAAAATAAATAAACTTCTTTAAAATTTTAATTTGTTATGGAAAATTATTCCAATCTATAATTAAGAGAGGAAATTTTTTATATTATTGATCTCATTATTAAATTAAATGTTTATTTTTAAATTTTAATTGAAAACATAGCTAAAGGTGATTTTTTAAAAAATCTCCAAATAATATTATTTAAACGGATTAGAATCTCAAAAAAACGGTAAAAACAGGTAATTTCCAGGGGTAAACGGGTAAAAAAATTGTTTTTAGTTTTATTTTTCGAGGTCACTTTCTAGGTCAAATAGGGTCAAATATATCAACTTCATTTTTTTTTTAAATGGATGTACATACTATCTGTAGCAGATTCTGGTTTTTGTCACTAAAAAAATACTTTTCCAAAAGTATCCATTAAGAAAATTTTTAGCAAACAAATTCTTAAAACTGATTAAAATAATAATATTTTGTAGAGTCTTATTTACTATCGAGAAACCAAAAAAGTAATTCCTGTTTACAAAATTTGTTTTCTACACTGTTTTTATATTTTTGCAGTTTTAACATGAAAAAATCGAAACTACTGATACCGAAAATTAAAATGCTTGAAAAAAAATTTTCCAAGAAAAGTTTTTTTGAAGAAAAAAACCCGAATCTGCCACAAAAAAATGACATAAAAAAAATAAGTTGACCATCGTTTGGCCCGGAAGGCATCCTTCGAAAATAAAACTAAAAACATTTCTTCATTCCCTCGGAAAAGAAAAAAATTTTACGTATTTTGACATTCCCATTCGGTTTTGAAAAAAAAAGCGAGAAATCATCTTTTTAATCACCCTGTATAATATATTTTGTATTAAATTAACATATTAAATTAATATTTTCATTTAAAAAATAAATAAATAAAATTAGCCAAGAAAAAAAAAAAAATTTTTTTTTAATTTCTATGATTTAATAAATCATAATAAATTATCATTGAATATAATTTTTTTTCTACATTAAATTTTGAAAAAGAAATTATTAATTTTAAAATAAAATTTTATACAAATATACTTACGTATTATTCCATGAACCATTTCATTTAAAAATAATATCACACAAACTATAAAAATTTTGATTAATGAACAATACATTTTTCGCGATTCTTTTTTCCAAAATAATAAATAAAATAAAAAATAAAAAAATAAAATAAATTGAATACACTTTATGAAGAGTTTTATGTGAAAGATACCAATAAACTAAAATTAATGAAATAAAAAAATTAATTTTAATCTAAAAAAATTTATTCAATGATTGCAATAAACAAAACTAACTATATGGTTTATTTAATTTTAAAATTAATTTAGCAATAATCTAATCAACATAACTGAAGTAACTTATAACTAATAACTATACATTTTCACTTTGATAATTGATTGAACATCTAAAACTTTAAGTAATATGAATATATTTTTAAATATATTATGTGTAATATAACTAACTAATTATTACCAATGGCTAGTTTTATTAAACTTTTTAATATATAAATACGATAGTAGATAATAGAGGTGTAGATATTGGAATTGCGGCAATCTACAGTATTATTTACATTCATTCACGAGGCCCCGGACCCGAATCGATCGGTCATTGAATCATATTACAAAGGTATGAGAATGAGATGTATATATTTGATAGGGTATTTATAGTATAAATATATATAATATAATGTAATCTTTAATATCATAAATTTTACGTATACCAATCGAATTGTTCGAGTTATTTACAGAATGGTTATTAAAATGCTATTTAGATTGCTACGAGTCTTGCATTCAAATCTCTGTACTATACACGAAAATAAAACCTATTGTAGGTAGTAACTAAGTGCTGTACCTATAGTATGTTCCTAAGTCACCCTTTAATGAGATCTTTCTTCTAAGGTAAATCAAATACAGAACAATGTTTCAAGTAAAAATTGTTCATATCAAAGGGGAGCATATAAAAGGCATCTTAGATTGGAGCTTGACCCGCAAGATCAGCTAAATGTCAACTTGTTTTCGTTATTGGTAATACTTATAAAATAACTTATGGGTAATAGGATTAAAAAGAGCATTTTTTGTTTAAAACATTTTATCTAAATATGAATAGGATCAGCAGAAATTAAATAAAAAATATTAAATTTAAGCTCAAAAATTTTAATTTTTACGGTTAAAAAAAATCGCACTTGGACATTCAAAATAGCATTTTGAAAAACCTTATCTGAAGAAAAAATTTCAAAATTTCAATAATATTTTTGTATAAAATATTAGAAAAAAAAACTGTTAATATTTAACGCCTAGCTAGATTTCCATGAAGCACTTCAACAAGCAAACCAGCTATCGCCTTTATCAAAGTCAAATTACCTACGATTATGATAAAAATTTTCTTCAACGAATATTAAATAAAACTTAATAACTTAATTATTACTTCAAAAAGTAAGACAAACTCGAAACGAAATCAGTCCTTTTTTTCTCATGGACGGCCGGAGTCAGTTTGTCTCCCTGGTACCCTGAATTATGCTTTTACTCTCTAAATGTACTCTTTACCCCTAAATGTAATTTTGGTTGGGCAATGACTAGCATTAACACAAATATACTAATAGTTCATTAGAACTATTTCATAATTACTGGAACTATTTCAAGAAACTGTATTGTCAATCATCAAAAATGGTTAATCATAAATGACAATTTCTGCGGGAAAGTTGATTAAGAAGAAGAAACGCTGGAACATCTGTTGTATCGATGCCAAGCCCACGAAAACTGGCGTTCTAAAATCTGGGATCCCAGCTTTCCAAATAGCCTAGAAGAGACGGTAGAAATGAACATTCAGAAATAATTACTTTTCCTAAATGGTTAAAAGTTAAGGTTTTTTTTCAACCCAACCCAATCTTTTATGCTGGAGATTATTGAAAGCTTTTTATAATTCAAGTCATTTGTTTCTATAATCACCCAAGTGGTCGAAAGCGCAGAGATGCTCACCACGTCTCTGCGGTAGCTGCTTAGACCTACGAGACTATGGATTTAAATAGCAGCATGATATTTAATGAACGTAGACATAATGTTAAGTGTTGATTTATAGATAAGTCTTATGCAATTAAGGGCAATAATTTTTGCAAACATGATGTTCATGTAAGTGCGACCTTTAATGGTTCATTCATTCAACTTCCCAGAAAATGAAAATAATTTTCTTTAATTGCCTAAAACACTGCATTAATAATTATTTAATTACAGGTTAAAAACGTGTTTTCTATGCAATAGGTACAGAGATCAATACCCAGCACTGGGGAAAATATTTCTTTAATGTTATACAAATTCATATAAGTTTACTAATCATCGAATTTCACAGTTTCTTAATAGTCACAGGAAAATTTCAAGTTTATTTTTTCTACTCGCACTCTTTCCCTTTCCAACGCTCCTTTTTCTACGCACTGATTTTGAAAATCTTGATGTTATAAGTCAACGATTGTCGCAAATACGAAATAGCTATTACTTTTCATTCGCGAGAAATCGTGAACCAAAAAATGATGTTAATACATTGTCCTGACTATGAAACATAAGGATATATAGAAAATTTCGATTTTGATTTTCGGATCGATTACAAGAATTGTTCTATACTGGGACGCTAATTAGTGAAAGTGGTCCATTAAAGTGTACCAAACTGCAACTACGAATAAACAAACATATTTTAATTATAATATTACTACTCATGTATAATATAAATATAATATACTAGTCTGGTTACTTATTACAGCATAGCCATAGCACACTTACTTACACTTACTTACTATATTGTGTTGTGTACAAAGTGAAATGTCCATACAAAAATAATTTGAACTATGTTAAAAAATTGTGTAATTTATTATATATGTATATGTGTGAGTACGTACCCATATTCATACATATATACCTACATTCGTAGACCGTCAGTCCATCGATAATCATGGAAATCTCGATTAATCAAGTTTTAGCTTGGAAAATGAGATTTTAACAGCAACTTCGCCGAATGTTAAATTTATTGAAATCTAATTTTTCGATTAAGGTAGTGCGAGCGCCAAGTCAAGTTTAGACTTGTGGCTGAAATTATTTGTACCTTACTTTCCACTTTAATGATGATTTTTGTTTTAACTTCATGATTTTAGATGAAAAAGAAGAATACAATTTTTGGATAGGTGCCTTGTTTAACGAAATATCAACCCCAATTTTCAGCTTTAGTAAATTCATTTTAGTACCATGTAAAACTTAACAGTTTCGATAGCATATATCTGATTCCTGTTCTATCGTTCGCTTGACTGACCGCAGTATGTGTGTGTACACATATACTATAACCAATCCTCAAATTATCAGCTTTAGTAAATTCAACGAATGTTTTTTGACCTGGCTACTCCCTATAAATACCTGTAATTTCAGGTATGCACTAAAATTTGTGATGTTGTAACCCAGTAAATAAACAAACAGACCATATGGCGTTTTCAATCACGTGACATCAGCTAAACAAATTTAAATTTGTTGAGATTTTTTGAATAAATATAGTAGTTTTTTAATTACATCAAATTGTAATTACTTTTTGTTTTTGTTTACTTTTAGTCATGTATACGATATTTATTTACATCATGGTCTCTCGATTATAATTGATGAATGTTAATATGACACATACAGCGTAAACTAAGTATTGACATCTAATTGTCTTTAAAGCCCATATCTCTGTGCAGTTATTATTAATTACGATATTATTTCTCATTTTGTTAAATAGCCTTTTTGAATATTCGCTTGATTATGGGCTTACGGTCTACATTATTATACAACTTAGTTAATGTTTAATAAATAAGTATAGGCTACTATATACTATATAGATGTGTGAATGTGTATGTTCTGACTATTCAATGAACAATATAAGTACAAAATAAATGTCTTATGTAATTTTATTGACTAGCTACCTACCTATGGGTATTTATACAAATAAACATACGATATTAATGAAAAATTATAAACAGATTTAAATAAGAAATATTTTTAGAAACATATAATTATTTTTAGAAGTATAAGTAACAATTGACATAGTTAATTGTTCAGTCAGTTTTCAATTTTCCACAAAAAAATTGAATAATAAATCGTTATTAATAACGTTTTATATTACGATTTTTAATAAATACCAAACTCCTCATGTTAGCTGTTGCATAAAGATCATTTCAAACTGAATGCAAGCAATAATAAAAAAAAATTATTTAAAAATACAAAAAATCGTAAACTGAAAAGAAAAGAGAGTTAAATGTAAACTGAAAAAAAAAACTAGTTCAGCAGTGTACATAGCGACTTTAATAGTCGGACCCCATTACAATGTACACCGACTCAAATCTTCCCAATAATGGGTCCCGACTGTTAAAGTCGCTATGTAAACTGCTGAACTTGTTTTTTTTATTTTTTATTTACATTTATCTCAGTCGGGTTTTTTGATTTTTTAAATAATTTTTTTAATTTGACCCTTTTTAGTAAGAGTTTTCAAATACCTATTCAACGATACCCTACTTACCATAGTTTATCGACTTTTATTTTCAGCCTTTGAGGCGTTCGTTTGGCCCTCCTAAAACAAACAAACGTTTAAAGATTATTACGTTAATTCATTTGTCTATTTAAATGCTATTTAATGATACCCCACATAGTTCGCTGACTTTCATTTTTTGATTTTTCACAATATGGCGATTGGTTCCAATATGGCGATATTTGGCAGTATATAAATTAATCAAAAGGTTCGTTCACTTTATCCCCTGAGTTCAAATTATTCCCATAAAAATTTTTTTCAATATGGATTTGGACATTTAACCATGAAAATCAAGCTGATAACCAGGATTGGCATTAATAATTCTAAGCAAGGATTTATTTAGATTTATACTGCCATGATATCAAAAAAATTCTTTAAATTTGTCTTAGAAAATAATTATAGATTAGAAAAAAAAATACGTGTGGCACCTTCAATTTCATTTATTTCATACTATTAGAGGTTTTGTTTCGGTAAATAAAGTGGCGTGTGTTAATCGTCAGATTTCGAAATATCTCTACACCGAATTACAGAAAATTTGTGTCGACTTTTTAGCCATGAAAATCAAGTACTTCAGCATCTACTTTGTACTATATCATATCATGTTATATAAATTAAATGTGCGCCGTACTCCGGAAAGGAACTGGACGTTTTTTTCGGACGTAGGCTTAGTCATTTTTTAATATATACCTTAAGAAAAGATTAATTTATCTTCTTACGAAATTAATTTCATTGAAATTAACTACATTTTTAAAACTAGTCTCTTTTATTTATAGTTTTAATATTTCAATATGCTAAATAATATAATTTAAAAAATAATACATTCTATTATTTGACTAGCCAACTCTACATTTCACACATACTTCCATATCTTTTTCTAAGTTTCTTCCTAGTCTGATAAACAGAATCCTAAAGATTCGTATATCCGAATCACTATGTATAAAATTAATTAGATCTATAAATATTAATGATTATATAAGTCAATAATATTTTAATTGAAAGTCTATTGTTTTAGCATTTCATCATACAGTTATTGCGATCATGGCTATATTCTATTTATTTATATATTTACCAATAATAAATTTAATATCAAGATTAATTAAATCTTAAAAGATTACTCAGTTTCAGTTCTTTAATCCAAAATAGCACCAATAGTAGAGATTTTGAGTTCAAAAGTTCCCTGAATGTAAGAAATTATTAAGAACTAAGAAGGCGGTCAGGAAAATTTCTATTAGCCTCTTTAAAATATTTGCTGAATCCGAAGGAACACAGACTTGGATAATTAAAGTTTATAAACTGATGTTGCTGGTGTTGTTCGTCGTTCAAGGTTGTTTCAGTTAAGGTTTCCGTAAGTAAGGTTCAAAATTTAAATACTATAATGTCAAAAAGTATTGTTTTTTTCTCTGTCAAAAAACTAGATAGAAAAAAATTAATATCAAATCTCAATTCAGAACCCCAAAATTACCTTTCAAAACATTTTTGAAGCAACAAATGTAATAAATATGAGGAGACTCAAATGCATGTGAATTTCACAAACCCACAAAAAAATAAAACTATATAAGTCTTTGTTAACTTTATTGACATTTTAACTTGATATTATCGAAATATAATTGTAATTCAATATTCAAAATCATTAATTATTTAAAATTGTGGTATAGAATACTAAATAGATATTTATCAGTAGAGTTCAAATCTTAAATAATTTCAAAATAATCGATACTTCATGTGACGATTTGTATTCATCTTCAGTCGCTCTACTTGACGTATACCTTACACAAATAAAGGGATAGATATTATCGCTAGCCTTAAAATAGATAAGTAACTGTTAAGAGATTTGTAACAGGTTCAAATCCTTGTCGCTAAATAATTTATTATATTGTGAAAAATCGCATTATCTATAATGATCTTCATTCTCTGTAAATTTGAGAAATATAAAACCGCTTTTTTATATTTTTGAAATGGAGTTAAAGAAGTTTCGCAATCAAAGAAGATTTACAAAGTTTTTCTTTGGTGGAATTAGTATAAGTTGGATCAGATGACATATTATTCCATTTCCTAACTAACTAAATATACCTATATCTTTAATTTGATCCAAATACATTTGCATTTACTGATAATAATTAATTAAAATTTTATATGTACGTGTAATAATGATATTTATTTTTGCTTTTAAGGTTTTAAAAAATGTAACTGCCTAACAATATACTGAGCTGGTGTGAATTTCTTTTTTCTATTCGGAATAAATAACATTTTGCGTTTGTACTTAAATGACGAAATTAATTAGTCATTTTTAAAGTTTTCACACAACTTTAACCATTGTACGGTTTCCGTCACCAAAGATGAAAAAACGAAACCCCTTATAATTTACTCCATGTCTGTCTACGACAGACCCTTGTAACTGTTACAAATCCTTGCAACTTTACCATTTGTTCAATGTTCATAAACAGAATATCCTTCGATAGCTGTCAATATATAAATAAAAAATTTAGTAATATTTTTGCGTCTATCGAATATTGCGAGAGATATAACTCCCCCACCCCCAAATTATGTGCCGTCTTGAAATTTTAAACTATATAATTTAGAAATGATAAATGTGTAGATTATAGAACTTCAACAAAAACAATTTTGTCGAACTCCAACAAAGTGTCGAGATCAAAGATTGAACTCTTGCCTGAAACCCTTTCATACTTGTAAGGCACATTGCCTATTTTTCGAACTAGTGTGAATTCGAAGGTTATTTATATGTTCGATTTGCAATTTTTTTAATATTTCTTGCAAAACATATACAATATAGTGTCATCTTATTCAAACCGGTGGATTAATTATATATATTTATATGTTTTTGTTAATATTATGAAATTCAGTACAAGGTTAATTTTACGAAATATGCTGTTAAATTATTATTTTTATTGGGTACCTTAAAATTGAATATAATTAAAATGTCATATATCAAATCAACGTTATGCAATATCGTAAGAAAAAATAAAAAAATAAAACGATTAATTTTGTTTTTATTTTAAATTATAACACTTTTTATAAACTATGGGAAAATAACTCTTCTCGGTCATTTGCTATATACAAACATAAACTATCAATTATATTAGTATCCCGTTAGCACTTGCGTTATGAGCATTTCTCGATTGAAACTTTTTCTAACTACATATAATTTTATCTATTTTCTAACTATTGAGAATTTCTCTCATCACGAAATGTTCATTGATCCTACATAATAGATATATATAAATATTTATGTATGTAAATACGTTTATGCGTCTGTACGCTATCTAGCGGTCGCAATTCCAATTTGAATAAAATTTGGTGTTAAGAAGGGCTTTGGTATTTGAAAGTTCAAGTTTGTTAATGAGAAAAATCGACAGATAAGGGGGGAGGCGTTCCGCAATATATGAAATTTGAATTTTTTCAAAATAAAAAATATTTTTGTATTTTTTGATCAGTTATAAGCAAAAAAGTGCTGTAATTTTTTCTCTAGTCACTTAGTTTTCAAAAAGAAATTCTTGAAAAATTAAATGGTAATTTTGAGGAAATTCGTTTAGCTAACACAGCTTCTACGCTACGAACTTTTTATGTGATACCAACATGAAATAATGTATACTGTAAAAACAGCCAAAGATTGAATTTGATTTTGAATAAATTTATTACTATTTTATGTAATAGAACAAACTACGTGTCCCTGTGTAAGACACTGAAAAAAACTATGTCCTATAATTGATAATAGAAAAGGAAACTGCTAAATTAAGCTTATCAAGACGAATGAAAAAATTTGAAACCAAATTTATGATGCGTATTTTCCGAGATAATTAACCAAATCAATTAATAAAAAAATCAATAAATTTATCCAATTACAAAGTATTATAATCGGAGGAGAGACGTTTGAGTACAAAAGGCAATTTTAGACTTAGAGTTGAAATTATTTGTACCTCATTTTCAACTTTGATGATGAATTTTATTATAACCTCATGAATGTATACAAAAAATAAGAAAATTTTTTTTTAATTTCTGCCTTGATTTTGAATTTTCGATATTTTGAAAATTACTTCAGATATCGAAAAATTTTGTTCTTACTATTCGTCTTATATTCTCAAGGTATAACATAATTCACCATTAACAAATTGAAAATAAACAGATCGAAACTATCAAAGGAAAATTCGTTTAACACAAAATTTCAAACAGTTGTATATCTACGAAAAATCATCGAATTTGGATCAACTAAATCTCGTTTGAAAATTTGTATTTTCTAGTTTTGGAATCTATTGCTCAAAAATTGCTCGTACATTTTTAAAGGCCTTTTTAATAATTAATACAGTTGTTACAAACCTGTGAAAAATTTTCTTAAAAAATATCATTTAAAGAATAACTCCGTTCGTATTCAAGCTTTTTTGTATGTAGGAAGAAAACCTCAAAACAAAATAGTAATTGCAATAAGATAATGTAATTGATTACCCTTTAATAAAAATATTTTTATTGTGATACTGTTAAATTATTAAGTACTTCGTATTCTTTATCACTTTGTAGTTAGGTTTAAATAATTGTTTTAATAGACTTACGTTCTGATAACCACAACATCAGTGTTTAAACAGCGCGTCCCTAGAGGTTAATTACTAGGTAAATATAAACAAAGATTGAAAGTATTTACTTTTCAAAGTGTATTTTTATTCATTTAAAAAGGCCTTCACTTATTCATTGTCTGATTCATCAGTTAATTCTCTTACTTCCTTCCGATGAGTGTAAAATCAAATGCCAAAATAGATTTAAGTTTTCAGTTTATTTTTAAGAAAATGAACGGCGTTTTTTGCCTTTTATTTTCTCGCTTTGAAAATTCTCGTTTAACTTTGCATTTTCACGATTTCGACATTAATCTACGAGATTAATGATTGTGTAGAGGTAGTAGGACAACTCTTAACAAAAAAATTACTTTTTATAAATTTCTGTTGGATCCTTCGTTACTGACCACACTCGGTTTTTCTGAAGCACCGATGCTTGCTTGTTTTGTTTTTTTTTTTTTTTTTATTAAAATGCGTTTTGGTTTTTTTACGCACAAAATCGGTTTTTCGTACCTTTTCCATTTTTTCTAACCATTTGATCTCTTAAAAACTACTGAATTTCTGGAAAACCGGGCGGGTAACTTTATTTTTAATTCTGAGGTATATTGCGACGCTCATACTGCACCATTATTACTTTTCAGCTCAACTGCTTTGATTAATTTTTTGAATTCTTAAACCAATAAATTTAAAATAATTAAGTGACTTATAACATTCATATATGGGTTACCTTTCATATATGATGATAAAGGGTAAACTTTTCATGACTTTAATCAATTTAAGCATTGCCATAGTTAAAATCTTACGCAATAAAAAAACCAAATGAATTTTCCTTGTCTAATTATAAATTGAAAATTTATTCATACTTTAGTTTAATTATATTATTGTTTTCTTAGAATTTATATTCATGGTTAAATGAAGATAATAAATTGATAGAAAGAGTGTCCTGCGCGGTGTAGACAACTTTTAAAATGGTGTTAATAATAGGCTTTTGTCCACTAAGAATAAATCGGTTGGATAAAAGTTTCTAATAATTAATGGACAAAACACAAAAATTAAAAAAAAAAAAAATTATTTTTAAAAAGTAATATATCTTTTAGTTTGTTAGTTTAGTTATAGCCGCGGAAACGAAACACTAAAAACTAGTTCAAAAAATTTGAACTGTTAGACGAATTTGAATGCGGTTTTCTGCATTTGATTCGTTAGAGCGTCAGGAAATTTTGTCATCTAAATTGTTTTATAAGAAATTAAAAATATGCAATTTACATAAATAATATGCATGTTATAATTGCATTTTAAATTGACCGTAAATATACTAAATTCACAATTCGGTTAATAGTGATGAAAATGATTTCAAACTTGTTATACGGAGATTTTGGCAGTTACTAAATATGAATATCGCGACAGAATTTGTCTATGAAGTACCTGATGCCCAGGGTGAACGGTATTCCCGCCGTCTCTTGGAGTTTTTGGGAAATTCGTTATATAATCAGTCCAAACTCGTTACTCGGGGTGCCTGAAATATAAAAATTTGACATATCTGGTGAGACACTCTAGGTAAATTAGCATATTTTTTACCATCGATGTATAAAATAAAATTTCCCAACCACAAGATATATTATTAAAAACTTTAAAACTGACTATTAATATTAAATTACAATTATTTCTTTTACATTGTTAGTTTATTTCTTTACTGCTAATAGAATTTTCAAAAATTAATCAATAATATTATAAATGTGAAAGTAGCTCTGTTTGTCTGTTACGTTTCCACACCTTAACCATTGAACCAATTTGTCTCCGTATGGAAATAGACGGTACGTTTATTATTATTCATAGATGCCGTTATATATTGAAACATGATATATGTTGGACCAATAAAGGTTATAGCGAAAAACCCCACTTTACCTGATACTGTAACTACCTAAATATGCATTATCAAGATTGAGTTCCGAATTTTTACTTACCTCTAATCACCTCTAAGTCAAATTCTAACTTGAACTTTTATATATAGTTTACGATAATATCTCCGTTTTCTGTAATAGTATTCCACTTGGGAATGCAAGGGCTAAACACTCCATAACCCAATCAACTCCTCTATAGTAGACAAGTCGAGTTACATATGCAAATAAACTTTTTTTTAATTTTGTGACTGTTGCTGGATTCGAACTAAGTAATCACTAAAATAACAAAAATAATAATCATGCTTGAATGCTCTCACCTATCTTTAGTTCACAAAATATACATAATATAACATGTAAATAGTGTTGATTGGGTGGATATATAAGGACGAGAAACGGGCTTGGAGAGGGTTAGAAACAAAGACGCCTATCTAGGTGAGGTCTAGTCCTTGGTCGTTGGGTACTTTGTACAACACACAGCAGTTTTTTTATTGTTTTCAATCAATTGAAAGTGATTGAAAACAATTTCAATTGTTTTCAATCACTTAGACAGTTTGATGCCCAGAAAAAACTACGCAACGACCGATGACTAGACTGCGCACAGAAGTAAGTTCAATTTTTTATCTCCGAGTTTCATACAGCAGAGTTTAAGCAGAAATACTGATATAAGAGAAGTAACACAAGTATATGTATAAAATATTAATCTATATTATATAAAAAAGTTTTGGCGAAAGATATATTATCGTGGAGCATCATCTGCTTACCTACGATAGTACAGCTATAACGTAATCGTGCTCACGCAAAATTATCAAATCCTCTCTTGACGAAATTATTTTAATCACATTAAATCTTTAGGGACTTTTTCATTTTTAAATAATGCTGTAAAAATCCCGAAACGAAAAAATTGCTCTGCCAGAGGAGTGCATATACGTAAGCACGCAGTATGATTTCTGTAATATTAACTTAGTAGTCTTTATTTTGTACTCTGTTTATGGAAAATTTGAATGTATTTACTCAACTATGACGAACAGGAATTGATAAAATGAAAACAAATTGGGTATTATAAATGGGAAATTTTATCTTCTATGTTATCAATAGCTAAACTTTCCGGATATAATTAGTAGCTCCAAAGTATTGTAGCAGTGGTTCATTTGCCATTTCAAATATGCAGATCTAATATTAGAAAAATTGCATAAATGAATAGATCTTCAGTATTATTTCAGATATATGTTCTTAATTTCAGCTAATATCATCAACATTATTCAGTTCTAAGCAAGTAAAAATAATTCATTTGTGTGCGCTATAGAGGCATCGCATCGGTTTAAGATAGCTACTATCATACAGATATTACCTGATTCTTCCAACTTTGTTTTAATTTTATTGTATTTGTATATACATATAGTTCCAATTCCTCGTCGTCATATATACCCGTCAATATACTTCCATAAAACGTTTAATTCGAGTTTAGACTCGATTCAGACCTAATCGAAACATTATCTTTTCTAAATTCTGTGTAATTCGCGCACAAAAATCTCAGAATAATGAGTTTTATATATTATTGAAACCTTGGTATAATGACAATAGATATAAATGTACGTAATTTGAAGATAAATTTAATATTTGAAAACTATGTGCAACAAAGTCATTTAATCTTATTAATTATTTTTGATTCTATTGGATAATTTTCTGTATTGCAATATTTAAAGACAAATTGTTTGTTCAGTATGTTATTACCATAATTAAGTTTTACTATGATTTCATCTCCGAACCAAAAAAGGGGGTGTTATAAGTTTGACCGCTACGTGTGTGTGTGTGTCTGTCTGTCTCCTAGGCGGATGAACTGATTTTGATTTTTTTTGTCTCGTTTGAAACATAATTTAATGGATTTAAATAATCGATTGAAAGGTAATTTAGTGTTCTAAGATATGTTTCAAATATGAATTTAGGGTTCTGCACCCGAAACATTTGTCTTTGCTTTTAAAAATTTTGTAAATTTCACTTGTTTCAACATGGGTTCTGATGCTGTAACATTGAAATATGAATTGGCCATACCCTATGATCGATTTCTTGTCAAAAAAGTATCTGACAAGCTATTAAATTTAAGAAATTAATAGGTATATTCATAATCAACAAATTAGTTGATAAATTACCTATAAATAATATGTATAAGTAATATAAATTGTAAACAGACGTTATAATTTTATTCAACAAGCGAAAACAAACAATTGACTGAGTTAATTGTTGAAATACCATGCATTGACAGTGTTTATTACTCGGTCACATTACACATACATACATGTTACACATACATAACTAATATTCCCATATAATATATACTATACAATTTCTCTTAATTTGCGCCCTCACGGGTAAACAGTGATGTTTACGAAAAAATGTTTCAAACAAAAGTTGTTTATTTTTTTGATAAGGAAAATTTTTTACATTTAAACTTTTGTTCTATCTCTAACAGATATTCTTGTTAGACCCAACACCCAATTATCCTACGTTGCTCATTTAACACGACCTCACTTTTTACGTCCTGAGTACGCTGTAAAAATTTCAGCGTGATATCTTTTTTTTGTTTTTGTATTATCGTGCCCACAGACGGACGGACGGACGGACAACCGGAAATGGACTAATTAGGTGATTTTATGAATACCTATACCAAAATTTTGTTCGTAGCATCAATATTTTTAAGCGTTGCAAACTTGGGATTAAACCTAGTATACCTTGCATATGACATATATGCATGGTATAAAAACGCAGAACTAAATTACTAATATTAATTTTAATTTCGTAAGAAGGAAGTAGATTTGTTGCTAGAATTTTCTTTTCAAAATTTTGTTTATTAGTTATAACAAAATAGATAATTTATTATTTTCCTATACATATAAATCGTCCTATTTATCAAAAACTCTTTTTTATATTTAAAAAAAATGATTGAAGTCATGGCATGTTCACATGTGCCTATGAATCATTTTGTGCTCTAAACATTTTTAGGTACCTTGAAATGTCCATTACAATTTAATATTTTCTGTAAAAAATCATAACTATTAGCAAAATAAAACCTGTTTATTCATTAAAAACAAGTAAAAACAAACAATTGACTGAGTTAATTGTTGAAATACCATGTATAGACAGTGTTGATTACTCTGTTACATTAAACATACATACTTGTCACACATATACATATAACTGATATAGCCATGACAAATACTATACAATTTGCGCATAATTTGCGCTCTCACGGGTAAATAGTGATGTTTAGGAAAAAATGTTTCTAACACAAGTTGTTTTTTTTTTTTTTATAAGGAACATTTTTTACCATTAAACTTTTGTTCTATCTCTAACGGACCCAAGACCCAATTGACCTATGTTGCTCATTTACGAACATGACCTCACTTTTAACGTCCTTCGCTATAAAAATTTCAGCTTGATATCTCTTTTCGGTTTTGAGTTATCGTGATGACTGACGGACAGACAGACGACAGGCGACAGATAACAGACAGACAACCGGAAATGGACTAATGAGCTGATTTTATGAACACCTATACCGATATTTTTTTCGTAGCATCAATATTTTAAGGGTTTCAAACTTGGGACGAAACTTAATATACTATATGAATATTTCATATATACATGGTATAAAAATAGATTACGTCGGCATTATGGTACAAATGTAGTTTGGCTTCTTGATTTGTATATGAGGGGAATTTAAATAAAATTGTATATTGATTCTTGAAATCAATAAACCATGGAAAATTTACCAAAACATTCCTTATTTTGTTACATATTGTAAACAGATCAAACGTCCACTGCTTCGCATAAAAAATTTAAATTGCGTAATATGCAAGATTTTTTTAAAGAAAATTAATACATCGATTACAAAAAATTTTTTTCAACACATGACAGTATACAATCAAAATCAATTGACAACTTTAAATTATTATCAACAAAAAAACTCAAATCGATAGCTTAAACATTTTATTATAATTTTTTAAAGATTGCATAATGGCATAAAATTCCCAAAAAGGAATTATCATCGATTTTAAACAAAAAAAACTCTGCACAATGGACCGGGACCTAGTTCGGTCTACCCTCATTGAGTTTCCTAATGTAATCAAAATTTTATACAGAGTAATGTATAATTAAACAAAGCTAAGGTTGCCGCTTCCTATCACGGCATGGCTATGCGTAATGATTAACGTCCATCAAACGATTATCGTCTCATCGAAATCTATCAAAACAAAGCTTAATATTACGAACACGATGGTACAATCTTGGCTTACTAAATAACAAATCTTAGAGTTGCGATAAGAAGTTCAATAATCAAGCAGAGACTAGTACCTAATTTATCTTCATCTAGCTACACACTGTAATTGAAAACTAAACTAAGAAAGCAATTAAAGTTTAAAACTGAAAAAATTTTAATCTGTAATAAATGATTTCTCTATTTGTTATTCGATTATCTTTCTGTAAGAATAAGAAAGAAACGTATATTCATCAATTCCTTAAGGCTGCAGTAAAAAATTTTCGATGCCATCATGAGAGAAAGCCATATTACTGATAACTTTGCAAAAAGTTGTCAAAATAGACACGTAAGAACACACATGTAAAGCCTTAACGGTGAGATAATCACAAAATTTCTGATACAGGATAAATATTCTAAAATTTCCTTAGAATTTTTAGAAATTGGATCGTTCAACATTTATTATTATTTACACTTGTCGCGTTTTTTCGCCTAGTTTTCCATCTGAGCTAAAATACAGTAGAACACCGACAACGTAAAAACCTCTACAAATTAATAAATTTTTTCCTTATTCTCAGAGACGAAAACCTCTTTTACTTAAAATAAAAAGCCTATATAACTTAAGCAAATAATATCGGCAATGAACTTCAGTAGCGTCAAGTAATGTTTCACCTCATTCCGAAGTTGTCCGTTTCATATTGAAATAAAGTAAAAATACTTCTAACGATTGACAAACAATTTCCTAATGATTGGAACAAGTACAGCTAAATATTTGTATTTGCAATAGAATGGGATTCAATTTAAAATATGTTTATTGGTACAAAATGACTGAAGTTAAATAAACAAAATCATTGCTGCTATGAAAGAGATTAATTTTCGTTCATCATGCATTTTATTGATGGAAAATAGAATTGTACTTTGTTGGAATATATAATCGTGTAAATAAAACGAATCGATGAATCAAAATATGATTTCTTTGCGATTGCTTTAAATATAGGATTTGGCTATTACGAACACATAGCTGTCATGTCTAGTCCATATGTGATTGTGTCAACTACATGGAGATTGTTTTCGCCAACTTACAGAAAGTTTAAAATGGTTTTAACTAATCGAGGTTCTACTGTATCTTAATCAATTATAGGATACAGTTTGACCCAAACAAACACCACTTAACCACACTTAGATTCTACTGATTATAATGTCAAAAAATGCATAATAGTCGCTCAGAATTGTAATTTACTTAAGTATACATTTAATTAATTTATCATTGGTATTAAATAATACTATACCACACTCTAAGCAAGGAAGTTATTTGGAAAATCACTTCAAGGATTACAGTAAGTATAATATATCTACATATATATTATCCCTGCCCAATTATAAATATAGGTACAACGAGCTATGCAAAAATTAAATATGTTATTTGAAGTGGGGGTGAAAATCTACTGAATATATAAACAAAAGATGGCAAAACTTATTTACCTATTTTTATTCATAATTTGTTGGGAATTATTTTTAAATATATATCTTTTTAATTAATAATACTAATTGTTAATAATAATTTTTTGTCCTTCAGTATTATTGCAAAATATACATAATTTTGTTTGGAATCAAATTTTGTTTGTTTCTAAAATTATAGTACACAATAAAAATGGTTAAAATAAATAGTGAATTGTTAAATTGTTTTTATTTATTGGTAATAATAGGATTTGCTAGTGCTGTGATTCGTAAGTTTTCAAAATTCTTAAAAATTATTTCGAAAAAATTGATAATAGTTATTGACACCGAAAAACATTTCAAAATAGCAGAGACGTTTCAAAAATATTTAATATCTATCCCACCATCCATTCTTCTATCTTTACGAGCTTGATCTACTTTATCTACGTCTTGGCAACGTTCATTTTCGTTTTCGTTTTTCATAGATCGCATTTTGTGACTCGGCACAATACATACGTAATGTATTGCATTTACAAGATGTTTATCCTAATGCAGATATTGCTCTACGTATTTCAAGAGAGGATCTTTTACCGCCCTGAAAAGGATAAAAAATAACTTACGTGCAATTGTGGAACAAGATAGACTTAATGCTCTTGCATTATTGTCTATTGAACTGACTTAGTGCAAGAAATTGATTATAGAGATGTATATAATCGACGCTATTTCGCGCAAACCAAAACCAGGAAGAAGAAAGTGATTCTATAAGTGATTATTTAAATAAAATGTAAATTACTCATTTTTGAAAATTTAATAAAATTTTATCCATAAAATTAAAAAATAACTATAAAGAAATGCAAATAATTTTAAATCTGTGTCAATGCGATTTGGGCCTGTGGCAAAAGAACTCGGAAATAAAATACATGTTACACTAAAAATTTTTTTTGCTTTTGATATAAACCACACGGGTACAATAACAAAAAAAGTGATCGAATAAAAGCTCGCTTCAAATTGTTCAATAAATTTCCTTGTGAAAAAAACGTTTATAAATCGGTAAATTCAAATATTTAAATTTGCAAAATTTTTCAATTAATTGGACAGTTATTTTGAAAACTTTAAATGTCAATTGAATAATTAGTATAAACTTGAGATAAAAGCAAGTTTTAAGTTTATTAATAGCTGAATGCACCTAGTAGTTTAAATTGCATGTTGTTAGAAAGGTAATATTTGAATGCTAATTCCAAATATTATTCAAGTAATGTAAAAAATAATCTTCTAACAATTTCCAATTTTATTAATTAATCGATGTATATACAGGTTGTCTAGCTAAGTTGACTGCATATGGAAAACTTTTTTATTATAAGGATTACAAAACAAATTTTTTTTTAAAAAGCTCTGCTCATTCATTCCTAAACGGTTATCGCCAGTTCGTTTGTGCCTCAACTACCTTCGCATTCCATGCATGTAATTATTTTTTTTACAAAATTGTTTAAATACACTCCTACATATCTCGGAAGTGATTTCTTGAACCGTTTCCCTTATTATCTGTTCTAAATGGTCTACATTTATTAACGACCACTAACATTCCTATCAAACTTTTTCTATATGGGAACACTCTTTATATTCGATGTCAAAAGTGAATAGCTGATTGTTAATATTTTTGAAAGCAGAACTTTTTATAAAAAATACATTTTTTTCGTAAACCTTATAATAAAGAACTTTTCCATATGTAGCCAACTTAGCTAGCCACCCTGTACTATACTAGCCTTTTGGTAGAATCATTTTGTCATGCGACAACCTTTGTCTTAGAATATAACAACAATAACATGTTTAAATGGGTTTTCAGCATTTATTAAACAAACAAATGGATATTAAAAAACCATCGTAATTTACAACAGCGCTTTTCAAGTGTATGAATAAATTGTCTAATAAAAAATAGGCCACTCTTTTTATGCTCTAGTTATTATGATTGCCTGCTAGACGTCATTAATGATTTTCCTAATACTCAACCATCAAAAAAAGTTCAGCCTAACTAATGCAACTGAAATATAACTCACCCTAACCA
Source organism: Chrysoperla carnea (assembly GCF_905475395.1). Lineage (NCBI taxonomy): Eukaryota > Metazoa > Arthropoda > Insecta > Neuroptera > Chrysopidae > Chrysoperla > Chrysoperla carnea. The sequence continues at coordinate 86,098,374 of NC_058337.1, forward strand.
AATTTCAGCGTTAATAGCGAGAGTACTTTAGTATAACCTATTTTATATAACCTATATTTTATATAACCTTAAATTAAAATTAATTTTATAACACATATTTCCGGAAACACATATAATATAAGTTGAAATATCTTTTTATTTCCTCATATGTAGTAAAGGAAGTATTTTAATAAAGTTAGAATCCGTGAATCCATTTTTAAAGGTTTAGCCATGAAATCTGTACATGCGTGTATATATTCAAATATAACGTAAATAATGTAAACTCACCGGTTCAGAAAACGGTATTTGATTGGAATTAAATTTGCCACATTACCCATATTTTATTAAAATCGAAGAATTATAAGCATTCAAAGATTGTTGTCCGTCTCTTTCTGGAAAAACAGGATTTTAAATATAAACTCTATGGTGATTCCGAGTAATGACGTCACTAATTTATATCTTCCTCTTTTAAATAGTTTAAATAGGAGTTTTAATCGTTCCTATTTCGCATGTTTCTGAGGATTATCGAAAACTAACTTCACTTTTCGGTTCGTTCAGTGAGAATTTGAAGTGATGAAAAAAATTAAGTCATCCTCCACTAGCCAATTACCATTATTCATTGCAATTTTTTAAAAAATTCTCATTATTTCCGATATCTTTATTTCTGCGAAACAAAGTCCGATCGGGACAGTATAGGATTCAATCAAAAGGATACACTTTTAACTTTTTGAAAATGTAGCTCAAAAGTATCATCCTTACTTACCGCTTTGCGCCGAGTGTTGAAGAGCTAGCAAAATTTTTCCATTTATTTTTATGATCATAAAAAGTAAACACCGAGTGCAAAAATTTGCAAATAATTTTGTATGAAAACCGACTTTAGCGCTTGTATGAAAACCGATAACAAGTTTTTACTTTTCTCTAGAAAAAGTATTTTTTCTCTAGCAAAACCATAAACTCTCAAAGCGAAATTGGGACTTATTTCTACAAACTAATTTATCGTATGGAATAATGATTTTTTAGTCTTAGAAAAAATACCAAAAAATTTTGCGAACTACAATTCTTATAAGAACTCCGAAATGTCCTCATAATTGCAATGAAATAAATAATTTAAAAAATCAAAAACCCTACTTTGTTAATTGAAATCTGGAAAGAAAGAAACGAGTCCAGTTATTTACAAAGTGACTTTAACAGTCGGGGTTCATTATGGGAAAGATTTGAGTCGGGCTAGATATTAATGGGTTTAAAAATTTTGATTTACTCAACCTTCATAAAAAATGGTTTGAGAGTAGGGGTCGAACTTATTTATCTCCCGGGCTCGGATTTTCTTTCTGATCTGATCTGTTAAATCTTATTAATTCAGTAAACTCCCTCGTAAAATTTAGTTGGACACTTCTCCTTTTGGACTCACGTTGATTAGTTTATAAGATGAACAGAAAGCTTCTAATCTTAAATACTTAATATCTATAATAAACATTTCTTATAAAATGACAAAATACCAACCATTTTACATAAGTTTTAAAGAGAAATAAAATATTAAATTGTCAAACGTCAAGAAGTAAAAAAATTTGATTTGTTAATGATGGATTTGAATGCATATAAATTCAAACGTTGTAGCATAGTCATGGCTCCTACAGAAGAGGGAGAAATTTTCTGAATTCAATCTCATTCATACGAAATTAATCAGCATGGATTAGGTTACGTAGTAATTTGTGAGCTTTCAAAACCGCTCCCCATTTTATTGATAGCAAATTTGAACTTTACAAGTTTATTAATTCTGTTTGATCTTTGTAATGATTACTAAAAACAAGTTATTTTCTACCTGTTCTAAAATTTATGATGTTCTTATTTTTCAGTTTTTTCTATTTATCAATCCATCCCCCTCTCTTGGGTGCACGCACTTGCAATAGTATAAACTACGTCAATGTAAAAACTATTATCTGGAAGTAAAAATTTATCGACCATACTATTTTACATGAATCACGTTTTACATATAATTAATTTTTATTATAAATACTACAAACTAATTATTTAATTAAATACATAGCATGGATTTTCAGATTCTTTTAGAAAAAAAAAAAATTACAAGGCTTTAATATAATTTTAAGTTTAAAAAAATCTGCTGTGAACGTTATACACAGTCTCTATTTACAGGTAGAAAATACATTTCAGGTGGAAAACATTATAAAATTTTTTTGTTACTGGACAATTGTATTAGTTTACAATCTAAAGCTTTAATTTTCCTAATTTTATAAACTGACCTTGTTTAACAATAAAATCGTTATTTTGCGTATGACGAATTGCAAAGTGGGCGGTGATTGAATAAAAATGACAAATAATTTATTAATTTTTATACCATGTATATGAAATATACCAAGGTATATTAAGTTTAGTCGCAAGTTTGTATCGCTTAAATATATTGATGCTACGAAAAAAATTTTGGTATAGGTGTTTAAAAAATCACCTAATTAGTCCTTTTTCGGTTATCTGTCTGTCGTCTGTCTGTCCGTCTATCATCACGATCACACAAAAACGAAAAGAGATATCTAGCTGAAATTTTTATAGCGTGCAGAGGACGTAAAAAGTGAAGTCAAGTTCGTAAATGAGCAACATAGGTCAATTGGATCTTGGGTCCGTAGGATCCATCTTGTAAACCGTTACACATAGAACAAATGTTTAAATGAAAAAAATGTTCCTTATAAAAAATAAACAACTTTTGTTTGAAACATTTTTTCTTAAACATCACTGTTTACCCGTGAGTAATCAACACTGTCTATACATGGTATTTCAACAACTAAGTCAGTCAATTGTTTGTTTTCACTTGCTTTTAAATAGTTTCTTATTTTGTTCAATTAATAAAACATATATACTTATAATAAGTGAATATGTATAAAAAAAATTTTAATAGTGATTAATTTTTTTTTTTTTATAATTAAAACGTCACGTTCTAAGAATTAAATATGTATATAAAAACTTCATGAGGCCCAAAAAAAATTATAATTTTCATTTCGATTTGTAGGTGCAATTTATAACAATTTATAACAAACAGTAAGACATAACTGAGGCAATATTCAGTGATTGAACGATTGCGTGCATGTTCTTTTATAAATTAACGGCAAAAGATCGCTTGGCTATTAGTTTATAAACCTACAAAAATTAAAGCAATAGATGGCTGATTTTATAATTTTATACAAATATGAATGGCTTATTTGCAACATATTTGAGTCGAAAATATACGGCACTCGAGCAGACGCAGTTTTTAACTTTGTTTTTTAATATTAAAAATAGTATCTTGTACAAAAACTATAGCGTTTTAGAAAAATAATTTACTCTTGTATAAAATTTTAATATTTTGTTTCAAGTCTTTTGACGTTATTTTTTTAAGTAGATATATAAGGGCTCCACGAAGCCTTTTTTACACCTATTATTTAAAAAAATTGTTCAGTTTGATGGAAATTCAATAAAGTTTTTCAATTAACAACTGCCTTAGTACTTGTTGAAAAATTAATTTTAAAATCAATTTCCAACGGTAATAAATTCTTTAATGTGAAACATCTAAAAATGACCTATTTTCAGCGTTAATTGAAATTATAAATAATGCAAAACGCTTCTGAAGCATTTTTCTAGACATCATTCCGAATCCAACAAAGCCATAAAACGTATTTTTACGACCATTATTTCTATAATTTAACAATTTAAACTTGTTGACTAGACTAGTTTCACTATATCTAAAACGGTAGTTAATACTTACAATTCTTCCGTTCTAAACTATGATAATAAATGCCTATCATTTAAGTTTCACTCATTATATTTTAATAAGTTATTCGACTTATTAACAAATTGACAAAAACCTGAAATTCAAAGCAATTTTTTACTGAGGCAAGTTAAGCTTAATCAACTTGTTTTGTTCTGATCTGTTAGACTGTCGTATAGGCCTTTTAGAGACCCCCATAATAAAATTCTTACGAAACTTTTCCTAATCCATCATCACTAAACCAGCTCACAATTGCGGTTCTCTACCTGTGAGGTCTCATATTACAACATCATATAAATGATAGGTCTATATAGAATTTCATCTTTAGTGAAATAATCGAAATGTTTCGCTAGCAACCGGTTTGATAAATATAATTTATTAAATTTTCTTGTTACAGCCGATTATATTCATGTTTGTAAACGAAATGATCCACAATTCGAAAAATGTTTAGCAGAAAGCATAGAAAACCTACGACCAAAATTAAAAGACGGAATTCCAGAGCTAGGAGTACCATCAATTGAACCGTTATACATTCCCGAAATTGTAGTAATTGGTCGTGAAAATTTCCATGCCGTTGGCAAAGATGTATATGTACATAACGTTAGTACAGTGCAAATTCGAGATATAAAGTAAGTTTCATTTTTGCTTTGATTATTTTGGTGTCCTTGGAGTAGTCATTTAAACAGTTTTTATATTTTCCAGAGTTGATCTTCCAAATCAAATTTATAATGTAAAAATCTATTTACCGGAATTAAATTTTGATGCAACATATGAAGTAAATGGTCGTATTTTAGTCATTCCATTAAAAGGAAAAGGACCACTCACTGCTAAGGCAACAAATATCAACGCAGATGCCGTATTAAAAGGCAAATTATACGAAAAAGATGGTAAAGAATATTTAGACTTTGAAACACTAAACTTAAAATTGAAAATTGGTGATTATGAAGTACATCTAGAAAATTTGTTTGGCGGGGATAAACGATTGGGTGAGTCTTGAAAATTTTTAAGTCTTAAAACTTTAAAAGTGAATAGAGCTCCGAAGAGTGAATAGAATCAAAAACAAATTTCTCAACATCCTGTTCATCAAAGGGAGAACGCGTAATAAACCTGTGTTACATTATACAATTCCTATCCTGGAGAATTATTGATGGACATAAGTTTTAAAATAAATAAAATTGGGGAGCTAGCCGTAGTCAGAAAGTCGCGGTGATGGAGATCGATTTTTTCTAGTTTCTGGTTCTTCGTTAATTAATAATCCCCGTTAATTACATGTTAAAGTCACGCCATTAGTACAATTATAAAAGAAAATGAAAGGAAGTCTGGAAGTGTCAAAAGATTAATATTGCAGTCAAACTGAGTAATTATTAAAAAAAGAATTTAATTATAATGTCATTACACAATGAAAAATTGCGAGGAAATATAAATTTAAGCCTTCCATTTATATTATATAGTTGTAACACAATACCCTTAGCTACTGACCTCTTGTGAACAGATTATAAATTACTAAATCTCAAAGTGATGCGATTGAAACCAATTTATATATTGATTGATATATACCTATTGAATATTTTGCAGGTGAAGTTACTGACCAAGCTTTGAATGAAAATAGAAGAGAATTCATTAAAGCATTAAAACCAGTTGTAGAAGACACAACTTCAGATGTTTTATTGAAAATAGCAAAAGAAATTGTGAAAAATTTCTCTTACGATGAATTATTCCCAACAAATTAGTATAAATTATTAAATTAATATTGTTAAATTAAATGAGAAATATTATTTTTATACAAATGTTTACTGGTTTTTATTTATTTTTTTATTTTTAACTACCCAATATAGCTTGTTATTGTAATAGATCCGATTTTGGATATCGAAATTTTCATCATATCTTTACGATTTACTTGGTTACGTCGCAGCGCAAAGCATTGTTGTTAATAATGTGTTTTACACTCAATGTATTACACCGAGACAAAAAAAGGAAAGCATACCACTCCAGATGACTCAGTTGATTGAAATGTACTAATTTCGTGCAAGATATACCTAGAACTGCGGGTTCGATTCTCGCCGCCACAACTAAAGTTAATTTAGATAGTTGAGATGGGCTAGTGTAGTGCATAATATTTGCATGGAGTTGGTGCACCACGAGAGTCAAAGTCAAATAAATGAGGAGTTGAAACAGTCAAATAAAAATAGGTATCAAGTTAATTTGTTGGAAAAACAAATTTGTAAGGCAAGCCAACAATTTATTACCATAACCATACATAATTAATTACATAACCATACATAATTTAATTTTTGTTGATTGTTATATGAAATACCATGCAAAACGAAATTCGAAAAATGGAAATAGAAAAATATGCGAAACTGTAATTGAAAAATGAAACTGTAGATGAAAAACTTAAAAAAAATACTTGAAGCGAATATATTTTTTTTTGTAGGCATGAACTAGATATCAAACCAATTACAAAATTGTAAAAATTAGGTTTACCTACCCATTTTTTTTTTTTTTTTTTTGTTATAGGAATCATAGTAATAAAAAAAATGTTACATCCAATAACAACGATTTCTTCTTGAAACCACATGTTTTATTTCTTTTATACTTCTTTTAAAAGTCGCATTGGGCACAGTTAAAATTATTTTAACATTAATGAAATAAAAATAACAGATGCATATAGTTCATTAACATATAATATTATATCTAGTCTCTTCAGGAAAGCCTAATTATCCGAGATTGTATATTGATACATATCTCAAATAAGTATTTGAAAATGACGCTAGTGCAATTATTGCACCGTAGCTTAAAATATATTGTGTAATTGTCGTTATTGGTCACATTTAAAATTATTAGATTAACCTATGCTCAGAAAAGTCAAATTTGCTTTCTATAAGGTATTTTTTTTAGATTATATGCAACTGTTATGTCAAATATGTTATAATACCTGCTTATAAAATTAATTTAAATCACGAGTCATTGATATATCGTTTGTACTCTAACATATTCACAGAGGGTTCAACGGTGTTATAGGACTTGATTATAATAATACACATTGTCTTTAGACTTGTCATTGATTCCAGAACCTCGAGTTTTCGAACTGAAAACTTACAATAAAGTTAAACAATTTTTATTCGTTGCGCTTTCATTGGGGTTTTAATACCTTGACAGCATTCGTTGCTTGTATTATTAATTTGAGCTTTCTCCGACTGATTTAAACTTTTTTGCAATAGTATTGCCTATAAATAAATTCAATGATACAGGCTATTTTATTACATTATTGAGATAACCGTTGTGTGAAAACTCAAACTAGTAGTATAGACCTTTTCATTTTAAAATCACGATTCTCTTTTGTTTCGGACTAAATGATTTATAACCAATGTGATCAAATGAATAACAAATAAATTCTATTTTAGTCCAACTAATTGCTGTCAGTCCGAAAAAATAAACTCGGCACTTGCGCCGTTGGCATGATGAAAAGGTCTATTATGAGCCGTTGCGTGGTAATCCTTGTGGTGTCCGTTACAAAGTGATATACAAAGCTTTTAATATTTCCGCGGTCAATTAATATAACAGCGGTCAATTTGATTCTGCACATAAATAATAAAAAATGTTTAGCTCTTACAGGTCAGTGTACAAAAATGATTCGAGATTCCAACGCTAAAATATTGCGCCTTATTTAAACAAAAATTACAGTTTACCCGCAAAATTTCCATTAATTTGAACTTTCTTACAATGATTTCATCATTTATGTCATAATATTGCCTGTATGGAAAATGTTTTTTATTGCAGCGATACCTGTACTTACTCCTACAATAAATAAGTCACCGTCAAATATCGCTTTGTTTTACATATAATTTTCAATAATTAGTCACAACGCTTAAATTCCTTGTTTTTTTAGTGGGTTATTAATTAAAAATTATTAATTGAATACTATTAGTTTTTTAAAAATTAGAAAAATTACATGTCTTTTCAAAATTAGTCTATCTGTGTGCAAATTAGCAGCTAAATTTTGAATTGTTTGGTCTAAGGATTCTTTAACTGTCTAAAAAAATACTGTATTTCTGTTACAAAAGACTATAGTACAAACATTGTCATTGTTTGTATTTAAAATTATTTGTTGAATTAAATGACCTGGATTTGTTAAACACAATGTAGTATTTCGAATACTTATGTCTCGATAATCGTTTACATTTTTAAACTTATGAAAAGTTTAATCAAGAACCACTTATATATTATTGTTTAAAACAATGGTTAAAAGAACCAATTAAAAACCACTTTTAATTATTATCTGAACGGCTTTTTTTTAGTGCGAATCAATTCGGGAGGTTATGGGTTTTGATTGCAACATATATACCAAATCACAGAAATCTATTGGCTAATCAGCTGCTGTCTCATTTAACGCGGGCACACATTCAAACCGCTACAAATATTGTAATTTTTATTTTCAGTCAAGAAATTAATAGAAATTCTTTAAATTGGGATTTCATTAAAAATTGACACCAGGTAACGTATCTTAAAGACGACATTAATTTGCTATCAAAGAAACTTACAAATAACTTTAACTAGCCAAAATTTTTTATTCAAGAAAGAGCACAAAAATTTGGCCCAGCAGGCTAATATCTTGCATGTACTAAATTCTGAATTGATCCTGAACAAGCAATCGCCCTTGACGTGAATGTTTTGTATGCCCATAATATCGGATGAAATGGGCCCAATTTTTTAATAAATTGGCTGTCCTTAAATTTGGGAATTAGGTCTATGTTTTGATTATGGCTTCTGACTTACAAAGAGGAATTTTTATAAAAGCCGCTAAAGCGCTGATATTTATAGATATTAGTTAGGTTGAACTTTATACTAAGATTATATTGTTGTCAGGGCCAGAAAACCAAAATTATATTGTTTATGATTCATCCTTCATTATAAATATAACATGTTTTATAGGAAGGCGTTACTTCCAGGTAAATGTTAATTTTTGAGGTGCAGAAAACGATAGTGACTGGATAATTGACCGTCGAAGTGGCATTCATTTTTTCACATAGGAGGTTACACATCCAGCATTTCGGCAAATATGCTAATAATTAATCGTACAATAAGTACGAGAAACTAACGTAATATGAGGGTGTAGATTTCGCAAACTTAATGAATATATAATCTACTTGAGTAAAATAAATTATTTACGTAATGGAAGAAACATTTTGAATATCATAAATTTTTTTTCTTCATAAAAGGTCTCCGTAGGACTTCGGTATAAGAAATAATATCTCAAACAAAGTATCACAATTTGTTTTATTTTTGTACAATAGTGTTAACAGAATTTTTCGAATTAAAAGTAATCCACAAATAACATTTTTTTTTTTTGTGTAATATTAATATGAAAATGTATATTAATTGGACGGAAATGTTTTTATGTAATACTTTTATGGTATCAATAATTCCTAAAATATTACTTTGGAAATAGCTGATCGTACGTAAATGGTTCCACCACATTATTCGCAATATCTAAAAATACTTTTGATAATGCTTTTTCAATTACAGGTAATAACTCTTTTAAAAATGCATCAAAATTGGAATTTATAGCGCCATTTACAACATCACCTAGAATATAAAATCATATTAAAAATTTTTGTACAATAATTTTCTTTTTAGCAAGTTTTGTTCCAGGCCCATAAAAAATGCAAACTATTGTGGTTTTACGCTAAGCGTAAAGGGAGCAAAATAATACCAATGTAGTTGACATCTTGGATATCGTTGTGTTTATGAATATGTCAACGTAATATTCTGACTTCCGTCATATTGGAAACTGATAACAAAAAGTTACTCAAATCAGCGTTAACTCCACTATTAATGAAAATCAACTTATTGCGTTATGTTTAGTTGATCTGGGTCGAGTAATCACAGGCAGGAGTGGCTAGAGGCCCTTTTTTGGAAATCGAATTTACAATTTTACTAGTTAATTTACAATCTGACGAAAATTACAATATTATGGTGGCAAATACAATCATATAGCCTGTCAGCTCGTAACAGAAAAATATAATCAATTTTTTACAGTCTGCCAATGATAGAGAACAGTTATACAGCTGCAAGCAACAGAAAAATTTATAAAATAATAAGGGCAGGCTGTAAAAAATTGATTATGCTTTTCTGTAATGAGCTGACGGACTAATAAAATGATTTTTTTATTTAAGCCGATTTTTCGATTCGAAAATTTTTTTTGAAACATAGATAATTTTTATTCTCTATATTTTATTTTTGAAAATTACCAACCTAAGACCTTTTCACCGCCAAATAAATTTTCCAATTTAATGTTACCATTTCCAACTTTAATTTTCAAATTTAATGATGTAAAACGTATTTTTGTTACTCCATCTAGTTCATATAATTCACCTTGAACTGAAACTCGCCCTTTACAATTTGCTAAAAAAAAAAAATTTTTTAAATTTAATCTTTCGATTTATTAAGGTAACAGTTTGTCTATTGCATGTTCCTCATGAAAATACGCAATAATTTCGAATATAATTTCTGTGTTTGATAAAAGGTCGTCCGTCGGTTACTTACGCTTAATACTATTAAATAGGTATTCAACACAAATCGATTTTAACGAAAATTTAATGAATACTTTTTAAGGCTATACTTACTTAAATTTCCAAATAATGGACCACTACCACGAATAGGAATAAGTAAAATACGGCCATCAAGTCCATAATCAGCCTCAATATACAAATGTGGGAGATCTACATCACCAACGTAAGTTTGCTTCTCGTTATTGACTCTAAAACATAAACGATTGAAAATGAAACTTTCGTAATTAACATAAATTTTTTAAATAATTTTTTAATCTGATAATGAATATTTTCGGATCAATGATACTCGCGAGCGCTATGTCTACACCATTTTGAATCGAGAACCCAATTAAATTTCGACTTCCATTAGCCCGATTTGTCAAGCTGATAAATCAGTACAGACTGGTTGGCAACGAAATAATTGCAACAATCATATTTTGGACCGACTCAGGATTGTAAATCGTGTTGTGATGGTTATTTTGAAAGCAGTTATTGATCATCTTTTATGGTGGTATATAGACCATTTTTTGTGAATATTATAATTCGGTATATGCTGATTACATAAGGAGAAATGCCCCAAGAGACTTGCGAGACTATTGCATGATGACATTTTTTTTTAACATGATGTTTGTGAAATTGATCAAAACATTAAGATTTTGTATAAATTACTTTATTATTAGAACTTCTAAAATTGAAATTTAAAAATAAACAAAAAAGTTTCCTTAACATTAATTTCCTTAACATTTACCATTAAGTGAGTATTGCATCACATCATCAGAAAATCAGAAAACTAACCAGTGAATGATTCATATATTTAAGATCGCTGCAATTTCAATCAAATTTACAAGAACAAAAACCTAAAAACCTCATAACGGCCTTGTAAATAGAAATTCGAAAATTTTGAAGTGGCAGGTTACCTAAACTTTATTTTTGCTGAAATGGTAAACTAACTTCTTTTCAAAATAAAATACCTAAGTGCATGTTACAAATAAACATTTGCGATTAAGTAAAAAAACAAGATGGTTGCAAGATTCCAAGAAGAGGGACAAGTTCCAAGCTTGACCTTGCTCATCAATAATCCAGAAACAAAAAATGCTAGAAAGAAACGACTTTTTTGTTTCATACATCCTTTCTCTCACCTAGAAACCATCTCTACTTTCATATATTATAGAAGAAAATCGTAGAACTAAAATTTTCAAACTAAAGTCCTAACGTACGTTCAAACGTTATCATAGTGATGATAACGTTTAAAACAATCCAAATATTGTTGCCTTATAGTCATTTTTTTTTGGAAAAAGATTTTAAATTCGATCTTCGAGAATGGAATATTATCGCTTTCAGAAATGTAATGACACTCAATCTCCGTTTATCAATAATCCATTCAAAAATGTTCAATTTATTTGATCATGAATTTACATAAGCATTTTTTAATGTATTTGTTCTTTGAAATAATAGTTATTATTGGCATTGAGAATTCAGTAAGTCGACCCAACAAATAATCGGAAGTGAACGTTTTCTTATTTCAATAAAAATAAAAGTATGCATTTCCTAATTTGATGATAAACAAAAGTATGTATTGTCTAGTAAGAGCTATAACTAGCTATAATCTTATTAAATAATAGCTTAATGTTTTTCCGGCACGAAAATTCTATATTATTTATAATATATTGTACATACAATTGAAATAATAATATACAATTTTCTTGAATAAACGTTGATCACTGTCAAGTGAATAATATCTTTACAACTAAGATTTCTATGAAAAGTTTTAAATGCATGTATGAGGAACATGGTCTTTTATATTTGCCAGAAAATCGTAGAATTCTATTTAATTTTAAGAAAAATCAAAATGAACAAAAAATATAATTTGAACAAAAAAATAATCTCTGTCAAAAAGGGTTAATTGACAATATATGGTCTGTTCAAAAAGTTCCGAACTAGTGATTTTCTCAGAACAGAGGCCAGAGATCAGAAGATGATTAGTATAGAAGTTTACCCTAGTTTTAATCTAAAAGACCTTGATCATAAGCATGAAAGCTTTTTGAAGTACAACTTAAAATTAAAACTGTGTTTTACATCTTAGATCAACAATACCTTCAGCGACAAGTTTAAAATGATAACTTTTAATTAATCACTAGACGTCACATGAATTGTATTACTTTATTTTCTCGTACTTTGTTTGTACCGTCACTGGTGAAACTGAACTTGAGAAAATCGATCAGCCCAGAGTTTTTATTTGGACGTTCTTATGTATAAGAAAGGAAAAGAAAGAGTTTTCAGAAAATCTATTGTGTGTGATGCGCGCGTAATCATATCATTTGATCTGTAGTTGTATATGTGTATATATAAACACAGCCGGTCAGTCTCATCACTTGCAGGTACATCACTTGAAGTTGTACACATACGATACGCACCCCACACAGTACATTTCCTCTTTGTTATATACATAAGAACGTCCATAAAAACTCTTCTTACTTCATATATTTTAAATTGCAACGAGATGGTTGCGAAACTGTATACTATCCCTTATTTTTAGAAGAAACTATACAGTGTAAGATACTCGCAGGCCAAAGGACAATATAAGCAAAGTGGAACGTATTGACGGATCAAAAATTGCAAGGGATCATATTTTTAGTACATTGAAATAAAGATAAATTTTTTTTACTAATTTAAAGATTTATTGTTTAACTTTTCAATAGAAGGTTGCAGTTCTAAAACATTTGATTTTAATAGTTCTCCGAGCATTCACACTAACAGCGAACGTAAAAGCCGGCAAGCTAAAGGAATACTAAATTACCAGACACTAGTCAAAGCTTCACATTTTATAAAAAATACTTGTTCGCCACGGTTCGACAATCCGGGAATGTGTCACAGGCTTAACTTAGCTGAGACGTATTTAGTGCTTGATTTGGATTAAGACTTGAGTTAGTAGTTTAAAACTTGATTTCGGTAGCTAGAGAGATTAAAAGAACCCAAGCAGAGGTCTTATACCACTTACAGACACTAAATGCAGTAATGTTCAAGTTTGAGAATATTTTACTATTTTTTAAGACAGTTATTTTGTTAAAATTAATAAATCTTTTGTTTTACTGTTAATTGCTTAACAGGTTTCTTGTAGTTGAAATATAGATAATTGCAGTATGTAGTACCCATGATATTGTTCAATATTTTTATTTAATAAATATTTTAATATCTAATTACGAACTATTAGTAGGTATTTATGAATTCAAAATTGCAGTTTTGCAATACATTTTTTTTTTTACAAATTACTATGATTATTCAATTTTTTTAAATCTTTAGGATCCACCATCTTAATTAATTGTGACATGCATATTTCGTGATAATAACCACTCCTTTTTTCTAAATCACATGCTTGCCATAATCGCGAGATATTACAATTATTGAGTAGGCTGTATGATAAAGGAAAGGTAATTTTTTATACATGTTTAATATTATATTCTTGCAGGTTTTGCAGAGAGAATTTCATCAATTGTTAACTGGCTGTTAATTAGTTGGCTGTTAGTGGCATTAAATCAGATTAGCGGTATTCAATTGATAGGATAAGCCTTCTACTTAAAGATTAAGATAATTCGGTGAGATTTTCTTATTATGAGCGAGTAATTTGATGAACTCATACAAAAATAGCTGCAAGCTCATATTGACGTTCTTCAAAATGACATTTTTATATATGAGGACCTTAAAATTACCATGGATTCCCCCTCTATGGCACCTGGTTATAATTGCTAACCAAGCTTTTTTTCTTCTTGAGCCAATGTCTGGGTACTCCTATGAATATTACTACTACATTTATAAAGATATTGAAGGAAGTTAAACTAATGTTTATCAACAACATATTTGATCAATAAACCGGGAGATCGAGAAACGGAAAACGAAAGGAGTTTGAGCTAACGTAGTTTGTAATTGGAAATTACTTTTCTAAGATGTTATTTGGTGCAATGACCACGAATTTTTGTTACTTTGCTCCCCGAGGTGAGGAAAAAACAATATGGGCATTTTTAAGCGTAAAATTTGAATTAAACATGGAAATTTCGGTTTTCTTGAGTCTAGGTCTGAACAGAGGGATCAGATTATAAAAGCTTTCAGCTACAAGTTGTAGCTAGAGTACATACGCACCAATTTCCAAGATGTTTCAAGATCATGGGGTCTAGATATGGTCAATTATGCCCATTTTTCCATTTTTTTGAATTATTTTTTTTACAATAGGGGGTTGAGTCTAAAAATAATATATATGCCGAGAAAGATAATGGTGTTTATGTTACACCTTGATTTTGATTTTTTAACTATTGCCATTTCCAGCTCCCAAAACCATAGTAGTACATACACATCAATTTACCGCCAGCGAAAAGTCATTTGAGAGTCATGTGGCCCAGATATTACCCATAATGCCCATTTTTACCGTTTTTTTAAAGTATTTTTTCTAAATGGTGGTTTAAAGGTGGTTAACTCTAAAAATAATATATATACCGGGAAAAATATGGCCATCTGGGCCTTATGACCTTGAAATGACATTATCTTTCTCGGCATATATATTATATTTAGGCTCAATTCGAAAAAATGCAAAAAAATTGTCAGAATGGGCATAATTGACCACATCTGGACCCCATGACCTTTCAAATTTCCCCGTCTTGGTAATTGATGCGTATGTACTCGACTACAACTTTTGTCCGAACACTTTTTGGATTTGATCCCTCTGTTCAAAGCTAGACTCAAGCGAAATTTCCATGTTTAATTAAAACTTTGCGCTTAAAAATTTCCAATTGTTTTTTTCCTCACCTCGAAGAGACACTCCTTAGAAAGGTACTTTTATCCATTCGCAATTTTGATCAAAACGGGCTCGATTCTAATATGTAACATTTCAAAAAGGAACATAATATCCTTAAAAAAACTATTTATCCTTGCTAGAGTAGGTAAATTGATTTTATAAACACACAACACATATTTACAATAAATTTTAAAATAAAATATAATTGACAATAATTGTCTACTAAAATCATGGCCGCTATTGTTTTTCTACAACAATCAATAAATAATTTTTATAACCATGAAAATCATAGATAATAAATATTAAAAGTATCAATATACCAATATTTTAATGATTAATGTTTATTGAAGGAATTTATTTAATGGATTTACTTTATAAATTAATAATTAATAGTATTTGAATTGCTGTATCAAAACAAAAATAAATTCAGTTTTTAGCACCTACTATGATATTTACAAAACAATAAAAATTGTATAATTAATTTTCATATTTACGTTACATTCTGATTCTATTACTTCACAAAACTCTCTGTTCCCCAGAAATTTTATTAAAAACAAATTACATTGCGGCTAATAAATGTGGATCAAAATTTTAGCCTTTCATAGAAAAGGGTTTGGAGATAAAACTCAGGCCTGTCCAACGACATCAAAATCATCAAATTTGAATGAATAAAAGGCAAGATATAGACCAAAACGTAAGAAAAGTCATTGCCAAGATGGCGGCGAAAGGGTTCATTTCCCGAATACGCAAAATCATATTTAAGGTCTTCAAACAACCCCCTATCGAATGAATCCATATGTGCATCAAAGTATAAACCATAGCTAGAATAGTTTTTATCGCGTTGTGTATAATAATGTTACTGACTCCAAGATACAGCATTTTTGCTACAGAATTGACTGAAGCAAAAAATCTAAAGTAACTCCAATTCATGAATACCTATACTACGTTTAGCCTGTCCGCTAAACCCATCCCGCTAAACCCCAATTTAACTCCTATTTATTGGAGTGGCCTGACCTTCGACCTTTGGCCTGACCTTTGATAGTAGAGCTCGCTGCGCTCGCATATGGCTCTAATAAATGCCTATTGACAATACCTGAATACTATTAAAAATACATAGTACACATAGTATACATAATGTGATATGATTTATATGCGCTCCCACCATTTAATGAAATTTCATTTTTTTGGTACGGAGCCCTCAAAAACAGTTGTAGTGGACCGAATGGTAAATCTAAACCATTCTCCAATCCCCTTGACCTCACACAAAAAATTTCATCGAAATCGGTCCAGCCGTCTAGGAGGAGTTCAGTCACATACACACACACACAAGAAATATATATATTAAGATTTTTTGATACATACAAGTTTTCAAAAATCAAAAAAAAATCCTAGGTCATCGGGCTTTTAATTATTATTTTACTGTCCAAAATTGGCTGAAAAAGTGATGAATTATATAGGTTATCTTTTTCAATTGGATATTTCTATATAAAAAAATCTAGAGAGTGTGATAAAAAACTATTTAAAATATTAAGCCAATCTTGTTTATAATAATCATTATCTGTTTATATTAGTCGTTAAAACTGATAGAAATTTTTTTTTCTACAAAAAATTTAAAAATGAATACTTACTTTACTTTGGACACATAAAAATCACTAGCCCCATATGCTTTTACTTTATTCGCTGTAATTTTTAAACCCGCGCTATTTTCCGATGCTATTAATTCATCCATATATAATGGTTCTAAACTTGGAAGATTATATTCAGGAATTCCTAGGTACAAATATTTACATTAGTCGAAAGAAATTATGGAATTAAAATTTTTGAATACCTTTTGCTAAGTATGTCCTTAAGAACATTGCTGATTGACCAATACATTCTTCTTGTGCAGCATCGCCTGTATTTTTACATATATGCAAGAATTCAGCTGTAATGAGAAATTTCAGAATATTAATTAGGGTTGAAAAGAAAGTGCCGATCAACAGAGAGATACCTAGAAATATTTTACATTTACTGAATTATATCTTCCTATGATAATATACAATGGTTATTAATCAATTTTAATATTATAGAGCAATAAAATTTTTGAAACCCCATAAAAGATTATGAACCAGGAAATTTCGAAAATTTTCGAAAAATGAAAAGATTAAGACCACCCATAACGACGTACAAAATATTAAAAATATAATACCTGGTGAACTATATCACGTATATGTAATATGGTCTAAAATTTTTAAGATTGCGATAAAATTTTAAAAATTCAAGCTCGGCAGTTCTTTTAAAAAACTATGCTCGGTTTTTCGGTTTTTACCCATAAGTATATGTAGAGTGTTCCCGGATACAGGTAACTATACTTGTTAATTTTTTAATTTTTTATTTTAAGAGAAAAAGTTTTTCTTTATAAAAAAATTTGCTTATTCTGGAAAGTATGTTGGCATAATGTTTTTCAGAAAAGTTGCTCGCAAATAACAATTATGACTAAACAAAATATCAAGAAGATCCGTGTACTTTAATTACAGTAACATTTTTTATTTGAGCAAAAGTTGCAATTATAATAAAACGTGGCAAAGAAAATAATAATAAATCTCTTAACAAATACTATTCGAGATGTATTTTTTTGTGGACTAGGTTAAAAAATTAAGAAGAAAAATTATTTTCGCGGATATACGTTCACTAAAAATGGAATTGTCAAAGTTGGAAAGGTCTTCTGGTAATTCAGTCATCTTGAGTCATAATTGATAATTTCGAGCAACTTTTCTTAGCTAACATTTTGTCAAGCTATAAAAGAATGGGTAGTTAACAAAAAAAAAATCGTGATACCAAATTTTTGGCTACCCTGTACATTATGTAGAGAAAGAACATTATGTAGAAGTTTTTTTTATTCCTATATACTTTTCAGAGAAAACAAAATTTTTATAAAGAATGACATTTTTTCTTAAAATGCAAAATAAGACAATTTAAAAGTATACCTACCTATTACCTCTATCCGGAGACACACTGTATATTGTATACATAAATAATCGACTTTAAATCGAAAATTATTAATTCGGGTTTTTTTTTACATATTTGCCATTTACTATCCTCGTGATTAATATAAATTCATAAAGTTTAAAGTCAATTAAATGGTATAAACTTAGTACTTATAGATAATATGTGACTTTATTTAGTGAAATAAAATATGCTTTTGTAAACAAGTTGAATATACTCTGCACTCCCACCATAATCCTATTAAATACATTTATTATGCCTGTATTTTGTTTATGGTATCGAATACAAGGGATTTTCGGGACATAAGTATGTGTTTTGGATCGATAGTTGACTGTTAAAGCATCAGGATGAATCGAAATACAATTTAAAAAAAATCTAAATAGGATACTTGTCTATTACGATTTAAAGATAATTTTTCTTCGCTATAATAAACCTTGAGTTTCAATTTTATTCTTAAATATTTACGTGTAAGTTAAGTTTTGAATAAATTATCACTTGAAAAAACTATTTTTAAATGAAGATGCTAAGTCTTAAGTAAAATATATTAAAGCAAAGTAGCGGAAAATTTGTATGGAGAAGTTGAAAGCACTTATGATATATGATTATTTTTATATTTCCATAAAATTTAATTGAGTAAACAGCATATCTCTTTCACTCCTAATTTACTTGAAATTTTTACAAATCATCATTTCCAATTCATTTGGAAAGATACGTTGTTTTATTCTAAATTATATATTTTTCTAATCATTCATGAAAACTGGGAGATGAAAATGAAATTTCAACAAAGACTCAACGTGAGAAGACTCACTTTAACTGAACCTCTTGAGAGATTTTTACGGAGAATTAAAGCTACAAAGCCAAAAAATCAAACATTGGCTAACTCGATCCCGTTTGGTTGTACACAAAATTTAACCCTTTCAACCAAGTAGCAGAATAAAAAATAAAAATGGAAAATTTTCATAAACTGGAAAATTCGAAGAATTTATCATTATTATTTCCATCCCATTTTTAATCATTTGCTGAGAAATTCTGTGTTTGAACGAAAGATCATAAGAAGGATATATGGGGCAATCCGAGTGAGTGAGGAAGAATGGCGCATCCGAACCAACAGGGAAATTGAAGAGATTCTGACGGGAGAAGATATTGTGAAGTTCATTAAATCACAGAGGCTCAGATGGTTCAGACATGTGCAAAGATTGGATAAAGGAAAGATGTCCAAGAAAATATTGCCTGCCAAAGTGTACGCCACACGAAGAAGAGGCAGGCCTCGGCTCAGATGGTTTTCCCAAGTTATCGACGAGCTGAAGATGATGCGAGTCACAGGACGGGGATACGCTCTCAAGGACCGAGAAATCTGGAGGGTAGTGGTCGAAGAGGCCAAAGCCAACCCCGGGCTGTAGCGCCCAATGGATGAATAGACGGAGAAATTCTGAGATTCTGAGAAAAAAATCACGAATTAATAATTTTTCCGAGTCATAATTATTGAAGTTAGCTTTTACACACACCTAACCACTTTTTTGTTTAACGTCATTCAACTTAGTGATTCAACGTAATTTAAATTTTATTAGAAAAAAACAAATATTCATTTCCCTAAATAAACAATTTCCATATAATTTACATTTTGCATAAATTATTCTAATTTATAAAATTAAATTATTAAGTGATAAATTCTTAGAACATGTACTCTATATTTATATCTTTTAGTTAAGATCGTAATTACGTACGTTGAGTTGTGAGAAAACAAACAGCATCAATTAAATTTTTATATAATAGATCAGAGTATCAGCCTACACGCTGTTGGTGTCAATCGAGTCGCATATGCCCTTCAAAATTTATATCATTTGTTTTTAACAATACATTTGTAATAAATTTGAAAATATATAAAAATATTATAAATATTTAAAAAAAAATAGGTTCGATTGAAGCTACAAAATCACACCGACCACATATGCCAAGGCTTGGCATTTCTTTGGCACGCTCTGTAGTCTAAACGTCTTGGTTGGATTTTAGCTTTAAGATGGAAGTGTTGTTAAAGTCATCTTTATTTTGGGAGTGACACTGGCTATATCACAATTATAAAAATTACTCGACTGCGCCAGAAAGAGAGATATCAATGAATACCATGTTAATTGGGGTAACATTTAGTCGATATTCGAAAATTCTAACTAATAAAAACAATAAATTAAAAAAAATAAAAAAACCGACTGTGTCATAATAATTACTGAAAAGTTTACATAGCGTCTTTAACCGTTGGGGCTCATTATTTTTGGGACGATTGGAATAGATTGTTAATGGGTCCCGACTGTTGAAGTCGCTATGCTATGTAAACTACTGATCTTGTTTTCTTCTTTTCTGAATTTTTAATAATTATCCAAATTTTCACTGAAATATCGAATGAAAATTACTTAACCAATGTATAATATTTCAGAAATTGAATTAATTGGCATGGGAAATTGTTTAGTACTATATACAGGGTGGGTCATTTTAAGCTATAACGGCTAATAGCTCGTTTTGTAGTTAGTCGATAAAAAAATAACTAAAACAAAAATTGACAGTTTGATGGAGAGCAACATGATCTGACATCAGATTGGACCTAGTTCTTCGGGTTGCTTTAATAGCCTATTTAGATTTTAAACGGTAAAATATAGAATAACTTTTTTAAATTAGAAAGATCATGCTCATAAAAAGACTAACAATTTTTGTTTAAAACATTTTTTCGAAAAACGTTAGCATTAGGAGGAAATGCGACTTAAAAATATATTATCATTGCATTTAATCGAAAACAAATACGCTTAAAGTTCGATAATTGTATAGATCAAAGTTATGGACAGGCGAATATCCTTTATGACTCTTGACAAGTTTGGCTAAAGAATTTTTGCGTATTTAATGTTTTTATTATAAATTTTAAGGAGCATTTCCTACGAAACCTGACGTTTTTTCGAAAAAAATTGTTTCGAATAAAAATGTCAGTTTTTTTTATGAGACCAACTTTCAAATTTAAAGTGTTTCCCTCTCTCTTACTGTTTAGGATATAAATAAGCTATGAAAGAAACCCGAAGAATTAGTTTCAATCTAATGTCAAAACATTTACCCCATCCAAATCGGCAACTTTTGTTTATTTAACTCACTTTTTGATTGCGGTTTACTACAAAACGAGCTATTAGCCGTTAAAATTATCACCCAAAGGAATCACTCTGAATATTAATTGGTCCAAATTAAATATTAATTATTTTTATGGCCTAATTTTGTTATTTTTGAGATTTTTAAATCTCAAAACTTGAAGAAATGCGTACGTTTTCAGAAATTATTTAAACATTTAAAAAAAAGTACATTTTTAAAGCACGCAATTTAATTTAAGTAGTTCGATCTTTTAATTCTGATTTAAAATAACTTATAACATATTTAGCGAAAATACAAATTTGAATCAATTTAATTGTACTATTAAACTCCAAAACACACTTTAAAGTCAAAAAAATTGGCCTCGATAAAATAGCTAAAATGATTCAATAATACATTATCAAACTTCGGACATTGGTTTCTTTCATCAAAGAGGACAACATTTCATATATACCTATGATGGTGTAACTCTTTTTATTTCCGAGAAGTAGAGTGGTACACAATAATCTGATAATGAAAATTATTTTTCTGACAAAAATCTGATGAAAATCAGAAAATTTTTCTGATGAAAAATCTTTAACCATTATTTAATATGATCTTTTTTTTCCAAAAAAACTATTTTCACATTCCTTGCGTTATCATATTTTTCTTTTTACCCTGTATCTCGAAAATGAAAATATCGTTGATATGAACTATTTTGTACCGTTTGACCCAAAAAATCCTTGCCCGAATTTTGCTAATGCGTTATTCAATCAGCTTATATATTGAAAATCAATGTTTCGAATTCGAATTATATGATTTTCTTATTTTTCCGATTTGGTATATTAATTGATTTAAATTCAAAACAAAATTTTTAAAATTTTCAAATCTGTTAATTATAAATTTATAATATATTTTGCATTATTTAAAAGCAGGTTAACGCAAATAATAAAATAATAAATAATTAAATAAGAAATTTATGAATGAAAGAAGTTAATTCATAAAATTTAATTACTTTTGTTATTATAATATGTTTTAAATAATCAAAATATTATTCTTTTAAGTTCAAATTAAAATACGGTCAAGGTCAGTCCTTTCTATCAATAATAATAATAATAATACCTAAAAATAACAACTTTTTCAAATTGTCAAATTATTGAATTTTAATGAGATAATAAAATAAATAATTTTACGTTATTAGACAGAGTGTTCAAAGAATTGTATGCCCAAGCAATAAAGCTACTATAATATTTATTTGCAATACTTAAACAAGTGTTTCCTAAATGACATCAGGATTGTTTTGAACAGCAACTAATAATATACACCAGGAACATCATATTTCACGAGTCATAAAAACGAGCAATCAAAATTTTCAAAAATAAAAGATGAAAAATGTCTAATTTAATATATGAATCTCAAAAATGCCCATCTAATGAATTCAGCACGTTTCCATTGGAGTGATAGATGCAGTAAATGAATCAACATTTTTTGCTTGGCGAATTTTGTCTGCTAATTAAATTTATTTCTTTTTACACTAAAAGCCAAGGGTATATGAATTTATGTATTTCACCAAATTAAAAGTTTTCCGGTATTTTGAAAGAAAATGTTGCGTCCATTACCGAGAACTATCTCACATATAATGTGGTTTAATTATCACAATAAGTCACAAAAGGTATTCAATTTTCTAAAAAAATCTAAAAGATTTTTAAAATATTTATTTTAATAAAAGATAAATACGGTTGTTTGTAGTTGACAAAATAATTATCACCTGGTTTTCATAACGATGGATACAAATTTTATTCAAAAGCTTTTTATTTTTATTTTGGAGAAACTTGGACCTTTTCTTACTTTTCATAATAATCTTACACTACCTTCTACCTTTATACTTATTTATGTTTTTAGAAACATTGGTATTCATAATTAAGCATTAAATATCAATGTTTTCGGATTGTATTTTAAAAATAAAAATTTAGGAATATATAAAAAAAATAAAGTTAATCAATAAATAAAACCAATTCTTTAATTTTTATCAAAGAAATTTCAATTAAACAATAATAATTCTACACTTACGAATTTCTCTTGATTTACAAACGTTTACCACCACAATGAAAAAAATCACAGAAAATAAACACGACTTATCGATTACAAAATTCATTTTTTAAAATTAAAAAAAATTATGAGTTAAAGTTAAATTAAATCCAATCACACTATTAATCTGTGCAATTAATTAATCACAGCTAAAAGAATTATTTTAATTCGGCACACTATTTTTTTTCGGCAAAAAAAATGTGCCTATATTATTATTACATACGCGAAAGGATACAAAAAACGAAGTCTTTTGTGACAAATTGCAACAAGATGTATTTATACCCTCCTCGAAGCGTATAAGTTTTCTTCGCTATATTTTAAAGGCTTTATAATATGTATAATTAAATGACCTCGGTAAAATAAAGAGTAGAACAGTATACAATCATTTATAAGAGAGATAGAGTGGATTCTTATTATTATTTTAGTTAGATTCGTATTATATTCAATACAATATGTAATATTTACAATGTAATATTTTTCAATATGCGATAAAATCACCTAAGTGTTACTATTTATTCGCGATTATAGTAACAAGTAAATTTAACACGTTAAATCAAAAACAAGATTAAAAAAAACTTTTAACAAAAAGAAAACCGATTTCAAAAGAAAAACTTTTCCAAAACAATTTAATATGCACTAAAAAGAAAAAACATAATGATAATTTAATGTAGCTAAAATAATTGTTATTTTTGGAGTCGGTGTGAGCCAAGGAAACAAATCTGAACAGTTTGATCTGAACAGAACAGTTTGCTACATTACCTTGGCTGAGACCGACTCCAAAAATAACAAAAATTTTAGCTACATTATATTATCGTTATTTTTTTACTTTTTAGTGCATATTAAGTTGTTTTGGAAAAGCTTTTCTTTTGAAGTCGGTTTTCTTTTTGTTAAAAGTTTTATTTATTTTGTGATTTTTAGTGAATCTGAAGTACACTAACTTATTTGTCACTAAAAAAAGAATCATCGAAATCGGTTGGTGTGATATTCAGTTATTCGTCCTCTTGTCGTGCATACTTAATGCAAATTGAAGACTTTTATGGCTCTCTCATAGAGCCGTTGTCAGAACTGAACCAAATCTAAATGGGACCACACGGGAAGGACCAGCTTTCAAATAGATAAAGAATCATCAAAATCGGTTCACCCAGTCCATTGTTCTGAGGTAACTGAGTTTTGTTTGAAATCGGTTAAAAAGATAAAATTAATCATACAAAATATTTAAGAATGCTCTGTACAATAATATACCACGTACAGTTTAGCTCCAAATAGGCCAATTTCATTAGCTAAGCTGATTTTAGTAAAAAGAATTTTTTGTTGTAATCGAAAATTTAATACCCGAAACGTGCTCAAATTTGATATGATGATACTGTTTTATCAGATACATACAACGCTTGTCAAAATCATGATTAATATAAATTCGTTTGCCAAGAATGTGGGGCCTATTAAATGAAAAAATGTTACATTTTTATATATTTAAAATTACCGAACTTCAAACCAAAATAAATAATTTTTATAACTTATATTGTCAAACTTTTTTTAAAAACTGCTTATACAAATAGCTTGCATATTTATAATTTTTCTGTTTAATACCGATGTATTATAATAATTTATTTTATCATTTTATGAAGCTCATTTTCTTCAGAGTTCAGATAATTTACCAATCGTTATGGATGTGGTGAGCATACCGGCAACCCAATTGAGTTAATAGGCTTTCCCAAAAGTATTTTGAAGATCGTCGTCAGTTTTTTAATTTTTTTCGAGCACGGAACTTTAAACTTGCACTTGAAACATAGCTAAGAACACTCTCCGTTAAATTACCTTTCAAACGAATCCAAAAAAATTATAATCGATTAATCAGTTTAGGCGCTACGATGCCACTGACAGACACACACACACACACAGACACACACACACATACGCACATAGCGGTCAAACTTATAACACCCCTTTTTTTTAGTTCGGGGGTTACAAATATTAATCTTATGATTTACTATGTGACTAATTCAATTGATATATCTCTGAGATTTTCTAATATCAAGAAAAATTTATTTTTATCTAATTTTAATCAAATTTCTTACTTTAAAAGTCATATAAAGGCATTTACTAAATATAACGTCAGCCCATAAGGATGTAAAATCCATCGAATTCTATTTGTCTGCCATTTGGTAGTATAGATAGGTAAATGAAATTTGCTAATAAAGAAAAATTTTTCTTTTTGATCCTCGTATTTCGACGATGCTTATTTGTCTATATCTTTTTTATGTTAAAGCAAAGCCATTGATAGCGCAAGATGGGCAAACAAATGGCAGATGGTTTGCAACTATTGAAAAAGTTCAAAAATTGTTTCATAATATAAAAATTGCATTTTCAACCCTTTCGACGGTTTCCAACGATCTACTATTTTTTTGTACCAATTATATTGTCAATGGCTTTCTTTTATCATAAAGAGTGGGCAAAAATTTATTCTCTACATACGAAAATTCAAACACAAATTTGAAAAACTTGACCTCCTGAAATTTGACACTCGCACACGATGGTTAAATTCACGTCGCTAGGATTAAATTTTCATTTTTTTTTTTTGAAGACAAACGTACCAATCTTCAAACGACAATATGATAATTGAATTTTCGGCGCTACAAATACCAGGATACGTTTATATGCATTCTATAGAGGCAGGAATAAGCAACCCGTTAATGAATCAATAATTCTTTATTATGAACTGTATTATGAACTGTACCAAGGCAGCATCAGTTTTGCATTATGAATTTAAACTTTTTAATTTAAAGTTGATTCACAAATACATAAATAAATCATAATTCTCTTTATTATCTTATACTTACTAACCTCGCTATTTAGATTTTGTAGTAAGAGGTGTCGAATATGTCAAGGAGTTAAAACAGTCCTAGAAAAAAATAGAAAATAAAAATGTTGAAATTGTACAAACTAATGAAGTGGAAAGAAAACCACGAATATGCAATATTAAATTTATATTGAAAATAATAATGCATTTTTTAAAAACTTATCCATTAATTTTTTAGTTCTTATTGTGTAAATTAGAAATAATTTTTTTTAAGTGTCTTAGTACAGCATCTTAGAAATATTTAATCTACTAATAATTCGAATTAAAATTAATTAATTTGGTATTAATCACCACATGATAGTTAATATTCGATAATTTTTATAGAGACTAACTTTGTAATTTTAAAATTTTCTCCATGGCTTTCTGCTACGCGAATTTAAAACCAATAATTTGGTTCCACACAAGATAAACAGAATTCAATTTCAGCCGAATCTATCCATATCTTATATCTTATAAGACGAAAAGTAAGAGTAAAATTTTTCAATGTCTGGATTAATTTTCAATGTGCCGAAAATTAAAAATTTTGTTTAATTATTTAGCTTTCAAAATTTCGAAAACCAAGGCAGATATCGAAAAATTGTATTCTTATTTTTTGTATACAATCATGAAGCTATAATAAAATTCATCATCAAAATTGAAAATAAGGTAATTTAAACCCTAAATCTAAAATTGCCTTGGTGCTCGTACTACCTTAAATGTACCTGTACAATTGTTAACAATGAAATACTATATTTCTAAGATTTTGACTACTTTAAAAAATTTTAGATGAAAAAAAGAAAAAAATAAGCAGA
Source organism: Chrysoperla carnea (assembly GCF_905475395.1). Taxonomy (NCBI): domain Eukaryota; kingdom Metazoa; phylum Arthropoda; class Insecta; order Neuroptera; family Chrysopidae; genus Chrysoperla; species Chrysoperla carnea. The sequence goes on from NC_058337.1 coordinate 86,125,255, forward strand.
TAAATCATTTGTAAAAATTTCGAAGGATTTTGGTGAGACTGAAACTTGGTCTTGTTCCATAGAAGAAGTCATGAGATACATCTAAACCGATTTTGCTCCCATATCTGTAGTCTCCTCATCTCTATATATCCTCTGCCCAAAACGTAAATAATACATGAATATTTATAATTAGAAATTTTATGATATTGTGATTGCTGAAGTCTGTCATTTCTCAGTTTCTTGAGAAATGAGATTGAGAAGGATCTCGTTTGATTAAAACGATTTGAATCTCTAGCCACGGCAACTCTAGAACTGATTTTAATGGCAGCTAGATCTCACACACTAAATATTTCTTGCTATTTATTAAACCTTAGCGAACCAAGGAGCTAGGATCGTTACTGGAGGCCTGGAAATCTTCATTTAGACTCAATTAATGGCTCTCTTAATATAATTCAAAAATTGATTTGACAACTGATATTTTTTCTAGAAATAAAAAGGACCCTAAGAAAATTAAGCAAAATTTTGACTGAAAATGATTTATAAAGATTTCGTTTTTTATTTCTGTGATAGCTTATGAACGCATTATTTTAGAAACCTGTAAATGACATGGGATATGATTCTAGTGGAAGCGCTGAACGTATTGAAAAGTATTCAAGATGTTTTTTTTTTTACTATAGTCGTTAAAACTGAAATTTTATTTTCGATTAAGGAAGAAGAATATTTGTCAAAAGCAAAAATAATTCGGACTGCAGAGGATAACTGTTTATACTTCTTTGCCCGTTCTTCCTAAACCAGATTCTTTGACGAAAAAATTTATTTTACATAGTTTTATTATGTCAAGTGCAAGGTTATAGGTAATAATCTATTAATTCGTTCGAAGCAAAGCTTTTTCCGATAGAGTTTTTTGCAATTGAGTTGGTATTCAAAAGAGATGAGATTTGCTCGAATTGGAAACCATTTCAGTAGGTTTTCCAGAAATCTATATTTCTGGAAATCTATGTAGTGATTTTATCATAGGTTAAATATAAACAGACAATTTGCATCACCAGAAAACACGCACACACACACACACACAAAATCAGTCGTAATTACCTTAGGAAGAAAACATCAAAATAAATAATTATCGCAATTATCTAATTTTCTTACGAAAAAATACCATTTCAGAAAGACAATGAAATTATCAAATTAAATATCTTTCATAAAGGATTTTCCATTAAGAGTGTCCGAACTGCAAGTTTTATACGACGTTTCATGTATAAGTGAGAATGCTCAGTTCGAGTTAAATAAATTAATTGATGCAGTGCCCTTAAATATAAACGCAAACGACGTCAGATATGCTATCAAACTCAACATTTATGGTCGAGTCTCCGAAGAATTGTATTTTTTGCAAAACAAAAATCTAGTGAAATCATGGTTGGTATTGGAAGAATTCATCACGCAACAATGTGAGATATTTTTTGTGTATGTGTGTGCCATATCCATCACAACGAATGTTTCCCTCATTTATAGATATTATTTTTATTTATTATAGTACACGAATTTGGCATTTTTGAACTATTTACATCCAAAACTAGTTACGTGACAATGCATATGCATATTTATATATAGTTTTGGATGTAAGTAGTACAAAAATGATCAAATTCTTGTGATAAATTATGTGCCCTAATTCATTACTATTATGTAAACTGTCAAACAAACATCAATTTATAATTATTTAATAAATTAGTATAACTAATTAGCTTATAAATATAGTTAGGTAAGCAACCAAAAACATAATATATGTATTATACAGATTTACAAAAGTAAGCTAATAAAATTGTATATAAGTGTTTATTTAACGTTTACATTTGTTTTTGTACAGGTTTCATAAGGAACTTCTTTCCAAATGGGACTCCCAGCCCACAATTTTTTATTATTACATAAAATAACTTATATTCTTTAAAAAAAAAAAAAAAAATTATTCAATTAAAAATTTCAATTATATTTTCATATAAACAATTGGTTTAGTTAGGACAGTCTTAATGGTATAATCTTTATTGTGAATTCAATTTATAAAAATTATTGTGAAGATGGATCAGAAAACTATTATGACATATTTTTTAATTTATTTGTTACGGTCAAGACTGAATAATAGTTAGCTGTCATAATTATGAAATTAGAATATAAAACATATAATAATTATAAGTAAATTTATACTTTATATTTGGATGGAGCTAACAAAGAGGCTTATCTCAGGGTTGCTTTGGGAATTTTGGTAAGCCGTCAGTCACCTATGGTTCTAAAACGTGGTGCCTTAACCAGGCAGTAAAAAATGAGGGTTGACTTCAAAATTTTTTGTGAGATTTGTATGGGAAAAACCGCTGTTTCCGACGTTCTTGATACTTTGCACATCTCTACAGGCGCTCCAAATGAAAATAGAGCCTAGCTAGAGGATTGACAATTTGTATGTAGGTTGAGCTGGTGATAAAAGAGTGTCTTTTGGGAGTAATTTTAAAAAAAGAGTGTCGTTGTGATTGTAAAAATTTGTATATAGCCCGTGTTCAAGGAAATGCCTTACTAATTGTCAACTTTTTATGTTGAAATTTCAAGCTCCTTCGTGATCTTTTCGTTTATGCACATCCTCTTGAGTAACAGAGAGAGAAAGCCTCTTCAAATTGAGTTACGGAATTGTAGTTTTAACTCCGCAGCCTTTTTTCTTTGTCTTTTATGTATACTGTTTCCCGCTCTTTTCAAAAATGTTAGAAGACAAAAGTCCTATTTCAATAAAAAGCTTGATCTTATAATAAGAAGCGTCTGTATAGGGAATAATATAACATTAGAGGTCTTTAATTAACAATTGTTCTTTCTAAGAATGTACATAAATTTTGATCACAGTTGATCTCATCCGTGAAAATATAAAATAAAATAAATTAGTAATTTAGTATTCACCAACAAGTTGTTGATGGTCACGCGTCACGCGACCAAAATTATTTTTGCAATGTGTTGTCTTGTATCACATTTTTGTCTCTATTATTATATATTATTATAAATTTCGGAAATAGTAAATTAAAATTAATAAAAAAAAATATTTTCTACTTTTAAATTAAATAATTGGTTGGATAAACGCAAACAAATCAAATAGTACAAACATTCAGGTCAACTACGAATATCAAATGTTTAGGTCAAGGCACAAAATTTCATTAAAACCCGTGATTGAATTTCGGAAAATTTCAATTAAATATTTGTATTTTTGGGAATGATGCTACATATTTAATCTTGTGAATCATATGGAGTTGTCTCCTATATATTCAAATATCTGAGATTCAACTGTGTTAAGTTAACTGACCACTTTTCGAATTTTTCGTGGTCAACTAACTTAATGCTAGCGAACCACCCTGTGCGAGCCTGTTGCGAGCGGCAAAATCGAAATTTCACGAATAAAAAACTGCAGGTTCTCAGTATGGTTAACTCTATGGTTAACTTCGACCCAATTTTTCATTTCTTTAGGTAGTGGTCAACCAAACTTATTATTAAGTTAGAGAGCCAAATTTAAATAATTGGGCGGTAAAAAAAAATAATTTACGAATAAAATTATTGGTTAAGTTGGGAAATTCTCATACCCTAAATAAGCGGCTCGTTAACTTAATGTTGGAGAACCCCCTGGTGAAAAGTAAGTGAACGGAAATACCTATCAAATTCTCAGTATAGTAAGATTGAGAAATTGCTTCAGGTAGTAGTTTTAAAGGTAGTGCGTTTATTTAAGTGGTAAGGCATTACTTAAGTTGGCGGACCAGCTCCATTTTTTTTTTATAAATTGAGTTGTTAAACAAATTTATTTTTGAGAAAAATGAAATGATTGTAGATATACAAGTTTTATAACAAAACTAAAAATTTTTTCAATCCATCGTGTGGCGAGATAGTATTAGCAAATATCTTGGTCTTTTGCAGATACTTTTTTTCCAAGTATATATCGGTGTATATGATTTTAACCAAATTCGACCCAATTGTTCTAACCACGATTTTATTAACTCGTTCTCGTTTATATATGTTCGGGTCAAATTTTTATGATTAATTTTATTTTTTATTCAAATCTATCTTGTAGTTTTGCGTGATGTTCGCCCAAACAGAAAAATTGACAGAAAGTCATTTGTATCTAATATTATAGATTAAATAAATAAAAAACTAAATAATTACTTTTACTTAAATAAAAGTTAATAGTTTACAACTGCATATATCTTTAACCTAAGAACAAATTTGCATGTATCAAATAATATATATTTACCAAAAGTGTTTATTAAAATCAAATTAAGAATGAATCATATAACACACATTAAGATTAGCGAAAACAAACAACAAATTAATATCTTTAGTTCTTTAATATGTTACTTACTCGCACATGTGTCATTAATACACGTGACAAAATAAAATTTATTCAAATTTCAAGGTACAATATTCGTAGAACATAATTGTTATTGAATTAATGACTGATAAATCGCAATTATTGTTCTATAAAAATTATGTAAATCTCTATATATTATAAATTCCAAAGTAAGCATGTTTGTTTGTTTGTTTGTTACGCTTTCACGCTAAAACTAGCGAATGGTTTTTAATGAAACTGTACAGCAATATAGCTGATATATTAGAATAACACATGAGATATAATTTATAAAGATATATTCATAAAAAAATAAAAAAAACTTAAAAATTAATTTAATTTGACATTACCATAAATTACAGATTTTTGTAAGAGTAGTCATTTGCCATTACCATATATTACAGATTTCTTTAAAAGTAGTCATTTGACATTACCATAAATTACAGATTTCTGTAAAAATTGCCAATATAAAATACTTCACGGCCATCTTTTCTGAATTACTTAGTGAATAATTACCACCATATGAAAACCATACATATATTTTACCTGTGTAAAACAATCCTTACCATTATTTCGAGTGTTATAGAAAGAGGATAAACGAGAGCAATCTTTATCAATCTTTACTTTTAAACCCAGCGAAGCGGGTAGGTATCACTCTAGTTATGTATAACTCTGTAGTAATTTCCGTTTTTCGGTAAGGAATTATGAAAAATTCGGCCATAGAATTCAAGCAGCCCCTATATTGTACAAAATGCATATATAATTTGAAAGGCCAAATAAGGTTAATTAGTCCCGGTAATTATTGGCCAACCATAGAAAATTTTGGTTTAGTACAATATCGCCACCCACAATAAAGTTGAAATAATATTTCATTCCTACATGGTTCAATAATATTTCTTTCTTTTATATCAGGCTGGCCAACTTTCTATTTTACCTGAAAAGTTCATAATTGGCAACTTATATTTAAATTGCCTTGGTCATACTAGGCATCTTTAAAGACTGAAAGGTTTTTTATAAAACTCAAATCGAGTTAAAATGTTATCGAAAAGACCTGCAGCAAAATATTCACGAACCTCCTCGTTCTTTCATTCAAATTTGTGTGTCGTTTACCTTGTAATTTTGAATTTTTCATTTGCAAAATTCTCCTAAACAAATATTTATAAGAATTTTGTAATCCATAAAATATAAATTTTTATTGCCGTAATATATTATTATAACTGTAAACTTTGATCCTATCTTAGTTAAATGTGTAATTGTCTTTATGCATACTTTTAAATAACTAAACAAATCAATTTTTACACTTTTTGAGGACATTTCAATAGCTGAAGTAAAGTCAATAAAAAGGCACAATACAAATTAAATTAATAAGCAAATAGCAAAAATACGATGGCTTCACAAGGTAGCGTTGTATGAAAATTGTTCCGCTCGTTGAATGGTTGACGCACAACAAATGTGTTAAATATAAGGGGCTTCGATTTTATGATTACAGCTCAGAATTATGCGTTGCGCGCAGGATCTAATTTAGCTTTGGCTCTAATAAAGATATTTGGAAAATTATGGTAGGTACGTAAATCAGAATTAAAAAGTAGCCGTTAAATTTACAACAATTTCTTGGCTCCCCTACGCAAAACATAATTGCTACGGAACTGATTTGACATTATTTGTTAGGGCATCTTTAATAATATGTTATGCAACCAGCTAGCTGTTAAATCTCAATGAAAATAATTATCAACGTCAAACCTTTGCCCAACGTCAAACCATTTCCATGACCAGTAGTAAATTTTCGATCCCTCAAGTAGTCACCCCCAAGCATGCATAAGGTTTACCATCACCTAGGCAGTCGACCTTTTTTTCTTGAACTCCTATAAGATTTTCTACATGCAGACAACTTTTACATCTAAAAATTTTTGAAATATATGAAACTTTTTCACACAAACATGTTAATAGTAGCATTAAAAAATTATAGAAACATTTTCAAATTTGAAACAAAAATTTAAATTGAAGTTGAATGTTTACACCTAGCTTCTTTTCAACTCAACCAATTAAAGATGACAAAAACACAAATGAAAAAGGTCATTTTAACCAATGTTTTTAGATCAAAGCAAACGGCATACCTTAAGTAGAACCGGAGATATAGAGAAAGAGTTCTATGAAAGCATAAAAAATGTGCAGAAGGAAATTATGGTTTTAGTATAACTTGAGAAGGATCATAAGGATGAAAGTAAGGTGATATCCAATTCTTGATGACAAATATATCCATCAAAACCAAAATTAAGCAAATTGTTTAGATTGGTTAGATAGATTAGGTAGGAATGAAATACATCTGACACCTAAGAGTGGTTGAATTTACTGCGCTAAAATTGCTCACTGTAAAATGGTTTTAATACAATTTTTCAAAATATTTTTTCCTATTCAAAATTAAAATTTTTAACTGACATTTTGGTCGTAGCTACCGGCACACCGGAAACTCTTGTAAATTATTTATAATGACTGCGGCTTCAATATGATTTATTTTTCAAATCATATAATGTAATTTTATTTTGCCCGGCAGAAATTCAATTACCTTACTAGCACGTGTCCCCCCTTTAGTTAATTAACCACTATCAAGGGGCAACAAGTACTTCATCGTCACCTAATTTCAAGAAAAGAAACATTCAAAATTCGGCCAATGATTTATATAACAAACGGACAAGTTGAAACTACGTCATTTAATAATTACATTTTTCTGACAGCATATATACCTGCTGATGTCGGGCGGGATGCCTTTTTGTTTCAGGCGATCTCTCTACAACCATAACAGTACAAACAAACAAAATTAATAAAAATTGACAACAAAGGTTCTTAGATTTGGTTCTTTAGACTTGCACAAGTTCTGGATAAGCAAAATTTAATTTATTCGACTTAATCAATACTAGCTATATTTCGATTATATTGGTATCTCTTATTTAGGATTTGGTGAAAAATCTACGGACCATGAATAAAAAAAATTGATTTAATCACAAATAGAATTTGACATTGAAAAATTTAATTTTTTTAAATTTTCGCTGTAATTTAATAAAATATTATGGTAATATAATTCCTAAGTTTCTAGCTTAATCTAGCATTATAAAATACCTATTCTATGGATTCTACGTCAATCAAATTATTATAAAAATAATAAGCGTTTTGTCGTTATATAATTACAGACATTTATTTTGATGACAGTTCAAAGAAATGGTAAAAAGATTGTTTTGTTTGTGTTTTTTTTTTTTTTTTTATTAAATTTGCATGTTTTTTCTCAATTATTTTATTGAATCTACTTCATTTAAATATTCATGAAAACAAAGTTTTCCGTTTAAAATGTTCCAAAAAGTTCTAGCTTCTAGGAAGTGTTCGACGGTGAAGGTACTAACTTACTAAGTATATAATTTTATTAAAATTATAGTATACCTGCAATAATTTTTTTTTGTTTCAAATGTTCCAAAAAGTTCTAGCTTCTGGGAAGTATTCCACAGTGTTCATACTCTATAATTTTATTAAATTTATAGTATACAAACTCAATCGGATAATTGAATTATCAGAATTGAATCAGATAATTAAATTAACAGAATTATCATAATTCTATGAATTGTTTATGAGGTAAAACGGCTTGAAAATCAGCAATCGAGTTGAGGTGACACTAATCTTTGTTTCAAAGTTAAGATTTGAATCGACTCTTATAAACAGTACATTTGCAGGTGTCTTCATTATGGCAAGTTTCTGTTTTTTTTTACAAAAGTATCAAAAATGCTTTTTTTTGCGGGGCTCCGAAAATTTTAACTACATCACAAGTTTAAAATTAATAAACATTATTTTGCTTGTTTTATTTGTTTGTTTTTCTAGTAAGAAGGTGAAAAGACAAGATACGGTTTGAGCGACACGATTCTCAAACTGAACTCTCAGTAACAAAACTTTGAAATAAGGTTCGCTGCGGCAGAGCCATGGGAAAGTAATTTGAAATGCCATTTTTCTAAAAAAATGCCACCGTACAAATAACCATAACACCCGAAATGATTTCTTGTATAATTATTTTTTTAGTGCACTTACGTTGGATCGCCACAACTAGCATTACAAAAATTCATTGATTAAAAAGTAAACGTGTAATTTCTATCCAAAAGTAGGGACAAATCTCAGCTTAAGCCAGCAAATTTAAGCCAAAGGTAAAAGATCAATTAGCGCCTTCGTCCGCTTATTAGATAGGCTCCATTGACTCCTGTAACTTAAAGCAAATTCTCTTTCATTATAAAATTGGAAACCTGTTCTAATAATTTGTTAAATAATGCATATTACAAAAATTTTTTTTCGTAACATTTTGTAAGTAAGTAGTAAGCAGTCACAACTGTCTACCAAATTGTATGTACTCCAGTTGAGATTAAAACCAAACCATGCACTCCTTGAATGTCCTCTACTTTCGTATCAAAGGGCCACACTATACAGAAAAAATCCCAAAATGTCGCACATCCAGTAAATATAACATACCTCCTATCTCTAACTAAAAAAAGATTCCATAAATATACTTACTAGTTCCATAAATCATCAAACATCTCTAGTCTACATTCCCACTAAATTACACTATAATGGCTCCGATGGCTCAGTGGCGTTGTCTTCAATCCAGTGTATTACTATCTTAGCGTCTACGTATCAACCTTTTTTTTTTCAATTTTCAGTTTTCCTTACCATATTTTTTTCTTCAGAATAAATGATTGTTTTTATACTACAGCTAAATTTTCTCAAGCCAGAACTAGCTTGAAACTTTAGGGAACTATTTAAATTTGCTTGCTATCGGCAAAATTATTTTAAATCTGGCTTATAAGTATATATTTTCGATTTCTTCACGTTATATGTAATGAGTAACGCCATGCTTGGTTTTCCTATATTGTATCATTAAACATTTGAGGAGCCTTGGGCCGAAAATCATACGGGCCTCATGTAAGGCAGATTTTTTTTTTTAATTTTAGGAATCACGTGTAATATCAAAAATTATACTGAAGTAATTTAAACGGTTAATTGGATGTTAAAATGCTTTAAAATTTTTTGACTATCTGATTTTTACAGAAAAGCATTTATTATGCATTTATTATAAGCCCCTTATAAGTTTATTATAAGAGCTATGTAGTTTTGAAGGTCTACGATTCAAGAACGCATGCTCCCTTATTTCATCAACCATTTTTTGATTGATTTGTTTTACATTTTTTTTCACATTTTTTTCGATTTGATTGTTGGGGGTCCCCAGCACATCCGGAGGCCACTAATCCGGCGATCATTGCCGTAGCTGTAGTAGAACTGAATTTTGTTGCCATTAGTAAAAAACAAAAGATTTATTTTCATGCATAATGCAACAATCATTTGAAAATATTCAAAAGGCTTAGACTTTGAATAGAATTTTTTCAATTTTAAAAAGAAGTCAAACAATCATAAACATAACACCCATTCTAGGATTATTGGCATTATTATCATTTTGGGAAGTTGGGTAATAAAACAATATATGTAGTCAGTTTTTCTATTTTTTTTAATTATTATTAATATAATAAAAAACGAATAAAAAATAAATTACATTACAGTTCAAGATCAAATAATAATTAATTATCATTATTATGTATTACGAAACCCATGCTTCATATGGAATGTATGCAAATAGATTTTGTATAAAATTTGACATAATTGCAACTAATTTCTTCTTTAAATCTGGTTTCATTTCTTTTAATAAATCTTGTGCGTTTGTATTAATAAATAAATTTAATGCAGCTTCTATAACAAACAAAAATATAAAAATGTTAAAAATAAATGCCAATTAAATTAAACAAATTTAAATTTAGTGGTCATTAGTTTTTATTTAGATCAATTTTATTCAGTACAATTATATTGCACGTGAGTAGAATAGCAGGACCGGAGCAATAAAAGATTGTTTATATAACTAACCAATTTTCTGTAAAAGCTTTAATTTAGTTCTATCTGTCCCGGTTTCTGTAATCAAATTTTGCAAGCTAAATTTCACCCCATTCCCGATTTTTGGTTGAGCTGAAATTTTTGCATATGTCAATCAGGTGCATTTTTGTGGCAAGCATGAGCTAATTTTGAATATTGTTGAATTGGAATATTTTTATTGGCCTTAAAAAATGGTAAGTACAAATATTGCCATTTGATAGTCGAAATTGTAACTACTGAATTCGGGTCTACTTCTTATTTTAAATACTTAGTACGAATTATTGTCATCAGTTGGCGAGTTGCAACAGTTATCAATATTAGAAACTTTTATTTTTTTTAAAACATTTTTTCTCAATTTCAATTTTTTTTTTTGTCTTTTTACGTTGAAACTTACAAATTAAGAATATTGAAGTCTCCTATGTACTTTTAGCTTGGGAAAACACCAAATATTTTTCAAAACAGTTTTTTCATAGTTTTTACCAAAATCATGGGTTTTTCATGGGTTTTCATTAAAAAAATGAAATTCCTTATGAACACACAACGCTATTTATTTTAAATTACTTACAGGCTTTAAAATATCACCTGAGAAATATGACCGTAACACCGGGCCTGTACATGTATGATTAAATAATATTGTAAATAAAATAAAATAACTATTACTTAATGCAATACATTTTTTTATAAATATCAAGTTTAAGAAAAACTAGTTCATTAATTTTTACCTCTACTACTTATTTTTTTGTATGACATACAAACTATTGCAACACATGCAGTTTAATAAACTTGTTAATCAATAGTTTGACGTAAAAATTAAATACATTGACTTATTCTCATACCTCTATCTATTTAATTAAAAAAAAAAACCTGCAAATGAATCTATTTAATTATAAAAAAAAAAAAACACAAACGATTTTAAATGATTCTAGTCACGTAGTCATGGTAGGAAGAATCAGATCGACGTCAGCGCTTCCAGTGGATAATTATGACTTGGATGGCTATGACACTGGGTATAGACTCTATTCAGAAAGGTTTGAACTCTACATTTCAAAGAAGAAGGCAATTTACTGAAACTAATTTTTCTAACTTGTTTTTTTATTTTTTTATAGAGCGCATACTGCAATTAAAAAAAAATAAATTTCACCTTAATTACTTTCGAATTTCAGAAAAACTAGAAAAGCTAATTTTTTTAATTCATTCATCAATCTGTGGAGTTTTTTTTAAACAATGTATATTATAGAATATCTCTGAAAACGAAATTTAACTTAACTAGAGTAGTTAGAATAATTTCAGAATAAGAAAACTCTAGGACACTTAATTTAACCAAAGACCAAAATTTTCCAACCTTAAATGTTTCAGTAATAAAGTAGACATAATATCGAAGTACATCTTACATTATGTACATTTGTAATATGTAAATGAGCATTAAATAAAATAAAAGTAGTTTATTGATTCAGCAATAATTAATAAATTAACAAGACCACTATTATTTTCAATAAAAATAAAGTTTTTTATACCCTATATATATGAAATATATATCAAGGTATACTAATTTTAGTCCCAAGTTTGTAACCATTATGAATTTTGATGATATGAACCAAAATTTTGGTATATACTTTAATAAAATCAGCTAATTAGTCCATTTCCGGTTGTCCAATTGTCTGTCCATCCGTATCGCGTACTCAAGACGTAAAAAGTGAGTTTGAGCTCGTATATGAACAAGATAATTGAGACTTGGATCCGTAAGTTGTAAAAAATTTACAACTTTTGAGGTAAACATTTTTTATAAAAATGACTGACCCGTGAGGGAGCCAATTAGGACAAAACTTTGGTGCCCATTTTCTTAAAAAGTATAAAAGATTAGAAATTAAAAATTTACTGGAAGCTTCATGTAGTGATCTTGTGGAGAGTTTTTGAAAAATGGAAAAAAGGTCGAAGAAGTAAATTTTCGAAAACCAAATAAATGTCGGCCGAAAGGCCGCCATAAATGTGTTGGTTTTTTAAACACTTCTAATCTCTAAAAAATAAAGCAAACACTGACATTTCAAACTGTCGATGCAGGGTATTTCAGCAATTAACTCAGTTAATTATTTATTTTCACTTGTTTTTTTTTTTTAAATATATACAGAAAAATTAATTTACCCTGGCAATATTATGCAATATCCGATTTAATTTACTTATCAGTCGGTAGACCCACGCCCAAAATTCTGATTAATTTGATTACCGTGGAGATTTTGTGTATGTGTTGTGTATATCCTTGCGGAAAGCGTCTTACATAAAAAAATTCTCAGAAGTTGATCGTTCTTTTTCACGAGGATTGATAAATTTTCGATTTCACCCCCAACCCATACAAAAGATGACAACGAGCCCAAGCTTGGCTCTAAGCTTTTTAACTCCAGGCTAAGCCAGAAATTTATGCTTGACCCAAGCTCGCCTGAAAGTTGAAATGAAAATCAGTATCGTTGCCTTGACTTTCACTCAGTATGTTCTCAGGACTTGAAACAATATTAGGACCACTCCGCATTTGTAGTTTCCATAGCCATCGTTAAACAGATAGTTTAACGATTATCGCTGATTGGAATTTTAATAAAATCAAACGTCGAATCTACTTCACGCTCAGAAAACCACGCTCCTTATCGTAGATACATTAAGATAATGTGTAGGCATATCACAAAAAATCTCAAGAGTAATGTTATCAGCAAGTATTTCGGCGTGGGCCTGTGGACTATATATATATTCCTGATTTCCGATCTCATGATGTATATTTATTGATTTCTCGTAAGTCAATGATCATTATAATAATTATCATGAATTTTATATTACTATAGGTTATTTAGAAGACTCTTGTCCATAATGCAGTAAATTACAAGAGTTATTTTTTTTATTTGCATAGATTCAGTATTACGCACTAAATGTAAATGCACAAAATTCTTACAAAAATAGGCGGAGGAAGTGTCTTCATTTTTTTTAGCGTCCTAATTTTAACTATTATCAGTTCTAATAAGAACTATGAATAGAGTGATCAATAGATAAAAAGCGTGATTTGTGTCGGCCCAATGGAAGACACAAAAATAAAGAATTATATGCTAAAATTTAAGTAAAATTATCACTAGAATGTCAAATAAATCTATATTTTAGTTCTAAAATGCCAAACTAAAAGTTGTTATACTTGTAGAGGAACATCTCACAGGAGCCGCTAACTTTACCGTGACTTTTAAAATGATCTTGTACTTTATCTTGAAACACGAAGTCAATATTTTTTTAAATCTATCTAATGAACGGAAAATAGGAACATTTTGTTCGTAACCTTTCTCTGATACTTTGCCAGAAGTTGATATAAATAAAAAGTCTATTAATAACGAAGACGTATTTCAGTCCAGTAGTTGAGCAAAAACTTCTCCTACTACTTTCAGTTTTCCCAATTGGAGAGGTCTTATTCATTTATTTTTTCCCCCTACAAATTAATAAAAAAAGGTGTTTCAGTCCACCTGCGGTTGAGCAAAGGCTTCTCATACCGCCTTCCAGTTTTCCTTATTGGAGGTCATATTCATTTATTTTCCTTCACTCACAAATTAATAATAAAGACGTGTTTCCTACAGCCTACCAGTCTTACGAATTAGAGGTATTATTCATTTGTTTTTCTTCTAAGTACCAAATTTGGATATTTCTCTCCTTACTCCAACGTAACAGATTTATTGTTATGTTTGTAAGACTCAAAAATAGGGAAACAAATTTTAAGAGGTATACCTAAACCTTGCTTGGGATAACTTTTAATTAAAAGTAAAACTATTCAAATGAGTTCAATTTTCTATAAACTGTAAGGAATTACAATGTTTGATCTGCTTTGCCTATAGAAATTTTAAGTGATACAATACACAATTGAACGATGAATCAAAATCATCGACCTTATTATTTGCTGCCTACAGTAAAAAGACGTTATTTTTATTATTATTATAATGCATCAAGATGTTTTTAAATGCCCATTCCATCGAGCTTTAATTAAAATTTCAACAGCTACTAAATCTGGGTTAAGTGTAGATACATCGTCATCAATATTTTAATTTATATCCTCAAAGTCAACAAAAAGTTGCATGCAAATTTGTACAGACAAGTTAAGTTAAGAGACTACCCAAAAGACTGAAATTAAGTCCAAGTTCTTATTTATTTAGATAAGTTTTTATGATTGAATGTGATAATGGTTTTAATGGACTTATCATAACTTATGGAATCATCTGCTGTGTCCGTTATAGACGGATAGATGAATAAACAGGTCGAAAATAATGTGATTACCGGAACTTCATATTTCGGTGCAAAGAAAACCACCCGTAGTACATTTTAGTTACTAATACGAGTCTTATAACCAATGAATTATGACTGATCTCTTCTAAGTACAGCATTTCATTACTGAATTGATCAATAAGGAAAAAAATTGATATAGTACTTACGTAATACGGTATTGCCATCATGAACATTTTCAACACCCATTTTAATATTCTTTACACTAAAATCTAGTTTCATTTGTTCAAGACTTAAATATGTGTCACCTTGAATCTTATGTGGTTGTGCTTTAAAGTAAATTTTCACTTTTACACCCTCTACAAAACAAAAACAGAAAAAAAATCAAACTTTCAAATTAATTCTTAGAAAATTTTTTTATTTACCATATTCGCCCCAATAATCTCCAGATCCTGATGCTTTAACTAAAATTAATACACCACTTGACTTGTATTTAGCTTTGGCTGTGATGCGTGGAATGTAGAAGCTTATTTGATATTGATATGTGTCTAAATCACTCCTGTAAAATAAAATATAAACCAATAAATTTTGGAAGTAGATTAATTAAATAAAAAATACAATTTCTCAGTAATTCTAATCACAAACACTACGAAAAAACATGATGGTCAGAACCAAAATTTTCATTATAGTGTAACTTCAAGCATGGATACCTTTTCATTCATTCAAGTATACCTTTTTTAAAGTATTTATATTTTTAGTTTTAGCAAATAAAGCTCATAGTTCAAAATTCTGAGAGATGATAAAAATTTTACAATTTCGAGAGCTTATATCACAATCAATATTCACGTATTTCTTTTTTTCTTTCAAGACTAAAACAATTTCATTAAAATAGAACAAATGGACGAAACAATAACAACTTAATTTTTTGCCTTTTATGAAGTTTCAAAAAGTGTTTTATATGAATTTTTTTGTGACAGGTGAAAAACTGTGAATGTGTATATACTTTTTTAGAATTTCTAGCCCTTAATAAATTTAAAAGTGCATAAAAAAAACGTTCATAGAAAAAATTAATTAAAATATATTTAATTAAAAATAGCCATGAACACTTTTCGATATAAAAACTATGAATGTAAAGTTACTCACCGCACATTTGTTACAGTTAAATTACTAACTCCATAAGCTTCAATGTTATGAAAACTGGCACGATATCCATCTGGACCATTACCCAAAGATATTCCAATATCATCTATCAAAATTGGTTCAGCTTCTGTAACACCTAATTCTGGTATACCACGCCGAAAGTATTCTGCTAATAAATTTCCACTATCTTTTAAGCATTCATTTACATGTGGATCTGCTTTATAACAATGTTGTACAAAATACGCTGAAACAATTACATTTACGTTAAACAAGTTGCCTATACATAGAATAGTTTTATATTTTTTACAAGTTTTAAAAGATCAAATTTAAATTTTTGTAGTTATCGCTTACACTTTGAAAACTATATTAATGTCTAATTAACGTCAAAATTTAAAAGAATCAATGAATAATCAATTTGTCTAACTCAGTTTATCTCATTACTTATTTAATAAGCTCAGTCTAAGTTTATTTCATTACTTATTTAATAAGCTCAGGCACCAAAAGACGAGGAGGATGATCTATGCTGGTAAAAATTTTAAGGGCATGTAAGGATGCTTACCCAAGGAACCATTTATAAGATATTAGACAACTACAAAATATAATTAGGGTACCAATTATCAAATCAATTCGTAAAAAAAATTTCATTTAGGGAAATTAATCAATGCAATTTCATTTATTATTGTACATTAAATTATACTAAAAACAAATTAATTAAACTGTTATTGTTTATATTTAAAAAGTTTGTACCAACTTCAAGTGAGAGTGAAATTTTTGTTAAAGAAATTTTTTATTATGCATCACTGTAGTTAGCTGGTGCTAAGAAGGTATTACCGTGAAATAAACAACTTTCTTTTTAATGTCAGTTTTATTGGAAAATATAATTTAAATTTTAAATTTTTATAGTTTATTATTATATAATGCATTATTTTATATTTTAAGAATTATTAATTATCCTGTTATTGTTTAAAAAAAAAAAAAAACGGAAATCAAAGCTTATTATGCAAATTTTATTCTAGGTATATGTGTTATTCTATCGATAATTAATGTCTTAGTTCTTGCTCTTTTGACAGTTGTAATTAACGTATTTTAAAAATGTTTACTAAAGCCAATTAATGTATTTTATTTTGAAGTAAACTAAACAAAAACCGTCAAACCACACTCGCCAAACGGTGAAAATTACTTTGTTTTAATAAAATTCAACAAAATTTATTTAAATATTATAAAAATTATGAATTTTCAATATCAACAATAATAGTAATAATGGCTTCTTATTTATAATTGTATATGTATAAAGAATATGCACAAACAAAATATGTATCAATCTTGTCTCTCTGTAAAGAATAATTAAGGAGATACAAGGATAAACAAGGAGACACTCCAATATCAAATAATATTTCTCCTCTATACGTCGTTTCGGAAACAAATAAAAGTTCAATCATCACTCCAAATAAGAAATTATCTGAATGAATTGTATTTTAATATAATAGTGGCGAATGTTTTTTTTTTTTTTTAATTTCTTTTGTTACTCTGATACTGATTTTATTAGAAAGAAAAACATACTAAAAATTAGATTAAAAATAACAATATTTATTATAATCAAATTTAAAAACCATGAACAAAAAATTATAAAAATAAGAAATAAAAATTTATAAAGATATAAAAAAGATAGTGAAAGTTTCGCTACAAAAAATAAATAAAAAAAAGATGTTTTATTTTTAAATAAATATTTTATGCTTAATAATGCATTTGTGAGTCCATCAACTCTAAGCTAAATATCCAAAAATATTTTTTGTAGAACTTATTATATCTGTATGAGCTAGATTCGAGTATTTTCAAGATTTTGAGATATTTTCAAGGGATTGAGATTCATTGGAAAATGTTAGTTTTTTTATTAAGATCAACTTCCTAATTGGCTGTTATAGAAACCCGAAGAACTAGTACAAATCTGATGTTTGAACGTGGTCCCCCTCAAACTTTACAGTTTTTGTTGCTATATAAAAATAAATACTATATATTTTATTTGAGTTTCACCATTTTTTTACTAACTTTTCAGCAGAATACGTAATTAAGCGTTATACATATACGTGGTTGAAACATTTATAATACCGACTTGTGAAGTTTGCAAATTGTGCGTCACAATTTTTCGTTTTCGCAGACAATTTAAAATTAAAAACAAACAAAATTCAAATAACTGAATAGTTATTGAATAATTAAATGGTGTAATGAAATTCACCCAAATTGACTGAATAGGATTAATAAAATAATCTAAGTTGTTTATGCTCTTGAATATTAATTAATAAATTATGTTTGTAGTATTTGATACATAAGATTAGAATTAAAAATAATAATGAAATATATAATTACAATATATTGATTGAATATTGAATTAATCATCATTATGTATTTATTAATTAATTATCAATATTCATCATAAATAATATTAACCCTGTAATTATTTTCAAATAATATTTTTATTTTTCGATGTGCTAAATATAGCATGTGCTTGTGCTATATAAGATTATAATTAAAAATTTTCATTTGATTGATTTCCTAATAAAATCTATATTTACCATAATATTGATTAAATAATTAATTAATCATCATTTAAATTAAATTTATTAAGGAAACAATAATTAAAAAGTATACATATAGTAACGGCAAATTAAATATCATTTTTTTGATTGTAGCGGTTAAGTAACATACAAACCTACATTAAAAAGAGGCAGGTGAATCACTTTTGTATATTTATAACTATTTTCAATGCAGTATTAATACATTAAACTTAATGATTAAAGCCTGTTACACACTATTAAAATATGGTAAGCACACTGATCAAAGAATTAATTTTGGTTATGGATAGGTACGAATTCGTTGAATTGCGACAGTTGAATTTTTAAATTCTATTCTTCAATTCAAAGAAACCCTATGATATATAACTGGCTGTCAAATACATTTGACAATTAGAAAAAATACGAATTCGTAACCATTATTATTTATGATTTGGACTCATTATTTAATGACATAATTTCATGTTGGTACCTAATACCTGTATCTAAGTTTATCGAATTTTAGCAGGATTTAAATATTCTAATCTTGAGCTATTTTCTATTGAATTTTGGCCAAAGAAGCCAAAGTCCCAATAGAATTCTATAAAAATGAATATTGAATCGATTTGAAATTATTTTATTTGGATTTAAAATTTCAAATTGATTTCAATAAGGAATAAATCAAAAATAAAATTTTTTATTGTTAATTTCAAAGTTTCTAAGAAAATCATTTCCTGCTCAAGACTTTGAAGAATTTGAAGCCAGTGATCAAAAAGTCCTAAAATTTTCGAAATTTAATTAACAATAAATGAATTTTGATTTCTTTTCTATCCTCCGGACGTTTGCCATCACCTAAAAATCCCGAATTGAAAGTCATGTAGTAAGTTCATGAAAACCAGTAGGAATGCAATTAAAAATTGTAATTCAAACATCTATTTTACTATTTTGAAAACCTATCTTTTGTTACTAATTCCTTTAAATTATTTTTGTTTAATTTCTTTAAATTCCTTTTGTTTATTTCTCTCTATAAATAAGTTTTAATATTATTTTCTTTCAACTTCTGAAGGGCTTGATGATCGACTTTGAAAAAACACGAAACATTTATTAATTTGCTTATGAACTCCAATTACTCATTTTTAGCTACTAACAATCTGTATGTCAAATTATCAGTCAGGCACGGTTTATGTATACAGAGGTAATAAGGTTGATCTTTTTTATAAAAGCAATTTGGATAATTTATTTACATTCAAATCTAAGTTACGTTAAAGAGTGAAACAGTTAACGAGTGAAGTCAGATTGCGTTACTGCTTTTATATCAACTTACTAAAAATTAGACTGTATTTCGGCCCACTTTGTAATGACGTAAAAAAATTAGGGAAAAATAATTGATAAAAAAAGGAATCAACAAAAAAAATTCCTAGTACACAATCAAAGAAAAAAAATCTACACTAGAAAGTGTAAAGATAAATAGCACGTTAAGAATAAAAAAAGAAAAAAAGATAACAAAAAGTTGATATTTTTTGCTAATTTCAATGATTCGTGGTTCTGTATTTTAACACAAAAAACTTTACGCTATGAAAGTGATGGCTATTAAAATTTACATTAAAAAAAGAAAATTCAGACAATATTGTAAAAAAAATTTAAGTTTTTGCTATTTTTGGTGATTAACGCAGTGATTAATGTTGTATTTTTAAAGTTATCTTTTATACAATATTTAATTGAATAATATGTTGTTTCCTTAAGTTAGTGAAAGTGAAATATAAATGTATTTGTAACTTTAATAATGATGTCACATAATTACTTATACATTTTAATAAAACAGGGAAATTTTATATTCAATTTTATTATAAATTTTGATATAGCATACCTACTGCATATTCTTCCTTTACATTATTTAATAACATTCCTACATATTGTTCTATCAATTATTATTTTGAAATTGTATATTTTATAAAAAAATGTTCAGAATTTTATGTCTACCAATAGACCATCCGCTATTAACAGAATATATGAGAGAGTTGAGTGGGCTTAATATACCTTTGTATAGAGCGAGGAATAGTAAACTACAGTCTGCCTTATTGAACAACCAAAATAGAGATAGTTCTTACTGCGGAATGCACTATTTTATGATACTGGAAGGAATATTGGAGACTGAAAAAATAGGTCATTCTTAGCTCTAATTGATAGTTCTAATATAAATTTTCTTATTTTCCTATATATCAGCATTATATACACGGCATTATAACAAATGCATGGCGTTTACTACAATGCTGGAATATTATGGAGACAGATAAATATGGTATCTATGTTAGATGACTAATATTACAAAATTGAATAGGGCAATCCGCCAGAAGTATTGTGGATATCACCAACCAGTATGGGCCTGACGCCTATACTGCATTGACTGGTTCGGCATATTTATTGCTAATGTTACTATTCCCTCAATATAGTACTTAGAATGGTGTTTACACTGATACTGACACACTGATCACAAAAAATTCCTTACCGTGTAGCACCCAAAACTCCATTAAAATTTCGCATTCCGTATTAAGCACTATCTCTGACTTTTTTTACACTAAGAACTATCATTTGAACCTCTCAGTATTAAAAAGGGAGAGTATAATCTGTCATTATAATATTTCTATTAAAATTCGGTCTATACTATAGGCCGAATCGAACCACGTCCCAATATATTTATCAAGTAAATGTATCTATAGAGATTAAACAGCAGTGTAAAACTATTGACATGCATATAGGACTCATCCTTGAGGCTTGAATCATAAAAAAGTTTTAATGTAAGCCAGAAGGACCCACTATATGCGCATGTCATAAATGTTGCACTGCTTTAAATACCTTAATATTCGTTTGGTGTACATGGGATGCAAGGTTTGGCATGAGTGATTCAAATCGTTTATAAAAAAATTCGATTGTTTGTACCTTGTTCCAATGGAGCTAATATACTTCAATAACTAATCAACACCTCTCAAATAATAAAAATCTTTATATTTTTTTACGAAGAAAAATTTTCCAAACAAAAAATTCCTAGATGTAAAACACCAATTTCAAATAATGTCAAATCACAATTAAAAAATTAATATATTTTATTCTTCCCGACGCTTCCACCATTTAATATATATGATTGTGAATCATACACAACTAATAAAAAAACCGAAGATCACAGAGACGGCCAATATGCATGGAAGTTTTTAAACAAAGACCTAGTTATGATATAAGTTCCAGTTGCTTTCCGAGGACGCTCTCGATATTTAAGCTGCCTCTTTACTACAGCAATTTTCATGTATGAAATGACAAACAGATTGAATGCTTCAAATTTGAAACAGTTTCAAGTATCTACAAAAGATTCTACAACAGAATATTTTGCATTTTTGAATTATTCGTCCCATGAAACGCAATCACCAAAAATTTTGAGGATTTCTAAAGTAGGTATTGTTAAGTGACGTAGACTAATAATGGCCCTACATATTTAATGAAATCTCAATTAATTAAGTGTAAACCTTGCCTTATTTAAAACTAATAATAATAATAATAATAATAATAAATATCAAAGGTATAATATACCTTTACAATATACATCAAAGAATGAAATGTATTATACAAGACATAACTGTATAATTTAAACACATTATCTGTGATTATCAACATTTTTGTAGATATTCAATATTTTTTAAAAGTCAATGACTTTCAACTTTTTAAATTTTTTTATTTAAAAATAAATCAAGGTGAAAATAAATCTTTGACCATATGATGAGATGAGAACAAAATATATAGTAAAATCAAAACAAAGCCTCAAAAATATATTCTTTTATTTGAAGTCTGGTATATTGGCATAGGCTAAGAAATTTTTAAAACAGACAGTTGATTTAAAATTCTCTTCTAGCAAATTTAGTTTATACAGAGTACATGCCATTGGCAAAACTGATTCATGAACGGATTTGTTAATTGATACGTTCTCAATGAGACTTTGAGAATTTGGGAACCTTTGTTCTTGCTGATTGAAAGGATTCTACAATAATCGAAATTAATTTTATTTATTCTTCTTAAAAACAAAACTGTTCAGCGTACTAACACAATTATGTATATTTTCATCAAATATTTTTGGCACTCTTTCGGATTTGATATGATACATTGAGGGTTTTTCTTATTTTTTAAAATTTTATTTGTACATTATTGTATGCTTTTCTACTATCCCTGGTGGAAAAAATATTTGAAGAAAGAATAAGAAATTCTGAAAAAGTCTTAGGAACTTCTCAACGTTTTCGGGCTAGTCTAATTTAGAGTTATTCAGAGTTCTTAATACTTTTTTAAAGTTTCTAAGACTTATTAAGACTTATTCTTTTTTCAAATATTTTTTCCACCAGGGATTACAATTTGTAAAAACTAATTATTTCGATCGGTTGCTATAAAAAAACATTTTTGATGATAGGTCAAGATTGTAATCAAATTAGTAATTTCTACAAAAAATTTTAAAATTAAGAAAATTACTAGGTAAATCGAATTTGCTAGAAATTATAAATAATATTAAGATTTTATAGAAAATATACGCAATATCACTTCCGGATATCTTTTTATTTCACTTTAAATACTAAGAAATAGTTTCTCTTTAAAAATATGTGAATTTTTAAATTGTACGATAAAATTTCTAATTTCAAACTTTAAATAGTTCAAATAATAATAATAATATTGTCTTTGTTTAAAATTATATTTGAAATATTAAACGCTTTTGGGTATTAAAAAAACATTTTTCAAATATTTTACATTCATTAATTGGCGAAAAATTCATTCATTTTGTCAATTTATTTTACAAAACTCTGTTTATATATCAAAATTAAAAAATAATCATAGTTAGCCTATTCCTAATAGTTAGCCTATTCAGCTTATAAAAGGGTGAAACTTTTTCCAACTGTGCAGCAAAGGGTTTGGAAAAAACCTTGAAAGTGATGTAATAGGAATTAAATGTAAGTTTAGCTAAGCGATTATTTTTTTATAGTAAGTTTTGCTTATGCCATTTTAATGTTTTGGCTATCAGATACAATTTCAAAAGGTACCTTAATTAAAATTGGAAAATTTTAGTAGTTCAAAAATATACCTTAATTTTATGCTCTTAACTAGGAAAATAAACGAAAATTTGTACTTACGTTGATCAAACGCTAACGTCGTTGAAACAAAAACAACCAAAAGTAAATGAACTTGTTTGAAAATTGGATAAATCATTGTTCTAAAAAAATTCTTAAAAACTAACTTCACAAATCAAAATACTAAAAAAAAACTATAATTCTTGGCGTCTTTTGAGTTTTTAAATATAAAATATAAACAAAAAGAAATTGTTGATCATCGACCTCTCTACCACAATGAGTTGCTCTCTAGATGGGTGTTAATGCAACTCACTCGATCCACACACGATCTTGACCGTGACACTTTACAAATATCAGTACCACCACTTAACAGTGGGGTATTGTCTTTATATATATTGAGAAGTCCCACTGCGTTATTAATTGTTCCCATACACATAACTTTTACCATTTTTACAATTCTTTAATGCGTCATCAATAAAAACATTTTTTTTATTACTTATTTTACGTTTTTTTGTACGCGACCGTGGTTAAATTCAATTTTGGTTTAAATATCCATAATAATAAATTTATGAATTTTTTTTATTCGAAAAGTTATCTTAGAAGGTATAGTAGAGCTGATGTTTGGAAAAAATAGCCAGGTACGATGTCTTCCCTTAATTTGATGGATATATCTATGGGAAAATAAGTAGTAGGCTGAAAAAATCCAAAAGTAAAACAAGTAAAAAAAAAAAAAAAAGACTGAGTTAACTGTTGAAATACCCTGTATAGAAAGTGCTGAATGTCTGAGTCTGTATTGTTACTTTTCTTCATTCGAGAATCTTTCACAAGACCACTGGTTGGAGCTACCTGTAAATTTCCAACTCCCTATATTTTATACTTTAGGAGAAAATGTACACCACCAAAGTTTGGTACTAATTTGCGCCCTCACGATTAAACCATTACGTTTACGAAAAAATGTTTCAAGCCATGTGTATTGATTTCCAAGATCCAATTGATGACGATCTATGTTGCTCATTTACGAACTCAAACTCATTTTTTATGTCATGAGCACGCTATAAAAATTTCAACTTGATCTGTTTTTGTTTTTGAGTCGTCATGTTGATGGACGGACTTGCGGATGGACAGGCAGACAAACAGAAAGGAACTAATTGATTTTATGAACACCTATACCCAAATTTTTTTGGTATCGTCAATATTTCTAAGCGTAACAAACTTGTGGCTAAAATTAGTATACCTTGTTATAAATATATACAGAGAATCTTGATCAGCGATATGAATCTTGCACTTCGGCTTCGGCTGGGCTTTAGGCCGAGACTCATCTAGAGAAGTCTATGATCAACTTCTAGAGATGATTTAAATAAGCTTTGCTTGTAGCTAATTTTGAAAAAAAAATTCTTAGAACTTTTAAGCTATAATCGGCAATGAGATAAATAGGTTTTGGCTTGGCCCACGATCGGACACTAAAAGCTAATAATTTCTATTAACCCGGATCTTGACAATAAAAAAGGCTAGTTTATTGAGCCAATTGTTTTAAAATAACGTCATTACCATTTCGGAAACGTGAGCGTCATCTTATACCGTTCTGTTTTTATATTGAGTGAATACAGTTTTGATGAATTCACTTTTATTAAATTTTGAAATATATTCAAATCACAATCTAGGTATTAAAACCTTTAGGTATTTTTAGATTTTATTGCATAATATTTTTAGCTAATTTATGGTCTTTGTTTTATACATTGTATGTTAATGGTTGCACAAGTTTTAAGTTTAATATAAATTAGCAGATAAAGAAGCTAAAGAAGCAACATCACAGGTACAGATCTAACCCAACAACTTTCTACAACTGCCGTCGACTTAAAAAAAGCAGTAAAGAATCACATCACCAACGAATGGAACACTCGCTGGTCTAACAGTCAGTCTCACTTCCACAAAAGCAGAAACAATGTATGTGAATCAAGACCATACACTCAGAGAAGAGAGAACCAGTGCTATATCACTAGACTGAGAATTGGACATACAGCATTCTCTCATGGACACCTCCTGAGTAAGACCAACCCCAAAACATACCCAGCATGCAACGAACCAGCTGCCGTAAGCCACATCATTGAGACATGCCCAGGACTCATCCAATTCAGAAATCAACACAAAATTCCAACCGACGTTTCAACTACACTCAACAAAAAACGCCATTGCCTTCAAACGATCAAATTGTTAAAATCGATGAAACTAATCTGCTAATATATAAAACCAAATGTTCTCGCCTGTAATTTGTTCACCTATAAGTTTATCCAAACATTGTATTTAAGTGCAGTCGCCAAGGACCTGGGTTGTCAAAGCGACTTTAAATAAACACAATAAAATTTAAAAAATAAAGGTTTTTTTTGTTTACCTCAATTTTTAAAAGCAACCAATTATTAACATTGACGTTGAAGAGGTCAAGAATACGGTCGTTATATCGTCTGACATTTTCCACGGTAGAAGTTAACCAATCAATATAAATTTCAGGAAGAGAAATTTCGGAATTAAATCGCTCAGAGTCAAGAAAGATCGATTTTATTTTTACTGAGACAATTAACTCGAAAATTTTAAATACGTGCCTATTCACAGCTATTTTATTTTATAGGACATTTACCAAGGATAAATAATGTCTTAGACAGAAGTAAGACGATACACAGTTACGAGAATTTTTGACGAGTAATAAATTCAAAAACTTTGTATACGTGCGTATTGACAGATATTTTTATAGAGCAATATTCAAGGTTTTAAAAATTGTTTTAGCTAGAAGGAAGACGATTCATGGTTAAGAGAGTTTTGAATGTTGTGAAAGTAGTTTGTTTTTACAACTAAGGTTATTTAATATTGTAAAACTCGTCCTTAAATTATTGATATTTATTTCGTAGTAGTATATCAAATGCAGATGATGCATTCTCAGATGATCTACTTTAAACAGGGAAATAGATCAACCATCCTGCTAAATGTAGATAAAGAATCTAAAGAAAATTTACAAAAGTTTTTAAAATAAGTTGAAACAGAGATTTCACATCGGAGAAATGACTTACTCAGTGTGTTATTACTTATTTATGATTTTTCATGCTTGAAATGTGTGGTTACTTTCAAATAATTAAAGTTGATTTCCTTAAATAACCAAATTAATCTTCGGTATATTACGAAGATTATAGCAGAAAATATTTTTTTTGATAAAAATTTGTAAAATTAGGGATAAAATCGATCCGTTCGATATTTCAATCGACACGTTTTCACTGAAAATAATATTCATATCAGGACAAGAGTTATTAAGGGATCCACCCTTCCAACTTCCATCTTCTGTGTAGTCTATGTAATGAACCATTCGATCTGTTTCATTTTTTTATCATGGTTAAACAGTATGGTCATGTAGGGGGTGCGATTTGAAATTTCAAAGTTGAGGTAGCTGGGGGTCAAGAGATGAAACCTAAAATTCTCTACGTACCATTTTTGAACTTCTCCCCCGACATCTAAATCGACGTGTTTTCACACAAAACAATAATCACATACAGTCAAGAGTTATTAAAGGTGGGTACTTTTGAAATGATCACACGGTATGTATTTCATTATAAACATGTAGTAAATAATGTCGAATTGCAAAAATCAGAACAAGCGATAGTTTGTTTAAGAACATTTAAAAATGTTACTGATTTTTTTTTTGAACTCATAGGAATTATTTTCTACTTTTTTACTCAGCTAGCTACAAAAGTATGCATTTTAGTTTTTTAGCCTATTGACAACTAGAAGTTGCAACCCTCTAACTGGCGAAAACATTTCGTATTAATTGAAACAAGAAGTGGGCCCGTTATTAGAAGTTCCAATTTATCAATTATTTATTAATATTATGGAATGTTATCTGCGCTTCCACCATCAAAGATTTTGTAGTTATTCGTTTTTCCTGATCAAGATAATCGGACAAACTTATTAAATTATTATATTGTCACCGGTTCTTGATAAGGGTGAGAAGTTCCAATTCATTCCGATTTTTTTGAAAAGGGTCAAAACTACGTTCAAAAATTCCGTTACATAGATTCATAGATACATACCCAGACAATAAAAGCATGTTAAAAAAAAAAGAATTAATCAAAAAGAATTGAATTTAGCTACATATGAACTTAAAAAAAATTGATATACCACTAGGTCGATTTACATCTAGGCATATAAATATCGCGAGTATGAATGAATACATACGTTAAGCAATGCACCTAAGTGAGAGATATTACATACAAGTGTTATTCCCACTCTCTGCAGGCACACAACAGAAGAACTGTTGTATAACTTAAAAGACATCGAAGCCACGATACACTTTTTGCAATTTCTCTTACTTAGATGCATTGCTTAACTCATGTACTCTGTCATACTTGTGATAGTTATATGCCTTGATGTAAATCGAACTAGTGGTATACATAAAAAACACCTTATTATTCTACTCGCAGGAATCGTTATTACTTTTATTTGACGTCAATTTTATCGATGTTTAAAATAAATTAAAAACGAATACGTGTACATATATGTTTTTTAAATCGAATTTATTTATGAATGGTTCTGTATAATTAAAAACGAATACTTGTAGGTACATGTTAAGGATCCTATAAAACATGTCAATAATTTATTATTTATGAATATATTTGTATCGAATTATTAATGATTGCATCGAAAGATTGTCCTACGTGTGATAAGGCTCGTCTGCTAAAATTATAAAATATTCATTTATTCAACATTCACACTTCATTGAAATTCCATTCTTTTGACAATTATTTGAAAGAATAAAAAACAACCGATAATAAATCTTTATACTTTTATAATGTATTCGAAAATAAATGTCGATTAATCATAAGCCAAGAAATCAATCAGTACTGCAAGGGTCAAAAATTATAGGCATTTTTAGGCAGTACTCAATAACAGCTCCGATTTTGATGGTGTTGTTTATAAATATTTCGTTTAATATATTGTTTTTAATTGTTTATATTTTTATTTTTTTCCTCCGGGGGGCAATGTAAATTTCTAGTAAATTTCAGCACGGATTTTATAACTTAATAATAGCTGTGTTTCCAATTAACAGTTTTTAAGTTAATTGTACCGACAGAAACTGATTTTTTGTAGGTAGCCGGTACTACACGCAGGTACATTTTTAATATACATAAACACAATCACTTTGATAACCAACTAAATTAATTTTTGGTTGTCTCTTAGTAAGTCGGTTCTTCCATCTCAAAATAAGTCGATT
Source organism: Chrysoperla carnea (assembly GCF_905475395.1). Taxonomy (NCBI): domain Eukaryota; kingdom Metazoa; phylum Arthropoda; class Insecta; order Neuroptera; family Chrysopidae; genus Chrysoperla; species Chrysoperla carnea. The sequence goes on from NC_058337.1 coordinate 86,153,794, forward strand.
TAGCTAAATTTACCTTGGTACCAAGTTGCTTTGTTTTGGAGCCAGGCGGCTCTATAGTTGAAGTTTTGAAATCGTTTAGTTTAACTTAATTCCAAATGCAAAATGCTAAAATAAGATATATAGGTTGGCATTGTTCTATGGAACAAAAAAAAAAAAAAAACACATAAAAATTACTTTATCGTCAATTCATTCAAATTAAGAGGTTCTCTATATCTGGAATAGAATAATAGAATGTTTTACTTTTAGTTAAACAGGTAATAAAATAGTTATAAAATTTAAACATGAAAATGTAGTCAAATAAAAGCCGAAATAATTCAATGTTTATTTAAATGTATTTCCATAAAATTTTGGACACTTTTCTCAGCAGGACTTTATGTCGGTTCATTGATAAGTTTTCTGTAGGTTAAATTGTAGTAAAATTTATGATTTTAGGAAACGTGAACAAAATAGTTAAAATTTTATTTTTAGGTATTTGTTTTCCTTAATACGTCATAAGAAGTGAAAAAAAAATTTTAATTATTATTCTAAAAATGTTTTTTTTAAAATGCGTCAATCTAAATAATAAATTTAATTTTGATTCGACCATCAAATAAAATTGAGTAGAACTTATAATTATTCTCAGATTCTATTTTCATTGAGAGAGTTATAGCAGTCCGTGAGCCAAGAATGGAGTGAAAATGGTTTGTTTTTACCAGCGTTTTGGAGGATTCAAGAAGGTAAGTTTTTTTGTAGATTGGCAGAAAAAGCAAAATTATTGACACGTAAACAAAGCAGAAACGTTTCAAGTGTTTGGAGGGTTAAAAAACTGGACTCACTTGTAAACTTGTCATATTTTTACAAATTGTCTTTTAAAGAAAATCGAAGTGCTTCATTTCTTATAACACTACAATATCAGCTTCCAATCTGAATTTTCGCAAGTGCCAAACTTTCCTTTAATGAACAATCATTCAAAAGAATTACAGTAACCTAACGTAAAATAAATACCCCCCCCCCATTCACATTTCTATACACTCGCCTGAAACCGAAACACCTTTCCCAGTTACCAGTGCAGATTTCTGAGACCAAAATTGTGGCTTATATTTCTAAGGCAGAAAAAATATTAGAGAATTAGTTTAGATATCGAAATTGATAAAAACATGCTCTTTATCTCATAAAATTTTGCCCTTCAAAATTAAATTAGAATAAAACATGTACAAAATCATTCTTTAAATTAAAAAAAAAACTTCAGATATATTTTTTATTTTTGTGATTTTTTTTTCATGCACAGTTTGTAGACACAAAGTCTTATTTGGAAACATTAAATACTTACCCGCACTGGTCTCTCAGACCAAAAAATGTACATTTTTTTAAATTTCAAAATACTTAAGTACAAAAGACGGTATAAGATCGATCTTAACCCATCTGATAACCAGATGAGACATATTTTTTATGAAATTTTATTGATTTATAAAAACTCATACTCAACACTCATACTCACTCATAACTATCATAGTTTTTCTATCGACTCCTAGCATGGCTATTTCTAATTAAATTAATTTTAATTAATTTTTTTCATGAACGGTTTTTTTTAGGCACGCACCTATGCCATTATTTTGATAATTAAATTATCTTTCTTCTGATACCAATTTCGATTGGTTGACAGATCGATGTAGGTCTGTTCATACCATAAGTACAGATAAGTCAATATAGGTAACAAATGACTTAAATAAGAAAATGATAATTTAATAAAGAAAAGAATGGTATAGGCTTCCCAAAACTATAATAGGAATATTTAAAAATCAATCAAATTTCATAAAAAATACGTCTCACCTGGTTATCAGACGGGTGAAACCAACCATATACCGTCCCCTAGGCAATTTTATGATGTTCCCCTTCCTCTGATTTATATACCAGAGACCGGCTTTTTTCTTATTGAAACGATTAGATTGATTTCATCAGATATTACAGACTCTCCAGTATAAGGCTAATAAAACAGTACAGGCTAACTTTATGCTTCATCTAATTTAAATGGCCTTTAAGAGAATCAATAATGTTTCACTAAAATAATTAATGATAATTAGAAGTAAAACACTCGAATCAATTTTGTAACATTTTTTTAATCTATAGATATAAATAAGGGTACATAAGTTTTTAAATTTATAATTTTAATTAATAGTATTTTTACAACCTTATATCTTTTTCTCATTAAATTATGATGCTTTTGATACAAGGAACGTTTGTACAGGGACATGTGTTAATAATTGATTAGCAATATTTTGGAAGACAACACTCAATTTTTTACGTAGCTGCGGTGTCATTGCTTTTAATACTTCATTACCATTTTCTCGTAAAAATAAATTTGTTGCTTCAACTAAAACAAAAAAAATGCATAATACTTATTAAATATTTGAAAGACATACTTAAATAATAAATGATAGAAATATTCATAAAAATGTATTATATACTCCAACTTAAAAAAAATTTATTTGAATTTTTTAGGCTATATTTCCCTAAGAGGGAGATCATTTTAAACCTACCAGTTAAAATTCGTTTGGAAATATCTTATGAAATCCAATAAAATTCCTAAAAATTTTTTCTGAATCTTTAATTATATCCTTAATTAAAAAATAGAAATTACATAATATACAATTTTAAAAAATTCGATTACTTGGCTGTTAGTGTTCTTTTAACAAGTAAATATTTCTTGGGTCAACGATCCCAATACTTAAGGTAGTTCACTCGAGAAATAGCTTTTCTTCGGAATTCAATAAAATTGAAATATAAGATTAAAAGTAATTCTATATTTAATAATCAAAAGAATATACCAAGTATAAAAATAAAATACTTTTCTGATTATCTCGAAAACGGTTACTATCATTGTGACTAAAAGGTCACAAAATTTTGGGATACCTTATGTAAAGAATACGTACTTAAAATTCTGTTGTTGTTGAAAACTTTTTTCACTGCCATTTTAGCCATACGTACATTTAAGTCCACATTTAATGTATCCACATGTAAATAATTGAGACCATCATCTCGTAGACTATTACTTACTTTTCCTCTTACAATAGCTGTTGCATCCTCTAAAAAAATAAGAAAGAACATTTTTTAATTTAAAAATTTTTTACTTAAAATATATATTTATAAGAAATGTATTTAACTCTTCAAGGTTTGCAATTGTTTTATTTATTTTTTTTTTTTTGGGCAGAATTTTAGTGGTCAAAACATTAAATATAAATCCAAGGGATTACATTTAGTCACCGCTGACTAAGCCTAATACTATGTTGATGAAACAATACTTTATTGAAAAAATACATTAACCTGAATATTAATTATAAACGTACAATCAAAATTATAAATTACTCATTTGCAACATAAATTTAAACAGAGTGTTCGAGAAAATGTTGCAAATATATATTAAATAAGTTTTTTATTACTAATTATTCTTCATGTCTCCATCTCAGTGTCAAAGGAGTATTGTGTGAAGATATATTCTAATTTTGAGTCAAAGCGGTGTTTGAAAAAAATACTAAGTAAAAAATAAACAAAATGAATAATAAATAAGCTCAAATGTTTGGATCGCAATGGGGAAAAAATATCATCAAAAAAGATACAAGGTTAAAATGCATGTTAAGGGGTAACAATAAAACAATTTATGTTTTTTGTAGATACGATTTTAGAAAACTTCATTTTTTAAGCGAATTTTATAAGTAAGTTTTTGTTAAAACTGTTCTATTCACATTTTTCATTGACGTGAAATCATTCTTTGATTGGCGTGAAACTTTATAATTTTTTTAAGAATCCTCTTAATTGATATGGACAAAAAATTTATAAAGAAAAGCGGTTTTCCATATAAGAATGGTTAAAGTTAGAAATGAAATTCAAGCACTGCGATTATTTGAAATTTTTATATGTTAAAGGTATTCATATTCACATCAAGGTATCTCTGCATCACAAAATGTGCACAGATTTTACCATTCTAAGTGATATTACTGTATGATATATTACAGCTATATCACTTAGAATGGTAAAACCTGTACCCACTTTCTGGGGCAGAGTGTACAGAGGAATTAGAAAAAGTTCGTGGGTGTGAACAATGAAAATTGGGAAAATTATACATTATTTTCGAAAAATAAAAGAACCCAGGGATGTAGAATATGAATCTATAACATATCCAAAGTTAAAGAAACTATAAAGTTTTACGCCAATCAAAGAATGATTTCACGGCAATGAAAAATGTGTATAGAATTGATCCTTAAATTATTTGGTTTATCCAAATCAAAATTTAACAAAGTTTCTGAAAAAAAATTGAATTTTTTAAATAATAATTTAAAAATTTTTTTTCGCAATTATTAGTGACCTAATAATTATTTGCAATTTTTGAAATTCTGGCTTTCTTCCGTTTGAACTGAAACTTGCCTGCTAAAAAATGCTAAATATTACCTGCTTATCGTGGCAATTTTTACCTGGTTGGGTTTGAAATAAAAAGGGATCAACTTGCGAATTGATAGTATTTTTTACCTCGAAACTTTCTAATAATAAACAATTCGAATAACTAGGTACCTATTCATATAATGTATGACAAGGCTGCCAAGTGCAGCCTGTATACTAATAATTGTAATTGCTTATTATCTAACATTATTTAGAAAAGAATATAATAATAAATCGTTAATATTTTCAAATAAAATTGCATAATATTAATTATTATTCATTAATATAAGTAGTACACAATATATTATTATATTTGCATGCGATTCTTTAGTTTATCTTTATACAATTGGCGTATATCTGCGATTATTAAATTTTCAATATTTATTATATTCGTTTACCTACAGGTATTTAATGACCTATATGAGCAGATATGAGTTATAGGACCTTAATACTGTAATAATAATACAGAATGTTCCAAAAGTCAGCGACCCATTCAAAATGATTTGAAGCAATTTTAATAATTTGACTGACTTCAAAATCTTGAAGCGTAGGAGATTTTCAATTCATATTAGTTTAAATTTGCTTTTATCTGAACGCCAGGAAGTGTTAATTGATTTTATCGAATGTGTTTAAATGATATTTTTCATTATCTCGTAGCATCTAAATGGCAGAATAAATTTTATTTACTGAGATAACGTTTTTTTAACGTAATTTATCGTTATTAATTTTTTTAATGTAATATATCGTCTGATAACGAAATAACGGCGATTGGATATAACGTGAAAATAAATAATACTACATGCATAAAAACGAATACAACAAATCCTTTCGTTTTCGATTAGGTAAACATAAATTTAATCGCGATGTGTATCCATCTATGAATCGAAAATTTTAAAATCCATAGCTTTGCTATAAGACTTTGTTCAAAAACCATTGATTTCGATATACATTTCGATATGTTATTTGACTCGAAAGATTAAGGCTAGCTTGATTTGAAGAAAATTTTCTTTCTGAGATAGATGGAGGCTTATTACGGCTACACATTTCAAAATCATTTTCGTAATGTGCAGGATGTCAAAAAACACGAAAAGTATCAAAGTTGTTTTTTTTTTTAAATGGAAAACTCTGTTCTACGGTCAAAATAAAAGTGAGCTTCGTTAGGGTTTACCCCACTTAAAATTATCAAAGCTTATCTTCAAAGCCACTTCAACTTGCAGTCTATAATTGAATTACGTATATTGATTATGGCCACGCATAACTTTTCACAGAATTGTCCGATTTTGAGATTTCTTTTTTAATTAGATAGGTTATGTTTTGAAGTTGCTCCCATAGGTATAAATTTGGAAAAAAAATTCCTTCTCTAAGGATGGGTACATAGAGGTTATTTATTGTTCAAAGTTTTAATATTGAGTTGTGTATTACAAAAACTTAATAAAAAGTAAAATTTTTTGTAAAAAATAGATCCGACGAAAAATGTACTAAAAAGTAAAAAAAAATTTAAATATACTACCGACTCAAATCAATAATTTTCTTGCTAACCATATATTTAGTTAAAGTTCTTGCTATCCATATATTTAGTTTTTTTTTTCTATTTTTGTACATTTTTCGGTTCTACTTTTTGCAACAACAAAATATGACTAAAAATATTGAAAAGTTCCCTCTTTTAATTAATTCCTAGGAACATACTGCTAATCAGGTTAAATAAATTACAGTATTCCAATCCATATCGGTGATCTAAAATCTGATATCTAAATCTTATTTTTAAAACTTACTTTCCTTTTTAAAAAAATGTTTAATTAGTAATAATGGAATCATTTATCCAGGGTCATTTGCGTAACCCGTATTATTAAAATCATATGAGTAATTGTTTTTACCAAGATTGTATGCCCATAATAAATTAAAAATGGTAAGTAGCAACACAATTACAATTTAAATCAATTATTATTTTTTGGCTGTAAACCATTGCCACATTGGGGAAAAAACACGCGGGCTAGTTCGCTGAATGATAAAAACGGGTACTAGATCAAAATTACGGTTATAAATAGTAACGCATACCAAGCAATTTTAATTTTAACGTACCAAATGATCCATGAAAAGTTCCATTCCCACTTGCTGGTAAAATAATTAATACACCAGTACTAGCATATTTTGCTAAAATTTTCATATATGGAATTTTAATAACTGCTTCAAATGGTTTACCATTTTCACTTAGCCTGTGTAGAAATAATATAATCATTAATTAAAATGTTTAAATATGATTCTTAGATTGACTTACTTTAATTTAGTTACTGTAAAATTACTAGCACCATAAATATCCATTTCAGTTAATGATACTCGATATCCATTTGGACCAGTAGTTAATGATAAGGACAATTCATCCATTTGAAATGGTTCCACTGATGGCAGCTCAATTTCTGGTATTCCATTTGCTAAATATGGTTTTAAATGATGTAACGCTTTGATATAACAATCTATTAATTTTGGATCCTCTTCGTGGCATTGCTTCACATATGGGGCTGTAATAAAAATGAAAACTGTGTTAAGAAATTTCTTACAATATCATAACTGGATGACGGTTGGATGAAAAATAAGGTGAATTGCCACTGTTGAAAAGCAGGATTAAGACACTATTTGGGTTGCAACTTAAATAATAAATTGTACAGGCTATATTTATTCCAAAAAAAACTAGAAACATTTTTTTTAAATATTATATATCAGACATTTTTTATTACAGATTTGAATATTCTGGACAATATCAACGAGCTTAACTTCAGCAAATGAAAATATGATCCAAAAATAGGGGATTTAAAATGTAATTTTAGAATATGAAAGAAGATTACGAAGTTATTAAATGATTATTTCGTTTTATCGTCATCAAATTCTATACGATAACGTCATCAAATTCCTAAAAAATAGTCACATATTCCGTATAACATTTAAATTTTTCCTTTATTAATAATCTACCATTTTCGTTCCATGTTAAGCCCTTAGAGGGAAATTTTAATGAATAATTTAATTTTACTAATTGATTAAATCAATTAAGTTACATTAAGTCATATGTTTAATTTGTATATAGAGTGATTTCTTAAAAGTTTCCACTTTTATTGATTTTTAACACCAAAAAAATTTTTAATTTTTAAACAGGCATTTAAATCCTTGTCGATATTTAATCACTTTTGCCAAACAGTTTTTTCCCTGTATTTTTCCTAAAATATTTAGCAGCAGTAAGAGTAAATTTGATGTCGAAAACAATGTTGTCTAAGAAGAAACCTTTTCTATCAAAAGTTACTTGTTTTATACAAAGAATAAGAATTTTTTATAAAATTAGGTGTTTCTATTTAATAACCAAAGTTGATCTCTGGTTATAAAAACGGGCACGTATAAAAAACTAAATTTTCTATTTTCATTTCCTCAAAACATGAGAAGGTACGTTTCCTGTTTATTAAGAGGAATACTTCTTGAACAGTTACCTTATATGGATTACCTATTTTTGTTTGTTTTATTACGTTTTAGTGCAGGTGCTGGAAGAGGTTTGTAACCTTTATGGCGCGTTTTATATAAGACTCTATGTTTTTTGTCCCGTATGGTGGATTTTCGATTTTATTTTCAACACTTTTTCCGATTAAAAATGCTAATTTTCTAAAACTTCTACTGGCACCTGAACTATTAATGAATGTCATTTTTAATAACTAAACTTGCAAAATAGCATCAATGTTTTTTTTTACAATAAGACTATCAACAAGCACAGGATTGATTATTATCATTTAAGAAATACTATACCAATTTTTCGATTTGGATCTATGTTTTTAAGTCATAAATGGCATTCAAATAAAGCAAGTACATAATAATACAATTTTAACAATTTTAAATGACTTTCTAATACGTATGATTCGATGCGTGTACACATGATGACGGTGAAAGTTACCAATGTTTAGCGACTGACTTAACAATAAGTAAGTGTTTATAAGTACCTGCTGTACTTATTATATTAGTAACATGTAAGTTTAGTAAAATGTTATTAATGCCATTAAAATTATTTCAATTTTGGATCGAAAAGATCAATTTTTCAATTAATTATTCAAACTATAATAAAGATCAATTTTTTAATTAATATATTTTAATTAATTGTTTTATATAAATTAAGAATAATGTGAAGAATTGTTTGACAATTTCCTGATTAAAATGTTAAATATTTTTCCTTAAAATAATTTTACATTAAAAATGTTAATAGTTTTTTGGTTTTAGGGTTCCGTATAATAATTAAGATGAACCTAAAACAAACTGTCTAAAGATTAGAAAAATAATTTTGTAAAAATTTGTTTTTCAAAATGTTTTTTTTTTAAAACACACTATTTTAGTGAAACAAAATAGCTTGCAGGGCCACAAATTACTTATTTTAATTACAAAGTATGTTTCTTTATGGCTATGTACTTATTCACGGATAAAAAATAATGAAAAGTGTCGTGGACGCTCAACACGAACTATGTCTCTATCGTTAGAAATTAAGTATAATTAAATAACTAGAACAATGGAGGAATGTTAATAAAATCTTTTTTAATAATTTATACCATCTATGACTTGCAATCAGAGGTTGCCAAATCGAAGATCAAAATCTAAAAAGATCAAAAAGTAGAATTTTAAACAAAATCTATTGATGTGAATAGGTTTTGATACGACTACCGTCCTCATGAGGAGCGAGACATGTTAACATACACCACCACGGCTTCGTTGAATGAACTATTAATATTTCAAGAAAATAGTTTATAAAGTTTATAAAAAAAAATGTTGGTCGGACACTTTTTTTGGTCCAGCCTTCCGCCGAACGTATGAGTACCTAAGAAACATAGTTATTTTATAACATCTATTTAGATATAAATTTCGATTTTTGCCCCAATTTCCTTGATTTTCGATTTTCTAGATCACTGATCTAGGAAATTGGGGTAAAAATCGAAATTAATTTCGATATATCCTAGAGTTCTCATTTAGATGTTAAAATTTCAGAAACATCTCTTGCTTTGCTCTCTTCGGATAAAGGGAGTGTTGCTGAGCGGACATAAAATAACTGTGACTCATTAATGTAGGAGCTCACAGATATATCACGCAGGCAAAATATTTTGATAACCAATTAAGGCCATGACTAAAAATAATAAATTTTCAGTGCGATACTTCTATTTACTTCTGTATTCAATCAATCAGCCAATCATCGTGATATCAAATTACGGCAAATTTCATGGTTAAATAAAATAGAGATTGCGATGTTTGTTTGAACTGATAACCGAAATATTGGGTGTCAAAAAAAAATATGAGGCTTGTAGATTTTTGTAGCCGAAAAGTTTTTAGGAATCCGTATTAGTAGTTTTATAATTTTTCTAAGAACTAAAATTTTCTAAGCGGTCTAGAAGAATGTATACGCCTGATTGATCGAAATCGAACTTAATTATTAGAATAAGAGTTATTTTTCTAACTTATTTTTAATGTTCTTAAATACTTTTTTTGTAATTTTACTATGAAAGATGTTAAAAATAATTTACTTAATCCAGTTAAAAATACAATTTATATATAATTCACTTAAATATACAATTTATACAAGTTTCTCAAATTAATTGTTTATTTATTTTAAGATGGTAAAAAAAATTTGGGAAAATTTATGAATTTTGTTTTAGAGTTTTACTTTTGATAATAACAAAATTTCTATCATAGTTATCTTCTATTTTCAAGCAATTTCATGTAACATTTCGATTCAAAATTAATTGTCTTCGCCATTCTAAAACCATGTTTATAGTTTATATATTATATATTCATACACCTGAACAGTATTAAATAACAGAGTAAATAATAATATTTGCTAATAAATTTATGTCAATAATATATTTATATAAATTATTATAATAATTATTCAAATTAAATATTAGATCTGCAATAGTTACAACATACAACAGAATACAATAGTTTATTATACCTATATTACTTGGCTATCTTAAACATATTATAAAATGTATTTATTTAATAATTATTCACTAATTTAATTATTGTTAATATTAGACTTGGAAAATTAGTCATTTTCTTACGATTTACATTAACATCTGAAATGATTAGATAATTTACCAGGTGTTGTGAGAATACGGATCCCGGAAATTCATTTCTAGAAATTAAAAACTAGGCTTTGAGAAACTGCTCATCTGAGAATTTAACGAAAATCGTTTAACTGACAGAAATGAGTTTTACTGGCATTTTGTGGTTAAAATAGTAAATACTTGAACTACATATTTGATCTACACCATTTTTCTATAATTTCTTCTTTCTATTCCTCAGTGGATATAGTCTATGATATTACAAACAAACACATACATAATATATGTAACGTATAAATTTATGATTATTATTTTTAATATATATAATGCCTGTATACATACTATATAAAATGTTTTTCTACATGGGTTACTATTATCTGTATATCATTACATTTTTCCAGTATATTTTGACAAAGTCCACAATACCTTAATCTTAGTTTCAATATATTTGTGCTCTTTATATATTTATACAACCGTTCCCAATCAAACAAATCAAAATTTACAATTGACAAAAGAAATTTTGCAAAGTGCAAATAAAATAATTGCACAATATAAATATAATAAAAGAACAAATCAATACAAACTGAAGGTGATCACTAAATAATAATAAAGAAATAATAAATATTTATCTCCTTAATTACTTTTGTTTACACAATTAATTACGAAATTATATGCATTTCTATAAACGACTCTTTATGTATGGAGAACAGTTAACTAAAATTTCCCATACAAACAAAAGCATCAAACCTTGAGGTTTATTTCTTACTTACATTTCATTTAAACTCAATTGAGATAGGTTGCAAAGGTATTTAAAAAAGTACTAGTCACAGTTTTATAAAAATTAAAAAATTGTGGTGAGTTGGCAAATTTTTCATGGTGGAGGTGCGAAAAGGAAATTTTGTGTCACGTGACATAAGGTTGTATCAAGATTGATATGTCATATCAATGAACACATGTAATCAATATTTGGAAAAAATAAATAATCGTATTATTTTCTATTGTGATATTTCTTTAGAAACATTAATTTTTAATAGTTAAAAATACAATAAAAAGGTTATAAGAAATCAGTGCTCGATTTCAAGCGGAATTGAAAAAGCGTTTTGGTACCCATCTTGAGAAAAATGAAATAAATGTAGTTTAAATGTAAAAATAATGGCAAGTGGACTAATTGGTCTTCTCGCCCTTATATCAAAGATATTATTTTCAAACCAATAATTTGAAATACTCCTACAGGCGGCTACAGTTTTGTCACATCTATTGCTGGTAATCAATAGTACTGTAAATAATTATCTTGTAATATTTTGAGGTAATAAAACTGTGAGTAGCAAAACTTCATGATAGGGAGAAGCCTTTTATTGTTAGTTTTCAGATATTTTCAAATTAAACAATAGAATATCTCGTAAAAATCGATATTCCTAATAGTAACGAAAATATGAACGTGTCTGCATCTTAAATGCGACATACTGTATTTAAAAGATTATGATTTTAGGATCCATATAAAAGAAGCGCAAGTCCCCGATTCTTCCACCCTTACAGAGTACATTCTCAATGCCTCAATATATTATAAATTCTAACTGCAGTTTTATATATTTTATACATCTCCTGCGTGACAAAATTTTACACTGACTAAACGTAATTTGGTAAAATAGAAAACTGTTAGAAGTTATTCCGATAAAAAGTTTTAATTTTTTTCTATTTAAGACTTAATAAAGGTACTACCAAACATTGAAATAATAATTAGTTACATGTAGTTGTAAGAAAATGTGGGAACTAAAAATGCAACCAAATATCTTTTTGAAAGGAATTGCAATTTAAAAGTGACTAATCTAAATGTGTAGTGTCATTACTCTTACAATTAAATGCTATACATACAGTGTGTAACATAGAAAATGTATGGAATATTTTAAATTTCTTAATATTTTCATTTTTTATTTATTTAATAGAATTTTCTGATTTTTTTTTTTTTTTTTCATTTGACTCACCTATTTCAGTTTGATGGAGATATTTTTCTATATATAATTCTGTCATTTCCAATATTTCTACTGACTATACAATTTTTTAATGCTTGGTAATGTTCTTAAGGCTTATTTAATTTATATAATGAAATATAGGTAAGATTTTGTAGTAAAATGATCCGTTTAAGTTTTTTAAATCTTGATGAATTTTATCATACGAATATTCTTAACAACGAGTGCAATTTTAAAAAAAATTGAAAGAAAATAGCAAAGACTGAAAAAAATAATTCGTCGTTGGACAAAAGATAGCAAACAACCTATCTACGGTGGCCATAGAAAAGATACCGCATGCTTTTACTGCAGACTGCCTATTTGGTTTCTTTACTGTTTGCCAGAAGTCATTATAAGGTAAGCGATTCAACCCTGTGCTTAGATGTATCCCCATTCGACAACCTTCATAACCATATTGGAATCAGTTCGTCCATTTCACGATGTTAACAGTCAACTTGAGATCAAAAATTTGCTAATGGTGACTGTATTATTACACTCCAAAATTCAATTAGATACAGAAAGGTTTTAAATTCAATCACGCCAAGTTTTTTTTTTAATGTAAAAATTCAAGAAGCAAATAGTCGAGACATCTTTACAAAAAAACATTTGTACCTGCATTCAAGACATCCTTGGTAAGGTCAATAAACAAATGAAAAAAGATTTGTACTTAAATTAGTTAGTTTGTAAAACAGCAAAGATTTTTAAATACGCATTAAATACATAATTTTATTAAAATGCTAGAAGGTAAATCAATTCCATAACTCCTAAAAGCTTAAGCCTCTACCATACTGCCGCGAAGTAGCACAAAGTCGGGCGATACTTTTGGTGTCTCGCCTGTCGTTACCTCGCCTTTTCCGACTTCAGGCAAGTATCATCTCCACATTCTTGTGATTACGTGTGAAGCTCATAAACTTTTGTGGTTTGTTATAATGCACAGAGAGCTACCGCAGGAGCAGCTGTTGGCACTTCGGGCTCAGAAAAAGCCATGAGACACTTGAGAAGTAAAACAAAAAAGTGGTGGTGAGTGCTTCACTTCGGCTAACTTTGGTGAATATTCTCGGCGAGGATCTTCTGCGAGAGTATGGATGGAGGACTATTCGTGTGTCTAGTCGTTCCTATGACACAATGTACAAATAAATATAGAAATATGTTGAAACTTATGCGCATCTAGTAAACCAAAGCATTTTAAAAATAACAATTATTTTTATTGTTTATCTAAACATCAACAATAATAATATAGTAGAGTCTACATAATCGGAACTTCATAAAAACCGAGCGTTTTCCGAATACTGTATTTGTTCCGATTACTTGCATTGTATAGAAAATATCATTATAAACAAAGTCGTTATTGGAATGTATGTATTTAAGCGAGACTGTATACACAGCATTTAACAAGTGTCATTGTTATAAAATGAATCATATATTAGATGTATAAACAAACAAGCAATGCAATTTTTGATAGATTGATAGATCCATGTGTGCTAAGTGCAGGCGGATGAAAAGTGTTTCGATTACTGGGCGTTTGCGAATATCCAGTTTTCCGAGACTCTACTGTACGTTATAGATTTTGTTTATAAATAAAATTTTTCATTGATTATTTATTTAATAAATATGTATTTATTATATTAAATAAATAATTAATTAATATTCTAATCATTAACAACAGTAACTGTTGTAAATAACAATGAAAATTTCAATATATAAATGAAATAAGTAATCATGTTACTTAATCAATTAATACTTTAGTGAACACATGTATCTATTTCTTTATAAATATGTTTATGCAACAAGGATGACCCCGACCCACACGATAATATTATTATGTTACAATCCATTGCCTGCAACATGCTGTAACTACTACAAGAGATTAATCACTTCTTTGAAATGCAAATTAAAAATTCAGCTTGTAGCGAATGCGCTATGATTCGAGGAATATAAGTCGTGTATTTTTTCACGAATCGTTAATAAATTAATCGTTGAAAAATTCAACATGTTAGATATCGGAAAGTTTAGACAGCGCAAAGCAAAAAGAACATTCCGTAATGTCACCGATTTTTATTTTACGTTGACTTGTAATTCAACCATCATTTTTTGTTATTAGTTTACATTTTCATGCGCGTTACCTCTTATTATAATTAATATACAATGCTTTAAAATTTTGTGTTCAAAAATACGCTGTTCGAATTTGTGTGCAAAGTATTATAAATGAAATACGATATAGGTGATAAGAAGAAGTATGTTTATTGAGCGAGGGATCTAGTAAATTATATCTAGTTTATGGTTTTTATAACTAATAAAAATATACTCAAGTATAGGTAGTGTGGACTAAAAAGTATAAAATAATTTTTAACTTCCCAGAGGAAGTTAATGTAATGGGGCCGTTTTTGAAAAAACCTAGTTTTACATTTTTCCGCGGTTTCAAGGCCGCAATATCCGAATCAAACCTTTTCAATGTGATGTCTGTGTGTGTGTGTGTGTGTGTGTGTGTGTGTGTGTGTGTGTGTGTGTGTGTGTGTGTGTGTACGTATGTGCGTATGTTCGTTCGGATTGTTTCGCCTCGATTATCTCGCTAACCAGTTATGACATTAACACGTGAGTGGGCTTATTCGACGCGAAATCGCGTATTTAAGAACTGAAAGAGTTTTAGAATTAGTTGAGCCGTTTTTTAATGGTAATAAAAAAACCGGAAAAAAATGAATAGACAGAATCTGAAAGGTGGGTAAAACACATCATCGTGTTTCGTCATTCGAAGAATAATCAATGAAGGCAGGCTAAAAAGACCTTTTTTTAATGTTTTTCCCCCTCTGGGAAGCTAGTCGTGTGGACTACAGGGGTCGGACTTACACGACTGCAGTACCACACTGACTATGTACTGCCAATTTATTCTTTACGATGTTGAATATACTTTTAAAAGAGTTGGGTGTTTCTTACAAGCTGAGGTGTTTTAAAATGTTATTTGAACATTGTTACTTTCGTATTTTGGAGAATAGCAGCATAAGCTTTTAGGTTAAGCTCTCTTAAAAAATCCAAAAAGGCTCAAAAATCAAAAAAAAAAAATACAGCTTCCAAAGACTATTTTAATATTCGTAATTTGAAGTTTCAGGGTACAATAACAAAAATTCGAAGAAGTTTTCTTATATATTACACTTTTTTCTTAATATCAGTTGATGATATATCCTATATGTAAGTGCAACGTCAAAAGTGCCAACTTATATTTCACTTTATTGAGAAGATGTGTTTAAATTTTTCTGCTCCGATTCTACTGAATTTTAGGAATTCATTCATTTTATAAAATTCCAGCCACCTATGGAAAATTTCTTTGGAATTTGACCATTTTTAAAATCATATTTGAATGAATTACATTTAATTCGTAAATATAAAAAAATGTAGAAAAAAAATATAATAATTTTCGTAGAATCATCTATAAGGAAGGGAAGGTCCTTAACTTCTTAATCTACTTCAAGTTTTGAAACACGTTATTTTATGTTTTATCTATATTTGATGTTGAACTAAAATTTTTTACAAAGAAAATCAACATACAAAAATAGTGAATTTTTAAATAAGGTTAACGAGTTCTTTTAAAGTACTCGTAAAATAGTTAAAACATAAAGTAAAAAGAATGTTAAATAATTATAATTTCGTAATAATTATATAAAAAATTTGTTCTATGCAATTATAATCATAATTACAATTATAATATTTATTATTTTATTTTTTAATTGTTCGTTAATCAAATGCACTTTATATTGTATTTATTTCATAAAATGATTTATCTGGAGGAAATTAAATTCAGATATTTTGTATACTAAAAATTCAATTTCTAGGACATTCAATCTTAGAATTTTCCAATGAAAATAAATTCTTTTCTTATTTCACTTTCATTAATATTTATCTTTTTACCTGATCAAAATAATTACGTTCTATACTTTTTCGAAAATATATCTATTGTAAATAATTGTCAACACTTTTTCCAGTGGGAAGCTTTTACTCAATTTACTCTATATATGTGTCGAAATTTTGTCCAATCTAAGACCCACGTAAGTGATATGTCGTTTTATCCTCGAAAATCAAATTTTGGATTGCTCTTGGATTGATCTGGTCCGACCCAATTAGTGGTGCGTATTTTTTAATGAATGATGCCAGAAATACACGAAACCAATACTATAATCTTAAAGGTATATTCCAGTATAGGGTACTTTCGGTAGTGAAAACTAAATTATGAAATTTGATAAAAATTATTGTTGAAATATGCTTGAATATTCTGATTTTGAGTCATAAAAGCACATCATTGTTTTATTATATTCAAATTAAAAATCGTATTTTTTAAACTGTATATCATGTGACCTAAAAAACGGGCGAGTCCTGATACAATGTCATAAAGGCAAAAACTGTCAGTTCAGTGTTAACATCTGGGTACATGTCTGTCAAATTTAACCGTGTTCTTTCATCAGTGCATTTCATTTGCACCTATTATAAAAATGCAAATAATAACCACTAAGGGCCTGATAAAACAGAAGGTAAAAACTGATGAAAGTGAAAGTATTGATAGTTGATACAGTGACAAGTGCGGTAGAAGATTTTTTGACAGAATCAAAAAAAAAAAGGAAAATTTCTAATGTCAATACTAAAGAAATGAAAATGATTTGTTTGGAAAAAAAATTAATATGCTCTCATTACGATACCTAATGTGTAGTAAAAAAGACAATGATTGCGAAGAATTTTTGAAACAGATAGCACATTTTTTTAATGACATAAATATTAGAAACGCAGAAAGAGAGAATCAACAACCAAAAATCAACATAGAAGTGGATTGTGGTATGAGTTCCGCTATGGGGTGATTTACTGCTTCGAAATGTTTTGAAGTAATGACTGTTGATTTTACCAATATTACGTCACCAAAACGGATGACAACGTTTTTGACGGAATAAAAAAGGTTTAAAATTTAGTTTTAGGACAAGAAAGCGTGTTAATTTTGCCAGAATATAATTTTTTGTGGCTTTTTGTTATCAAAATCAACATTTTGAAGTACTTTTTCAAACATATTGGAATACCCTATTATATTCAGGCATAATGAAAAGTCATAGAAAATTACCTGGAACGAATCAAATTGCTGCTAACCCTATAGGTTATTGACATTAATGTTTTTCAAATGCAAGACTCTATTTTAGGAATCAAAAGAAATAGTAGTTATTTTAATCATAGATTGAATGAACCGAAAAGGATAAAAAATATCAACAGGTTTTACTAATGTATCAAAACATTGTTTAGTAAAATTATATTCAGTGTCACTCTTTACACTTATTAAATATAATGATGCAATTGGTTGCATAATTAGCTTTATTCTTTGCTTTTTACTGACTAAGAAATTTATATCCTTTGTCCTAAAAAGTATCTTCGAACAAAAGTACTAAAACACCAATTCTTAACAAACAGTAATATGAGACACATAATATATTGCCTACTTACATACACGGTAAGAAATTTATGGCTTTTATTACAATGCTGGTATGGTATATCGATAGATACTCAAAAAGTATCTGATAATACTCTATATGATATTGCCGTAAAATCCATAATTATGGTGTTATTAACAACACTGTACAGTATAAAAACCATTCTAGTACAGTATTACGTTCACAACTATACTTACATAGTGATATCGACAAAAAAAATTTTTACCGTGTAGTTAACGAAAATTATTTGCTTTAGATTTCAAATGCTGACTCTTAACTTCGCAGAAACGGGAGACAGAACTCATTACAATAATAGAGACAATATCGAGACCGAACTGTTTAAAAAACTAGCCGGGACTTACTCGAGATCATAATATTCGAGACAAAACCGTGTAAATTACCTAATCAAGGAGAATCTAATTTAAAAAGCCGATATAAATTTAAATTGCCTTTTTGTGTTAGAGACGAGGGTAAAACGAGAGTAAAATAATTTTATGCGAACGAGGAGATTAAGGTCTCCTTGTCTCGTCTCGTGTGAAGCCCTATTAAAAATATTAACTAAGCTTTTCCGAATTGTAGCATGTAAAACCGGAAGGTTGGAAGGCTCTACTAAGTGATACTCTATGTGATGTCTGTCTTTCATGTGTTATTTTTAAGCAACGAAAATTTTAAGTGATTATTTTCTCAAAGAGTTATTTTCTCATGGTGTCGATAAATTTTTAAAAACTGTACCTTTCTTTATCACCCGACTTTCAAGGAGTGGTTATTTTTTTCGCTAGGAGTGGTGATTGTTTTATAAATTTCTTTATTCCTTCGTATCTTCCATACGGCTCAATGGATTTCGGAAATAAGGGTATCGTTTTATTCGTCTTAAAAATCGAAGGGTCCTTAGATAGAGGTGTTCTTTAGATAGAAAAATCGACAAAATATCAAATTTTTGGTACGAATAGGGTTTTCAAAATAAAAGAAATTAAGATGGGATAACAAAAATATACCTATATAAGTTAATAGGTTGGCTGATAAGTCCCCGGTCTGACACATATATGGCGTCGCTAGTATTAAATGCATATTATTTTTATATAGTACCAACCTTCAAATGATTCGTGTCAAAATTTGACGTCTGTAAGTCAATTAGTTTGTGAGATAGAGCGTCTTTTGTGAAGCAACTTGTGTTATTGTGAAAAAAATGGAAAAAAAGGAATTTCGTGTTTTGATAAAATACTGTTTTCTGAAGGGAAAAAATACAGTGGAAGCAAAAACTTGGCTTGATAATGAGTTTCCGGACTCTGTATTTTTTCCCTTCAGAAAACAGTATTTTATCAAAACACGAAATTCCATTTTTTCCATTTTTTTCACAATAACACAAGTTGCTTCACAAAAGACGCTCTATCTCACAAACTAATTGACTTACAGACGTCAAATTTTGACACGAATCATTTGAAGGTTGGTACTATATAAAAATAATATGCATTTAATACTAGCGACGCCATATATGTGTCAGACCGGGGACTTATCATGTTATGTTTAAAATAAGAAATAATAAATTGGTTTTAAAAGTTTTAATAAATTATAATAAAAGGGTTTTTTTAGTGCCGGGACACTAATAAGTCTAAAATAAAATAAATAATAAAAAAATGAAAAAGCCGGAGTGAGTTAAATAACATCTGAAAAGAAAGAAACAAGCCCAGTAGTTTACATACTTTAAAAAATTGGTCCCAACTATTAAAATCATTAGAAAAACTTCTTGGCTTGTTTCATTCTTTTCAGATTTTATTTAACGCAGAAAAAAAAAGGGCTTACAGTAAATAGTACAAATAATGTTTATAAAAGTTTGTAATGTATTTCTATATAGGTACTTATCTAAGGGAGATTTGGCAAAACCGTCCTGCCATTTAAATCGTACATCTTTCTAGATTTTTCACTGAATAATATTTTTTATTATACCTAATAATAACACTCAACCATTCTCCAATGAAATCTTCAACTGTCCCAAATTGTTTAACGGTATCTATTATAAATGATCTGTGTCGAAAAAATATATTATTTTGGGAAATACAGAAGTGGCATGATTTGATTGACGTTACAGCTTAGTTATATCTTCCTTATGTAATAAATTTTTTATAAACTCTATTTTTTAATTATCTAATATCAATTATGAACAGACACCTGGATATTTTTGCAATAGCAAATATTTCATTTCAGGAAAAATTTGTTAACCCGGCTTTGTAACTTAAACCTTAATCATGTTACAAAACCGGCTACAAACAAAAAAATTATTTCAACTAGTTGGGAAATAATTTTCCGAAAACTTTTTTAATATCAATTTGCTATAATTTTTATTTCTAAAATTATCCTTTAATATAAATTTAAAATATTCGCAGAAAACCACATTTC
This sequence comes from Chrysoperla carnea, assembly GCF_905475395.1. Lineage (NCBI taxonomy): Eukaryota > Metazoa > Arthropoda > Insecta > Neuroptera > Chrysopidae > Chrysoperla > Chrysoperla carnea. Next base: position 86,174,128 of record NC_058337.1, read on the forward strand.
AATATTTTATTATAATTATACAAAATCTCAATAGACTAACTGTATGATTTTTCAACTTATTTCATGGTAGAAATATAAGGATCCTATTCATCTCGAAATAACAATTGAAGAAAAATTAAAAGCTATATTGATTTGTGTTTCCCATTTTAATTTGGAATATATACAATAAAATAAATTAATTAATTAGTGAAATTATAAAAAAAATTAATAAGCAAATACTTACGAATTTCTGTCGAAGAAATTTTTGTAATAAATACACACAAACATAAAAAATTAAATTTAAGGAGCATTTTTGAAAGATAAAAACCTCAAAAAAACAGAAGTAAAACAAAAAAATTATAAAACCAGCCACCCAAAAATTATTAAACTTTTATGGGTAGGTTTTCGTTGTTACAATGGTTGTTCGGAAGATGAGAATATATCCGAACTCTTAAAGTAATATTGTATTATTTAATAAAATGCACAAAGTGATAAGAATAATTATATTATTTTATAAATATTACAAGATTAAATTTGCCTCCTTCTCTTTTATTTTTTTTATTTTAGCTTGTGTTTATTACTGAAAATCCCACTTTCACTGCTTGTTAACCGTCATTTTAGTATTGTGTTATAAATAAATACATAAAAGTCTTCTCAATTATAAGTATTTTCTATTGTAAGTAAGTATATTGACATTTATTTATTTCATTTACAATTGCAGTAGTATACACATGTCGAAAAATAGAGCTAGAGTACTAATTGATGATCTGTTAGTTTTTACACGGCTCGCAGGATAACAAATATGTCTACCACTGAATTCTGGATTAAATATAAAACCTATACAGGGTGTCTAAAACTACTGAATTCGAAGAGCAGAGGAATAAAATTCAAAGGTTACTTTAAAGTTTTTGGAGCCGGCTATTAATTATCTTTGTAATATTGAAAATATCTCAATTAATTTTTGTAAAATTGAAATTAGTGTTGGTAGTGCTGTAAACATTAAACTTATTAAACTTAGAGAAAAACAAAGAAGAAGACAAATTGTAGAAAAGTTTATTTTCTAAAACTTATTGTAAAAATTCCGTTTTGCCTAATATTAATCGAAATATTATCCAATTTCACAGATAATTAACGAAACTGTATCCCGTTAATAGTAAGTAGTATCCAAAACCAGCAACGAAAATTTATCATGAAAATTTCCTCTTTCTGTATCTTTCAAGTCAACTCTTTCAAAGTAGTTCGAACGTCACATGACTAGTCAAGTTAGCAACTTATTTATATTCATTGAATTTAAAGTTATAAATAAAATTATGAATAAAAATAATATTTGTATCACGTAAATGTTTTTAATGCTTTAAAAATATCGTAAAAGATAAAATTTATACGTCAATTTTATTAGTTTTTGAAGTTTAAACGTCAAAAATCAAAGTTTTTTTATGTTTTATTTTTGTAACGCGCCGTAAGGTAAAGTTTTTTTTTTTTTTTTTGTATAAACAGAATCTGAGATAAATTTTCTTCATGACGAAAACGTGGTTTTTTAAATTCAAGAAAATTCTTCCAAAAATTTGCGAAACTTTCGAAAATCCAACAAATGCAACCGAAAAGTCGCCATTGTTGTGTTGGTTTTTTAAACTCTTCTAATTTATAATGATAAAATAATGCGAGCACTGATATTAAACACTTTCTATACAAGATATTTCAACAATTAACTGAGTCAATTGTGTGTTTTCACTTGTTAAATCAAGAATACATCCTATTCAAAAACCACGCGAAAGAAAAATATTTTGAATAAATTTTTAGAAAAGTATTTTTCTATACATTTTCCGAAGCTCTATTTTGAAAAAAAGTATTTTAGATCATAAAACTGTTCAGTATATCACGCTTTTCATGCTGTATATGAATATCATATTGAAATAATTGATTAGCTCTAAATATCTTTTGTATATTAATTTTTATACATCTTTTTTTATTAACTTGTTAATATCTGACTAAACAGTATCACGTGCAATTACTTTAATTAAGTTACTGAATCGTAGTCTTACAAAATGAACACATCACTAGTACAACGAAAACGCTGTCAGTTGTATACAAAAGATAAAAATGTACGTCAATTACTGCCCGAAAATACGCACTGAAAAAAAAATTCTTTATACCAACCAATATGAGGTAGTCTCAATCAGTGTTGCCAACTTTCAACTCTAAGTCCCACTAAACAGGCGATAAAAAACCACTAAAAAACAGCTAAAGAACAATAATATTGCCAGAAATGATATTAAAATATTAAATTATTTAAATTATTTTCCCACTAAACGTAGAAAAATAGTAGAAAAAAACCACTAGTTTTAGTGGTAAAACCACTAAGTTGGGAACACTGGTCTCAATCTCATCGCGAGATCAAATATAGCGAATGGTGCCAAGAATGTGATACAACTACCATACGTCTAACAAATTTTAAATATTGTTGTTTTTAATAATATTAATATTATAACAAAATAGTGATGTGATTGTCACAACTACACGCTTTAAAAAAATTGCAAAAAATCGAGCAATTTTTTTCCTCGAATCTCCAATTTCGATAAAACTCAGTATATAAGGTAATTTTGACTCAACAAGTGCAAAAATCGGGCGAATTTAATAACTAGTCGAATAGTTTTTAAGATACGGATTGAAATCGATCCAAATATTACGATATCTCAGAAACTCTGCATCCAATCATTAAATTAACCTGATTTTTATACTTTTTAGATCAAAATTTCCCCATCCACCGATTTTCATCAAATTCCAAAAAAAAATTTTGTTGCGTTTTTCTCGATTTTATCAAAGGGGTATCCCTCAAAAAAATTGCAGAGAATCGAGAAATTTTTTTAATCTCCAATTTCGATAAAACTCTGCATATAAGGTAATTTTGACCCAAAAAGTGCATAGATCGGGTGCATTTGGTGACTGGTCGAATAGTTTTTGAGATACGGACTAGAAACTCTGCAACCAATCATTAAATTAACCTGACTTTTATATTTTTTTGATCAAAATTACCCCATCCACCGAGTTTCATCAAATTACAAAAAAAAAATTTTGGTTTGATAAATGTTGATCCTACAAAAAATTTATCATCCTTGTCCAATTATTTTCGAAAAACTGATTTTATTTTCAAACTTTGTACTAAAAACATAAAAACATAAAGTATTCCCTTTTCAGGAATATTTCGAAATTTGATTATTGAAAACCGCACCAAAGGATAAATAGTATCATCATTTCTTTTTGATACAAGATTACTACAGAGTGTACATCAACACGGTATTGAAAGTTGCCTAGTAAATATAATTAACATTTTTATGGGTAAAGTTTCAAACAACATAAGTAAATAAAAAAATTTCTTTATTCATATTTAAAAATTTCGAATTTTGATCGTATTCAAAAGAGTTAAAAAAATTTTTATACAAATACACATCTACTAAGGTGGGTTTGATTAATTATCCTAATGATGGTGGGTTTGATTAGGTGGGTCCTTTCGAAAATTCATCAAATATCAACTTAGCGAAAAATCTTAGGTTTTAATTTTTATTAGGAATATTATTTTTGTTGTTTTACTAGTAGAATGTTTGAAAAAATAAACCAGAACTTACGGTAGCATCAATAATGCCATACAAAATATCATATTCATATTTTCAGATAATTAACCCGTCAACATGCGCGTTATGAGCATTTTGTTCACGCCCGATTTAAAACTTTTATTTTTCAAATAATATATGTGGTTGAAACTTTTTCTAGCTTTCAATTTTATTCAAACTAACTACCATTAAAAAAAAAAATTACTGTGAGAAATTTGTGAGTATGTAAAGGTGTAAACCAAAAAATTTTAACTTTGGAAGTTTTCGGTTCTGTTTGTGTACTTTCATCTGTTCGTTCACAGTAAATTTAAAAAAAAATTATTTATCTGCAGCTTCATCCATACGAAACGACCCAGATCCTCCTCTGAGAGCTACGTCTTCAATTTTTAGAAGAGCAATAATGAGTTGACAGGCAGTGGGGCGACATTTTAACACAAAATTTTAATTATATTTATGTTAGCAATACAAAAAACGTTAATTATGAACGCTACTCAACGATGTCTTTACTTTCTTGGTAAAGTTTAATAGTGCACCTCACTCCTTAACTATTGGGTTTTGAACACATGTATATGAGGATTGAGAATTGATGGCACGGCGAAAAAAATTGTTTTTCATTCACATCTCTCGTGAGTAACAAATTGACGTTAAAAAAGTCTTAAAAACGAAGATCTATATACAAAAAGAGCACTTAGAATAAATCCCATTGGAAAATCGGAAGATCTTGAAGACTCTATTAACCATCAATATACATACTCTTCATATCAGACAGTAATGTAATCCGCTATCTAATATCTTAAGATCATGAACTTATATACATATTATATATATTTTATTACTGATTGAACATAAATATTCAGTGAAAGTAGAGTTACCAATTCGTATTACACAATAAAAAGATCAAAAAATGCGTGTCTACAATTTTAAAGAAGCTAAATACTTTTGAAAATTGGTTTACAATTTTTCTGGATTGTTATCATGTTTTAATTTAAACTTGATTTTATTCATATTCAGAACACATAAAAAAATGAATATAAATATGAGAAGAGATGTGTCAAATAGGAAAATTAAACATCAATGTCTGTTTTATTATTTGTTATATCATTCACTGGTCTACAACGTAAAAGTATTCAAAGTAATTTTAACAAAAATTCCGTCCGCGGTATGCTTAGAGTAGCGGGTTCGATTCCCGCCGTCACAACAAAATTAATTTAGTTAATAGTTGTAATGGGCTGAAGTAGTGCATAGTATATGCATGAAGGAGGTGCACTCAGCCTCTGAAATTGAGGAGCTGATAATTGAAATTATCAGCGGAAAGGTGGTAAAACACATATATGGTATCACATTGGGCTCTATAGCCTAAGTGTGTATTTCGTGGACTGCCAATATAACCCAACCTAACCTAATTTTAACAAATTTCTACTTAACTACCCATGCTGAATACAAATTGACAAGTAAAAATGATTTATTAGTTTAAGTTTTTACGATACTTGACATATTCCGATTTTAATGGTTCTAATCTCACTGAACTTGATAATTCTATAAATTAAAAAAATAGATAAAACCCTTCTGTTACGGATTAAGTATGGTGGCACACCAATGACACCAATGGCAAATCTGCTTGGATTTGAAAGTCGTAGCTATGCTGCTTGGACTACAATTAGGCTATACGAAATTTTGTTGCTTTATTTGTGAATGGGATAGTCGTGATAGAAAAGAGCATTATAAAAAAAAAGTTGTGGCTCCATCGCCAGATCCATCCGCCTGAAAAAAAAATTTTTTTTAATGTTCTTTTAGTTAACCCACAAAAAGTAGTACTTCTGCCATTGCATATTAAAGTAGGACTGATGAAAAATTTCGTAAAAACAATGAACAAAAAAGTGACGCCAAAGAAGGTCAAGGAAGGTATATTCCATTTATAGAAAAAAAAGCCTGAGATGATTTTCGCCTTGTTGCAAAAAACTTCTTAGGAAATAAAAGGAGTGACAACTATGCTGAACTCATAGAAAATATGTTATCATCATTCCAAATACTGGATTGAAACATGTGCTTGAAAATCCACTTTTTACATTCTCATTTGGACTTTTTTCTGGATGAGGAGCGGTTCCATCAGAATATTGCAAACATAGAAAAACGCTATCAATGCCATTGTAACGTTTCAATGTGGTAGGATTATAGCTGGACTGTTTGTGAGGTCGAGTACAAGTGAGGTCGAGTTAGTAAATGAGAAACATGGGTCAAGGTTTTTTTGTCCGTAGGACCCATCTTGTAAGCCGTAAGATATAACCAAAGCTTAAAAAAAAATGTTTCTTATAAAAAAATATAAACAAATTTTCTTTGAAACATTTTTTCGTAAACATCACTGTTTAACCGTGAGAGCGCAAATTAGCTTAGAAACTTTATACGGTATGTATATACAGGTACCTACTGTTTAAATTTTAAATTTATACGATACATATATTATGTATGTGTTTGTTTGTTTATCTTTCCTTACTTACAACGTAAAAAAACAAACGATTGCGTAATCAACACTGTCTATACATGGTAACTCAGTCAATTGTCTTTTTTTCACTTGTTTTAAGTTATTTATCTTACTTTTGCCAATATGATTGAATTATTGTATCTTGATGAATGTTTAGAGTGCATGTCATTCCATGCATATATTTGGAGTATATTACTACCGCATTATTGCAATAGTGAACAATTCCTTTTCACAATAAATATTATGCTACGTTATACATAACATCTTAGGCATACAATGTTACTAAGATGTACACATAGATGGCATTCTTTAAGTATGTAATTATTTGAATTTACTTCCAACTACTTAAGTCTTGTGCAATTGATACGATAATAATAAGAATGGTGAAATTAAAATGGCCAAACAAGTTAATTTTTATTGTAAGAAAGAAAAAGTGATTGAACATAGGTATAATATACCTTTACTTTATATCTGACTGATTATTTAAAACTGATTATGGTAGGGATACCAGAAAATGGCAGTTACATTTGCACTAAGAAGAAGGCACACATTTTTTTTTTTTAATAAACAGATTTATTTATTTAATAATATTATGATTTTGTAAATCAATAGTTATTAATTTTTTGTACTATAATTACATGCAGTAATTAATTATTTAAGTAATTAAATTATTGTATTATTACTTTATTTTTTATTGTAAGTTTTATTTTATAAATAGTGTGCTTGTTGGTTGGATAAATAATTTTAGTGCAAAATGGGACCATTGTTAAATTTGTTAATCTTTATTACAACATGTGTTATAGTTTTAAATTCACATTCCGTATGTGGGCAACAACGAAATTTAAAATTTGGTAAGGAGCGTTTTAATTTAATTTAATAATAAACTTGTTGAAAAATCGTTCAATTTATTATTTTTTAAATATTATTTAATTTTGAGAAAGTCTTAAAGAGTTTCAAATAATTGAAAATTAAATAATTGTATTTGGTGTTTATCCCAAACCAAGAATCGTGCTATGAATATTATCAAAAAAATTAAATGGAAACTCTAGAATAATTCGAAATAAATTTCGATTTTTGCCCTAATTTCAGATCAATTTTTGTATTATTTAAATACGTGTTTTGAACACAATTTATTGATCGTCAGTATGAACGCAGTCGCTACCAAATTAGCAACGAGTATCATACAATATAAGAGTAATTACGATTAGCTCATTCAAACTGATGATGACTACATGGTAGACGAAATACTTATTTATATAATACAAAAATTGATATAGGAAATTGGAACAAAAATCGAAATTTATTTTAAAAATCATGACACAATGACTATACAATTGATAATTATCAGCACATGCACAAGCATTCTTCGCAATTTTCTATTAAAACTCCAGTAATTGAATGCTGTAGCATTAGACATCTTATTTTTTCTTAGTGTTCAGATATCGTATGCTTTCTTTACAAAGTTTTCAGAATATCAAATGCCGAAAAAGTCTTTTTCAAATGTTAATAATAAGTTGGTACAATTTAAATTTTGGTGAGATAATATAATTGGAAATTCGATAAATCGAATTGAAAAATAGAAATTGGAAAAGTTTCAATTTTTTTAAAAATACTAGGTCATCAGATAAGTTCTAAATCGTTGGTAATTTGAAAGGGGAATATTTTTTATTGAAATCATTTATAATGAAATTGATCTGAAATTGCTATAAAAATTTGGAAAAGTTTAAGGTTGAGCTTGGAAAACATGCAGACGAATATAAATTCCGCGGTGAAAATTAAACCGTGATCGCATGTTTAAAAAATTAAGAAATTTGCAATTTTAATCATTGCTCGAAACAAAATTATTGAAAAGACGATATGTGGTAAAAATTGACAGGAAGTTTGCAACTGTCGAAAGGGTTGAAAAATGAAATGCAATTTTAAAAAACAAATGTATTCACCATCATCATCATATATAGAAAAACGTTTTCGAACAATTTGATTTCTATAGCTCGATACTCGAGCGACGATTAAAGCTAAGGAAAGGAAAAATAATCGTGAAAGTTTTGTTTCCTTAAAGTCTCACGGTCTAAGAGGGCTCAATGTAATGTATCTACTACCTACTTTAAATGAAAGTTATGGTGGAAGTGCAGTGAAGAACATATAAATATATAGTGCAAAAAGGAAGATCTCAAATACATGTTAAACTCAATTGATGATTTTTTCATTCAAGAAATAAAAAAATTGGAAAATTACAAACTTTTATTTTATTAAGTCACGATGAGATCACAGGTCATACTTGTATGAATATACATGTAGATGCATGAGCACTCTAGGTCATAAGGCCGCATGTTATAATACAGTTTTTCTAATTTTTATTTCTTTAAAATAAACAATTTTATTTTCTCTCAAAGCTCTCTATAAAAGTACCAATTGACAACTCTAACAAGGTTTTAGAGATTTAATCTGTTCCAATTTTTAATCCTCTATTTTTTGAAAAGTAAAAAAACGCGTTTTCTCCTGGATTTACCTCCAATTTGACCAGATTGAGTCTTAGATAAGAACGTTTTCGATCAAGTCACCTTTCAAACATAAAACAGTAAATCAAAATCGCTTCATTCGTTAGGAAGCTACTTGACCGCGGAGAAACACGCAAATAAACAAATACACACGTTAAACACGTAACACTTTTCTGTGGCTTAAGCTAAAAATGTATCCAACGACATTTCATATAAACAAAAATATAATATACTAGACGTATCATAATTTTCAACCAATTTCCTTTAGTCCAGCGTACGTCTTTAGAAATGATAAGCGACTTATACTACCGTTATGAAATGCAAAGGTTGAAAGATTAAAAGAAGCAGCATGATGAAAATTAGACAGAATTGGTTCTTGTTATTATAATTTCCAAAATATTATTCTGTTTCTTTTTAAACAAATTTAGGCAGTTAAAAATTTATTAATCAAAATTAGAATTTTTTAGTTTTAAATTTGATTCAAACCACAAAACTATTATGGAAATTAAATACCACCAATTTATATAATAATTGTATAATTTCCATAAAAAAAATGAATCAAAACTAGTTTAAAGTATAAATTAACTTGTTTTGTTTATAGGTTACTAAAACCTATAAGATTATTTATTTACTTATTACATTAATTACTCATTAAAAATTATTATATTTGTAATATTAAAACAATTGTAAAAATCAGTATATATTTACCAAATAGGTATGTTGACATTTGTCATTTTCATTTTATCCATCAGTTGTACGCATCATAATTAAGTAAAGAAAAGCAACAAAAGGCACAAATGAATAAATAATTAATTTAATTCAAATGTAAAAGTCATTGAATGTAATTAAGTTAACGGCTTTTCCCCTATTGGGTAATTATAATTAAAAGAAAGATTACTTATAATGCAAGAGAAAATTGTATTGAATTTCTTTACAAATGTTAAAAAATTTGAGAGAAATAAAAAGTTCCCTCATGACAAAAGATATATAACGGTTTTAGGTCGATTTTCGAAGACTTTGTTGATAGAAGCGCAGGAAAATAAAGCATTTTAAAATTATTAATATAGAAATAGTCTAATTCTATAATTCTAATATCCTGATCTATTTCAACCTATTCCACCAGTCGCTGAGCCGGTTTTTATGGCCGATTGAGTTCCACGAAAACGACCCATGGTTTTCTACAGTAAATGCACCTAATTCAAATGCCGGCATCTAACTTCAAATGATCATATCTCCGGGAAAAATTAAGTTAGTGATTAAGTTTGAAAAATCAAATTAGAGTTAAGTGGAAAATTTTTCATTTATATTACATTTATATTACAAGATGGCATATTCATATTATTGGTATTTTATTTTTGGCCGTTAAATTACATGTAATTTTTTCATAAAATTTTCTAATTTAAACCGGTGTAATATCTTTTTATACAATATTTGGGTATTGTAAGATACTTAAATTAAATGTTTCGACCATTAGCTTGAAAATGAGACGTAGAGTTTCCTATTTTCATTAGAACTCGAGATATAATCAAATATGTCTAAAACAAAGTGCTAGTTTCCGGTATTCTCCCAAAAATTTTTTCTATTCAATATTTTTGAAAAATTCGAGATGTTAATTTTAGAGAATAGTATTATCGATTTCACAGTAAAAAAAATCATTACCTAGCATACTTGGTAGCGTTATAAATAACTAAATTTCCTATAAAAAGTTACCGCGCCTCAACTCGAAAAAACAACCTTGATTTTTTGCTTCAGCAGAAAAAATAGGCTGAAAACCATAGGTCGATTTCATGGAACTTAATCGGCCACGAAAACCGGTCCAGTTTCCGGAGTATATAGCCTCATCGAGATATTATATTTAAAATTAACGTACAATTACATGCCTGGGCTACTGTCCTACATCCCGGCAAGGATACGCATAATAGAATCTCGATCTAAAAGCAGCATTGGAATGCACGAATTTAAACGAGACTGTATACACAACATTAAACACGTATTATTAGGATTAAACACATATTCGATGTTTATATATACAAACAATAGCTGTATTTAATTGTTGAGTGATTGAGTTTTACGTATTTTCGATTCAGTGTAATCGAACCAAGGATGAAACCCGATTGAGTAGTTTAAAATTAACACAACGAGCAAAGTGGTTTTACATAAATCTACTAATAACCAACGCACATTGATGAAATAAATGTTAACATACAAAACAACGAAGTATTTGAATTCGAAATTGTATAACCAGTGTGTCTCCGTCATATTCCTAGTGCCCAAAGAGTAAGCAATTAAAGAAAATCGGGGGATTGTAAGTGTTTGCCATTATACCGCTAAAACATGAAAAAAGAATCAGAGAAACCTTGGAATATATTCGGGATATAGAGTGCAGTGATTTCCATTATACCAGATAAACAGTTTTTAACGTTCCACCCCCTTATTTTAGGTGGGAAATTTTGAAAAAATAAAATTTATGTATTTAGTCATTTTCAATCTAGTTTATTTGAACGAGCAAAAGCGAAAAAATGAAAAAATCTTTTATCATCTTTCATCTTAGGAATTACAGCATCTAACTTTTGATTTTCAAATGGGCCACTATTTTAATTACTTGACCTTCTGTACACAGCAACAAAAATGTTTTTCGAAAAAGATATCGTCGTCCATTTGAAAATCAAAAGTTGAATGCTGTACCTACTTACAGATCTTAGCCAAGAAAATAATTTTATTTTCTATTTATATTTTTTATAATCAAAGAATGTTTATGTCTACCTCATAGATAAAAAAATAAACTATGTAGAATCTAAAATAGATAAAAACATTCATGAATTTTCTTTCCTTCTGAAAGTTTTATTAGGCGCCGCGCTCGTTGGAATTTTTAATAAATTTAATAAATTAAATAGTAGATCGTACTAGTCATATAGTCTATTTGATATTGATTGAGCTTTAGACAAAAGCTTAAGAGGTATTTTCGGTATAAAATTGTCCATGACATACGCTATTAAAATTTAAATTTTTAAATATTCTAAATGTACGTAATTATTATTTTTTGAGTTGGCTCTTAACAATTTAGCAATATTTTTAAATATATTTCACAATGTTGTTCGAACATTAAGTTAAGTATTTTCGTCAATATAGAATGACATATTGGAATTTACTTATGCTAAATAAAAGCTATTATTAACAAATTTATTATTTATTTAGAACTTCAAATGATTACGTAAACAGTAATATTTAACCAAATATTTGGCTAATTTTTGTTGTAGAAATTACTAATTTAAATCAATATATTATTTTGCGTCAGTCTCATTATTAGTGATGTTCCGACTAGTAGGTGCCCAAGTGACTATGCGGCCACTTTTCAATAAAATGTAATAATGAAAAATGAACTTTGATTGTTGATTAACATTTTAATTTTAAAATCAGTCCTACACATTTTGAAATGTAGAGCAACCTTTTCATTGTAAAGCAATCAATCTCTAAAGTTATTTAATTTTAAGGAAAAAATATTTATGACATTTATCAAACAAAATTACTAATTTTATTCAAAAATTTGTGTGTTACCAAAGAAAACGACCTAAAAAATTATCAATATTGATAATATTAATTCCGTAAATCGTAAGTTAAATTTAAAAAAAAAAATTGAGGTTTTAAAAAGTATTAATCAAAGTGTACTCTATAAAATGTAGAATCATTCGGCATCCGAAATGGAACTATATTTCTAGTATTAAATTACGACAAAATATAACGTAAGAAAGGGTTTAGCTTCACTCCCTACGCTAAGGCTATCTAAGATTTTGTAAACCACCTCCCTGTCTCTCGGAACCCATACGTAATTAATGAATGGCCCTTTATTATTTTACACAATAACAGTCTAATATCCTCGAAGCCGTGATTGCTTTATGAATAGCTTTCGAATAGTCCACGGATAACTTTAATCCCATTGAAATCTCGTAAGTACTTTTTTTCGCGTGATAACAAAAAATGAATGTATAGTTTTCAGGACAAGTTATTCTGTGCCACTCCTAAATGAGTATCCTATAACTCATCAATTAATATTTCCAAATTTTCTTATTCTACTAATATACATATATTACATTGTGTTTCTGGTCCACAATGTGCTTAATGGCTTAAAGCAGTGCTGGGCAATTCTTACTCTTCAGAGGATCTAGCTCTCAAGGTAGGAGCAGGTATAGGATCAGATATTCTCAATGAGTATCATCCATCTCACTTCGGAAAATACCTCTTTTGTTAAAAATCACTCAGAGTACAACAAAGTCAAAACCTGTACACCATTTTCTTAAAGGGCTAGCATTTAGCATAGGAAAGAGAATAGTTTATTTGTTTTTCCTGCTCATTTTATCATTGAGGTACCGATATCGCTATAGCCAATATGTTTCCCTTGACACTATCAATTTAGATGAGATACTTTTCCACCTTCTCTGAGCTTAGACATGAAAATTAGAAGTGAAATTAACACACAAAACTAATAACACTAAGCGAAAATGAAGATTTATATGAAAGTGGTTATCAATCACGCGATTATGAATAAAAATAATTCTTCTAATTCTTTTACGTTTTTTTTTTATATATTATTATACTACAAATTATGGTAATTTAAAAAAAAATAGCCATTGGTTATTTTATTAATATTTATAAACAACAACAAAAAAACACATGGGTCAATAATATTTATAAAAATATTATGGCATGCATTTTAGAAAACACTTTCTTTTTCAAAATATATTATTTAATTTTTGTTCTTCATTAAATAAGATTTAGCCTGATAGAAGAAATTATACTTATTGTTAATTATTTTAATTTTTAGTTTAGTTTATTCTTAATTTGTCTTGAAAATTTTTGATAATAATTAATGATGTAAATGTGTAATGTTGCGGTCAGTCAAAATGCGAACACCAAACAACACCGCAAATAGGTTATTATCAAATGGGCATAATAATGAATTAATTAATTGTTTGTATTCACTTTACGATGTTATATAGTATTGGGTATTTGCACATTTTCGTTGTTGTTTGGTATTCCCTTCGATTCTGGCCATATATTTACGTTGCATTATGCAGTAAGACGTTTGAATAAAACAACAGACTACGCGGTTTAGCTAAAATTGGATATACTGACATCGTTTTATTGCACAAAAAAGTGTATTTTTTCCTCTAAAAGAATTTTCAAGTTTAAAAAATTAATTGCATCTAATTTAATTATTGTATATACATTTATAGGGCTGACTGGCCAGCTGTGTTCTCACATTTTACTGACTGACTGTCACAACTGTTATTTATATGCAATATACAATCTGTATAAAAATTTTCAGCTTTAATAACTTCATTTAAATACCCCGCAATCATAACCGTTTTGATAGCATATGTCTGATCTCTGTTCTACCGTTCGCTTGACTGACCGAGTATGTGTATGTACAATAACAAATCCTCAAATGATCAGTTTTATTAAATTGAGATAATTTTTTTTTGGTCTGGCTCTCAATCTATTTACAGACTTTTAGTTAAAACTCAGAATCGCGGAGTAGCTCATAGGTAAAGGCATGTACATAGACATAGTATGTCCTTTATGGACTGTAATAATAATTAACAATTTAAGATTGTGATTTCAATGGAATAGTTGAAGAAAATGTTTAGTTCAAATTTTCAAATTGCTATCAATTAATTATTAAACTTAGAAATTTCGAGTAGACCATGAGAGTAGTCAAGTAAAATGATGAATATTTGATCTAGTTGATCAATTAATGACATTTTTAACATGGAATTTTTAATAAATGAAAAACAATAGTGTATTACACATCTAGGAAGCAAAGGTAAAGAATGTCTCAGTTCTCATATTCATTGACAAACATTGGGATCTGAGACATTCTTTACTTGCTTCCGTGTTGAGTATAATACTGTCTTTCTGCTCGAGGAATGTGAAATGCGGTAAATGCGTTTAGCACAACGAGGCGAAAGTTGACATTTCCCGCCTGAAGGAGAGAAAAAATAATTTCTTATTTAAAATATAGTGCATCTTAATAACGAGTGTTGTTAAACTGAATGATCGTTGAAATCAACTTTCGTCAATACCGAAATTTCAGAAATTACAAATGGATCAAAATCAAAATAATTGTTTTATTTCTTAAAAATATAAATTATTTGTTTAAATTAATTAATAGGTATATGAACCTAATGTAAAAGTTGTTTTATAAACCTATATAATTTAAAAATTTTAAAAGTATTATTTGTGTGTACAGCTAGTTTTAATTTTTTTTTTATAATTTTATTATATAAAATTGGTTATTTATAATATATGATATAAGAATAAATATTTATTATAATAAATATCTATAAATTTTGCACACATACATGAACAAGTTGTATTTAAGGATTCCGTACCTATTGTCAGAAATCTTTTTGTTTTTCTATCTTCATTTTAAAAAACGGATTTTAAATTTATTAAATTAAAATAATTCTCCAAAATAAAAAGCTTGACTTTCGTACATATTTATATCTTATCTTATCAATGATGTGAAGTTATTATCTATTAAAAATTTCGTGTAGGTACTAGTTTTGTATACAGTATCCCAACTTTTTTGGAGACAAAATGGTTCAATGAGCCAAACCTTAGTTACTTTTGACCTTAGAGGAAGGAAAAACGTTCCAATCTCCTTATTGTTTTATGACCTTTGCTTTTCGAAAATATATTCAAATACTTTTCATTAAATGTATAATGTTGATTTCTTCTTTATCGAGAAACATGTTATATTTACTCACAAAATTTGTAATTTGAGTATAAAGTAGTGCGTCATTACAGTCATTAATGGTACTGTACATAATACTTAGTACATGTACATAGCAGCTTATTTATAAGCTTCTTTTTTTTTTTTTGTTTATCTCGAGAAAACAAGAAAAACAAGTCGATTAAAATTAGCATATCTAAATTTTCCTAAATCTTTATTTTATTAAATAGTAGTTTTTAAGATATACACGAAACTTGCCTTTTTTTACTTTATCGGTCCCGTTGTATGTTAATTATGAGCACTTTTATTATAAATATTTCGCTTCACCATCGATGGGAATTTTTTTTTTTTTTTTTTTGTTTCGACAAATTAAATACATACATATTAACGCTATATTGCAATTTCATCAAATTCTTAAGAAAAGTGAATGTATAGCCAAACTACCTTAATGGATGCCTCAACGAAACAGTCAATAGATTCGACATATTTTGCATACTATTAAATGCTAAAATGAAAACATCTGTATATCATTTTAATTCCCACTTGATCATTTTTTTCAAAATAATTATATTAACATAAAAAATTATTTCTCATATTTTTACTTTCTTCAAATTATTTTTATTATATACACTGCTACTGGACTTTATAATCGAATTATATAATTAAGAAGATAAATATCTACAATTTATTTTTAAGAAATTTATTGTAACTTATTGCATGGAGACTCATCTTTATTTTATTTCAATTAAACAGTTCGCGTATGTATAGTACGTTTCAACTGCGTAACGTACTATGCATTAGGGAATTTCGATGATTTTTTTGTAGCTTAAATAAAATCTCATTCATGTAACAAACAGCGGTATCGCTTTCTAGCAAAACAGAATTTAGCAACGTATTCTTATAGCAAACATAGAATATGAGTCAGAAAATAAACCCGATCTCAGTCATAAATACTCCACATTTATGGTCAAATTTTTTAACGGTATTTTCTTATTTTATTAAGAAATATCAAAAACTTGTATATAATAACTTGCAAATTCCAAAATTTTTATTTTTAGATAGGGTAATTTTGATCCAAATATATAAAAATCAGGTTAATTTAATGATTGGATGCAGAGTTTCTGAGATATCCCAATATTTGGATAGATTTTAGCCTGTATCTCAAAAACTATTCGACCAGTCGTCAAATGTACCTGATTTTTTAACTTTTTGTGTCAAAACTACCTTTTGTACTGAGTTTTATCGAAATTGGAAATGACAAAAATTTCTCTATTTTTTGCAATTTTTTTAAGGGGTTTTTTACCCCTTTGATAAAATCGAGAAAATTGCAAAAAAAATTTTGTTTTGAAATTTGATAAAACTCGGTGGATGGGGTAATTTTGATCCAAAAAGTATAAAAATCAGGTTAATTTAATGATTGGACCTATAGAGTTTACAATGTCAGTCAGTATCATAGGCAAAACTTCAATTTTAAAAGAGTTCCCCACCAAAAAATTAAAATCCATAAAATTGTGAACAAAAGGGTGGATAAGTGAGGGCTATAACGAGATAGTCTAAAGGAGAACTTTCCCAGCAACGCGGGTGGGTATCTGCTAGTACCTAATAAAATTGTGAAACTTGTGTATTATGTTCAGTATAACTGTTTGAAATAAAAGCGTTTCGATTCGTTACCCTGTATTAGGCTTGAATTCTTTAACATATATTTTTATTCTTTAACAAAATTATAACAAGTTAAATTTTTGAATATTTCAGTTGATTATTTTCGAGGATGTAATAAACGTCAATCCAATTTTGATAATTGTGTCAAGGATGCATTAAATGCTGTACGGCCATTTTTTAAAACAGGTATTTAATGTTTTATAACATTTACAAACTTCCTTATACATAAAATATGTGTTTGTAAGATTTCCGTATTTTACCTTTCTAAAATGTTCTGATCTAATAATTTAACTCTTCAAAATATTTATTTTATTTTTTTAGGTGTACCAGAGTATAATATACCACCATTTGATCCATTTTACGCTGACGAAGTTGTCCAAATACGTGGTGGAAATAATTTAAATTATAAATTAAAATTGAAAAATATTACGGAATCAGGATGGACTTTGTCACAAGTTACAAGATTTAGGTAAATTTATGGTAAAGAGTTAAAGATGAAAAACAAAATTAGGCATAGAATTTAACAAGGATAAAAAGGTGCCCCAATATACTAAATAAGTAAGATAACTTTGTTTGATAAAGAAGGAAAGCTACGATTTTTAACAGCCTTTTTAACACCAAGATGCATCAGAAGAGAGATAACAATGAAACTGACCATCCACATGGAACCTAATATCAATTGTTTTGATGTAGTTCTTTACCTATCTATCATAGAAAAAATCTTTGTAGGCAAATTTAAGAGATTCTGTTCATTTCTGACCTTATATTAGAATTGGCATCAAATGTTTGTCATCATCAAAGAATTGTCATCACAAGTCTATATTTTCATGGAAGATACTACTAATAATTATGAACTCTTATCAAAATTCGACAATTTTGATTCAAATTAGACTTATTGGAAGCACTTTACGCCATATCCGGCCACTGAAACCTTCTATACTCGCGAACTATAATTTATTAATATTCATATCTGTTTATCCATAATAGAGAAGTTGCATAAATTTTTTTTTTTTTTTTTTGTGACAAATTGATATATAAATGAAAGAATACTTAAGGATGTATGAGCATGACAACAATGTTTGATTTAAAGGCTCAAAATTTGTTTGTAGGTAGTCTTTTACTCAAAGAATATGTGGTTAAAATTTCAGCTTAGGTAACCGTGCAAATTTTTAAGAAAAAGTCATTAAAAATCGATATAAAATACATTGGCTCTTATGGAGGAATCTCAAAAAACGACATATTTTGGAAGTTTTTGATAATTTTCATTTGGAATGAATGAAAACAAATTTAAAAAAAACTTTTTATAGAAAGTAAACATATTAGCAATGAATTAGAAAAGAAAAAAAACTAAGTGTCACCGTCCATATAAGGGATGTAAGAGCAGGGTAGATTAAGGGTTGAAATTATTTTTATCTTATTTTCAACTTTGATGATGAATTTTGTTATAACTTCATGAATGTAGACGAAAAATAAGAATAAAATTTTTCGATATGTGTCTTGGTTTTCGAAATATCGAAAGCTAAATAATTAAACAAAATTTTCAATTTTTGATATTTTGAAAATTAAGCCAGATATCGAAAAATTTTATTCTTACTTTTCGTCTTATATCGTCAAGTAATAATATAAATTTATCATCAAAATTGAAAATATCTATTTTTAAATTTGTGCCCCCACTACCATGCTCATACATCCTTAATTCACCTAAAGTATGTACATTAAAATATTTTTTTTTTTTTTTAAATTAATAATTCCGTTTTTTTATTAATTATTAATAAAAAATAGTTATATTTTTGAATAAATAAAACGGCAGTGACGTATTAATTTCCGTTGAGGCTGTGATCCAATCGGTTCCTATGGAAATTTGCGTTATAATATAGTGGAAGCCAGCTAAGACACAAACCATTTGTAATTATTCATGATATTATGGCGCTACGAAAGCAAGATGTTGACGTCACTGCCGCTTGAATTTATAGTTTAGAAAAACCATTTTCAATTCTTAGTTATTTTTAGTAATCTTTGGAAAAAAATAAAAAAACATGCAACTTCTCTTTTCTGTAAATTTGTGCTAAATATTTTTAAAGTGGATAATTAATTGATCTCTAAGTATGCTTTTTTGTATACACTATTTACACTAAGTCATCCACGGTTTGTGTATGAAGTCACCGTAATAGTAACATCCTTTTCTATTTACACACTTTCCTGGAAACATGTTAAATTATCCCAAAATTCCTGGATTCACGCCTATTCCTTAAGATTGGACTTGAAAGATAATTAATAAAATTTGTTTACTGTTTTAGGAGTGATTTTACAAAAAATTTAATACAATATACACAAAGTTTCCCAGATAAACATTTGTCTGGGGAATATGAATTCGTTGGTACTATGTTAGGTAGAAAAATGTATAATAAAGGACACTGGAACCTTTCATTATACGATCTGGTACAAACAACAACCATTACAAGAAAACCAGTAAAAATGTCCAGCGGTAAAATTAATTATAATACACCATTAAAAGTAAATGTAAATGTTCAAACAATTAAAAATTTAAGCTTGCATATCAGTAATTTAGTACGAGGTATAAACTTTGTTGGTAAGTAGAGATTAGTTTTTAAAATCATTTTAAGTAGCCCAAGCCCTTGAGAAATTGTAGTCCTTAAAAATTAACCAACATTTAGTTAGCAGCATAAAGAGCATAAGCCGAACCGCTTTATGAATGTATTTTATTCGTAACTATTATAAGCTTATTATAAGCTTTTATTTAACTTAATTTTTGTACGTACGTATTTATGTATGTTAGATCAGATTAAATATAGCTACTGAATATTAAAGTAATTTTCCACAATCGATGAAAATTTACATACACGTTTAGTTTGGATTACAATGCTAAGTGATGTCATTCTTAATCCAATATGGCGTACTGTCCAAGATGAGGGATAGTCAAAGAAGCAATAACATAGAACCGTAATGTGGCCATCAAAAGATTAATCGTCATAGAGAGAGACCTAAAAAAGTATGCGTATAGCTGTCTTCGTCTGTCTAATATTACCTCTATGAAATACACAGACATGCACTTATTTATACAATAATTCAAAATATTAATATTCTCGCTTTGATAGGCTGCAAGACAAAGAGGGAAGACGGTCCCTTTTTTAACGGTCAATAATTCACTTATTGCGTTTCCTATGCTTTTAAGCTTCTATGTTATATATAACCTCTTTGGGGACAGTGCATTAAATAATGCATAAATTGGATGACAATGTATTTTTATGATAAGCATGACCTGATTTGCCCATCGCTTCCACCATATTTTGTATAAATACATTTTTTAGTTTTAAATTAAAAGTTAAAAAATAACTTTTTATAGTACAAGCATTTATTGTACTTAAAAATAGAAAATTATTATTTCTATGAGTCATTCATACATAACTATTTGTAAAACTAGAAAAGGTAAAACTTGTACAAATATTCATGTGATTCATAAAAAGAATTCTATTTTTTAGTACAATGAAAGCTTGTTCTTTACTTATCGTGCTATCTTCATATTAAATTAGTGCAACACTACGTTAAGAGTTTAATATTTCCAAAAATGATATTGAGAATTTGTCGGTTTTTATTTTGCCATCAGATTGTTCAGGTCTGAAAAATAGCTTGTTTAAAATTTGTTATCCATTTTCTATCAATGAATCAAGATCCATTTGAAAAGGGTTTAAATAAAACCCCATTTAAAGATATCATCCAAAAACCAAACACCCTACATTTCTACCCAAAAAATGCATCCATGGAATTAATTGGAGATTCAATATCATTTTACTTTTATGACAAAAAATATTATTTGTCGTCACTGGGTTGCTTTTAATTCTATTATTAATTTTTTTAATAATTTTTAATTTATTTATTTACAGAAACTATTCTGGACCGAATAATTAATTCAACATGGGAACCAGGTTTTGTGGTTACACGGCCATTAATTAATGATCTAGTCAGTACAGCATTTACAGAAATATTTAATAGATCATTTAAGGATTTCGATTTCAATATTTTATTTCCCTAGACAATCTACTGAAAGCTTAGCTTCGTGAAACATCCTTGTTGTAAATAATTACTCATTATTTAAAAGTTGGCTACAGTCAACTTGCCTCCTAAAATAAAATAAAAAACACTGAATTAATGTAAAATGTACCTACATTACTTCAAACTTTGCGATATCAAATATCTGACGTCTTATTTCAGTAAATTTACAAAATATAAACATATTTCAGTCAAATAAATCCGTCAGAAACCATGGATCTAAAATCAACGTCTCCAACGATTACAATGATTTTTGAGATATTTTTTCTCTTTCATATGTATGTATTGTTGTAAAAATGCTTATTGTTGATATATAAAACTATTAGCATATGCGTCGTACTTAAATAAAAACCAAATGGTGCCTGATTTCTTGTACCTTATATTTTTTTGTTACGCAAATAATTAAACAATCTTGCCTGTTTTCTGTGAAAAATTCATTAAAACGACGAAAACTAAAAATACTTTCTACTTAAAGATAGAATAAATAATTAAATAACCTAGTCTTAAGATTTTTTACAAATTTTAAAAGCTCAAGACAATTTAAGTTTAATTTAACTCTTAGTAAAATTTCAAATCCTCCACTATACCCAAATCAAATTTAATTCAAATAAATCGTATCTCGACTATATTCCGACTATCACCAGTCATATAACACGTTCAAGACGATATAATTTCTAGCGATTTTGCTCTTCTTTTTCTAATTTTAATTTAATTAGATAATAAACTTATCAAGAGTGCCCAGCTGCTTTTCTCTTTGAATGAGATAATATCAATTGATCGAGCCTTTCTTGATTGGGCAAGACCAAATATTCAATAATAATTGGTCAAAAAGTGGCATATATCAAGACGTAACAGATCTTGAAGAATAATAATTGATATTCAGGTGATTACATTGTACACGAAACACATATTTTAAATGCAATGCTGTAATGGAACTCGTGTCAAATACCAGTTCAAAAGTTGCCAGAAGACTTTTCGTAACTCATTAAGGCCCACGGATCTACCAAGATTTGTTTTACATATTTTTTTTAACTGTTTACATTTCCCGGCTCATATTCAAAAAAATGTTTCTTGTAAAATTTTTTCTTTAAGGTTCGAGGAAAAAATTTGCAAAGTTTTTTGCATATAAATCAGTTACTAGATATTCAGTGGTTGTCGACCTTTTTTAATTTTTCAAGTAATATTACGCATATGTAGTAATAATATGTAAACAAAATTCACAAAACCAATCCGAAAAGAGATCTTGGAAAAAGGCAAAACTTGTAAACTTCCTGTGCAGCAAATTATGAGCAAAATTTTGCAAAAAAATATTCCTACCAAAGTAGTATTTCTGCTTTCTTTTTACAGACTCTCTGATTTCTGCGGCACTATAAATGTTAAAATTTCTGAAGGCGGATTTGAAATTTTATTTAAAATGTATCTAGATTCTTATTAATTATGTAAAAAAATTGAATTGCCTACATATTTATTAAGGATAATTTTTATAAATCTTTTTGTTATATACTTGTTTAATCAAAAATGTAAATATTATTTTTTTTTGTATAATAAAATATTTTTTTATAAATGGTTTTGGTAAATTATTTACACATATTGACCACACAAATTTTGTAATAAATATGTATGCAAACTAGTGTATGCAAGTCATACCATTTACTATTCAGAAAGTTAACTGGGTCAAGTATAAATCTTTTCATACTTGATACTTGAGATTTAATTTAAATTGCAGCAGATGAAAAGGAGCAGTATACATATTTTATCTCCTAAATTCGAATGTCCAGAGTAAATTCTAGAAAAATCGAGCAAAAAATTAATTCAAAATTTTTTAAGAACTTGTAAAATCTTATGGATAAACAAAAAGTTCATAAGATTTTTAAATTCAAATTTAGCTAAAAAACCCCTTGTCGAAATAGACCAAGAAATCCATCCTTTAATAACACAACAGACCAATAAGAGCTAGGATATTCAAAATTAACTAAAAATCAAATATATTAAAGACACATTATGTTATCATTTGTCAGAACAAGACCTTCGCTTTCTAAAAAAATTATATCACTAAATTTTAATTATTGAACAAGTGAAAACCAACAATTGACTGAGTTAACTGTTGAAATACCATGTATAGACAGTGTTGATTACTCTGTCACATTACACATACATACATCTCACACATTTATAACTGATATTCCCATATATACATACTATACAATTTGCGAATAATTTGCGCTCTCACGGATAAACAGTGTTGTTTATTTTTTTATAAGGAACATTTTTTACATTTAAACTTTTGTTCTATCTCTAACGGTTTACAAGATGGGTCGTACGAACCCAAGACCCAATTGACCTATGTTGCTCATTTACGAACTTGACCTCACTTTTTACATCCTAAGCACGCTATACAAATTTCAGTTTGATGTATCTTTTCTTTTTTAAGTAACCGTGATGACAGACGGACCGACAGACGACAGACAGACAGACAAACAACGGAAAATGGACTAATTAGGTGATTTTACGAACACCCATATCAATTTTTTGTTCGTAGTATCAATATTTTTAAGCGTTACAAACTTAGGACTAAACTTAATATACTATGCATATTTCATATACATGGTATAAAAATTAACCACTATTTAAACTTTTATATAAAACCTGAAAACTCGAAGCTAGCACCTTATCGAATAGTAAAGCCATACTTTCCAAAATGGTTGAAATTCCAAAACTTTAATAAAGCAATACTGGATCATTTAGAACTTTTTTAATTTCTTTTGATATAAAGTTTTTTTTATGGATTTTCGGTTTCACCAAAAGTAGAACGGATTGTCTAAAGTGTGAAATAAATAAAATTTTAATACATGTGAAATAATCACTTCAATATATATGAATATATGTAGAGCATAACTTACTTGTTATATCTATTGCCTATAAGTCTCTAAGTTATGAATTTTTTTTCTACTTCTTTTAGAGATTGTGTGGGGATATTTTAAATTTTTTTACATTCATTGAAGTGATTTAAATGAAATCCTCTTTACCATGAAATAATTTTTAAGCATCAAATAATGTCAATTTTTTTATCTTTAATATTACCGCGGTACCCTGATAGCTGGAACTTCAAATTCTTTTGTGGAACTCTGGAAAAAAGCTGAATCAAATTACAGTGTTGGTACATACTTTGGATAAGTGATGTCTCAAAATATTACTTCAATCAAATTGAATTCTATTGCTATATTTTTATATAGGAATAATGTAAAACAGACAAATGGTGGAAAAATGGATCTAACGAAATCTTCTTCAACTAACGAAGATCTTGAATGATAAAAAAAAATTTTAAACAAAGTTACAGGAAATAAAATTTACTACAATTTACCGTCACATCATTTTTTCTAGGTTTATTATTTATAGAAAAATTTACATTTACGTTCCAAACATAAAAGTTTTTTTCGAAATTTGATATCTTCTTTTAAATAACTTTTAATTACTACAATTTTTTCGGAAATATGTTAAAATTTTGTGTTCTAGAATATTCCCGTTCTGTAAATATTAAGCTCAGCAAAAAGATGGTCTGATTGTAAAATATAGTAAATTGTATTTGTTTATTATAAAAATTTCAGTTTCCTAAAATTCGTCAAGTAAAGATTAAAAAAGATATTAACAAAGCCCTATAACTCGCTAACAAAGCGTCAAATCGAAAAACAGCCAGAAATTTTTCGTCTTATAAAAATATTGTTAATGCATATTCTAGAATCAAAAATAAAATAGGTAAGTTTTGGTACCAAACTCTCGAGAAGAAGAAATATATCATGCAATCTAGATAGTAATCTGTACTTAACATGTATGTTTAAAGATTATTTCTAATAAAAATGAACACATTATTAAAATTATAACTGTTTCCCTCTTAACATTTCTTAACTTACAATTATTATTAATTTTTATAACAAAAAGACGACAAAAAAGAAATGTAACGCTTAAGTATTTCCTACAATACAAGAGAGAAATTAATATATTACTTTACCATGATACTTACTGTAGTACTCTTTGTAGGCACTTACATTTCTTTTGCATTTTTTTAGAAACATAAATAATTAACTTATATGAGAATTATACAGATAGAGTAATACAAAAATTTTCATTATCGTAGAACATTGATTTCACACAACTAACACAGAAGTAGAAAAAATTCAAGATTTCATGTTCAAAAAGACTAAACTTAACATAGATCTAATCTTGTTACAAATTTTTCGACGTAAACGTTTTTCATTGCTTTTAAAAATAGAAAAAACACACCTAAAACTACCCATTTCATTTCCTTGCTCGCCAGAATGATGAAGTTTTTCTATTCGACGCGTAATAGAGTTAAATTAACTGATTGCTTCGAAAAATTTTAAGATAAGTCGCACTACTCCAAAAATGAGTAAAAACACCTTCAAAATTTCCTTTTTTCATAGAAAGATGCAGATTAAAAACCAAACTAGTCGATTTTACTTTTGACGTAAATTTCCATCTTATATTAAAAACCGATAATTTTCACCGCAAACCCTCTTTAATACCCTACTAATTTGGTTTTTAATTTGCTCTTTTTACATATCATAGACTGTTTGTTCCTGTTATATGGGGAAATGTTCGACCGGGGAGTCAGGCTTGTGAGCAAGCCAGCGAGCTCCGTAGCCGAAAGTCGCCTGCCTTATTGTCCGATGGAAGTAATGTCAATGTTAAGAGGTTGGACTAAGCGAGGACAAGTGGGTTTAAGGATTAGATGTGGTTCATTTGTCTTAAAAGTTGACATTTTTTATATTATAAGGGCATTTTCTAAATTGGGTGATGTATGGAGGGTGTAAGTGGTGAATAGGAGCGTCTCTAAATGAATAAATGATATACATATTCTTACTAGCTTTTAATTTGCTTCGCATTTAACTAGACACAGGTAGTATGAAGAATGATTGTATTTACAAACCCCTTCTTCTGGAGTTTGAAAACTGGGTGGCTCTTTGTCTTGAGTCAGTGTGTAACTTCACTAACACATAGAGGGGACAAAGTTCTGATAAGAGTTTCCATGAAGGTTAAACATATTTTCCCGATAAAGAATCCATTTCATCTTTGGCTCATCAGTAATCTCTATTACTCCATTTGGACGTAGAGTAAAAATAAATACGGGCAGAAATTCAACTAAGAAAAGTTTTCATAGATTTGCATTTAGATTAGAATCATTGTAAATTCCATAGTTTTGTAATACCTCATGTAATGTAATGTTAATATTTACAATACCTATCTGATATGATAGCTAGGTATATGGTTTTAATATGATTTTATACAGCAATAAAAAAAGAGGGAAAAATATTAAAATATAAAGAATGAAAACAATAAACAAAAGAGTTCATCATAATTTTTAGCTAAATAACAGCAGCAACAGAAAACAATCACATAATTAACTAGAATTTTATTATTAATCATTCCACATAAAGTGAATCAAACATATGTAATTTTTTTTTTTATTAATACCCAGTATTTCATTTTTATTACAAACTGCTGATCGTGAATCATTTTAATTTTCTAATAACGGAAATCATTTTAAGAAACTTTTTCACTTCCACGTATATTCACACTATTATAACGTAAAAGTTTTAGTAGGTAAGTTGTACACAGGTTCCATATCCAATATTTATCTGAAATTTGCAACAAATCTTTTTGTTGAACCTCGTCCAATGAATGCATACGCTAATGCATCGTCCTACCTGGACCTACAAAATTAAATAACTAATTATACAAAGCGTACTAGGGTTGCCGCCTCACATCACTTCAAGGCTATGCGTTATGATTGGCATTCGCCCAACGATTACCCTTTGATCTTATAACATGTAATCGTTACAGTTCACCCAAGGGAACAGTATCATAAAATGTGTGTGACTGAATCATTAAAACACTACACGTTTCTCTTACAAGCATCCACTACTTTTGACGGTTAACAAGATGGATCCTACCGACCCAAGACCCAATTGACTAATATTGCTCATTTACGAACCCAACCTCACTTTTTACGTCCTGAGCACACTATAAAAATTTCAGCTTGATATCTATTTTCGTTTTTGATTTATCGTGTCCACAGACAGACAGACTATGGACACGAATCATCAAATTTTGTTCGTCGCATCCAAATTTTTAAGCGTTACAAACTTGGGACTAAACTTTTATAAACAGCTTTTAATATTAATAGAAAATCAAAAAAAATAAAATTTTTACTTTCTCGTAAAAAAAAGTTATTTTTAGTTTATTCGAAAACAACACCACATTGACAATCAGTTTTCAGTCTAATTGCTTTCTCATAAAACACTCACATTTCAATATAAATGCTGCTCAATTAAATTCAATATCTTCTGAAAAATAACGAATGATTCAAAGTACATTTGACTCTAGAAACTAGGTCTTACCCTACATATCAAAATGAAGCTAATTACGAATTACGATTAATTATTACATTACGAATACGATGGTATAGGGTTCTATTAGTAAAAGTAGGAAAATATTAGGGCTGCCACGGTTTTATTATTTTCCACATATTTTTTATATGCAATAAGTAAGGAAACTCGATGGAGGTAATTTACTACTCGTAACTTTCTTACTTCTTAACTGAATTACTTAATGGGCGTAATCGTTAGGTGAGTTTTATTAATTTAATATAGCCTTGCCGAGATATTGGGCAGCAACTATAGCACGTTTTGAAGAATTATTATACATTGCCTTGTATAAAGTATTAAGTTTTAGAAAATACCTACAGTGTTTTCAAAAGCAGACCTTCACAAATATTATTTTCTCAATATAAGAGCGATAAATTTTTTTTACTGAACAGAGAAAGGGTAAAATTTTTTTTAAAATAACAAAAGATTTATAAATTTCCCAGTCGCCGCTGATTTATTAAACTATTTACAAGATGTAAGTATATTATTCAGTATAAAATTAATAATAAATGAGCAAAATAAATCGTCGAATAATCAATGAAACACATAAAGAGTTGGTATACAGAAAATAAAACATTTTAACATGACAATACTTTTAATTAAAGCAGGCAAAACTAGAACGCGAGCGCCGAAATTTCTTTTTCAGTTATCATAGTTTAATTGCGTATTATTGGTTATTTTTAGAAACGAGTCGATGACTGGAGCATTGAGTAAATTCTATCAGAGACTCAAAATTAACCGAAAGCACTCTGTTCCTACCCGAAACGCAACTCTGTGCCTACCCTTTCGTCACAAAAAAGTTAATTTTAAAAAATGGCTGGAATTTTCTTATCGAAATAAGGTAAGAATGAAGATCATTTGGCACCTGGTTGTGATTGCAGTTGCTATTGCATTTATTGTCGTAGAAACGAAGCAATGAATTTCAAAAAATGTTAACAGTTAGTCGGATTTGAGTGCGGTTTTCGTCATTCGATTCGTTAAAGAGTTAAGAAATTTTGTGAAAAAATGATTCAAAAGTTACTCGGAGGTTTTTGGGATCGCTGAACACGAATATTGCCACAGGATTAGACACCAGGTACCTCAGACATCAATTTTGTCGTGCTATTCGTGTTCAGCGACCTCAAAAACCCCCGTGTCACAAGTTTGGACCGATTATATAACGAAATTTCCGAAAACTCCAGGACGCGACGGGGATACCGTTTACCCTGCGCACCAGGTTCCTCATTTTCCTCACTATTAACCGAATTGTGAATTTAGTATATATTATGACTACTTTAAAATGCAATTATAAAATGCATATTATTTATGCAAATTGCATATTTTGATTTCTCATAAATCAATTTAGGTCACCAAATTTTCGGACGTTCTAACGAATCGAATGCCGAAAACCGCATTCAAAACCGAGTTACTGTTCAAAATTTTCGAACTTTGGCTGTTTTTAGTGTTTCGTTTCTGCGACTATTACTAGTAAATACGTTTTTGTTTTTACTAGTTCAGCACTCGTACTATAGAAAGCTGTCGTACTAAGAAATTATGGTATTTTCTTATCAATTAGCAACCGCAAGAGCTCTGCTAGGTTGATTTTTCTTGAAATATATATGCAAAGAGTATACATGTAAATTTTCAAACAATAAACAACAACAGAAAGAGCAGTTCAATAGTTCTCAGTCTAAAATAACTCATGTGCTTCCTTGTAACTATTGGATTTACCTACAAAATCCACATTTTCTGTACATTTATTATCACACATCGGATATTAAAGAAATTACACATTTTTTTTATATGAATGAGATTCAAACAAATATGATTTGAAATTCAAATTTTAAAATAATAATAATTCTAAACTGTACGTACACACGTTCTTTTTTTTTATATAAAAAGATATAATAAATTGTTATTACATTTATATCGTCATTTCCGTTCTATCTCCTTTAAAAAAAACACTGTTATGAACCAAATAAGAATGAAATTAATTGAACTAAGTACAATGTTACTTACTTATTAATAATATGAAATATATATACAGTGTTGTTCAGAAATAAATGCAGTTTCTATAAACACGCTACTCCTACACTGATAAAGAATGATATAACTTCTTAGATACATGATTTTGATGTGAGCCAACCTAGACACGTTCATAAATTCTTGTTTGAATGAATTGTGTTTTCTATGCGGATAATTTACAATTTGATAGCTAAAAAGCCGGGTGTTTAAGGCCCAATACTCCACCCGAAAGGTAATTTTTCCTATTGTTATCAATAAAAATTTTTATTCTGATGGTAACCTAAACGAAGCTTTCGTTTCATAATCATGCTGGCCACCATTACCAGATTGGTGACATTACCGTTGATAATGAAAAATACATAAAAATTAAATATCAAAGTGTCCGAGCTGGGCAGTATTTAAGAACCAAATATGACGAATTCGACATTTAAGGAACCGTAGCTATCACTATAATTATGATGAAAGGACATTAAAGAATATTATCCAGCATTAAGTATAAGAAAGGGTTTTGGAAGATGAAAGCAATTAGTTCTGTTAAAGGTTTAATTTCTTAATTTTTTTTGTAAAATTTTTTTCTTTTCTTTTCTTATACTACATTATTTTATAATATCACATAAAAGGCAAAAATTGGATATTTCAAAATTCAGAAAATTTTGTCATAATTAGTGATATTAAATTCCGTACCTTAAAAAAATAACAGATTATTCAAAAATTCTTTAATAAATTTAAATGAAAAGAGAAGGGAAGAGGATAATTGTCGTAAATAGTAATAAAATGATATAAATTGCGGAAATTTTTATGAACTGAATTCAATCTAAATGTGCTAAGTAAAATTTTTTCACCATTACATTCTTATGTAATACCATAATGTTTGAACATCATTGTTTATAAAAATGATTGATGTATGAATGCCTTATATGCGGTATCTTTTTAAAAAAAGTACATGGTGCCATTCTAATCACTTATTTTTGTAACACATATGTGTCTAGCCTTATGGAATATTGATTTTTGAAAAGAGCTCCTTCCATCATATCCGGGTCAGTTTTGATCAGATTTCGATTATCACTTTTTAGTTGCGTTAAAACTCGCTTTAGGATTAAATTCAATTGTATTTAACTATCTAACTCTTAGTAACTTATGATTCAATCTAACAATTTTACTAAAAATTGGAAAAAAAACGTGATCTTTATGGTTTAGTTTTTTTAAAAACATTTACTAGTGAGTCGTCAAATTTAAAGATATCGGACAAATTTTTATACTATTTTTTAACTTATCTGTGGTGTTAAAGCGGATATAAGAATTAAGAGAAATAAAACTTTTTTTATTTTTTAACTAACGTAAATCAAGCCATTGCAAGCAGGTTGTTACAATGATATACTTCGACTGACGGAAATAAAACTAGCGTTAACAAAAGATTTTAACTATTATTACTATCCTTATTTATTTATTTGGTAATTGTCAATGATGTATGGCTTATCACATTTACAATTTTACATTTATGATACATCATAAGCAGTGCTAGAAAATTTCTAAATGCAATAGGCCTTGGTCCTAAAATTTTTTTATTGTTAAATCAATTTTTGGATAACAAAAAAAACTATGGAAATATGAAGGATTTAAAAGTATAACTAAATTAAAGGGTTAGACGTGGTAAAATGTCAAAAACTAATGAATCATTACCACAAACCAAATCATGGTTAATACAGTTAATATGCCGGGATACATGGAAAAGTTGGGAAACAGCACCGAACGAATTAAATGAAACAGTTTTTGTAACGTATTTACAGGACCCCGAGGAACATTCAGCAAACTTAACCAAGGTATAGGAAAGCATAGGTCTCCAACGGGGGGAATATGTAGCCCAAAATTTTTATGAAATACTTATTGTATCTTAATGTAGGCCTCTAGTAGGTATTTTTGGTTGCTGAATACGAATCCGATGTCAGATTACACGGATTCTGTTATTCGGAAAACCGAAAATCGTGCCATTTTTGCCAGTAACTAAAAATTAAATATTTTTTTCCAAACTTAGTCTCTAGAAACTCTTAAAACCTTGATATAATAGTGTACATAAAAAATTTCACGATTTTCGAAATACGGTACAGATTGTTGTGTTTCGAATTCACAATCAGCTACAAAAAATATCTACTAGATGACAAGTTTAAGACGAAATAAGGATTTCAAAATAATCATTTGGGCTACATATGCACTCCGCTGTGACCCTATGCCCCCCCCCCGTGACTACTTTATGTTGGTTGTATGCTCTTTGGGGTCCTATAAACATGTTATAATAATTTTCAGTAAAATCGGCGCTGTTTTCCAATTTTTCCACTATCGACACTTCTGCGCGTTATGCCTAAACATCCTGTAGTATGGTACATTTACCTCATTACGTAATAATACAACGATATTTCATAACTTTTCGATGACGTCATAATACTATAATATTTAAGTTTACATGCTATTATGAGTCAAAAATAGCTTAAAAATTTATAATTATTGATTCATTATCAAACAAAAATTTTCATTAATAAAATAGTTGTGAGCCTACGCATGGCATTATCAAAAAAGTATACAAAATATAATAACAATACTAATACTACCCACCACTAGTGATACCAAACAATGTGAGCCATACTAATTAATTCAAAAATGTTTTTTACCCATGTACTGTAAGAGAATTGCTTAATAATTTTTGTATTGTTAATTCTTTTTAAGTTACTGGTGTAATGAGCAATGACCCCAATTTAAAATTTTTGAATTCTATTGTTTTGTTATAAAATCACCAAATAAAAATAAAAACTTTCAACAAAAAGAGAATCGACTTCAAAAGAAAAACTTTTCCAAAACAAATTAATATGCACCAAAAAATAAAAACGATAATATAATGTAGTTAAAATTATTGTTATTATTGGAGTCGATGTCAGCCAAGGAAACAACTCTGACAGAACAGTTTGCTACATTAGCTTGGCTAACACCGACTCCAAAAATAACAATAATTTTAACTACATTAAATTATCGTTATTTTTTTACTATTTAGTGCATAATTAATTTGTTTTGGAAAATGTTTCTTTTGAAGGCGGTTTTCATTTTGTTAAAAGTTTTTTTATTTTGTGATTTTTAGTGAATCTGAAGTACACTAACAAATTTATCACTAAAAAAAGAATCATCGAAATCGGTTGGCGTGATATTGAGTTATTCGTCCTCTTGTCGTGCATACTTGAAATGGGCTAAAGAACCAGCTTTCAAATAGATAAAGAATCATCAAAATCGGTTCACCCAGTTCAAAGTTCTGAGGTACCACACATTAAAAAAAATACAATCGAATTGATAACCTCCTCCTTTTTTATTTGAAGTCGGTAAAAAAAGAAAAACCTTATTTTTAAATGTGACATAACCTCTATCTACATATAAAGATTTGTAGAAATTTTCCCACAGGCGATAATTTTCGATACCACTACATGCAAGAAAATATAAAAGAGGTAATGCGCAACATATTATTAAAAGATTCAGCATTCTGTGGCATATTCCTAAATTGAGAGATGATAAAACATAATCTACTCCATCTTCTGTGTAGTCCATTTTAAGAACCAATCGATCGATTTTATTTCGGTATCATGGTTAAATAGAGAATTTTATGCGCTTTCAAATGAAGTATCACAAGGTTGGAAGTGCCATTTTAAATTTCAAAAAGGGAGAGGATGGGAGTGAAGGAATGGAAAAAAAATTAAAATTTCAACTAACTGTATTTCTGCGAAAACTCATTAATTTTTGTACCTCAATAGCTCATTTTAAAATTTGTACTGTATCAATTATATTCCTTAAAAATGCGTTAATTTTCGTATAGCGTTTTAATCTTTACCTAAAATTAGTATTTGAGAATATTTTCTCCATTCCATAAAAATTTGACACTAAAATTTTTTCGAATTTATTATTGCACCACTAAAGTTGTAGCACCTACTCATTAACATTTATCGACCTATGTTTTTGAAGATTGCTATTATTCTTAAGTTTATGATTTTTCTTGGTTTAAGTTATCTAAAATTTTGATTATATAAGCATCATCATGGCTGAATAATTGTGATTATAGCCGAAATTTCAAATTAAACTTATTCGTTTAGAATTAGTTAAAATCTTCTCTATTTTTCTAAATGAAAAGTACAGTAGGTATCTCGAAATTAACTCAATTTTGACAAAAAGATTGCATACACAAATTTTAAGGTCGATCTGACCTTTTGCATACGATACTGCATTCAAGGTCAGGTCTTGTAGAAGTATTTCACTAATTAGATATGCTCTTTTATTTTATTTAATAAATTATTGCTTGGTACCAGAATAGTATTTTTTTGATAATAAAAACTTCAAATTAAACTGTTTTGTGTATATTGAAATACAAATATTTTAATGTTCTATTAATTAATAAATTGTATGCAGGTATTAAATTACAAATTATTAAAAATGTTATTAAATTATATTAATTATTATGAAATTAAATATGTACTTCGTATAACATTAATTATGATATTTTTACTCATTAATTTATTGTATAATACGTTTTAACTAAAACTACTCAATTGCATTTTCCTATTAATTGAAGTTATAAAAATATTGAAAATAATATGCTCTTTAAAAACATAATAAAAATTTCATTTTTTGCTCTTTAAAAACATAAAATAATTGACTAGGCTAAAGTATAATGGTTATCAAAATAAACAGAAGTTTTCATTGCGTATAAATTCTGGGAAGTTGAGAAACATCACTGATCAGATCAGTTATGACATACTATAAGTATACAATGACCCTTAAAAAAAATTTTTAATACGCTTTTTATTACCCGACTGTCAAGGAATGGTTATGTTTTTTGCACGTATCTTGTATGTATGTATATATATTTGTTTGTAAATATATTTATTTATCACCTCGTATCGTCCAAACGGCTCAGTGGCTTTCAACGTTTAAGGTATCATTATATTTGTCTCAAACACCCAAGTATTCTAATAATAATTAAAGGAAATTAAAAGGAGGTTACAAAAATATAAGTTATATGTTTAAATTTAATTAGGAAGAATAAATTGGTTTAAATTTTCAATATGGTATAATGGGAGGGTTTTTTTAGTGCTGGGGCACAAAAAAGTCTAAAATGAAATAAATACAGTCAAACCTGGATAAGCGAGAGTTCAAGGGAATACAATCCCACTCTCGCTTATAGAGGTTTTTTCACTATCCCGAGTTTCTCGATAATGCAGGTACATGGATAGCGTTTCTCTCTTATAGAGGTACGTAGCAATAACAAGTCACAGCAAGTACGAATGTAGTAAATTGTAGCTATAGTTCCTCATAAATAATATAAATAAATAAAGCTCGACTTTCGCTTATAGAGGTATAGATAAGTAACAGTCTCACTTACGGAGTTCCATAAGGGAAAAACGACTCTCTCTTGCAGAGGTTTCTGTTTCTCGCTAATGATGGTTTTGGGAGCTTAAAATGACGGGTCTTGGCTATTACTCTCACTTATAGAGTTTTCTCACTTACCCAGTTCTCACTTACCCAGGTTTGACTATGTATTTATGTAACGGAAACTTTGAACGTGATTTTCATCCACTTAGAACTTCCGATTGAATTGAAACTTGGCACACTTATCAAAGACTGACGAAAATACAATAATTTAATAAGTTTGTCCGATAATCCAGATCATGATCTTCAGGTTTAGCGACTAACTAAAATATCTTTGATGGTGGAAGCGCAGATAACATTCCATAATAATAACAAATAATAATTTAAAAACACTCTTATATTTTGTAACGAGCTGAACTAAAAAGCAGAAAATAATTTCTGTAAGTAAAAAAAAAGAGCGATTCAGAAATAAATCATCTAACCGTAAATAAGCTTGAGGTGCCTTTTAAGGATGTACGAGCATGACAACAATGTTTGATTTCAAGGTTCAAAATTTTTTTATCGATAGGCTTTTACTCAAAGAATATGTTAATATTATTAAAATTTCAGATCAAGTATCCATGCAAATTTTTAAGAAAAAAATCATTAAATAGTTTTGTTATAAAACTTATGTATGATCTTTTCAAGATGTAACAAATAAAATTTTCACAAAATTGTGCAAAATATTACAAAATAGACATAATTTTCAAATTTTAAGTACGTAAAAATCATCATAACTTCTGTTTTTTTGCAATGTCCCACAATATTGTCATGCAATGAAACAATTAACAAAAGAGATGATAATCATAGATAACATTTTTCTTGTTATATTTAAAAGACATCCGTCATTCTTGTATGTACATTCATTCGTACAAATTAACTATGTGTGTAATATGTTTTCATTTCCTAATGGCATATAGAGTTCGTACAAAACGAAGTGGCACCGAGCAAGAGAGAGTGTAGATACGAGTGCACATACATATACATCATACACTCTCTCTTGCTCGGTGCCACTTCGTTTTGTACGAACTCTACAATATATTTTTATAATTTTTTTTATTTATTATTATATTTAAAAAAAATTCTTTTCTTTTAGTCAGAGAAATAAGAACACAATCGTAACAATATTTTTTATATAAAATTATATTTTGCAAGGACTCCGTACCATTTGAAGATCTTTGACCTGTTTATGTAAATATTTTGGTTGTTTAGCCTTAATTAAATGTGGTTGGGCGGCAGGCATGCTAAACGCTTGGGCCTGGTAGTGTATCACGACTACTGCAGGAGCTGTCACAGTGGTGAGGAGGAGGAGACAATGTCTCATCTTCTCTGTCACTGCCCAGCTCTTGTCATGAGGAGATGGACTATGAGTCAGCCTCTCTTTGACGACCTGCCCATCCTAAAGTCCGTCGACGTCAAAGCTCTCCTGCTGTTCTTAAATAGCCACAATGGTTCATGGAGTAGTGGCCGGGAATGGACAAACCCTTTTTCAGTATCACAATGGACTCTATGGAATAAGTGTGTCCCACACCAGGACAGCCACTCTAACCTAATCCCTAATTATGAAATTAAAAATATAAATTTTATTTTTTAAATATTATTGTTCTTGTTGGTGGAAACGCAAATAAGTGCTTTGACACTTTAAGGTAGTTCCTCCGCGACCGTCCAGTCAAAAAGTTTTGGACTAATACTATCATTCAGTGCATTAACTGTGCTATGACTATTATACATATACCATATATTATTTTCATAAGACTGTAGTTCCTCACTACTGTTTCTAGTATACATATACACACACACACTATGACATATGCCTTTAACATTAGTCTTCATATCTTTTCCACAAAAATCATCGCTAAAACGAGT
The DNA here is from genome assembly GCF_905475395.1 of Chrysoperla carnea. Lineage (NCBI taxonomy): Eukaryota > Metazoa > Arthropoda > Insecta > Neuroptera > Chrysopidae > Chrysoperla > Chrysoperla carnea. The sequence goes on from NC_058337.1 coordinate 86,210,898, forward strand.
TATTTATTTAAGTTTTTTATCGAAACTATATGGTAAATAATTTTTATTTTTATTTATATATTTTCTAAATATAGTATTCTACATTATATTAGTTTTTCATAGAGATGGTGAACGTCATTCATTGATAAATAAATACAATATTTGTAAATTTGTGTATTTTTATACGCTTCTCCCATGTACACGTACAAATTGCGTCACTTTTAATTGCTAATATCTCATGTATGACATGGTAAATCATCTTCTAATTTTAACAGCATGTGTATTATGAATTAAATATTTTATATTCTGAGTTTTGAGAAATTCTTGAAATATCACTTTCGTGTAGGTACTACCTTAAATAGCCACAATGGTTCATGGAGTAGTGGCCGGGAATGGACAAACCCTTTTTCAGTATCACAATGGACTCTATGGAATAAGTGTGTCCCACACCAGGACAGCCACTCTAACCTAATCCCTAATTATGAAATTAAAAATATAAATTTTATTTTTTAAATATTATTGTTCTTGTTGGTGGAAACGCAAATAAGTGCTTTGACACTTTAAGTGATAAAACGGCAGAAATAAATATTTTATTGCAATTATGATTAACTTTAGTTTAGTTATTCGGTTAACGTTTATTGAAAAAAAAAACTTTTTATCTTTCCACCAAAAAAGCCATTAATTATACATGAAAAAATTCAAGTCTTAGGTTAGGTAAGGTTATATAGGCCGTCCACGAAGAACACACCTAGGCCATAGGGCCTATTAAGTCTTAGTTGAAGAGATACAGGGGGGAAAACATAGTTATACGTTAAACGATGTTCGAAAAACTGTTTTCAAAACATTTAAAGCTATTTAAAAAATTCTATAAATTACAAAAAAGAGAAAAAAAACGAGTAAAGTTGCAATTACAGTGGGCTTCGTTTGAAAAATTTCTATATAAATTGCTTTTTACCCCCAAGTTTTCACACAAGGATTTCAAAATTTCACGATCTATTGCTCGGTGCCACTTCGTTTTGTACGAACTCTACAATATATTTTTATAATTTTTTTTATTTATTATTATATTTAAAAAAAATTCTTTTCTTTTAGTCAGAGAAATAAGAACACAATCGTAACAATATTTTTTATATAAAATTATATTTTGCAAGGACTCCGTACCATTTGAAGATCTTTGACCTGTTTATGTAAATATTTTGGTTGTTTAGCCTTAATTAAATGTGGTTGGGCGGCAGGCATGCTAAACGCTTGGGCCTGGTAGTGTATCACGACTACTGCAGGAGCTGTCACAGTGGTGAGGAGGAGGAGACAATGTCTCATCTTCTCTGTCACTGCCCAGCTCTTGTCATGAGGAGATGGACTATGAGTCAGCCTCTCTTTGACGACCTGCCCATCCTAAAGTCCGTCGACGTCAAAGCTCTCCTGCTGTTCTTAAATAGCCACAATGGTTCATGGAGTAGTGGCCGGGAATGGACAAACCCTTTTTCAGTATCACAATGGACTCTATGGAATAAGTGTGTCCCACACCAGGACAGCCACTCTAACCTAATCCCTAATTATGAAATTAAAAATATAAATTTTATTTTTTAAATATTATTGTTCTTGTTGGTGGAAACGCAAATAAGTGCTTTGACACTTTAAGGTAGTTCCTCCGCGACCGTCCAGTCAAAAAGTTTTGGACTAATACTATCATTCAGTGCATTAACTGTGCTATGACTATTATACATATACCATATATTATTTTCATAAGACTGTAGTTCCTCACTACTGTTTCTAGTATACATATACACACACACACTATGACATATGCCTTTAACATTAGTCTTCATATCTTTTCCACAAAAATCATCGCTAAAACGAGTTATTTATTTAAGTTTTTTATCGAAACTATATGGTAAATAATTTTTATTTTTATTTATATATTTTCTAAATATAGTATTCTACATTATATTAGTTTTTCATAGAGATGGTGAACGTCATTCATTGATAAATAAATACAATATTTGTAAATTTGTGTATTTTTATACACTTCTCCCATGTACACGTACAAATTGCGTCACTTTTAATTGCTAATATCTCATGTATGACATGGTAAATCATCTTCTAATTTTAACAGCATGTGTATTATGAATTAAATATTTTATATTCTGAGTTTTGAGAAATTCTTGAAATATCACTTTCGTGTAGGTACTACCTTAAATAGCCACAATGGTTCATGGAGTAGTGGCCGGGAATGGACAAACCCTTTTTCAGTATCACAATGGACTCTATGGAATAAGTGTGTCCCACACCAGGACAGCCACTCTAACCTAATCCCTAATTATGAAATTAAAAATATAAATTTTATTTTTTAAATATTATTGTTCTTGTTGGTGGAAACGCAAATAAGTGCTTTGACACTTTAAGTGATAAAACGGCAGAAATAAATATTTTATTGCAATTATGATTAACTTTAGTTTAGTTATTCGGTTAACGTTTATTGAAAAAAAAAACTTTTTATCTTTCCACCAAAAAAGCCATTAATTATACATGAAAAAATTCAAGTCTTAGGTTAGGTAAGGTTATATAGGCCGTCCACGAAGAACACACCTAGGCCATAGGGCCTATTAAGTCTTAGTTGAAGAGATACAGGGGGGAAAACATAGTTATACGTTAAACGATGTTCGAAAAACTGTTTTCAAAACATTTAAAGCTATTTAAAAAATTCTATAAATTACAAAAAAGAGAAAAAAAACGAGCAAAGTTGCAATTACAGTGGGCTTCGTTTGAAAAATTTCTATATAAATTGCTTTTTACCCACAAGTTTTCACACAGGGATTTCAAAATTTCACGATCTATTCGTTCGTTTTAGATTTTTATACCCATTTCAATAATTCTCCAATATGTGGAATGTGAGAAAACAAATCATATCAAAGTGAAATGATTGGAGAAACTTTTTGAACCTTACCTCTTTCAAGACGGATATTTCCAAAAATTGATGACATATATCCATCCTCAATTGACGACATGGTATTAGAAAATATTTTTTTCATATATTTTAATATTTATCTGTTGCCTGGACCACAACGACGATAATTTAAAATGCAATTATAAAATGCATATTATTTATGCAAATTGCATATTTTTAATATTTTATAAATCAATTTAGGTACAAAATTTCCTGATGCTCTAGCGAATTGAATGCCGAAAACAGCTTTCAAATCCGACTTACTGTTCAAATTTTTCGAACTTCATTGCTTCGCTTCTGCGACTACTATATAATATGTACTTAAATAATAAACAAACAAAAGAAATTCACAATTTTTAAATAATTATTTCTGAAATTATAAACCCAAATGGTTTCACAATTTTATGCTTGATAGAATCTGGTGTTTTTATATTTTATATAGTGTGAAAAAAACTACTCTATGAAAATATTTTAATGAATTTTTTTTAAATAATTTATTTGAATTAATTAATATGGTAATTGCAAAACTTTACATCTATACAGATAAGGGAGAAAGAATAGAAAATGACTTATTTTATTACTGTAAAATATAAACTAAGTCTTGAATTACAAAAAAAAATCTAAGAAATGTTTTAGTTATTAAATAAATTCCAATTATATAATAAATAGGTATATAGTTTATTTTGTAATGGAATGTATTTAAAGATTAATTTTGAATTTTTTGAGTCAAAAAATTAAATACCTTGGATTAAAAATAACTTTTAAAAGAAAAGAATTGTGTGAATACTACGATTTTGTTTTTCTTAGTGAGATATTAATCCTTTTTTCCGTTTTGATTTACCAGTGATTGAAAAAAATATAATTTTGATGATTTAATATTGTCCAAATTAACAATTATTGTGTGTTTTTAACCGACTTCAAACAAAAAAGGAGGAGGTTATCAATTCAACTGTATTTTTTTTTATTGTGTGTTACCTCAGAATTTTCGAGTGGGTGAATCGATTTTGATGATTGAGTGAATCTATTTGAAAGCTGGTGCTTCACATGTGATCCCATTTCATTTTGGTCCAGTTCTGACAACGTCATCTATGAGAAAACCATTAAAGTCTTAAATTTGTGTTAAGTATGCACGACAAGAGGACCTATTTCGATGATTCTTTATTTAGTGACAAATTAGTTAGTGTACTTCAGATTCACTAAAAATCGCAAAATAAAAAAACTTTTAACAAAAAGAAAACCACCTTCAGAAGAAAAACTCTTCCAAAACAAATTAATATGCACTAAAAAGTAAAAAAATAACGATAATATAATGTAGTTTAAATTTTTGTTATTTTTGGTGTCAGCCAAGCTAATGCAGCAAACTGTTCCGTCAAAGTGGTTTCCTTGGCTGATATCGACTCCAAAAATAACAATAATTTAAACTATATTATTATCGTTATTTTTTTACTTATATTATAAAACTAGCGAATGATTTTTAATGAAACTGTACAGCAATATAGCTGATAGGTATATCAGAATAACAGATGAGATATAATTTATAAAGATATATTAATAAATAAAATAAAAAATAAATAAAAATTAATTTAATTTGACATTACCATAAATTACGGATTTCAATTCAATGAATAATTACTATTATACATTTAAAAAAATAGAAAAGCATACATATATTTTTTCTGTGTAAAACAATCCTTAACTTTTGAGTTTTTTAGAAAAGGGATAAGCGAGAGCAATCAATCTTTACTTTTAAACCCAGCGAAGCGGGTGGGTATCACTCTAGTGAACCTATAAAATTACAGAGAATATTTTAGTATTATGAGACATATATTTTAAATATGGATTATAGGTATTATAAAGGTTCCTTATTTGACTACAATATCCTAAAATGAAATAACTAACTCCATAATATTATGATGTTATCAAGGATAATCTTTGTCTTCTTTAAATTGGTCATCTTTGTTAAAGCCGCAATATTTAATGACTATTATTCATTTTTATAAATATTCATCCCAAAAACTGCATAATGTAAATTAAACATATTTTAATCAACCACAAATTACATGCCAAAATATGTTTCTAATAATTAAATAAACGAAAACAGTGGTAAAATGGAATGGTCTCGACATACCTATCAACTCAATAATCACTTTTTATACCATGTATATAAAATATACCAAGGTATACTAAGTTTAGTCCCAAGTTTGTAACGCTTAAAAATATTGATGCTATGAACAAAGTTTTGGTATAGGTGTTCATAAAATCACCTAATTAGTCCATTTCCGGTTATCTGTCTGTCCTCTGTCCGTCGGTCATCACAATAAGAGATATCAAGCTGAAATTTTTATATCGTGCTTAGGACGTAAAAAGTGAGGTCAAGTCTTAAATGAGCAACATAGGTCAATTAGGTCTTGGGTCCATAGGATCCATCTTGTAAACCGTAAGAGATAGAACAAAAGTTTAAATGTATAAAATGTTCCTTATAAAAAAATAAACAACTTTTGTTTGAAATATTTTTTCGTAAACATCACTGTTTACCCGTGAAAGCGCAAATTATGCACAAATTGTATAGTATGTATTATAAGGGTATATCAGTTATATATGTGTGACTTATATGTATGTCAATGTGACAGAGTAATCAACACTGTCTATACATGGTATTTCAACAATTAATTTCAGTCAATTGTTCATTTGTTATTACAGAAGTTGAGGAACAAAGGAAGTGGAACATAGGAACAAAGGAAGGGGAACATAGGAACAAAGGAAGTGTACCGACTCAAGATAGCAGAACCTGTAGAATTGATTCTCGAACTTTGTTATTTGAAAATTTGCTAAAAATAGTGTCATTCTATAACTCACTAAAAAAATATTAAGTATTACAAAGCATTACAAAGACAGTGGATATACTATTTTGATATATGCAACCACCCATGAATATATTTTACATTAAAATAAAAATTTAAAAAAAAAAACATGTGGAAACATACAATTGACTGAATAAATTGTTGAAATACCTTATATAGACAGTGTTGATTAGGCAATTGATTGCTTTTTTAATCTAATTTGCGCCCTCACGGGTAAAGAGTGATGTTTACGAAAAAATGTTTCAACTTTTGTTCTATCTTTACCTTAAACTTTTGTTTTATCTATAACGGTACCAATCTGTAACAAGATGGGTCTTACGGACACAAGACCTAATTGACCTATGTTGCTGATTTACGAATTCAACCTCACTTTTTACGTTCTAAGAACGCTATAAAAATTTCAGCTTGATATATTTTTTCGTTTTCAAGTTATGGTGTTTACGGGCGGACAGACGTACAGACGGACAGACAGACATACAACTGGAAATATTCGTAGCATCAATCCCTATATATTATAAATGTAAAAGTTGGCATGTTTGTTTGTTACGCTTTCACGCCAAAACTAGCGAATGGTTTTTATGAAACTGTACAACAATATAGCTGACATATCAGAATAACACATGAACTATAATTTATAAAGATATATTAAAACAAAATTAAAAAATAAATTAATAAAAATTTAATTTGACATTTACCATTTTTAAAAATTTTACAGAAATATTTAATTAATGGTTTAAAATGATGATTATAGTTGGAGAAGATCTATGATCATCATTTTGAACCATACATTAAATAATTCTGTATAAAAAATAGTAAATGTCAATTGTAAAAATCATGGACAACTTTTCTAATATACTCAATAAATTATGACTATTTTACATTTAACAAAATTGAAAACTGTGTATATCAAGAGAGGATGGAGGCTATAAAGCGGTGGTTTTTACTTTTAAGCCCAGTGAAGCGGGCAGGTATCAATCTAGTAATAAATAAAAATAAGGAACAAAATTTTGTTGGTAGCATCAATATTCCTAAGCGTTACAAACTTGGGACTAAACTAAGTATACCTTGATATATGTCATATATACATGTTATAAAAATTATAATTATATAGGTATACAAAAACAAGAATATTACAAGAATATGAATATGATCGTGGGAGTTTACTTACAATTAGTTTTGAATATGTTTGTAAATAAAATAAAAATAATAATAATAAGTAACAATATAATCACAATTTGATTACAATAAGATTACAAACAAAATACTTATAAAATATAAAAATCTTACACGCAAATTTTTATTCAAAAAAGAAACATTTTCAATCATATTGTTTTACGCAAATGATATTAAAACTCTATGTAATTTTGAATAATTATGTAGTTTTTACTTAGATAAAAAAATTTTTTTTTATTATTGTTTGTAATAATTAGATAGATTATTATATTATGACGGTTTGAATTATTATAGATACAATACATAGTTTAATAATCTGGTAGTTTTATTAAGCAGTTTAAATACTCTGTATTTAATGAGTTGAATACGATTACTTGATCTCTAAACCTAGTCGTGATAAATTAGGATATCTGCAGCGATTTTTGGGTTGTTGACAGATTCCACTCTATTTTAGTTTTAAAATGCTAACTCAAGTTCAAGATAAATAAGCAACGAAATTGGATTGAAATTCATGCTAAGGCATTTTCGAAGTCAAAGGTCTTAGTTTTGATGTGGAAATTTTAAAATACAAAGTGGCAAATTCAATATGGCCACTTGTTATAAAGCTTATTAGAAATTTTACTGTGAAAATTGAAAAATTCATATAGTAGATTCAATATGGATTACATTTAAACAGTGTTTTTTTTTAATGGAAAGAAATTATGAAAGTGAACTTTCTCTTCGAGAGTTTTGGAGTATACTTAGTATAATTCTAAAGAGAAAATTGGAAAATTTAAAATTCCATTATTGAATTTTTATTTAAAAACTCTTAGGATCAGTTATATTTATTGTATAACATGAAATTTAATGGACCGTTAGCGGTATCGAAACATCTCTTATCTTCGTCGGTTACAGTAATGAAGTTTTCGTAATGGTTCGTTCCCTGAATAGTTAACACAAGAGTGCAGAGTAGGCCTACTTTTCTGCATCTGCATGCCTTCCAAGATCAGATCAATTTTTTCAGAAACAAAGTATTGCTACCAGATATTTTTCTATTCTCTATCTTCAATCTGTTGGCAATATTATTTCCCAATTTTCACATCAAAACAGTGCTCTGAAGCCTTAAAAAGGTTCTAAAACCCGAAGTTTTAGACTACTTTTTTTAAAAATAAAAATTTTTCTCTGAGAATCGACCATATTATTTATTTTTGCTTAGCATACTTTCTAAGAAATATGATAAGCATAATTTCTAGAATCTGCAATCGAGCTAGAATTCAAATCCGTCCTCATAATCGCTACCGAAGAGTTATTTTCATCTAAAATGGTGCATCGAACTAAAATCAAGGAAAATCTGTTTACTTTATGAAAAAAAGTGTCTAACAGTAGTTGCTTTCGTTATTCGCGAGTATTTTAAGATCAAATCCGTCCTCAGATCAAATCTGCCAACTTCTCTCATAATCGCTGCATAATCTCATAATCGGTGCATCTAACTAAATAAAGGAACATTTATTTAGCTTATGAAAAATAGTGTCTAACAGAAGTTGTTTCGGAAAAATACATGAGTATTTTTTATTGTTGGTGGGTAATTTTAATTAAATCATTTCTTGGATTTGTAGCGCAAGAAGACAGTCTTGCTATGCGAATGTCTAAGTAACATCTTTATGGCAAACAGTCATCCTCGAATCATTAGTCACCTTTTTGCTCTTGAGTAGTGCTAATGAGTAGTGTTATATTAACGCGACGGCGTTAGAACCGAAAAAAAAACGAGGACCGGAAGAAATTTTTGCGGTGATTGATGAAATTGGTGAATTAATCGTCGTTGGCTCGTGGAATCATTTCAAAAAAACCTCTCCCAAAGAAGACGCATCTAGTTAACAGAAGTTCAATGAAACAATGCGTAACCACTTCTAACATCGGATTAAATCGTTATAAAATCAACCAGATTAATTTATAACACATACACATTCGTGGAAATAACAAAATGAACCTAAAAATAACAAAAATAATTAGCGAAAGGCTAAATTTCTTCAAGAGTTTAAAACGAGCCAGTCCAGTGGATCATGCTTTTAATTCGATAGAATGATATCAGTTAGACAGCGAATATTTATTTTCTTTACGAACTTTTACGAACTTTTACAAGCAGCATTCCCAATTTTAGATAACCAATTGGAATACATACAGGTAAGGAATTTTGGTGCTACTGTAAGAGAAATGGAACCTGTGTTTGAGATACTGTCGGTTACTGGAAAACAAATTTGGAAAATTTCGCCAAGAAACAAGAGTTTTTTTCAGGTTCTAATGATTGGCTTTAACTCAATTTAACTGAAATTATTTTAAAAACTGAAGACCATTTGTCCCTGATTGCTTAAATTGAGAAGTTACCAATTAAATTCGTGTGCATCGCCCCAATCAAAGTAAATCTCAAGAACCTGATTCAGAACACTCGGTAAAATAAAGAGGACAAAAAATTATTGAATGAATAGATGACATGAATAAATTATCTCAATTCCTCTAAAATCCTGTAAATTCAATAAAATATTGTAGATTTTAAATACTGAATATAATATTTATTTGATATTAAATTTTTATCTAACAAAAAAAAAAACATTTATTAGAAAAATAAAAGAAATTCTTTGTATAGTAACTGAAATGTTTAGCTAGTTATATAGAAACATATTTCAAATGATAAAATTTTTGTTTGAATGAATGAATGAATGAACAATTCATAAAATTGATTTTTAATATGTCACTCACATAATAACTATCGCGATGTCTTTTCTTTCGTCAATCGCTGCATTGAGTTGAGTCACATACACACAACAAATTTTATTATATCAATAAAATTTTCTGACCTTGCTATTTTTATACCATGCATATATGTAATATGCAAGGTATACTAAGTTTAGTCCCAAGTTTGTAACGCTTAAAAATATTGATGCTATGAACAAAATTAAGGTGTAATTAGGTGTTCATAAAATCACCTAATTAGTCCATTTTCGATTGTCTGTCCGTCTGTCTGTCAACACGATAACTCAAAAACGAAAAAAGATATAAAGCTGAAATTTTTACAGCATACTCAGGTCGTAAAAAGTAAATGAGCAACATAGGTCAATTGGGTCTTAGGTCCGTAGGACCCATCTTGTAAACCGTTAGAGATATAACAAAAGTTTAAATGTGAAAAATGTTCCTTATCAAAAAAATTTATAACTTTTGCTTGAAACATTTTTTCGTAAACATCACTGTTTTACCGTGAGGGCGTAAATTATAAAGTAATTATTATATGGGAATATCAGTTATGTATGTGTGGCATGTATGTATGTGTATTGTGATCAACACTGTCTATGCATGGTATTTTAACAATTAACTCAGTCAATTGTTTGTTTTCGCTTGTTTTTTTTAATAAATGTATTATATTCAACGGCTACGTTCATTTTTAGTCCAACTATTTAACTAAATATACCTACTAGTTATTGAAATTTGATTTATACAGATACACATTCAAGGAATTCAATCCTTTAATTACGTTTTTTTGCGTTATCAAAAAGGTTTCCGTATCAAATTTACTCTCAATCGACAAAGAATCTTTCTTTTTTTACTATAAGTATATACCAAGAATGGATTCAAAGGGGAGCGCTCCCTTCAAAATAAAAATAGGACAATTTTATTAATAACTATAAAAGTAAGATAAGACTTCATTTTCGAGACATACGTAAATGCATCTTTTAGATATCATATAAGAATTTCTCCACAGTAAAGGGAACCACCCATTAATACAAACAAAAATGTTTACTTATAATTTTGCTCCTTTTTTTAAAACTTTATTATCGTATCTCATGAAAGCGAAGTCATCCACTGAAGATTTGTATGTATTTTTAGCTTATTTTTATGCAAAGAATAGAAAAATCGTCTTTTTTGCAATAGTAATCATACATCCTTTAGAGCTTAAATAATTTAACGGCCAAATCCAGAATGCAACGAGTGTATAAACCACCGGACAGATGCATAGGTACGCAGCGCTGGATTTATACTTCGCGCAAACGGGGCTAGCGAATAGGGCTGCAAACTTTCAGGGATTCAGGGAAGAAAACTAAAAAGCACGCTTTTGTTACTAACTGAATTAAAAGATGGAAGTAATTTCATTTTATCGTCAAAATCGTTTATAAAATATCTTATAAAGCATCCCACACTATTTTACGATAAAATGATTTTTTTGAATTTAAAGAAATTATTTTCTACCTTTTAGTTCAGCTAGTTACAAAAGCGTGTTTTTTAGTTTTCTTAAACTATTATTTGATTTGTGACTTCAAATCCTTTTTCAATGTAAAAAATCCATTAGAAAAAAAATACAAGTATAATGTATAGCATAATAAGAAATTTTCAATTACTTTTATTAGTTAATAATAATATTTTTATTCAAGGTAAGTTACTTTTAAAAATTATTAGACGTTTTAATTATTATTTTCCTTCTTGAATGAAAAATATTACATAAATGAGTTTTATCAAAAAAACAATAAAAAATTTTAGTGGGATTGTAATAAATGAGAATGATAATTTACTCCTTTTATCAATGTTTGTAAGTTTTTTTTTTATTTGTCATGTAAATGAAGAACTGTTGTAGGATAATCGATCCTACAAAAAAAATCACGCATAAATATACTAGTATAAAATAAATATATTAACAAAACTAGCCTTTTATACCATGTATGTATGAAAAATATATTAAGGTATACTAAGTTTAGTCCCAAGTTTGTAAGGCTTAAAAATATTGAGGCTACGTTCAAAATTTTGGTATATAAGTGTTCATAAAATCACCTAATTAATACATTTCCGGCTGTCCGCCTGTTTGTCTGTAAGCACAATAACTCGAAAACAAAAAGAGATATTAAGCTGAATTTTTATAACGCTCCTATTCAGAGTATTAAAATTGTATACGAAGCGCCGAACACTCCAAAAAAATCTGACCAAATTATACTTCTTACTTCTTAATATGAAGTTAATGAGAAATTACAATCTTTGTGAACTTTTTTCGGGAAATTTTTAGAAAAAAAAACATTTTGCTTAAAATTTATGTCAAGAAACCTGGATAATATCTTTTTTTTAATGTTCCAATCATCTTTGATTTAAAATGCGAAAAAATACGAAGTTAGTCAATTTATAACACGCTTGGGTTAACTTGATATGTATCTACACATCTATATGTAACGGAATCTTTGAACGTGATTTGCACCCACTTCACTCACTAAACGTCGGATTGAAGTCGAAATCATCTTGAATTATATAACAGCGAAAAAATAATACTAAATTACCAATTTTTGTGAAAATGTCTTCATTCTAGTGTTTTAATAAACGGGTAAAAATTCCTTGAGATTAATTGAGGTATGGATTGTATTGCCTGTTTATTTATTTACTTGCTTGTTGCTTATGACATCACAGCAAGTAAATAATCAAGAATAGTGCCTACCTCATATCACAGGTTACGTTTTAATGGCTTATTTAAATTGAGTATTTTTATTTGTTATATATCTTGAAGAAATACAGACGCAGCTCCAGCTCTCGGAAAAAGGTGATGGACATGGCACAGCCATCCAAAAATCGGCCAAATGCGAATCGGAGTATGAACTCGCTCATGATCGATATAGTGCATTCCTACAAAGGAAATGTTTTTACAGTGTATTTGCCCACGTGAACAAAGCTGTGGGGCGAACACTAAAAATTAATAAACCTGTAAAATGTTAGTTTGTTCGCTCACAAAAATTACAAAAGTAAATGTGTGTTTGTTTGCACATCACAGGGTCACATTTAGACTCTAAACCACTGAACCAATTTTGATCAAATTTTTGCAACTTCAAATTCAATTAAATAAGCTTTCGTATTTTATTGATAATGTCATCGATATCCATGTTTAGGAGAACTTATACCCCAAGAAAAATACCCGATTTTACCCCAAGAAAAATAAATCTCTCGAAGACTATGAATACATTGCCGGTAAATCTGAACTACTTTTTTCACTGCCTGGATATCGATATCCAAATCCTTGACACCAACATTTGGTTAAGGTTGTAAAACTCCCAACTGAAATTGCAGGTCGAGTACCTCCGGAGACAAATCTTGTCGCAAATCATTGTTAACAGAATATAATAGAGGTATGTAAATTGATTTCTGAAAGTACTCCTCTACCGATTTCGTTAGGATTTTTTCGATTTTTTGAATGTACATACTACAACGAATTTTTAAGATGGAGTTTTAGTAAGAAATTAGGAGCAGTAGACTGATTATTTAGAGTGATTCATTGTTAAATTTTATTAAATCATAAGGTCTAGTAAGTCCATTAAGGTGATGGACTTGCCCGTCTATCTATTAAGTTGACGGGCATGCCCATCATGCCCATAAGGGTAGATCCGCCACTGAAGAAATACATAAAATAATTGAAACACTTTTTACCGGTTCTATAAAAACCATCAAATAATCTAAAATGGTTTACAGAAATCGGTAAAAAAGCCTATTGTGCCAAATTTTTTTACATTAATACTAAAGTTTTTAGCGAAACCTTTTATTTAATCTAAATCTTATAATAAATTTTTATAAAAGCATTTTACAGTATAAAGTAGCTAAAAATATTATTTCAAAAAAATACGAACAACAACAATAGATGTGAAAAAGTTTTGTATATTTTACATAATTATTATTGTTTATATTATTTATTAAAATTATATATAGACGATAATTATAAATAATAAAAAACAAACTGGAGCGAAGGAAATACATTGACATGGGTCACTGCCGTCGTTTCCCCCAAAGACAATATAAAAAAAATATATTATGATAAAAAATTAATTCATAAATTTATACTAAAATATAATATTTTTAAATTTTTTATGTATTCAGAAGTGGTTTTAACTCTTACTTAATGGCTTAATGGCACACGTTATGTACCATCTTTTTTTACCATGTATATATGAAATATACCAAGGTATACTAAGTTTAGTCCCAAGTTTGCAACGCTTAAAAATATTGATGCTATGAACAAAATTTTGGTATAGCTATTCATATAAAATCACCTAGTTCGTCCATTTCCGGTGTCTGTCTGTCGTCTGTCCGTCTGTCATCACGATTACTCAAAAACGAAAAGATATATCAAGCTGAAATTTTTATAGCGTGCTGAGGACATAAAAAGTGAGGTCGAGTTCGTAAATGAGCAACATTGGACAATTGGGTCTTGTAAACCGTTAGAGATAGAATAAAAGTTTAAATGTAAAAAATGTTCTTATGAAAAAATAAACAACTTTTACTTGAAACATTTTTTCGTAAACATCACTGTTTGCCGGTGAGAGCGCATATTATGCGCAAATTATAGTATTATATGGGTATGTCACTTATATATGTGCGACATGAATGTGTGTGTAATGTGACAGAGTAATCAACACTGTCTATACATGTTATTTCAACAATTAACTCAGTCAATTGTTTGTTCTTACTTGTTTATTCGAATTTCAAGAATGGCAACTTGAATTGAGTTAATCTTTGTGGATAAAATCGGAAAAAATTCTACCTTCTAATTAAGGAATATTAAGACTCGTCCCAAGTTTTTACCCAAGTTTTATACATGAAAATGAGATCAAGACGAAGTAAAACTAAGGTTAGAATTTAAAAAGTCACGAGAAAGAATAAAATAGTAAAACAACGAACTAATTAATACAAGCGTTTGCCCTCATTTAAATCTTATGATTCACCCAGAGAGTACCTAATAAATAGGTACTAGCCAAACTCAACGTTATATGTATACTGATATAATTTTCTGGAATGTCCAATGATATCTACCCAAAATCATCTTAAAAATATAAAAAGCAAAACATCGATAAAGCAGGTATATACTATATTACAATCAAATTAAACATTAAACTTTGCATCAAACAGATATTTTTGTTTTTATACCATGCATATATATGTAATATGCAAGGTATACTAAATTTAGTCCCAAGATTGTAACGCTTAAAAATATTGATGCTATGCACAAAATTTTGGTATAGGTGTTCATAAAATCACCTAATTAGTCCATTTCCGGTTGTCTGCCCGTCTGTCAACTCGATAACTCAAAAACGAAAAAAGATATCAAGCTGGAATTTCGACAGCGTACTCAGGACGGAAAAGGTGAGACCGAGTTCGTAAATAAGCAACATAGGTCAATTGGGTTTGGGTCCGTAGGACCCATCTTGTAAACCGTTTGAGGTAGAACAAAAGTTTAAATGTAAATAATATTGCTTATAAAAAAATAACCAATTTTTGTTTGAAACATTTTTTCGTAAACATCGTTGTTTATGTATTATATAGAAATATCAGTTATGTATGTGTGACATGTATGTATGTATAATGTGATAGAGTAATCAGTACTGTCAATGTATGGTATTTCAACAATTAACTCAGTCAATTGTTTGTTTTCACTTGTTTGATATGTTGTTTGCAACGTATAGGGAATGTTAAACACAAGTTTTGAACCTCGGAAAACGATCGGATCATGCCAAAAAATAAGAAAAACCTCGAAAATTTTCACCTTATTTCAGTTTTTGTCGATTTTGACCCGGAATGTTTTTCCTCAGAAATTGTAATATTTGTTTATTTTTAAAGAAGGTTAAATTTTCAACAATTTGAGATAAAGCAGGTTTTTATAGGACCGGTTTTTAGGGAACAGTTTTGGAGATGAAGCTTTTCAAAGTTGTCTATTTTTTCAAGTAATACAATAGGCAAATCTCCATCTTGTAAACTGTTAAAGATTAAGTTAGAGAGCAAAAGTTTAAATGTAAAAAATTGTTCTTATAAAATAATAAACAACTTTTGGTTGGAACATTTTTTCGTAAACCTCACTGGTTTTCTAGCATTGTCAAGAATTTTTTTTCGTTTTTCCAGAATGTTTCACAAGACCACTAGTTGAAGCTTCCTGTAATTTTTTCCTGTTAACTCCCAATCTTGTATAGTTTTGGAGAAAATGGACACCAAAATATTGTGTCCTAATTTGCGCCTTCACGGGTTAACAGTGACTTTTACGAAAAAATGTTTCAAACAAAAGTTGTTTATTTTTTGATAAGGAACATTTTTTATCATTAAATTTTGGTTCTATCTCTAACGGTTTACAAAATGAAATTTTACGAAAAATCGTATAACTTGAAAAAATAGACAAACTTTGAAAAGCTGTATCTCCGAAACTATCAGTAACGTTGTATCCGTCAGATTTGTATTGCAAACCTGACCGAACAAAATAAGATTTGATAGAGTGTTCGTGTACTGATATACCTTTTGATTGGTAATATTCCCCAACAGGTTTCTTTTAGTTGTAGAATAAAATTTTAAGTAATAACATACATTGTAGAAAACAATACTACTTCAATTTACTTAAATTCACACGAAATTCTTTAGTCACGCATTACATATTAATATTTCGTCATAGTAATTACACTCACTCACACTGGTACACAAAGTGTTCTACTAACAATGAAATCGCCAACTTTAAATAGAAAAAAACAATAATTTCATAAAATTATAATATAGTTCACATGTTTGATAATTTTACATATTGGCTAATAATAATCTTTATACCTAACTAACTAAGTTAGTTAGTTTTGTTCCCGTGATACATTATACTCTGAAAGATAACAAATTTGTATAAAACACTTTTTAAACGAAATTTTCTGATAGATCAGAATGACCTGAACAAAAAATCATTCGAAATTGAAATCTGAACAAGTGAAAACAGACAATTGACTGAGTTAATTGTCGAAATACCATGTATAGATAGTGTTGATGATGCAACCAGTTGTTTTTTGACGTAAAGAAAGATTTCCATTCTTAGATAGCCACACATTCATAACTTATATTCCTATATTATACATACTATCGAATTTGCAACAAATTTGCGCCCTCGTGGGTAGACAGTGATGTTTACAAAAAAATGTTTCAAACAAAAGTTTAGTTTATTTGTATATAAGGAACATTTTTTACATTTAAATTTTTGATTTATCTTTAACGGTTTACAAGATGGGTCCTACGGACCCAAGACCCAATTGACCTATGTTGCTTATTTACGAACTCGACCTCATTTTTTAAATCCTAAGCACGCTTCAAAAATTTCAACTTGATATTTCTTTTCGTTTTTGAGTTATCGTGTCCACAGACAGACGGACAGACGAACAGACAATCGGAAATGGACTAATTAGGTGATGTTATTAACTCAATACCAAAATTTTGTTCGTAGCATCTCTATTTTTAAGCGTTACAAACTTGGGACTAAACTTAATATACTATGATATGTTTCATATATACAAGGTATAATAAAGACAAGATTATAGCTACTGATCCTGGTCAGGATACACATGACTTCTAAGATTTGTCTTCAATCCCAATCACTTCAATATCAGAATTAACGCTCGACACAGCGAATGAACTATAAACTCTTATAATTTGATTTTACAAGAATCGTGAGTATATTAAAAATTTTTCCTATATACGTAATATTATTAAACATAATCAACAGTCATCTCTCTTCTTTTATCCGTTTTCAATTAGTAATTTCATAAATATTACGTCACACTATTTCCTTTTACAAAATATTATTAATAAACTAGTAAAATCATAAAAAGGAAAATAGACGGTGTACTATGTGATAGTTTGTTTACTTATCCCTCTTATATTCTTTTAGAATGTACGAGCACCAGGGAATTTTGGATAAAAGGCTTGATTTTTTTTATATAAAGTTGGGCTAAGTCTAAATCAATTCTGATAATTTCAGAAGGAGGCATATTTAACATCAGTCTTATGGGAAATGATATGTTTTCAGAGATTTCTCCAAAACTAATCGGTGGAAATTAAAAAAAAAAAAACTGTTTATTAAAGTAATTTAGTATAAAAACTAAATTAAAGTTAAAACCTTAACAAGTGAAAACAAACAGTTGACTGAATTAATTGTTGAAATACCATGTATAGACAGTGTTGATTACTCTATCACATTACACATATATACATGTCACACATATAGCTGATATACCCATATAATACATACTATACAATTTGCGCATAATTTGCGCTTTCACGGGTAAACAGTGATGTTTAGGAAAAAATGTTTTAAACAATAGTTGTGTATTGTTTTATAAGAAACATTTTTCATACATAAACTTTAAGACCGACGAACTCGACCTCACTTTTTACGTCCTAAGCACGCTATAAAAATTTCAGCTTGATATCTAGTTTCGTTTTTGAGTAATCGTGATGACAGACAGACGGACAGACGACAGACGACAGACAGACAGGCAGACAACCGGGAATGGATTAATTAGGTGATTTTATGATGAACATCTATACCAAAATTTTGTTCGTAGTATCAATATTTTTAAGAGTTACAAACTTGGGACTAAACTTAATATACCTTGGTATATTTCATATACATGATATAAAAATTTTTTTTTCAATTTTGATGCTTTCCGTGAATTATATTATAACTTGACAATATATGACGAAAATATGAAAAAAATTTTTTGAGTAATTTAAAAAATATTGAAAATTGAAAATTGCGTTTAATTACTTCGATATTTCGAAAACCAAAGCAGATATCGAAAAATTGTATTCTTATTTTTCATCTACATTCATGAAGTTATAACAAAATTCATCATCAAAGTTGAAAATTTGGCGCTCGTACATCCTTAATTTCTGGAAAATTATATTTAGCCCTACATAAAAAAGTTGAAGAACTAAAAAAAAAAATAAAATAATATCTTTAAAAACTAAGTTAAAACAAAGAATTGACTGAGTTAATTGTTAAAATACCTAGTATAGACAGTAGACATACATGTCACACATACATAACTGATAAACCCATATTAATACATACTAAAAAATTTGCATCTAATGTGTGCCCTCGTGAGTAAACAATGATGTTTACGAAAAAATGTTTCAAACAAAAGTTGTATATTTTTTGATAAGGAACGTTTTTTACATTCAAACTTTTGTTTTATCTTTAACAGTTTTCAAGATAGGTCCTACGGACCCAAGATCCAATTAACCTATGCTGCTCATTTACATACTCAACTTTACTTTTTACGTCTTGAGTGCGCTGTAAGAATTTCAGCTTGATAACCTTTTTCGTTTTTGAGTTGTCGTGTTGACAGACGGACAACCGAAAATGGGCTAATTAGATGACAACACCTAGACCAAAATTTTTTTCGTAGCATCAATATTTTTAAGCGTTACAAACTTGGGACTAAACTTAATATACTATGATATATTTCATATAAACATGGTATAAAAACTTAAAAAAAAACACTCCTCAAAATAAACCCATACCACTTGTAAAATATTAAAATCAATTTTTCCAACCCAACTCAATGCTACACATAGTAATTTTACATTAAATGTTGATTTCCTCTACTACTCCTCTCTCTCTCTAGTACCTTCATACTTTTGAGGGAGTAAAAAAATAATATTTCATTTCACAATTATTACCAACATTAAAATAAAATTTACTACGATAGAAGGTTGGTAATTGTGAATTTTTTTTTGGTAAATACTTTTGTGATTGATTCATTCAAAATTATTTCATTCATTAGAACAAATACTTTAATACAATAGATATCACTTTCATGAATGAAAAGGTGGCTTGTTGTTGTCTATGAGTTAATAACACAGGAAAATGCCTATAAGTCCAATTTCTTCACTACTAGTTAAATTTTCTGATGAATTTAACATAAATTAGTTCACTAGCTAACTTTTTTCATTTTATGATTTGTTTGGTTTTTAATTAGATATGTGTCAATATTTAGTTTACGCCTGTATGTATCATATTAAAAAAAAAAAAAACATCAAGTATAATCGAGAGACCATGATGGAAATATCGTATGCATGATTAAAAGTAAACAAAAACAAAAAGTAATGTTTGGTTCTAATAAAAAAAGTTTTACATTTGAATTCAAAAATTTTTAATTCTCTACGGTTTGACGATTTTCTGAAATAATTTCCATTCGACTTAAACCTAAACTAACATTTTCTTTGTTGAAAACCAATTATTTTCTAGGGTACAAAAGCGTTAAATGTTGCAATATAACTGTCAGAATCAAGACAATCAAAATTTCAGCCTCAGATTAGAATCTACACAATCCGAAGAACTTCATAATCTTTTCTTTTGGCTCCATTTCATAACCACTCTAGAAATGAAAGCCTGGAAACTATGATGGAAAACATATAATATTTAAATCTTAAGCCAAAAACATAAGTCAAGTTTAGGTACGGCTATCAAATCACAAAAAATACAATATTCTGCGACGTTTTAAGGAAATCCAATTTCAAAAATATCATTTTAGACATTGATCTTTATGTGTGTAGTTCTGTACACAGTGGGACATGGAAATGTGCGATTTTGAAAACACTCTAAAACTTTTCTTGTGAGCAAAGGGACCACCGACAATTGAAACACTGGTAGAAAGAAACTTTTAAAATAGCTCTATTTCTACGAAATGTGATCAATAATTTGGTAATCTGGAATAATTTTGTCGCATTAATGGACGTCATATTATTGGAGTTTTTGTTTTACAACATTTGCAACAAGAAAAAAATTGAGATAAGCGATAAAAACAGTAACGGTTGTCCTCAAATGGTTAAACGACTAAAATGGGGATACAGGTAAAAAAGAGTACTTTTTCCGTATGAGTAACACAGTGCACAAGATTTTTTTACTGTTGGGTCCAGTAAATAAACTCTAATATGATGACAGATCAAGGTATCCCATTCATTCGCTTCGGCTGGAGCGAGGACTGAAAAGTGTATTAGCATGGCTAGTTATCGAAAAATTTGTTTGTTTTTTCATAGCAGCCATGAGCAACCGCTGCGTTGAGATTTTATCAACTCTGCCTTGTTTATTGAATGCAGAACCTAGCATTAGAAATTCGTAGTCATAAAAGGGTTGCAAGTGACAAAAGGTATGAAATAAGGAGGTCATTTTTTAGGGATATTAGGAAATTTTCTGGTATAATGGTATATTCTTGGTATAATGTTGCTCCAGAGAGATTATATGTCTAAGAAATGGAAAACCTTTCGAAATAGACTTCAGAATATAAGGCACCAAAATCTGTTACTATCTTATGGCCTAAAAAACCCGCTTAACATTTATCCTAGCTCGATTGAAATTAACCTAGATAAAATATGAAGTATCGGGCATTAAAGACACATTTAACAGTTTAATCTACTTAAAATAAATAAATTATATCCATTGCAATTGCAAACACATATGTCTTATCACATTATTAAAACGATTATTATATTTTTAATACCTAAATATTGATAACACTGAATTTTAAACTTTAAATAGATAAGAGAAAAAAAAATTTTTATATTAAATATTTAAAAAGCCTGACCTGTTGAATTAAATGTGTGTGCCTGGGCGTATACGAATAAATTATGTTTATAAACTTATAGAGTAAAAGAGGGCGACGCAACGTGCGGGGTGATCATATATATATATTTTTTTTTCATTCATTGATATAGCAAACATTATTACAACCAAGCGAACTGCATATTATGAGAGTGCCTATAACACACAGTGTGGATACAACAGGAAATGTACTCCACATGTGATGGGTACACTGGTACACTACTAAAAACAACATTTCTTGATGAGAATTTCAGTTCAGTGAAATAGAGAAATAATCCTCATATGAGAAAGAAAAGTGTGGTGACCTTGTACAAGGAAAATACACAATTTTTCAGTTGTGATCTTTGTGAAAGTGAAGTTTATTCATAAAATTTTGTGAACGAATATACAAAACCAGTGTGTTGTAGTATGTATATGTCGTAGGTAGTAAGAAAATCCGACATTCAGTAGAATGTCTAAATAAGTCGAAATATGTAGTCAATAAGAAGAATAACACATACCAGTCCATATTCACTTATATGATTGTAATGTATTAAAATAGACCTCGAATCAAAATTTTATTTATTAAACAAACAAAGAACTCCTTTCCTTTGAAGAAAATGCGTATCAGTCAACCTTTCTGAATCTATGGATTTTAGCAATGATTAATAAGTAGATTAAAAGTCTCCACAGGCACAAATTCCAAAACATTTATACAGGAACATAATCAGTCAAAATTGACAGTGCTTTATGAGTATGCAGGTAGGCTGAAGACTGTCAGAAGATTGTCAATGTGGTTTTGTTTACGAAGAATCTAAAAATAAAATTTTTTGGCGAAAAAAGTAAATAAATTTTTATTTTTCTGACTGTCTACTTTTACAATTTAATGTTTTATGAGTTTCCTAGTAAGCGAAAGATAAATGGAATAAAGAAATCTCATTCATACCGATTAAAAATAACAATATCAAGATAGTGGATGCCTGTAAGAGAAATATGTAGGGTTTTCAATGTTTCAATCTCATACATTCTATGATGCTGTTGTCTAGGGTGAACTTTAACGATTACAAGTTGAAGATAGCGCTCTCAGGTACAATCGTGATTCTAGGCAGGATGTGAACCACACATACTGGTCCACATACACATCATGTACCACGGTTCACACGTGGTGGTTTATTGTTAGTTTTTGTTTAATATTTAAATTCTTAAAAAATTCATAGTATTGGGGAATAACAGTGCTATACAAGTTTTATTAATGACTTTCAATAGCACATGGAATTAAATTTTGATTCTAAATAGGTGCTACACACCTTCTCTTACATTTTAAAAATAGTTTTTTACAGTAACAGTATTTTAGGAAAAAATACATAAACCGGGTCCTTTTGATGGTTAGACAGGTAGTTTTTGAAATATCGACTAAAATCGTATACAAAGAGCTATATTCCAGAGATATTTTAATCGCCATCTGATAAACTTGTCATTCAATCGAAAAATAAACCATTTTTTGGTGTTTTCTTCAAGAAAACATAAGTTCCTGTCTCAGTAGTCAATAAAAAAATAAAATAAAAGTAGGAGCATGAAAAGTATACAATTGTTTAATTTGTAAAAACATATACATAAAAAGTTCCTATTTCCCGCTACAAAAAAAGTCCGTGCTTGATTATGGGACTCGTTAATATTGTTTGTATTTATTCTCTAATCTCCTCCTTATCTTAAAAGATCTAATCAATTCCATAGTTTCAGAAACTTTGATCGAAAGCCATTTTTGGATTGGGAGCTACAACCAGCCAACAGGCGATAATAATTCGTACTAATTAAAGCAGAAAGTGGACCCGTTTTAAGTAGTTCCAATTTAGACTACCAGGTCACTTACCATTTATAAAAGCCAAAAAACCAAAGTCAACCAAAAACATCGAAAAATTGTTCTAGTCCTCAGTTTTATTTTTGATGCGAGTAAAGATTTGGATATCGTTTTTATTTTACAATAAGTACTTTAAACAAAAACAAAAATGTGACTGTTACAATACTGGCGTGTGCACATCTGAGCTTTATTACTTTACGTTAGAGATTACAATACATATTTTCAGTAATAAGATATAAGATGATTACCTATTGTCATCGACACTCTTCTGAAAAGCTGCATCTTGAGATCACAGTAGTAGTGCCTATTGACCACATATATGTCTAAACTAAAGACTAGATTTATGGTGACATTAATAATAATGACGATTTTTTTTATTACCTACAACATATACATCAATGTAATGTATGTATGTTAGGAGAGACTCCCCTTACGTCTCCATTCACTGCATCACTTCACTGATCACTCACATATACAACAACACAAAACACAGTCGTCAGAAAGGAATCAACTCGACGATTGTGGTCCATATTACAAACAGTGCGGAAGTGGCTTACCTTCCTTCCATAAACCAAGAAAAAAAAATCATTTTTCATAAATAAAATTATCCAGTGATGGAGCCATGGCTGACGAAAATCATAAAGTACGAATTGAAGAACATTTAAAAATTAAAATTGGTAAGTTCAATCTCCATTCATAAAAGTTTTATACGTGAAACCTAACCCAACATTTTGCTTGTTTTTATTTGTGTTCATTTAAAAGTATAGTTTTGTGTTTTTTGTTTGAATTTTCGGTAATTTTTTATGGAAAATCGATCATTTTCACTTTATGTTTAATATTGATAGTGTTGAAAATTGAAAAATTACTTGGTTTTATAAAAATATTTGATAAATTTACTACAGGTGAAGCAAAAAACCTACAATCTCGTAATCATGGATCTACTCTTCAACGAGATGTTTATTGTACAGTTTCTTTGGATCAAGAAGAAATTTTTCGTACGACAACGATGGAAAAAACTCTGAAGTAAGTTAAATTTAATTTTCAAATTTTTGTTTTGATTTTCAACTCCTTTACAATAGTTAATATAAAAAATTGTTAAGTACTTCAGCAAAAAGTTTCATTTGGTCATACTAAATCTATCTAAAATGTACCCTAAAGCTCTTAAGTAATCGGAATAATTAATCATTTAATTATTGGTTCTTTAAGGATGCCTCATTCAAAGATTAAAATGAATTTCAGTGTTCTCTTGTGGACAAAAGAATACCACCATGAGACACTGCTGTCTCGGTGGAAATTAAGTAATTTCTAATTATTTTGTATTCGAATTTGGTATTTCTATTAAATGGAATATATTGCTAGGACTGGCGATTGAATAAAAATTGAATTATGCATAATTAGTTGCAATTCAAAGGAGGTGTCAGATTTCATTCGAAATTTTGAATTTTTGGATTGTTTTAACTCTCTAAAAGTTTAGAAAGATCAAATGTAACTTTTAGACCAAAAACTACAGTTAATATCGACTCATATTTGAGTCTTTTGCTCAAAACAAAAATTAAACTTAATGACCTAATTTTTTGAGCATCTTCTTTTAATAATTGGACTAATATATAATTTCTTTGATTTTAGCCCATTTTTTGGAGAAGAATTCCAATTTGAAGTACCACGACGATTTCGTTATTTATCGATCTACGTATACGATCGAGACAGACATTTAAAACAGGATAAAGTGTTAGGAAAAGTAGCAATCAAACGTGAAGATCTTGGTCGTTATCCAAACAAAGATCATTGGTTTCCAATACGACCTGTGGATGCGGATAGTGAAGTGCAAGGTAAAGCAAATGTGGAAATAAAATTTGATTCAGTGATATCGAAAAATAATACATTTGGTGCAAACAATCGTATGAGTATTAAAATATTAGAGTGTGTGGATCTAACGCTTAAAAATGGTAACTGTGATCCGTATGCCACGGTGACAGTGACTTATTCGAATGTGAAAAAAATTACGAAACGGACAAAAGTGAAAAAGAAAACTACATGCCCACAATTCGATGAAGTGTTCACATTTGATACGTCGGAGAGTGGTTCGCGTAGTAGTGATTGTGGATATGGAGTGAATACAGAAGGTGAAGTATGTGAAGTGTGTATTGCATTGTGGCATGATATGGGTATGGGTGTGGAGGACTTGTTTTTGGGTGAAGTTCGAATACAGTTACGTGGTAATGCATCTCATTCAAATAATGCATGGTATTATTTACAACCTCGTCGGTGTCAAGATCGAGCTGGTGTTATGAAAACAGTGTCATGTTCAACACCTCCCGGCACACGGTTATCTGGTGATAATTCCTTAGGATCGTTACGATTGCAAGTATATTATACAGCGGATTGTGTGTTTCCAAGTGTTGTTTATTATCCATTGAGAAATTTGTTGTTAGAAAGCGTTAATGTTCAAGTAAGTTTTGAAATTGTCTAATTTGTTTAGGGAAGATTATGTATTTGTGAATCGGTTATGAAGTTTCTAGTTTTTTCAAAGAAGTTCTAAATTCTGGTAGATTTTCCAACAACATTCGACAAACCTGCTAAAGAAGACTATCTATTTTTTTTTAAATAAAATGACTTCGAATAAATATTTGCTGTTTACCAAAATTTTATTAAGTTTTATATGAATTTCTTAAGGCAGAACAAAACATTTTTGTACAACCGCTGTGTTGAGATCTTAAAAATATTCTCGGATATACATTTTAAGATATTATTTACCAAAAACTCATATTTTGAAATAATGTGCCTAATATCTCTCCATTGAGATTGTCATTTATTTTTTTTAAATTTTGCACTTTTTGTCGAAAAATTGGTAAAAGGGTATAGTCGTTGAAAAACATTTTCCTCCAAACACATATTTTTCTGAAATAGTTAAACAATAGCGATTTTCACGTAACGTTTTGACGCCAGAAAAAACCTGTTTTCCTGGTATTTTAAATAGTTACCGGGCAATGAAATAAAAACTGATAGTAAGTACCAGATAGTAAATATCTCATCCTAGACCAAAAAGTAATTTTCCCGAACCGTTTCACCATATTTGACTATTAATTTGTTTTATTTATACGAAAATGATCGCTAACGTTTAACAATTTCAAAAAACTGCATTTCGTAGGAAAAGCCCAAGCCCGGAGTCTGGTTGCTGATCTTGATCCATAGCAGTCCGGATGCTTTACTACCTACTAAATACACAAACTATTATTCATGAATCATGTGAAACGTGTAATGCAAAATTCGAAAAGATAGTACATTTGAAGTGATTTATTATTATTTGTATTTATATTTGAGAACGATAAGAAATTTGAATGAAATAGAAATAAAATTTTGGCCCCTCCAAGAATACTTTAAATAATAATAGGCTTATTATACAATTTTTCTTATTTCGGGAACTTTAAATGAATTTAAAAAATATGTTAGCATGGGCAATCATAAAATTTTTTTAAAAAATAAAAAAGATGGATAAGTGTTTTACCAAACTTGACAATTTAGTAAAGCCCCATAAGAATTTTTCCGAAAGGTACAACAGACATTTTCGATGAAAGGCAAATCATAACAAATTTTAGCATACGATAAATTTATGTGGCGTCTTCGATGTCTTCCAACCTGAGAATAGGAAGTAAATAGTTTGATATTTAAAAGATAAAACTAATCTGATGATAGATAGGTTGGCGCTCATTGATAGTTTCAAATTTTTCTAATTCAATATTATAATCAGTTGGCGACAAAGATTTGATATTAAGAGTTCGTTTAAACCAAAGCGGCACCGAGTAAGAAAGATTGTTCGATGTATATGTATGAGCACTCGTATCTACACTCTCTCTTGTTCAGCGCCACTTTGGTTTGAAAGAACTGTACAATGTTATCAAAATATTTTATTGTTTTCAAAAAACTTAAGTAAATATATATTTCTGGAAATATTAGTAGCCCAACTATGGCTCAAACAGAAATTCTTTTGCCAACAGGTTTTAATGAAAAATTGATAATCTTATAAATAAAAAATTTATCTAATTTTAAACTTCAAATTTTCAAAACTCTCCGGTCGAGAATGCAATGGTGTGATTGTTCACAAATCTAGGAAATTGATTTCCACTCATATCGATCCAAATTTATGAAATTAGACGATACAAATAATACGCAGTTTGGACTAATGGTCAATTTGTGCGATAATTTAATAAAAAAAAAAAGATTCAATGATTAGTAAGTTTTAGGTATCAGGATTACATTCGCACGCTTTGCGTAGCATCCACAATTAATTCGGAACTTTAGGGAATACGGATGTTCTTTTGTTTTATTTTGAATTTCTGATATTAAATAAATCACAATAATTTAAAGGCACCTACAAAGTGACTTTGAACAAAATTTATATGTAGTTAAATATAAGAATGAGTTTAATTTAGAAACATTTTCGTAATGACGTTTTATCTTAATAATAATAACCTCTCAACATAAAATAGCTCATCTAGCTAAATTTTCCCAGATAGTCTCCTATATTCTTTTAGATATCACAGATTTAATTTATTACTTACCTATTATATTTTGATCCAATTAATAATAGTTCTAAAAAAAAGAGATTTTGGACATATGAAAATCCCCCCTCTTCTTTTTCTCGTTAGGTCTGCTTATTTCCTACAGAAAAGTAAGAAAATCGGAATGATTTATTTGTCCTACTTAATCTTATTAATGTGGTTTCCCAATGTTTCACTGTTGAACAATGAATTTTATGACTCATTAATGCTTCCTTATTTGTTTTATCATTTAGGGTTATGAAAGAATGATGTTCGTTTTTGATTTAATTATAGAATCAAAGGAGAATTTCTATTATTCATTCATTAATTATGACAATTCATTTTACCTATTAACGATGACATAAATACTATCAAAAATGAGAACTCTGGGGTATTTCGAATTAACTATCGCTTTTACCTCAAGCCACTAGATCAATTTTTGTATTATAAATACGTATTTCAACTACCATGCAGTCATCATCAGTATTAATTAGCTAATCGCAAAATATAAAATACAAACTTCGCACCAAATTCAATTTTAAATGTTTTGTACCGTAGTGTTCCAATACCAGAAGCAATAAAGACGCTAGAAAATTGGCTTAAAAATAAAGAGTTGCACATTGATGAAGTAACGGAATGGACCTTTTCATTTCAATTACGATTCATTATTTTTTCGGACAGACAGTATTAAGTTGGACAAAGATACAAGATATTTGTTATTCATTTTATTTAACACGTCTGTGCATTAGACAAAATGTGCAGACCGTAACCAAATTAACAACGATTAAGCTAATTAATGCATACTGATGATGACTTCATGGTAGTTGAAATACGTATTTTTATAATACAAATATTGATCTAGGAAATAGGGACAAAATCGAAGGTTAATTAATGATGACATTTTATTAAATTGATGAATAGAGCTGCTCTTACTGTAAAAATTTTGGTAATGATCATTATAGTAAGATCTAGCGAGATCAAATGCAGACAAAAAATTTTTCATGTTTATAATAAAATCCGCAAATTTTTATTTATGTTGCCGAAGTTTTCTTGAATCTACCAACAAGTACATAATCGTGAAAGATTTTTTGTTGAAATTTTATAATTTTCTAATAAAATGATTTAATTTTTCAGCCAATAACATCCAGTGCTGTATATATTCTTGGTGAAATTGTAACGAGTAAAATGGAAGCAGCTCAACCTCTTGTTAGGATATTTATGCATCATGGACAAATTGTACCTATTATTCGAGCTTTAGCAAATTTTGAAATATCCAAATTAACGTAAGTTGGTAGTATTTGTAAGATGACACATTCATTTTATTTCTCCAATATAATAAAAATAATTAGAATGTAGAAAAAACTAATAACAAAAGAAATTCAAATAAGATGACAATAAAAAACCTTTGACGTTCGTCAAAAAACGTTAATAGATTATATTATTTCAGTAAAAAATAAAGTCGAACAAGTACTGAGTAATTTAAAGAACGAAATTCAAATAACAATCAGGAATAGGTAAAGATATTCAATAATACCATGGTAAATGTCAGCATGGGTTACATGAATTAAAAGAAGCCAAAAAGTCCATATCGTTTCAAATTTAGCACTTTGAGCTCCGGCTAGCCAAGTTTTAATTTTAACGCCCAAATACATTTTAAAGTAAACACCCTATTGGATATATAACCTAAGTTTCTTTAAAAGAGTGATTGTTTAAACAGTTTCAGATTGTATATGATTATTTTATTTATTTTAGAGACCCAACAACAATATTTCGTGGCAATACTTTAGTATCAAAAATGATGGATGAAGCAATGAAATTAGCTGGTTTACGGTACTTACATAAAACATTACGCCCTGCCATGGATTTAGTATTTTTAGAACGGAAACCGTGTGAGATAGATCCAACACGTGTACGTGATTCAAATGCAATTGAACAAAATCTAGCGAATTTAACAGAATATGTTCGTATTGTTTTTGAAGCGATTGTACAAAGTGCTGTACATTGTCCATCACTAATGTGTCAAATATTTCACAATTTAAAAGAATGCGCAACGAAATATTTTCCAGAGAATAAAGAAGTCCGATATTCTGTTATATCTGGTTTTATATTTTTACGGTTTTTTGCTCCGGCTATTTTGGGACCGAAGTTATTTGATATTACTAATGAACAAATTGTAAGTATATATATATATATATATATTTTTTTTTAATTAATTTAGTTAAATTAAGCTAAATTTTTACGTAATGAAAATGTAGTGACATCAGTGCTCTTATCAAGATATAGTAATATAAAAAGGACGGAGTTAATGTCGATTTTTTGTTGATATGTTACCTTTCTGACCAGCTTTAAGGCTCTTTCTTTGCGTTTCTAAATAGAGGAGTATCTTTGATGAGCTGAATTAATCAGTAACATGCTAATCAGTCTTCCTTCAAAAACTCACCCTCTTGAAAAGGTTCACTATGTCGAGCAATGACATTTGTAGCCGTGCATTTTGCCGCGCTCGTATGGCAATTTTTGACAACATAATTAATCATAGAAGTCGACTGTTTATTTCTGTCTTTCATTGTACTTGCAATTTAATTTTATTTCTTCTCTGGTTCGCTTTTTTGAGTACCAGGTTTGTGATTTGTTTCAAAACGCCAATTGTAGTCCACGATGTAACTACAATAACAAACCAATAAAATACTTCATAGTGAACTTTTTAAACGGTGGCTTGCCCAAAATTTTATGTCGCGTGCAATTGGTTCGCCAACCCTGTACATTAGATAGGGCGATTTTAAGAGAAAAATGTTATGACAGAATATAGCAGAGGGGCTACGAAATAGTTTATGTCGGTAACTGGTAAAATATGAAGGAAAATTTATATGTATCACCTAAATAGTCTATTTCCGATTATCTTTCTGTCCATCATCACGCTCAACTCAAAAACGAAATGAGATATCGTATTGAAATTTTTTATATGATTTGAGTTCGTAAACGAGCAACAAAGGTCAATTTGGTAATGGGTCCAATCTTTTAAACCGTAACAGGTAGAAAAAAAGTTTTTATAGATAAAATGTTCCTTATGAAAAATAAATCATTTTTGTTTGAAACATTTTTGTTCATCATCATTGTTTTTCATCATTTTAAGAGTGCAAATTTGTAATAAAATTTCTATTTTCTCCAAAACGATAAAAGTTAGAAGGTAGCAAATTTGTAGGTAGCTTCAAATTGTGAGTCTATTCATTCTAATTTTATACTAAACCCATCCAACATTACTTGGAAAGTTCTTAAAAAGTTAATTCAGTTAGTTGTAATCTTCACTAACTTGCTTCTGTTAATATTTTTCGATCTATATAAATTATCATTAATCATAATGATTTCACCGAATTCGATTCTAATAAGAAATTTCGAGATAATGCGTATATATGCACCTACATTTTATAAGTGTTGAATCAATACGAATACTCAAATATGTGATGAGAATTCTGCATTTTTCTCATAGTAAAGAAAAATTTACATAAATAATTTTATATTTTAGGACCATCAAACAAATAGAACGTTAACATTAATTTCAAAAACAATACAATCATTGGGTAACCTTGTTAGCGCTCGATGTGCACAACAAACTTGTAAAGAAGGTTATATGGAACGAGTGCATAAAGCTTTTGCCACAGAAACACATATACAAGCGTTAAGACAATTTTTAGAAATAATTTCTGCTAGTTCGAATCCAGAAAGCAGTGCCATAGATACGCCAGTAGTTTTAAAAGAAGGGTATGTATAGTAAATGAGGTGTTTTTCCAGCATCAAATTTCTGTCACATTTCTTGCCTCCTTGCCTATTATTCAACGACCCACAAATCTATTTTCTCTTTGTAATTCTAAACATATTACAAATTTTTTCGTAATATTTCATCCCAAAAAAATCAATTTGCCAAAAAAAAAAAAAAACGAAAAACGTGACTTAAATTCGCATCATTTCTCGAAATGTTGACAAAGGAAAACGAATCAAAGTATTAATATTGGAATATTTTTTTTGGCTACATATTGACAAAATTTTCTTTTTTTATTTTCTCTTGCTTTAAAAAATATAATCAGGAAAAATTATATGTGAGTAAAAATATTTATTAATTAAAAGAAAAGATTGGATTGATATAATTATTTCTTTAATTTGGTGATTGTTTTTTTGTTTATAGAGTAATGATCAAAAGAGCGCAGGGACGAAAACGTTTTGGTAGAAAAAACTTTAAACAGCGATATTTCAGACTGACTACACACGATCTCACTTATTCAAAAACCAAAGGTAATTTTTTTTACAACTTAATTTGTATTGAATTGCTGTTAAACATTTTTTTTTTTCTTATAGGAAAAGATCCGCTTTGTGTAATACCATTAGCGGATATTTTAGCTGTTGAAAGATTGAATGAAAATTCTTTTAAAATGAAAAATATGTTTCAAATTGTGCAAAACGAACGTACACTTTATATACAAGCTGGTAATTGTGTAGAACAAAAAGGGTGGGTTGATTTATTAACAAAACTTTGCCAAAGTAATGACAATCGATTGCAACGTTATCATCCAAGCGCTTATCTTAATGGTCATTGGTTGTGGTGAGTATTTTTGTTTATTTTTTTTTAAATATAAGAATAAAGATATTAGAGGTGTTAGCGAGATCAACCTTGCACTTTTACCAACTGATATGACAGCTATGACACTATTCACAGCTTGTAGAGTACATGCCTATCGATAGCATTTTAGTAGTAGTGTCCCTAAGTCAAAGTGGCTCGACAACAGTTGTGTGCAAAATCATTACATTTATTTAAACATCGGATTTTATGGAAGAAATAATCCGAAAACAAATATGAAGGTGCTTATATCCCAGGTATGCTTTTTGTTCAAAGGAGAGTAAAAAAAATTTCGCCATTTTCAGCCAAATAGGCTTGGTATCTATGGTAGTGAAAAAGCTATAGATAAACATAGACTAATGATCAGGTATATGGCTGAACCAAAAATTGTATTGTATTGGCTTAGCTCTTACTCTAATAATAAGTAATTTTTTATTTCAACGAACCAATCGAAACGATTTTCGAACACACAGATGAACAAACGATGTTAAAACCCATAATCAATGCAGATATGACTAATAGAAGACAATTTTTTTCTTGTTATAGTTGTAACATAACAAACGAACTAGCATCAGGATGCAGTCTGGTATCTTCTAATGAAACAAATTTACACACTTCACTGGATCCAAATCGGGATCTAGAACGAATATATTCATTAATTGTTACGCACAAAGAACGTTTAAATGCATTTACAATACGTTGTGAAAATCAAGCTGTATACAATGGAGAAATATGTATACGACCTGGTTATTATATCGATGATGTACCATCATGCTTTAAAACAATCAAACAATTGAAGGATATCACGTGTAATTTACAAGAAATACATAGTACTTATCAAAAAACTGTTGCTAGAGAAACCAAATATGGAAGCAAGTAAGTCTTAATTATTTTTTGTATATGTATATATCATCTGGACAGGGTGCGAAAAGCAATTCTAAATTGAATGTCCATCCAAAAACTTTATTAGCATTTTTGGATTCGATGTACCGTAAAGGAAATGCGGCTTCGTTAAATTATCAGTTGTAATTTTTAGAATTTCTCAATTAATATTAATCAAATTGAAATTTTTATAATCTGCAATGCTTTAGAAAACAAATTTAACTCAGTATTTGACTAATATTAGACGAGAAATTTTCAAAAATACAAAAGGTGATTAACAAAACCCATAATTCGTATTCACTCGATTTACTTGAATTCAATAAATCTTTGTTTCACATGCCATTTTTTTTAAATCTCTACTCTTAAAATACGTCACGCAAAAGGCCGAAGGGAAGGATATTGCTTAGGGTGACGAATTGTGACATAAAGAAAAGAGTTTATAGGAAAACATTTAATTTAAGATTTTGGTTATTATTAAAACGGAGGAATAGAAATCGTCACGAAAAAAAAGCCGAAGTTTTGCGTGCCATAATTTATAAATTATTCCAAACTATATTCACCTTCTTTTTCTTCGAAGGGAATTCTGTTTATTTTATGTTAAATTATTGATATTTACCTCAATATTTTAATGTATAACGTCTGTTTTATTATCTGTTTGGGAGGAAATATAAATCTTTGAAATATTCTAAAAAATGCATATTTTTATATTAGTTCTTATTCGTAAAATGAAAGAAAAAAGGAAAACTATCAAAATTTTTTCTAAATATGCTGATGAATTTTTCATTTACAACGGCTTAGTGCAATACCTTATTTTAGTAAGATACATCAATCTTCCCGAGTTATTCTTTTATTCAACCGTTTCATATACATGTTTGTTTATTAATTAAATTCCCACTTCCCAAAGTTTTCTAATACTTGAATTTTATTTAAAAAATGCAGGTCAATTTAAATGAACTAATTATAAAAATTTTGTTTTAGGCAAGCACCAATCGGTGATGATAATTATTTACATTTAGCAGCTCGTTCAAATTTAGACACAACAATCCCATGGCGATACATAGATACTTGAAAATACTTATAGATTGTATCATAATGATATGTTTGATATATTTTATAAAAGAAATGTTAAGGTCCATTTTCCAAAAATGAAAATAAATTAATAATGATAAAAAAATATATTTTCATAAAAATTTAAATAATATTGGTACAAAAATTTGTGTCAAACAATATTTTTTATTGTTTAATAGTATCTACTGGGTCAATGTTTACGATTTATGAAGATTAAACTGCGATTAAGCGTTAATTTTTTTGTGTTTATGTGATGTATCATTACAAACAAAAATTATATTTCTGTTAGAACTTTGATTGGAGCTTGTTAGAGCATCAGTACTAAAACCAATTGAAGTTTTTAACATTGAAAGGAGGTTTGGAAATTTTTGACGAATCTAAATATATAGATTTTTAGATAAAATATTAATTTGTTTTAAAAAAAGAAAGCTCTATAATTTGGTCAAATTTTTCGCTAAAACATAACAGCGAATCTTTGACCGATAATTCAGTGAATTTTAAGATAGTTGGTTAAATTAAAACTGCTGAAGATTATTCAAATAGATCTCGACACAAACTTGGAATCAAGGCCACGAATTGTTCCATATTTACAACTATAACGCATGTTCAAATGCTAATCTTTGGCGATTAAAGCATCATAATTTAAAGTAGTGAAGTCTTGAAGAAACCTTGAAAGGTAGCCTATCGTTAGAGGTATACAAATTAATGTGCTGGGCAAGGTTTTTAGTTTGTGCTTTCTTTAAACAAAAAGTTAAGGTTGAATTATTCTTAAAAAGTGAAAATTACCTACAGCAAACAAAATAATTCGTTAGAATCAGTAATATCAATACTATCCGTAAGTTCACATTTTTTAACATAAAGCACAATCAATATGAACAAAAGATCGATGTTTGTAATTCCCGTAGCCTCTGCTAATCTGTTCATGAAGTATGAATATAAGCTCTGCCCTCTGTGAATAACAAGCATTTTTCCATTTGGATAAAAATAAGTCTAGTTTGCAAACCATATTAAAAGTTCAAATATTTCTTAATTTTAAATTATCTACGTCTACAAAATTTTAAGAACCAATTCCATCAACTTTGATTAAATAGTTAAGCATCGGTTGAAACTTAACACCTAAATAAATGTATGTCACTAATATTAAAATTTAGTCACTTAATGAAATTATCGATTGCTTGATAAATTCATTTGTTTAATGCGTAACCAAGTTGACAAGACAAGAGGCGTAGACAAATGAACGTCAAAACGAGACTGTCCGCTTACGTAGTGTGAATACCATAACTTCATGCCAATTAAGTCTTAAACTGAAATCTACTTAATCAACAATTGAAACGAGTTGATAGAATCGGGTTTAGATAAAAAAAAATTTATAAAACAATAATTAATTAATTTTATACATTTTTATACTTAAAATTTGTTGTTTTTTTAAATGTAAATTATAATTAATAATTTCAGTAAATGTGTTTTTAATAGCGTACAAGATAGTGATTCTTTTAGAACAATAGCTCTATTAACTACGTTGTGTTCTGTATAAAGAGGTAAAAACATTGATCTAGTTGTATATTTAATTTTATATAATTAATTAGTCTTCCTTTTTTAATTAATTTGTAAATGTAAGTTTTTTAAAGAACTTTATGTTATTTAAGTACATATTTGTATTTATTTTAATAAGTGTTATTGTATTAAAAAAAATTTAATTTTTTTTTCCTGTTGTCTCTTTTTCAAAAACAAAATATTACTGTATGTATTTAAATAAAATCAGCAGGAAATTTTGGTACTTCAATTAAAATAATCGATACGTTAAATGTAACGCATAATACAAGTACACAAATTGTATTTTTACTGTTACTTAAAAAATATATTTTTCCATATAATCGACTTGGAAAAATGTCATTTTTTTGTCATAATGTTAATTATTTCGTAAACATAGTAATTAATATTAAGTATTCGGAACAAATTATGCTGATTTACACTTAAACTACACCGTAAAAAATAATTTATAAAATTAAGGCTGTTGTCTTGCAACCATATTGTCAACAACTTTTGGTTTATATGCGCGGTATTAAGGTATATAAGTTTGTAGTGAAATAAAGTATACGTTTTGCCGATTACTGTAACACACAACTGTTTCATCTCATACAACTGCTACTATAGTTATTTCCGTTACAATTAAAATACTCTAACTATGGTTGTTTCTGTTCAACAATAAATTAGTTTAACTTTGCGTTTTTATATCTAAACAGTGAAACGGTCAATAAATTTTCACTCAAAGCTTTACAAATACATCAATGATCAATAGTTTAATTAAGTTTATCTCGCGTTAGAGAGGGTCAATCGACTTCAACTTTTAATGATAATTGTATTATAACATCCTTAATAAGTATACAAACATTTAGAATTTTCCGACAATGTCCATAACAAGACATTCAGCCTTAACAAAACGATATTCGCCTAAAATATTTTGCCGAAAACAGCTCGACTATTAAACTACCCATACTCTACGAAGTTTAAAGTAGTATGTGACGTTTTTTTAACTTCCGTTAAATGAAATTAACGTATTGGTTATTTTATTGGAATAAGTACGATAACTGTGAATGAAAACACTTAACAAATCAATTTAATAATACCCCTATTTTGCCTTTTTTTACCCAGTAATATTATTTGGCGAGAAAAATTTGCAATTACTCGAGTGCCTTTTGAATTAAATAGGAATGAAAATATTAATTTCAATACTCTATTTTTGAGATATATTTTTGTTGCTCAAAATTTTCCTTTTTTAGACTTCTTGTAATGTATTTTTGTGGAAAGTAAAAAACCAATATTTTTTGCTATTTAAAAGAAGCCAAAATTTAAAAATAGAGAATTGACGTGACAGACATGTGTCGTATTAATAATAATAAATGCAAATCCAAGAATTTTGGTCACAATATATTTTTGATTAATAAACGCTTTTTTATTAAATTAACGCTAGTATAAAATTAAGTATCGAATATCCGTCTTTATAACAATTTTCCAATTTTTCAGCAATATTATTCATACCTGTATATTGTCAGGGTGATTTTCTTTTTGTAAAGAAGGCTTTTTGTAAACTATACATATAATTTTAAAAGTTTTTTTTTTTGTTATTAAAATTAATAATTATATTAGTAATAATTAAAAAATAATGTACAAAATAATAATTTATTAAAAATTTTTTAACGTTAATATTTTTTTCAAATCTGTACAGTGTATATTAAGTAACAATATAAATGGAAAATAATAATTTTCTTTCATGTTTTTTTATTTTAATGTAAAATTTTAATATATATATTAATAAAACATGTTTTAAAGCGAATAGAAAAACCCATCATTAAGTCATTCATTGCAAACAATTATTACAAAATTAAAACACACAAATGAAATACATTGTCGTAAATGAAAAGTTTTAGATAATTTTTATAATTTAGGGTATTTTAATTTTTTTAATTATTAATTATACGTATTTTTAGATAAGAATTTAATAATATTTTTGTACGTTTAGAAAGTAATTTTAAATCAAATTTGTATTGGTAAATTTAAAAACAATTTTTATAATTCCTTTTAAAGATCACATAGTTTTGATTAATTTAAAACTACTCGAATGAATTTATATTTAACGAACGAAAAAAAGTTCATATGAACAAATGTGTGCAATCGCAATAGTTCTAAGATCCACGGCGGACGCCTATGGCTATGTGTAAAATGTATGTACTAAATTTCATCGTAGAAAAAAAGGAGGATTTTCTTAATACTTTACTATCCTGTACCTTAAACAGAGCGTTTGAACACATACGTTAATACGAAATTTTCTTCATAAAATTTGCTCAGAATATGCAAATTTTTTTATACTAACGAAACAACTTGTATAGTATGATAATATTCAAATATTAAGTTATCTACACTTCTATACTAATTATATAAAGAGAAAAGATTTGATTTTTTGTTTTTGTTTGTAGTGGATAAACTCAAAAACTACTGAATCGATTTTAAAAATACCTATAGAAAATTACATTATGAGCGAGTAACAAAAATACTAGGGTTCCGCACCAAAAATGAAACTCTTGAAGTGAACAAAAGTAACAGTAAGTGAGAACAAGGAAAGTGAAGTTTATAAAGCGGTAGTCTTTGTTTTCAATCTAAAGTTGAAATTGCCCAAAGAAGCGGATGGGAAACTTCTAGTTAGCCTTGTTTCGAGATTTTGATAAAGTTGTAACTTACAAAAGTTTACCTTTGGACATATTCTTAATTCAGAAACGAAAAAAAGGATAAACAAATAAAAATTGTTCAGCTTACATAAGGAATTTTCTAAAACTTTCAGAAAAATAATACAAAATTGATTTTTTAAATTTATCAATAAAATTTGGAAAGGACAATTACATATTTAAGTAGTAAATAAGTTTTGCATTTAATGCCTTTTTTTAAATTACTTTAATATTGTAATAATTAATTACTTTAGCTTTTACTTATTTTTGTTATAATTACTAAAAAAAAAATGATGGTATCTATAATCAAATCGATATTTATTAGCGATTTGAGAATGTCTATATTAAAGAGTATGAAAGGTCACGAAATTAAATCCTGCCTCGTAAAATACATGTAGAAGATTTTTTTACATGTTTCGTCGGATATAGTTCTGAATAAAACTAATAGAGATCAAAGAAAACCTTTTGTAATTAATAAAAAGCAGTCCCTTTCTCTAAAAATTTTTGTATGGAATACTATTACGTTTTTGCTGCTATATATTTAATTAAAGCGGATAAAACGAAAGCTCTTAATAAAATTTTTATTATAAATTTATCAGGATTTTATTTTTCTGTGATGTAACGTTGGTTTTAACATTACGGGATTGTATTTGGAAAACCAACAACGTTAATTTCAAATTTTATCTTAAATATGCAAATGTTTCTTCAATTGTATTATTACGTTTTGTCTTTTAAACACAAAATTGACTTTTTCACCCAAGTAAGTCGATTTGCATGCATATGTGGCATACCCGAATAATCCCGAATAGGAAAAAATAGTGAATATTGCGATTTACTATTAAAATATCGATTTTATTATTTTTTTCACATATATATCACATCTGACATGATTTAATACAAAATTGACAAGTAATTAAAAGTTACACCCAATTTACCGCAACACAAAAGAAAACGCCATCATATGAAAATGAGGATATTTTTCCTTCTGCCCGCTATTAATTATTAATCAATACGTAAAATAATTGATTTTTTCACAAAGTGCACGTTAATGTGCTTACTTTAAATAGCATTTGAAAAAAAATAAAATTTTGGTCTAAATGTATTACCCCAGTTATGTATTTCTATGAGACAGGAACTAAGGTGTGGCTTTTTGTTCTAAAAACATTAACTCAATTTACTAATTTAATTTTTATAATATGTATTTTTTGTACATTTTGACTGATAATTTTACAGTAGAGATCTGTTTTATGTTTCGTTTTAATTCGATGTAAATTTTTAAATTCGTTTCGATTAAAAAAATGAATGATCGTGTAACATAAATATTTTGAATGAGATATTTTTACGAAACACTTCTTCTAAATAAACAAGCTATTCCAATTTACCGCTCGGAATAGAAATTGATTCCAAGGGTATTAAAACGTTACGAGTACACTGGATTTATTTTCAAAAGATAAAAAGTCTTATTATCAATTACATAAAGTAGATCCTGAGTTTAACTGTGGAAAAAGATGTTATCCAAATGTTCACCAGCTGTAGTGGCTTAGCGAGACTTTTTTATAAAATTTTCGAAAACTTTCAGATCAATTAGATCATTTTTAAATAAAGTCTTCACAAATTTTATAGAAGAGACTACGCTTAGAAATTGAATCCAATCGTCATGCAAATATTGTTGAAGCCGAAGTTATCTGTCACGTAATTGCCAGATTACTGAGCGGGCAATACAATTTTTCGAACTATAGTTGTAACTACATACACTTTAATTTGGAAGAAAGTAATTATTTTTCTTTATTCATAGTATTTTGTTATATAATCATTCAAAATTTAAGCTTTACGAAATTTTTGGAACTTTATTTAATAACATTGAATATTACAAAAACAGATGTAATATTAATTTTTTTTAATTTAAAAATGGCCGTTGTTTTTTAATTTTGCAAAAAAAGGATATTTGTTCATTTAAAAAAATAGATATTTCTAATTGATCTCATACAAAAAAAATTTTTGTTTTTTATTTCGAATATTATTTGTACAAAATATTCTTGACTTCGAAAAGAATATCATTTTTTTTTTCGTTTTGTAAATCAGTTTTAATTTAACTGCAGTAAATTCGGTTTCGTTTAAATCTCTCGTTCCTCCGAAAATAAAAGCAGTTATCATTTGAATTTTTGTTATTGTTTTTGTATGAATGTGCCTTTTAAAAATGTCTAATGTTTCACACTTTTGTCGAATTTATTTTAAAAAAATATTCCTGTTACAAGATAGTCCATAATAAATTTTAAAAGAACTATATAAATTGATCTGATTATATTTTGAGTTTAATTTTTATTTTTTTCCCTTTTCGAATAACAATTATTATTCCAAAATATATTATTATTATTAATATTGACCTTTAAACTTTATTTGATTACATCGCACAGGTCTGGAATTATAAGTATAAATTAATTATAATCCCCCACTTCGATGTTTTGGATTGTAAAGGTAAG
This sequence comes from Chrysoperla carnea, assembly GCF_905475395.1. Lineage (NCBI taxonomy): Eukaryota > Metazoa > Arthropoda > Insecta > Neuroptera > Chrysopidae > Chrysoperla > Chrysoperla carnea. Next base: position 86,251,872 of record NC_058337.1, read on the forward strand.
TGTTTCTTTACATCTTACAATTTGAGTATACTAAGGTTTGCGTCTATTTTCGTGGCAGTGTTTTTTTTACATACGCTCTCACCTTTAGGCAAATAGAATTAATAGAGCTTTGTGCCATTTTAAGAATATTGCACTTTATTGACCTGAAAAAAGAAAAAAACTTATTTGCGAATATTAGTTGTCGTCCTATAGTAGACAACTCGATTACTGACGAAAGCAATAATTAACATGAAATTTGCATGATGGTGGACAGATAAAATCTTGGGTTGTAGAATATAGATCTATTTTGAAGGATTCTCTAAGGCAAAAAATATTGTGGAGTGCCGCAGAAATACGAAATTCAATCTTTCCGTTGGGAATTATAAATCAAACAAGCACTGATTGGAATTTGATTAAATTTTTTCGAGTCTAGGGGATCTCTCTCCTTGGCAATGTCCTTGCATATACATCTCTCTTCAAAACGCTCTTGAACCGTGGATTATATACCTAAGTATCCTCTCCAAATTTTAGTTTTTAAAACCCCATTAAATATAATTTTTTCATCTTCAAAGTCTGGCCGCCATTTTCAGGTCGCGATTTCGTAACGGCAAGGAATTTCTCAAAACCCTTTCGTATTGCACGTTAACAATACGTATGACAATCTTGATACAAAATTTTAGCATCAAAGGAATGCGCATTTCTGAGATCAGTGATCGGTCATATTTCGCATTTGTATGTACCTATGAAACAGAACTATATAGATTACGGAAAAATTTTACTTTGCCACACTATTCATAAATGGCCATGGGCTTTTGATATTCTAGTTTATTATACATATCTTATTTTTAATACGGCTCTGTTTTTTTAATCACAATATTATATCTATTTAAAATTCTTACTACCGTTATTGTATTACACAACTCAAAAACTTTTAAAATATTAATTTATTAGTTTCCTTGGCTTTTAGATTTTGTATTAAAAACAATTCAATTTTATAACTATTCGAAAAATATAATTTTTGTTATAGCCGAGTTTCTAATCTTCGACCACAGTTAGACCAATAAGGCAAAACTTGCTGTTTTATTCAAATCTCAAGTCATGGAGTTAAAGGTTCAATGAGGTGATGATGAGGTAAGGATGCTTCTTAATTTATGGCTCAATATTCTTTTTTCCCAAAATTTCAACACCCTGTATTTAGAAGAGGATGCTTTTTCAACTATAAGTATATATTGAGAAACTGTCATTATTTTAACGACCTCGATCATTTTATGAAGTTTCTGCTTTCATGAATTGGGCCATTATTAGACTATATACTGTTTGTTTAATTATCGTCAGAATTGCTGTTGCGTACACGGTGAATGCCTATGATCTTAACTGAACTAAAGGGCTATGATCTTAACTGAACTGTGTGTATGTAAATGTATGTATGGTTCTCTGGTACAGCAACGCCCTAGTAATTTAAGGCTATTTGGGGGTCACTTCGTTACACAGTGATTGTCCCACACTACCAAAGAATAATATAACCTAACGGAGATTGTACTCCTTACCTCTATCTCCAAGCATATAGGCAATATTTTTACATAAATGATGAAATAATAGTGTAAAAGCTCAAATTATAATACATATTAAGATAGTCGAAATATAGGAGTTACAAATATTGCCACGCGTTTCGGTAAATTCGGTTTTACACACAACAAATCGGGGAATAAAAGTTTTATAATATGTGGCCGAGAAATTAATTATGAAAAAGACTAAAAGTCTCTCAATTACGTATGGAAGTTAAGCGATTTTTCTATTCATAAAGTTGTTTACAAAAGCTATTATGTTTTGATATTAATTTATTGCATAAGACAAAAAATACATGTGTTTACTTTGACTAGTACCAAACAGTTGAGAAGTCTTGGCAAAATTTAAAATATTAAAATGGTATTAGGACGATATATTGTTACATTAAATAAGTAAGTAACTATTACAAATAAGTATGAGTCTTGTCTGATGCAATGAATGGTACATTACACGATTTTATTACTTTATTTTGCTTTTTTTTTTATAATTGTAGAAAGTTTCTGTCAGTGAAGGAGTTCAAACGATGTATTACTACTATAAAGAAGATAGATAAATTGTTAATAGCCAATCGTGGAGAAATAGCATGTCGTGTTATAAAAACCGCTAAAAATTTAGGAATTCAAACTGTTGCTGTGTACAGTGATGCAGATCGTAAAGCTATGCATGTTTTAATGGTATTATTTGTAAAATAAATACGTTAATTTAATAATTATGCTTAACAAAGATAAATCTGTATCATCTCCGGTATAAATAACCACAGAAAAATATTAAAAGATTGAGCTAAGCCTCCGGTGAATCGATAGATAGTGAATTTTCAATTAACTAATCGATCCTGTTGATGGTTGAAACTTGCATTGAACCAGATTATCGAATTTGATCTATTTTGACCGAGTTGTGCCAGTTTAAAGTTAATGAGAAATTCCCGATTTACATTAAATACTGACTTGTTTTCATTTCGCGGACGAAATATTGGACAATATTCATTTTGGATCAAGTTATCAGAAGATATCCCTACATCGACTACATTAAGATATGAGTAGAAAATAAAAACTTTTAATATTTTATCACGATTAATACAGATTAAGTATTTTGTTGTTAAGAGCAGCGAAAACTCTTTTTTCCTCTGTGCCCCACCTTCTATTCTTTTAGTTTTCTTGGATTAATTGGGATTAATCTCTCTCTAATATTACATTTTAAGGGTTTTTAAAAATTTAAAATTCTTAATCAGTTACTTAAAAACTAGCGTAAATATGATTTTTAAACCAAAAATATATTTTTCCTTATAAATGTTGTGGAGATGCATACTTTATTAGTATGTTATTCGACATGAATGATTTTGAAAATTGAAGGAACACAATCTTGAAGGATTTTTTGATTTTCTTCTATCAACATTATTTTTATACGTATTGTACGGTTCATTTCTTGGTCTATATATATGTTACTTTAGTGACTTACAGCATGCGCGTATTCTGCGTATAATCGATTTACACTCGAGAAAAAAATAAATGGTTACAGAACTATGTGTTCGGTTAAACTTGAAAAGCAAAAGAAAAAAAAATTAAATGATTGAAATTGCCAACAGATAATACACATCCCATTAAAAAAAATTGATTCACTTATTATTATTAATTTTAAATATGTATTATAAAAAGAAATTTGTTAATTGTTTTAGGCAGACGAAGCATATAACATAGGACCGGCAAGCTCTTTAGAGAGCTATTTACGTTCGGATAAAATAATAGAAGTGGCAAAACGATCAAACAGTAAAGCAATTCATCCAGGATATGGATTTTTATCTGAAAATACTGAATTTGCAGATCAATGTCAATCTGAAAATATAATTTTTGTTGGCCCACCAGCATCGGCTATTCGAGATATGGGAATTAAAAGGTATCAAAACTTTCAAAAAGTTAATAAATCGAAAATTATTTTAATGTATATTTTAGTACATCAAAAGCAATAATGACTGAAGCTGGAGTTCCCGTCGTAAAAGGATATCACGGTGATGATCAAAGTACTGATCGTTTAATAGCAGAAGCCAGAAAAATAGGATTTCCAATAATGATTAAAGCTGTTCGCGGAGGTGGAGGAAAAGTATGTGTAATAATTGAAATTTAAATTTAATGATTTAATTAATTCATATTGCATGTTTTAAGGGAATGCGAATTGTGAACTCTGAATCTGAATTTATGGAATCATTAGAGTCAGCGAAAACAGAATCATATAAATTTTTTAATGATAAAAATGTATTACTTGAACAATATATTGATAGACCACGCCATGTAGAAGTTCAAGTTTTTGCTGATCAATATGGAAATGGTGTTTATTTATTTGAACGAGATTGTTCTGTACAAAGAAGGCATCAAAAAATTATAGAAGAAGCTCCTGCGGTTTGTATTTTATGAATTAAACCGATTTTTAAAAAGGAATAAAATGATAATTAATAAAAATTTAGCCGGGAATTTCGGAAGAATTACGCCGGGAGCTAGGAGAAGCTGCTGTTCGAGCAGCCAAATCAGTTAATTATGTTGGTGCAGGCACTGTTGAATTTATTTTAAATCGTCTAAATCATAGTTTTCATTTTATGGAGATGAATACTCGTTTACAAGTTGAACATCCAATTACTGAAATGATTACTGGTACATTGAAGTATATTAATCATTAATTTTAAGCGTTTGTATTAATGATATTATTTATTACCTTAGGCACAGATCTTGTCGAATGGCAATTAAGAATAGCTGCGGGTGAAAAATTACCTGTAACTCAAGATCAAATTATTTTAAATGGACATGCCTTTGAAGGTCGTATATACGCAGAAAATCCTTCTGATAACTTTATGCCCAGGCCTGGTCCTTTAACGTACTTAAGTACTCCTCGGCCTTCAAAAAACGTTCGAATAGAAACTGGTAAATAAAAATTACACTAGTTTTATAAATAATAGCTCACAACAAAGGAAAAGGGCGAATTTTTTATGGAAATGTATACTTATTTGAAATATTTTTGGGCATATATATATATATATATATATATATATATATATATATATATATATATATATATATATATATATATATATATATATATCCATAATTATTTTTAATAATGGAATTAATAATCGAATTTTCTTTTAGGTGTAAGACAAGGTGATGAAGTTTCGATATATTATGATCCTATGATTGCCAAACTAGTTGTATGGGGTGCAAATAGATCTGAAGCATTAGCGAAGTTCACAGAAATGTTAACAGAATATAATGTAAGCTATCACTTTTGACAGAGACGTTCATTTGAGACATATTAATTAGAGAATGATCCTTATTAGATTTAATTTTCGAAATATCTTCTTATTTAGAACTTTAATTTTGCAGATTGCAGGAGTAGATACAAATATAAACTTTTTATTAGACTTATGTCGTCATTCAGAGTTTATTGATGGAAAAGTTCATACAGGTTTTATTGATGATCATAAAGATAGCTTATTTCCAAAACGTAAACCAAACAATATCCTAATATCGAAATTAGCTCTGGCAGTATTATTACATGAAAAATATACCGAACAAAAGCGAGCTGTTAACGAAAATCAATCAAATAATCCATTCGTTATTGAAACTGGTTTTCGGGTAAATCATTCACTAGTTCGAAGTTTGAAATATTTCTTTAATGGTGGTATGTAAAAATTCCAGAAGCAACTTTCTCAAAATTTTTCTATAAATATTCTTTTTGAGGCAATTTGTGTATTATTTTCAGATCTAATTGAAATTAAAATTCGTTATATAACCCCCGAAAGTTATCAAATAAGTATCGATAATGGTAATACATGGATGTCAGTTAGTGGAATATTGGAAAATAAATTTGGAATTTATGAATTAAAGTATCAATGTGACGGTTTTATTAGTAGTTGTAAATATACAGTTATCGATGATTCGATTTGTATTTTTGATAAGGTTTGTTGAGAAATTTCAAATATGCTAAAAAAAGTCCCTGCAATTTTGAAAAAAAAGTAATAAATAAAATGTTTCTTTTAAGGATGGAAAATGGGAATTTATCAAAGAAAAACCTAATTATTTAGATAAACTTATAACAGGTTCAGATACTTCAAATACAAATATTGCAGTATCTCCAATGCCAGGTTTAATCGAAAAAATCAATGTTAAACCTGGTGATGAAGTTAAGGTCGGAGACTCTTTATTTGTATTGATTGCTATGAAAATGGAATATGCTGTAAAAGCAAACCGTAACGGTATCATTGCTAATGTTAATCACAAAGTTGGGGATAATGTTGAAAAGAATGCAGTAATTGTAGAATTTGAAACGGATGAAGAAGATTTAAAAGAAAAAATCAAGGCTTAATTAAATATAATTTTTATAAAAATAGTTTAATATGTATTTTCCTATTTAAATGTTTCGTTTTTTAATTATAAATAAAAGTTATATTTTAATTAGTGCATTTAAGGCTTAATTTTTCAGTCTTAATTTAAAAACTTCAGGTGGAATATGACTGAACGACTAGAAGATATTGATTATGCTGATGATCTTTGCATTATGTCACATAATATCAGTGACATTAAAGGCAAAATAAACGACCTAGTCGAAGAAGGTAACAAGCTGGGACTGAAAATCAACGAAGGAAAAACCAAAGAGTTGAGAATAAACAACGCCGACAACGAAGATCTTATCATTAAAAACCAACCCATAGAGCGTGTACGACAGTTTCAATACCTCGGAAGTATTGTTTCTGAAAATGGCGGCACTGATGAAGATGAGAACAAAGATTCAAAAAAGCCAAGGCAGCGTTTGAACAACTTCGACCCATCTGGAGCTCACACCAACTCAGAAGACACACTAAATTGAAAATATTCAAGACTAATGTTAAAAGTGTTCTTTTGTATGGATGTCAAACCTGGAAAGTCTCGCAAAGCATCACCAGGCAACTGCAAGTCTTTATCAACAGTTGTCTCAGACACATCCTCAACATTTATTGGCCCAACACGATTTCCAATGAAAACCTGCTGGACACCTGTCACCAAACTCCAGTAGGACACACCATCAAGCAACGCAAATATAGTTGGATTGGTCACACACTCAGGCGAAACAACAGCATTGCCAAAGAAGCACTTGAGTGGAACCCCCAAGGAAAAAGAAGGGTGGGCCATACCTGGCGAAGAACTCTGGATCAAGAAATTACTGAAGAAGGCAAATCCTGGGGAGAAGTGAAGTCCATGGCACAGAATCGAGTTCGTTGGCGAGCATTTGTTGAGGCCCTACGTTCCCCTCGGGATCATAGGACATAAATATATATAATTTAAAAACAAGTTTAAACAAAAAATTGACTGAGTTAATTGTTGAAATATACTGTATAGAAAGAGTTGAATATGTCAGTTTGAATTTTTAAATGCAATATAGCGGATATTGGGTACCTCACATGTTTTCCAATAAATATTACATTATACTTTTAAATCCACATTTCAATGAAAGCGTGTTTTCTAAAAATAAAATTTCTTCAAGTAAAGATTATCAGTAAATATCCGGGCAAGGTTAATTATTCTTTTAATAAATTAGGAAGATATAATAAGAAAATTAAAAAAATATCTAATCAAAACTTATTAAATAATGGTATAATTCAGCTTCGAGGTTAAAAGGGTGTCTTGTCGCAATGATATATTGCACAATTCAACTGATATTAATAGAATTTGTAAACAGTCAAGACAACATTTGTATGTCATTTACACTTGTCGTTATTTACCGGCCGCCTGCGTCACTGCTTCGTTCAATATTCGGTTTTCACCATTACATTGTTAGCTAATAAAACGATAACAATGCTAAATTTAATATTAGAAAATAGAAATAAATTGTTTAATAATACAATATTTAAATACTTAAATTAATAAATATTTATAGTTAAAATTTAAAATATTTCTTGAGATTCGGATATTAAATTTAAAGTGTGCAGTGGAATTACATTATTGATTTTTATTAAAAAACAGTAATGTCAATTATGTATTAAAAAATATTTATTTTAATATATTTTTTATTTTTGATTAATATTCTCTTCGATTTAACACGGATTTTCTTTAATTGTAAGTAACTTTATTTTATTTTATGTATTTCCTGTTTTAAAATATATCGAGAATTTCTTAAAAGTAAATTATTGCATTTTAAGCGTAGTTGATAGCTTAAATTAATTTTTTTTAAATAAAATCATAAATATTTTCAACGAGCTTAAGTAACCAGCGTTACTTAGGTTTTATGCGTAGTGAAGATAGCTTTCTTTAAATTAGGCGTACACAGTAAATTTTTCTGCTATTTTAAACGTTGAGTATATTTCATATTTCAAGAGCGAGAAAAAGGGAGACTATTTGATTTTGTGGTGATTAATTTAAAAGAATCTATTTATTTCGTACCCAAACGCAAGTGTAGCTGTTTCCCCTTTTACCTTATACTAAAATATTTACTAAAGAAGCAAAGGCAGTCTTTTGTAAAAAAGTTTTCTTAAAATTGAACGAATGTGATAATCAGAATTGGATTTAATAATACATACGTTTCGGCCTATATCTCCGTAATCATGCGCTTTTGGCCAAAAATGGTAATAGCCCTTATAGTAGAGAATTAAATTTCTTCTGTTGAATCTTTTTTGTTGAATAATGTTTTTTTTATCAATAACCGTTTACGACTTATACGACTATTACAATGACTTTTTGAGCTATATCTCTTCTAATAATTGATTAAACCATAGAATGTTCATAACTTAATTTTTAAATCTACAAATTTTACCTACTTGCGTTCAATTTTGAGCTACTACTGCAGATAATGGTGAATTGTTTCTTGCACTTAATAATAGAAATTATTTTTTACTTTAAACAGGTTCAGTATATTCAGTATCATATACTGAATTTAAATGTACAAAGTGCTTAAAAATTTGGAGGGTAGAAGTGCCGCTATTTTTAGAAAAACCGTTTCGACCTATATCTTCGTAAACGTGTAGGTACTTAAGGCCAAAAATGGTTTTAGATGGTCTGAACTTTAAATAAAATAAATTTAATTAAATTTAGGGGTGCAGATAAAACTTTATCACATTATTAACGCACTTCTGTGTTATCACACGTATATCGTTTGATAACGCATTAAAATTTTCTGGCGTGTTAAACCATTTTTAAACTGGTTAATCGAAAATATGCTTACGTCCAAATTTTCGGAGTCAATTTGTACATCAAGTACATTTTTTTGTTTTTTCATTGCCTGCAATTCTTCTTAAAGCATCGAATAATAATAACAATCTACAGCTGTATTTCCCTTCTAGTATAAAAAACATAAATACGCGAAATTCAGACCTCGTTAGATCATTGATTAAAAGAAATGTGTGTACGATAATTTGTTTGTAATCAATACAATAATTCCATTCATTGTGGTTAATTTTATAAAAACAAATCTGAAATCATAATTCTGAATAGTTCAACTATAAACACTTTGGTCGGATATTTATTATTTGTTATTTAGGTCATTAATGAATTGATTTTCCGTTTTATAAAAAAAGCCATACCCACCAACTATTATTTATATTTTGTACAATCCGAACAGGTATAAGAACAGATCATTTTTATGACTATTATACAAATATTATTTATTATATGACATTTTATATGGAAGTTATTAACAAAGCCCATTGTCCTTTTTCGAAACCCTCATAGTTGAAAAACACTTAAGGATGTATGAGAACGGCAGTGAGGGCACAAATTAAAAAAAAAATATTTTTTCAATTTTGATGATAAATTATATTTTAATTTGACGGTATAAGACGAAAAGTAAGAATAACATTTTTCGATATCTGGCGTAATTTTCAAAATATCGAAAATTTCGTTTAATTATAAGTTGAATGAAAATAAGATAAAAATAATTTGAACCCTAAATATATCCTGCTCTTACATCCCTTGTATGGACGGAGAAACTTGGTTTTTTTCTTTTCCATGCCATTGCTTATATGTTTACATTCTATTAAAAAGTTTTTTTTTAATTTGTTTTCATTCATTCTAAGTGAAAATTATCAAAAACTTTCAAAATATGTCGTTTTTTGAGATTCCTCTATAAGAGCCAATGTATTTCATATCGATTTCTTAAAAATTTGCACGGATACCTATGCGGAAATTTTGACCACATATTCTTTGAGTAAAAATATGCCTATAAAAAATGTTGAGCCTTTAAACCAAACATTGTTTTCATGCTCACACACCCTTAAATGTTACAGAATGTTTACAATAGAAGTTTCTAAAAAATTCGTTTCATTATAGATTTCATCTTTAAAATGTAAATGCTTATATCTACAAGCTATTACTCAATTCGCAGAACAATTCTCTTTATTTTCTGGGATACAAATTACCCTCAATTATTATTCGGAAAATCATTAATAACAGAGTAAATGAATTTTTATTTATTCGTTTATAACTAGGTACTATTTTTAATTTCACTAGTTTCGATTTCTATATGAAATCTTGTTCAGGTGTCTTAAAATAAGTGTAAATATATTGCACCGAAATGCATAAAAGTAAATAGCACTATACGAAATACTTAAAAACTATTTTATGTTTTATGATTAATTTTTCGGAAGTTGATTTTGATCATAGGACAAACTTCGGAAATAGTGATTTCGTATATCGTCTAAGTCTTAGAATTTCTATTATATTTCTTAATTCTTTCGTATGTAGGTAATATCTATACCTAATTATAATTTTTGAAATGAAGACATATGATCTATATTTTTAACCGACTTCAATTTCAAAAAAGGAGCAGGTTCTCAATTGGCTGTATTTTTTTTTTAATGTTTGTTACCTCAGAATTTTCGACTGGGTGAATCGATTTTGATGATTCTATTTTTATTTGAAAATTGGTGTTTCCCGTGTGGTCCCATTTCAATTTGATCCAGTTCTGACAATAGCATCCATGAGACAACCATAAAAGTCTTAAATTTTCATTAAGTATGTACGCGACAAATGGACGAATAACTCAATATCACGCCAACCGATTTCGATGAGTCTTTTTTTAATGACAAATTAGTTAATGTGCTTCCGATTCACTAAAAATCACAAAATAAAAAAAACCGACTTCGGAAAACCTATTCCAAAACAAATTAATATGCACTAAAACGTAAAAAATATAACAATAATATAATGTAGTTACAATTATTGTTATTTTTGGAGTCAGTGTCAGCTAAGTTAATGTAGCAAACTGTTTTGTCACAATTGTTTCCTTGGCTGACTCCGACTCCAAAAATAACAATAATTGTAACTACATTATATTATCGTTATTTTTTTACTTTTTAGTGCATATTAATTTGTTTTGGCACAGTTTTTATTTTGGTTTTTGAAGTCGGTTTTTTTTTGTTTTTTTATACTCGCTGCATTGTGTATGTGTAAACAGTCAATGGCTTCCTTGATGTAATTAATACTACAAAATAGTTCAATTACATTTTATTTTATCTAGCATTACATTTACTTATGTTTACTCATGAGGAGAGTACAAAAAAACCTGTATTTATACTAAAATGTCTTTTTTAATGCAAGAAAAATTGGTTCTAGGTTAAATTTATAAAGAATTGTAAGGAAAGGATGACTCCACACGAATTTTACACATTTTTTTCATAGTTCATTCCGGGTTTATCACTTCAGGATTCCTGCATAACACTCTTAGGAAGAGAAAAGATTGCAGTGTATTCGAATGAGAGTCACTTGGACCATAAGACCCATAGATAAAATAACATTAAAGTATTATGAGCGCCAAGGCAAGTTTAGACTTGTGGTTAAAATTGTTTGTACCTTATTTTCAACTTTGATGATGAATTTTGTTGATGAATGTGGACGAAAAATAAGCTTATAATTTTTCGATATCTGCCTTTGTTTTCGAAATATCGAAAGCTAAGTAATTAAACAAAATATTCAATTTTCGATATTTTGAAAACTAACAGATATCGAAAAATTTCATTCTTAATTTTCGTCTTATATCGTCAAGTTATATAATATAACTTAGCATCAAGATTGAAAAAATATATTTTTTTAAATTTGTGTCCCCACGGGTTTAACAACGGGTTATTTTGTTTTAAATTATTTGTCAAGGTTCTAACTTTAATTTAAATAGTTGTTTTTTAAGTCCCACGTGTAGTTTTGGAAAAATTTATGAAAATATATCATCCAACTACCATCTTCCCATTAAACTAATGTTAAATATATTCCTACTTTGTAAGTCATTTATTTATTATTTAAATAATCGGGCAACCGTCCTGAAATTTTCAACTTCATATAAATATGAAGTCGAACTCCATATAAAAAAAACAAGCCTTTTATACAAAATTGCCCTGGCGCTCGTATATACATCCTTAAAAATTAAAAAATTGTAGATCATTTTAAGACAATTTGAATTATTTTTCATGTCCTTTTACCAATATAAATTGTAATTGCTAGAACGATTTGCCGTTACTATATATAACACCGGATAGATATTACTCTAATAACAAAAACTTTTCAAATTAGAATTAAATTTAGTGTAGTTGTAACAAAAATTAAGATTAATATGATTTAGTTTTAAGAATGTAATTTTAATTGCCCTGCGAGAATTAAATTTCTTTATTAGCGCGGATGCATTAATTAACGCTACCTGAGAGGGTTGCTTTAACTAACACTCTTAGGATCTACGTTGTTTTTATTGAATAGGTAGAATAGGTAACCTGACTCCTTTTTACGCCATCATCAAGACAATACTACAAATTTGGGACTATTAATTAATTAAAGCGTATCCGTGAGGGTAGTGAGTTTTATTCACTCACCTCTACATATAAATATGTAGTATTGTTTAATCATTTTTATTCATTCATTCATTTCAAACAAAATTCATTTTGTTATTCTCCTGCTGTAATTTTTAACACCACCGCTACTAGAGAAACTGACGTTTAGAACGTTTTAGTAAAGCATAGTATTATTTTCAGTCGATATGAAAATTGAAATATGGCTTTCCAAATATAACTGTATTATCTCCGTTACTCTTAAGTATATATATATATATATGTTTTATTTTATTAAGTAGAGCCCATGTTGAATATTCGTCGGTATTTTAATAATACTTGACGATCACCCAAGGCTCCTCCAAAAATTATGTAATCACAATCACAGGATTGACTTCTGCGAAGTAGCGAAGAAGAAGATACGGAGTTCAGTAACCTGACTCCTTTTTACGCCATCATCAAGACAATACTACAAATTTGGGACTATTAATTAATTAAAGCGTATCCGTGAGGGTAGTGAGTTTTATTCACTCACCTCTACATATAAATATGTAGTATTGTTTAATCATTTTTATTCATTCATTCATTTCAAACAAAATTCATTTTGTTATTCTCCTGCTGTAATTTTTAACACCACCGCTACTAGAGAAACTGACGTTTAGAACGTTTTAGTAAAGCATAGTATTATTTTCAGTCGATATGAAAATTGAAATATGGCTTTCCAAATATAACTGTATTATCTCCGTTACTCTTAAGTATATATATATATATATGTTTTATTTTATTAAGTAGAGCCCATGTTGAATATTCGTCGGTATTTTAATAATACTTGACGATCACCCAAGGCTCCTCCAAAAATTATGTAATCACAATCACAGGATTGACTTCTGCGAAGTAGCGAAGAAGAAGATACGGAGTTCAGTAACCTGACTCCTTTTTACGCCATCATCAAGACAATACTACAAATTTGGGACTATTAATTAATTAAAGCGTATCCGTGAGGGTAGTGAATTTTATTCACTCACCTCTACATATAAATATGTAGTATTGTTTAATCATTTTTATTCATTCATTCATTTCAAACAAAATTCATTTTGTTATTCTCCTGCTGTAATTTTTAACACCACCGCTACTAGAGAAACTGACGTTTAGAACGTTTTAGTAAAGCATAGTATTATTTTCAGTCGATATGAAAATTGAAATATGGCTTTCCAAATATAACTGTATTATCTCCGTTACTCTTAAGTATATATATATATATGTTTTATTTTATTAAGTAGAGCCCATGTTGAATATTCGTCGGTATTTTAATAATACTTGACGATCACCCAAGGCTCCTCCAAAAATTATGTAATCACAATCACAGGATTGACTTCTGCGAAGTAGCGAAGAAGAAGATACGGAGTTCAGTGCTTTTATATACACAGACATTCAACATACTGCAAGCGCGAGTTTATTTAAAACTTGCATTTGTATAGAATCTATATTACTGCATGCTACCTACCTCTTATGTTTCACTTATTGAACTAGTAATAATAGCTGAGACGTCGACGAGTAAACTTTTTTTACCTCAGAACTTTAAAGAGGGCCAATTTATTGACTATTTTTATATAAAAAAAATTCGCTGAATACGAAGGTGATAAAAAAAATTTGTAAACCCTGGGCTTCATGGTTAAAAATTATGATTTTTAGCGGCAATATTCTTTGTTTTGAGGTTTTTTGACTTTTTAAAGAAAACGGTGCGTCGGACAAAAAAAAGTTAAGAGCAAAGAAATTAAGACTTTAGCAAAATACGTCGTTTAAGGTTAGTTGTGACTTTTTGTCTTTGATCATTCAATTGTTTTAAACAAAAAAAAAACAGGCTCAAATTTAACAATTTCTTTTTGATTTTTTTTTTCTGCTTTAAAAAAGTCGCATAGATATCTTATTTTAGTCAAAATTTTGTATTTTGTTCATAGAATACACAGTTTTTTTAATTAACAAATTTGATTATAAGGGATTTACGTTTTTTTGGGACATTTTTTGAATTTCTCACTCCGACTGAGCATAAATATTAATAAGAACCAACAATTGTATAAGGTCTTGCTACTCACACCCCCTCACCCATCGCACGGAGAATAAATGGCTTATAAACAAATTGAATTTGTTGACTCAAAGAAAAATCATATCAAATGTCCTAAGCGAATCAAATGGATGTCCTAAACGAATGAAATGGAAAAAATTTTCCTTACGAAGGCAATATTTTCGTCTTGAATAATAGAAATATCAGAAATGAATTATGCTAATTCCTTTCACACTAGCGTTTAATAAAATCACTCTCGTGATAAAAACCTTATCTACTTATCAAAACTTAATATTTTGTTTAGTCGAACGCTATATTAAATTTCACTATATACAATTTTAATATGTCATGATCCCAAACCGTTAAGAAACAGGTATTTAAAAATTCTGGGGCTTCCGTAGTGTTGTTTTACATCAATACCAAATTATTTCAAGCAAATTAAGATATAATGGTCCGGGAGCGGACTGCAAAATCACTTGACCCATCGGTAACCAGCTCAAACTTTGTAATAAAGTGACAATCAAAGTCTTAAAAACAATGGACTATGGCAACTCTATCAAACCGGTTGCAAATGAAGAAGGGGCAATAACAGAATTCGTAAATTTACTCATACCATGTTAACAGGTTGCCTAATTTTTGCAACCAATTTGGTCTGGCAACCTATTATTTCTTGAAAAGATACATTGAAAGCTATAACTTCACGTAAAAATTATCCGTTTACCTTATGGGTTAAGTTGGTACCCCAAAAAGCGCCAACAAAAACAAAAGTTTCTATACTTTATCGACCAAGTTGATCTGGCAACCTATCATTACTTGAAAAGGTAGATTAAAAGCTATAATTTCACGTGAAAATTACCCGTTTACCCCATGGGTCAAGTTGGTATCCCAAAAAGCGTCATCAAAAACAAAGGTTTCCATACTTTATCGACCAAGTTGATCTGGCAACCTATCATTACTTGAAAAGGTGGATTGAAAGCTATAATTTCACGTGATAATTACCCGGTTACCTTCTAGGTTAAGTTGGTATCCTAATTTTACATTACAAATTGTCCCCTCCTTCATTTTTGCAACCGATCTGGTAGGGTTGCCAAAGCCCATTGTTTTTACGAGTTTAATTGCCGCTTTATTACAAAGTTTGAGTCGGGTACCAACGAATCAAGTGATTTTGCAGTCCGCTCCCGGACCACAGTATCAAACCTCAAAAAAAGATTTATTCGTTATTTCAGCTTTCCCAAATGATTTTATCTGATAAAAACTAATTGTATTATATTGAATAGTTTAGGATCAAGTCAAGAATAAGCAACTTATTCCATCGGCTATAAAATCGTAATGTTAACTCCCCTGAGATGTTTTTATTTACTTAATCATCTTGAGATAATAAATACACACACACAAAAAAAAAAAAAACATAACAAAAAATAAATTTATGGGTCAAACATTTATAACCTTCTTCGCATACGCATAGACCTTTTCTATTATTTATTATTCACAAATTTTAGTAACACCTTAATATAACACTCTTAAAATGTGTTTATTTTTTGTCGTCAGGTAAATTTATTCCGAAATATACACATTCACAATTTGTAATACAGAGATTGCAGGTAAAAATTTATCATTTTATCTCTAAGTAAATACATTTGATTTGAATTATTTAGTATACAAAAATTCTCGCTCTTTTTGGATTTTAAACGTCAAGAAAGAAGAAAGGTCAATCTTATATGGAGGGACGAACTGCTTGTGGTACTGAAAGACATATTAGGTACGACCGATTACTTCGCTTAAAAAGGTCTGTACAGACAAAATCGTTGCGGATAATACAGAACACTATAGCTAGCCAAAAGATACACTGAACGATGGGGCCTACCAGTGCATGACGATTATTCCAGGAGCTGTAACAGTGAGGAGGAAACAGTGTGTCTCATCTTACCTGTTACTGTCTTGCCATGAGGAAATGGACTGATTTGGGTCAGCCTTTCTTTGAAAATCTCTTCGATCTGAAATTCGTTTAAGTCAGAACATTGGGGTAGTGGAACCATACGAAATTGTTATTTCGTATAATTGTTCCTGTGAAATCTAGGCATTCTTCGAGACAAAAATTTCCAATGAATCCAATAAAAGTGGTTGAATGAATACAAATTGAATGAACAAGCGCACAAAAGCTAGATTTTTGCTAACAATTAGGTACTGTCTAAACTATTCGATTTACAAAAAAAATGTTTCAAACAAAAAATGTTTGCGTATTTATAAAGAGCAACTTTCTAATTTAAAGCCTTCGTCTAATGTTTGTCAGTTATGAATCAGATTGACGTTTTAATTGAACCTGAAAACTTAGATCGAATTCGATGGCGATATAAGATGTGTCCCTTTCAAACTAATATTTTTCTTCGAAACATTTTTTTCGATTTAATTTATTTTTCGAATTTCAAGAATAAGTCACTTTTAAAAAGCACCCTGTAAATGGTATGAGTATAAAGAGCGGTAAATACTTTTTCCCGGAGCGGCTATATAGCTAGATCGGGCTCTGAATATAACATCATATTCCTATAAAACTTAATACTAGACTCCTACATTATAAATATGATAATTGATAAATGATAATACAATAACTTTTAGCTGATAACCTTAACTATTAACATAGATATAATTATTAAAATGCGTTGTTATTAACATTATTATATACCTTCTGAATTATTTTATCTACATTTAATTGAAATATTTTTTTAATGTAAATGATTAATAGTTTTATCATTTAATTTTTCATGTCTACATTATTTTTACACGAGTGAGTGTGAGAAAACGAATAACTGTTGGATAATCTTGAATAGGGAATTTGCATGCTTTTTATACCATGCATATGAAATATACCAAGGTATTCTAAGTTTAGTCCCAAGTTTGTAACGCTTAAAAATATTGATGCTACCAACAAAATTTTGGTATAGGTGTTCATAAAATCACCTAATTGGTCCATTTCCGGTTGTTTGTCTGTCTGTCACCTGTCATTCTGTCAATTATTATAGCGTGCTTAGGACGTAGAAAGTGAGGTCGAGTAACATAGGTCAATGAGCAAATAACAAATGAGCAACATAGGTCAATTGGATCTTGGGTCCGTAGGACCCATCTTGTAAACCGTTAGAGATAGAACAAAAGTTTAAATGTAAAAAATGTTTCTCATAAAAAAATTAACAACTTTTGTTTGAAACATTTTTTCATAAATCACTGTTTAACCGTGAGAGTACAATTTATGCGCAAATTGTATAGAATGTATTATATGGGAATATCAGTTATGTATTATGGCATATACATATATGTGTACATGCATGTATGTGACAGAGTAATCAACACTGTCTATACATGGTATTTCAACAATTAACTCAGTCAATTGTCTGTTTTCATTTTTTTGCTTTAATAAAACTTATTCATGTAACAAACAGCAAATAAAAATTATTTTTCGAATAACTAAGGTTTTTGTATACTTATGTGGTATTTTTATTCATTTTGGTGCTTTGCAATTTATTTGGACTAGTTTTTCGGCTCTAGTGGCTAAATTAATATGCCCTTTTTGCTGCGTTTTGACAGTAACTTTTTGGCATGCAATTGCATTTCATGGATCTCGTGTTGATTTTCCAAATGCGAGAACTTTGTTTTTAATGCCGCCAGAGAGTGTAGAATGGGTCTCGACATGTTTACGATGTCCCAATGTCCTTTGCTCAACAAAATATGACACGAAACGACGAATAATATTGTCGGGCGATGCCTGTTGGCCACCATATTTTCGATGATATGCACGTTGAGTTAACACAACTGAACGGCTGTACAGCGTCACTATTTCGGCGTTTAGTTTTGTACTATAGTTTAAATTGTACTGAATTGACGTTTCAAAAACAGGTCTAATCAACTTGACAATCGCGATCGGTTGACAAATGCAAAAGGTATTCAATGTTTACATACCGGCATAAAATGTATTTTTGTTTTTATACACCCTGTATAAAAACTTGTACAACCTGTATAAAAATATGTAAACCCTGTATAAAAACATGAACATCCTGTATAAAAACATGTGTATACCCTATTATACCCTATTATACATGAAACCAATTTTTGGTTTGGAATTTGATGAAACTTGGTGGATGGGGTATAATTTTGATCCAAAAAGTATAAATATCAGGTTAATTTAATGAGATATCGCAATATTTTGATTGATCTATCACAATTAATCTAGAGGATAAGTGAGGGCTATAACCTGATAGTCTTTGTTTTTAAAGGATAAATTGTTTTCTATATGTAGCCAACTTAAGTGGACACCCTTCAGATTAAAATTTTTAGTTTGCTTAGAAAATTTTATAGTGTACTGTAAAATTGCAGGGTGCTGTCGGATCAACCTTAAATTAAATATCAATGCAACATTTTAACTCCTTAATTCCTATATAATTTGCATACCATTTTGTTATACAATTAACGTGAACCACATTTTTACAATGAAAAGGCGGGTACAAATAAAGTAATATATTTTCGAGCATAAAAAAGACATTTATTTCATTATTTTATTTATATGCTAGGATTAAGTAACATTCAAATATTGTCAAAAGCAATAATGTATATTGGTATTAACAATGATAAGACATGAAAAATCTATTCTTATATGTATTTAATTATATTTACCTAAATCAGTCATATATTTTTATTTCAAATGATAACAATAAAATTTTGTGACCAAATTATAACTATTAAATTTATTAACAACCAATATTGAATTGATGAATGTGATTACTGTTGTATAAAATAATGGCTAAGGTATGTTCAAAACAGCTACATTTTTTAAGTATATAATTAATAATAATTGTTATTAAAGATTTAAAGTCAATAAATTGTGTGTAAGTTTGGAAAGGTTGAGAAAATTTAAAAAGTAGTATTTCATTATCTAATTGTCAGAAATTGTTAAGTAAAAGCATGCGTTGCTACTAATTGGAAACATTTTATTTTGCTAATATATAATCCACTTCACTTAGTGAAAACATTAATTGAATTCCGCGATATGGATTTGATTTTCTTATTTCAATATTAATAATTATTACGAGTATACGAAATATACATAGTATATTAAGTTTAGTTCCATGTTTGTAACGCTTAAAAATATTGATGCTACGAAAAAATTTTTGGTATAGGTGTTCATAGAATCACCTTATTAGTCCATTTCCGGTTGTCTGTCCGTCTGTCTGCTTGTCTGTCAACACGATAACTCAAAAACGAAAAGAGATATCAAGCTAAAATTTTTATAGCGTACTTAGAATGTAAAAAGTGAGGTCGAGTTCGTAAATTAGCAACATAGGTCAACTGGGTCTTGAGTCCGTAGGATCCACCTTGTAACCCGTTATAGATAGAACAAAAGTTTAAATGTAGAAAATGTTTTTTTTATAAAAAAATAACAATTTTTGTTTGAAACATTTTCTTGTAAACATCATTGTTTGCCCACAAGGGCGCTAATTATGTGCAAATTTTATAATATGTATTAGTATGGGAATATCAGTTATGTGTGTGTGGCTATTTAAGTGGATATCTTTCTTTATTTACGTGACGTTAAAAAACAAACGATTGCTTCATCAACACTGTATACATGGTATTTCTATAATTAACTCAGTTTACTGAAGGGCGTGACATGCTAAAACTTTCGTTTCTTTTAAGATTCACATAATATGGAAATATTTATTATTAAAAAATGAAATCATCAAACAACAAATGTAAATCAATATTTTTATCTATTTATATTATAGATTTTTTAAATTTTATGGTTCTGGTCATTCTGAAGAATAGTCGATCCCCAATCTAAAGAATTTCATAAAATAATAGTTTTTTCGTTAATGCTTTTTTCAGCCTTTTATCTAGAAACATTAGAATTTTTAAGAGAGAAATAAAATTTTTGTGTACCAAGCTGTTTACAGTAATCTTTTAGTCCAGTGCACATACGGAATGACCCAAATGTTTTGACACTATAGTGTCAGATTTTTTATTCATTCATTCATTCAATTTTATCTATTCATTCAAATTGGATGATTTTAATGTCGTTGGACTTGCCTGCATTTTATCTTTAACCCCATGAATGTCAAAGTACACGCTAGGATTGATAGAAAAAATTTATTCGTGTTCGAAGCCAAAAATTTTTTCGTGAGTTTCTTAATTTTGTTACAGTTTTTTGCATATAGTTTTTTAATAGTGCATCTTCTTTTTCAAGAGATATAATGATGAAATTTTTAGAGCGTGCTTAGGACGTAAAAAGAGAGCTCGAGTTCGAAAATGAGCAACATAGGTAACAAATATTTCTTATAAAAAAATAAACAACTTTTGTTTGAGACATTTTTTCGTAAACATCACTGTTTACCCGTAAGGGCGCAAATTAGGACAAACACAAAGTGTTACAGAAAGAAATTCACGAAAAAATTTTTGACTTTTAAACACGAATAACTTTTTTTCTACCTTTCGTGGCGCGGATAAAACACAGGCAAGTTCAACGACATCAAAATTATCATATTTGAATGAATAAAACTCAAAATATGGGCCAAAACATAAAAAAGTCATTTTCCAAGATGGCGGTGGAAGGGGTAATTTTCCAAATACGCGAAATTAGATTTGAGGTCTCCAAACACAACCCCCTATTGAATGAATGAATAAAAAAAATCTGTTGTTAAAGCTTTTAGGTCATCCCTCTACGATTTACGTTATTGCACTGGGCCATTTTAGTAAATTGAATAACTACTTTATAGGATTTTGTCAGCAAATACTATTACTTACTATAGTTCAAAGTTTTAAATTACGAAAAAAAAAGAATTATTTTCGTAATATAAGTAAATTATAATTTGTATTAATGAATACAAATTGAACGTCCCTGTTCATTTTATCATATTTGCTTATTGTGATTACAGATTGCAAATAGTAATCAAATTAAAAAAAAAAAAAAAAAAAAAAAAAAAAAACTTTATAGGAAGAACGTACGATTCTTTAATTTGATTAAATAATTGATTTCTACGTTTTTTATAAGTTCCAAGATTTATGTATACCTATTTAATACGGGTTTGCCACAAACTGCATAAAACGTTGATATAAATTAACAACAAACTTGATTAATTAGCTTTAGACAAGGTTGGGCAAGGGTTGCTATACCAGGACGGCAAACCATGGCCTGTTAAACTATTGTTGGTCCAGCACCTGCAGTTGGGAATAGCATCTGCATATTGTTAAAGACGTATATTTGTAAAAAAAAGCTCTATACCATCTTTAAATTTTAAATAATGGTTCTTACTCAGGTCAGTTTTATCTTATAGTTCAGTCTATCTAAGTAAGTAGTTTATACAAAGTGGTTATTTCTCGAAAAAACTGAATGGATTTCTTTGCTTTTAAAACAATATTTACTTTATTTTACTTAGCATATCAACAGTTATCAGAAATTAATCAATAATAATAAATATTTCTTATCGTTTAAATGAGACAATTAGGAAATTAAAGAAATTTTATGTATAAGAAAAAAAAAGATGCAAATGACCTACACTATAGATTATTATTATATTCAAGACCTTTAGTACTACAGTCTAAAATGTTTAACTTTTACCCACGCCACGGCAGTATGTAAGCCACGGTGTCGCTTTCTTATCTATTTTGTGCATAATCAGTCGACAATACAATATTATTTGGTAAAAAACAATGCAAGCCTTGTAAAATTAAATTGCTTTTCCTATCACTATAATTTGATATATTAAATTAAATGAATCTTAAATTGAAAATTTAAATAAAAAATTTTATTTACATTTTAACATACGAATAAGAACTAACATATATAAATTCTAAAAATCTAACAGAAAAAATGAAGTCTTCTTGCTCATGGCTTCTTTTTCAAAAGGTGGATTTAGAATAAAATTGTAGTTTTTATTGTCCTTGTAATTACTATTATTTTTGGCAGTGCATTATTAACCCAGCGTGGATTTACTGCAAAATTTGTACAGAAGGTTTTTACGATAAAAATAAGTCGTGGAGTGGTGTGACCCTTGAGGCCCACATGAATAGCTTCCCAGTATAATAAAGAGTTATAAAAAATAAAAATAAATTTTTCAAAATTTTTTTGAAAACGACTCGACCGAAACTTATGAAATTCTTTACGGATCATATTGCCGGTAATACGCTTCGATCAACACCTCAACGTACGCACACACACACATACATCTTCTCCAAATTGGTGTTAATGCCTGATCCTAACCATGAAACGTTAATCATATATTGAAAATTTTGATTTCGAAAATCGGTCCCATTACAAATTCCTATATTGGGGAGTTAAAAAGTACAATTTGTTTAAAAAAAAAGGATCTCCGCTGCGTTGGTGATATAGTCAAACTCAAGTAAATGCGTAACATTATTTTTATCTATACATTAAGGAAACATGATCCCAATAAACTTTTAGTTAAAAGTTTATAAAATTGAATTTCCAGAACCTCATATATTTCGAGCAGCTCAGTGAAATGCATCCATGAGTTTAGAGGGTGGAGTATGGCAGCAAAACTTGGTATGCTCATTAATGCACCAATTCACTAGACTGCTATCTGTATTGTCTGGATGGGCATTGGCGATATTTGAACCTATTTTCACAAATCGTCTGCTGTGAAAGATTTAGTTGCCGAAATTTTCTAAAACCCACCTGCCTTTCGGTTTCACAGTGGGAAGTCTACCATACGTATTTTAATAGTTGTACCCTTACTTGAGTATCTATGTCTTTTTTACGTGAAAGATACCATACATTTATCTATCATAACCGTGAGGCTCGACTCCAAAGCACGGGTCCATAGCATTTGTGTACTATGAGACTAGTTCGGTATTGACTTTTTATACAAGTGCTAAAAATTTATTTAATTTACTTTGTGATTCGCTAGAATAGTAAGTATGCTAACAAGCCACCAATCAAGGTTGCATGTATTTAGCATATGTATGAAAAATATTTTTGTTTTTCTACTATTGTGAAAATCAATAACGAATTGAAACATTTCCTAAGCAAAACGTATTACAAAGTTTCTTGTCGAATATATAAGGAATGTTTGTATGAAAATAATTTTTTAACAAATAATATTTAAATTTAAAATTAATGGTTTGAGAAATTCGTGGTTTACAATCATTTACTATATCTACATAATTTTGTCTACATTTTTATTAGAAACATTCTTGTAATTAGAATTTTTTCAATATTGTTTCAGGCAAAAATGGAAGCATCTGAACGTATATCACCTGACAAAGTAATGTTTTCGGATTCACCACCACATTCTGGGAAACACTCAAATGATGACAGCACTTTGAGTGTATCATGGTCAGATCATAGATCGCGTTACAATCGTAGCCAATCTGTTACGGATGTTGATCATGATGAATATTCACCGGCAGAAATTCGTCGGATACGAGAACGCTTAGTACGACAACATGCACCACCTCAACCATCACAGTTACGTTTGTTTACCAGAAAACAAAAATTAACTTTAACATCATTAGCATTGGTAGATTTTATGAGTTTTTGTTCAATGTCAATAATGGCACCATTCTTCCCACGAGAGGCATCACAAAAAGGGATGAATGATTTAACATCGGGTTTTGTATTTAGTTTTTATGCTTTTATTATGTTTATATCGTCACCAGTATTTGGTAAAATTGTAAGTACCATTATGTTTTGTTATTCAAATTTGGAATGTGTCGATTAAGTAACTTTTCGTGAAAGTTTAAGATGTTGTTAGTAAGAAAAAAGCTGAACTGTTCAGATAAAGCCGTCGTTATGAAAGCGAAAAATATTCTTGGTCCAAGATAAAATTTCTTCCATCACGAAAGCTTTTTTAGGTTTTGCTAATAAATAGTTTACTTCTCAAATCATGTTTTTTTAATAGATTAGAAACTTTATATTCTCAAAAGCACAAAAGTTTTCGAAAAAATAACATTAAATTTTTCAAGAAATATAATATGAAATTTAAAAACTTCCCTCACTTTTAAATTAGAAAATATTAGAGGCCTTATGTTAGAGGCTTTAAATACCAGTACGCCTTTCAGATAGACTCTCAAATATATCCTTGATAAAATAAGTTGTCAAAATTTACACCTAGATCCTAGAGCTGACAAGTCCACCCTGGATCGAAAAATTATTTTTTGGCCCATTCTAAATATTATAAAATCAAAAAATAATATGAAACCATAAACTTTATATTTCATTAATGTTTTAGTTACCTAGAGTAGGCGCAAAAGTATTGTTTATGTCTGGCATGTTTTTAGCTGGAATTTGTAATTTAATTTTTGGGTAAGTTCAATCAAATTTCTTAACAGAAAAATAGAAAAGAAAATCACCTTAAAATTGAATACCACAAAATTTCAATACATAACTTCTGAGTGCGAACTAACACCTAGTAAAACATCTAAGTAGCAGACCATACTATAGATAGCACAAAAATATTATTAAAAAATATAATTTTGGGAAACTGTATGTATTTTGAACCTCAACATCGAATCTTCGAAGTTGTTAAACGAAAATGTGGAAAAAATATTTGAATAACTGGTGGAGAGAATATTTGAAGAAAGAATAATTATTCTTAAGTCTTAATTAGTCTTGGAAACTCTGATAAAGTCTTAGGAGCTCTGAATAACTCAACAAGAATTTTTTAACGTTTTTGGACTGTCTTAGTCAGAGTTATACAGGCTTATTAAGTCTGAATTAGACAGTCCGAAAACTTTGAAAAATTCAGAGTGATAGTTCCAAGTTATTAAGACTTATTCTTTCTTCAAAAATGTTTTCCCACCAGGGATGGACAATTCCGGCATTTAAAAACAGTACCACTAGGTACACATTTGATTCCGAATAGATCCCGAATTCCGATGATTGTTTTGAGGGATATCCGTTTTAACTTTGAATTACTTTCCAGACTTTTAGAATTTATTGACAACTATGATCTCTTTGCAACTTGTTGTTTTGTAATACGAGGTATGGAAGCTCTTGGTGCAAGTGCTTATTCAACTGCAAGTTACGTCTTTGTAGTAAATACATTTCCAAATTCCATTGGATCTGTTTTAGTAAGTATATCGAAAATTTATCCTCGATAGAAATATATTAATGTTACCATTATCATTTTAGGGTATTTTAGAAACGTTCGTAGGCTTAGGTATGAGTACAGGTCCTGCAATTGGTGGTCTACTGTATTCGGTATGCATATGTGTTAATAAAATTATATATTACAAAGATTGTGGCTAGATAAATGACTGAAATCGTTGTTTTAACTGAAATTCTGAAAGGATTTGATGTAAAAGATAATATAATCAAACAGCCTCTTACAACTAAAATCAATTTATCTTATTATCCTGAAAAAAATTTTAAAAAGTTACTTGTATTGCCTGTCTCATTCTTAGCCTCAATCTCAATTTGGGTCACTTTTGTGGAAAGACTTAGAAGAAATTTCTCCCCATAATGTCTCAGAAGTAAATTTAGGACCCCGAGTAACCACCTAACGCCCTCAATTTTGCCATCCTTCAGTTTTGCAACTTTTTCTTCCCACTTTCTCCCACTTACATCGGACCCTGAGTATCTTAGACGTAAATCTGTAGTAGCAATATTGGTCTTAATTAAGACTCAATTCAATTCAGTATTCAGATTCTGAAGCCAGAAATTTAGCCACAATTTTATAAATATATGCTTATTGCGTACTCTTTTTATTATATGTTATTTTCTAGGTAGCTAGGCGGTTTTGGATTACCATTCTATGTTTTGGGCATTTTAATGGTTGCTGTTGTGCCCATAAATTTTTATCTATTACCATCAGCAGATGAATGTAATATGGGCAGTAAAACAAGCTCAATATTTGATCTACTAAAATTACCATCAGTTCTAGTCACTGGTTTTGTTGTGATAATTGTTTCCAATACTTGGGGATTTTTAGATCCAACATTAGAGCCACATTTACGTGGGGTAAATATTTATTTATTTGTACAAACCAACGAACAAACATTGCAAGTTAAATAAAAGCTTGTAAAAAGAACTTCAATCTTGTATTAAATTTTGATTAAATATTTTACAGCTTCATCTGTCTCCCGAAAAAATTGGTTTAATATTTTTATTATTTTCCGCATTATACGGAATTTCATCTCCCGCATGGGGTTGGTTAGCTGATAAATGTAATAACCATTGGTCAATGATGGTAATAGGATTGTTATTATGTACAAGCGGATTGTTACTGTTAGGTCCATCGCCATATCTTTCACCATTCTTAGATCGGTAAAAAATGTTTGTAAGCCTCCTGCACGTTATATGATTTTGACATCTTTCAATTATGTAAAATCTAAAATTGTCGATTTACTCACTAATCTGCATATAGAAAAAATTAGTCCCAAAGTTAAGGACTTGAGCCGATTAGCTATTCTCAAAACTTTAAAAAGCTATATCATATTCAATGTAATTCTAATTCGAATTTATTCCAACTAAAGTCATTCGTTTTTTGGAAGTTAAAACCATCCAATGTGCACGATTTCTATTTACATGCTATTGTTTTCTGAGTTAATCTTTGAATTTCATTCCAGGTCAATTTGGTTAGATTTAATTGGCTTATCCATATTAGGTATATCAGTAGCTTTAACGTTGCTACCAACATTTCAAAGAGTGTTATCTAGTGCAGTGTAAGTTATTTTCTTTTACAAAGCTCCCTTTAAACCCGATGGAAAATGACTCTTGGCATCTTTGTTGGATAAGATCCAAAGATACATTGATTAAAGTCGTTTTCCATTATATTTGAAAATGAGATATTCAACAATTTTTTTTATAAAAATATCAATAATTGATTTAAAATTTTATAGTGAAGGTGGATTTCCAGACTCATTGTCAACTTGTAGTCTTGTGGCGGGACTCTGGTCATGTATGTATGCATTGGGTGAAGTTTTAGGTCCCGCTTTAGGAGGGATATTATTAGAACATGTTGGTTTTCCTATGGCTGCCACAATTCAAGCTTTAATGAGCTTCACCTTGGTAAGCCCTTTATATTCGTAAGACAATGTTCATGAATTTAATATTTTCTATCTTATTTCAGGCAATTTTAACTTTATTATACTTTACACTAAAGTCAGTATTTACAAAACGTGATAATTCTTCTGATAGTGGAATAAGTGGTTCATGGAAAAGCTCTCTAAGTGATGATGAAATGATGAATGAGAAACAACCTTTATTGAGTGGTGTAAAAAAGGGTCAAACAGAAAGTTTAATTTATACAAATGAAAAGGAAATTTATAATAATATGAGGAGTTTATATTACGTGAGTATATTCAAACTAGACTACTTAGGCTTACATTCATGTCGTAATACCTCTCAGACATTCTTATTTGGAGGGGCTTAACAGATATTTCTTAAACATTTATTATATGATCAAAATAATTGGATGATTTCCTGATCGTGCGGATTTAGCAGGACCGCAACGAGGGTACATAGCGCCGGTGGCAAGTATTTTGGTTGCGCCTTATATATATCGGGATAGGCTCTAACGATTTTGATGAAAATTCGTATACTGATATTATTTAACATAAGAGTAAAGGCTAAAAGGGGAGAGGTGCCATTATCATGTAATTTTACCTTAAAGATTCTGTCCAATAAGATCGGATCAAATTTGCCTGTGTTATTAAAAAAATAGAATTTTTTTTACTTTATGACGTCATCAGAATCCAAAAAATTTAATTTTGCTCTGTCAAATCCAAATTTTATCCAATTTTGATAAACCAAGTATGTAATCCTACTAAAATTGGGCATTGATTTTCAAACTTATGATCAAAATTAACCTAGCTGTAATAGATTTTCAGAATTTGGAGTCCTGGTCCGAAAAACTGGCAACATGAAAAGAATGACCCAAAATTAGTGTGTTTTAAAAAAAATTCCAATAAGATCGAATCAAATTTGCCTATTTTATCACAAAAATCGAATTTTTTTTACTTTATAACGTCATCAAAATCCAAAAAATTTAGTTTTGCTCTGTCAAATCTAAATTTTATCCAATTTTGATAAACCAAGTATGTAATCCTACTAAAATTGGACTATATTTTTCAAATTTGTGATCAAAATTAATCTAGCTCTAATAGGTTTCCAGAATGTTCTTGGTACCGGATTTAAGCACATAAGGCCGGTGGCGGGTGCCTCCTTTGCCACACCCTAGTTACGTACCTGCTCTTTAGTTGCGTTAGGATGCTGGAATTTTTGTTTTAGTACTTTTGTTTAGCTTCGAGATATCGTTCTTTGTTTACGATTTTAGGTGATATCTCAAAAACCCGACGTCCAATCGACAAAGAGGTTGACACTGGGCCTTTAATTGATTTTCTCCCAGATATCGCCTTTATAAATTCGTCCCCTTTCAAAATAATCCGAGGATACAAAAAAGAACTATTAATAAAATAAATAAGGGGGGGGGGGGGGGGTTTGTACGTAACGTTTGCGTTGAATTTTTACGTTACGGTACTAAAGTCCAGTTTTTACGTTACTAAAGTTCAATATGCATTTTAATTTACTTTGTATCTAAATTCTTATTGTTTTAGGGACAAGAAAGTGACGAGGTAACCGACGTAAGAAAAATGATGAGTATCACAGCTGGAGGAGCATGTGAATTATAAAATAAAATAAAAACATTGAAATAGTGAAAATTTTCATAAATTATATTTATGAATAGCATTTCTTGATTAGAATTTTTTTTAAATGTTAAAAAGTACGAGACGTTAAAATGCTACAACATGTTACACTTTACACAGTACATTACAGAATTTTATGTTATATAATGATACGCTTAAAGATTATATTTAAAATTAAATGCTTTCATACTTTGTATTTATAAAACACCAAAAAACGTAATAAACGGTTATATTTTAAATAATCAACATATTTTGTGTATTTAATTTTATAAGAATATGGTTGGCCGCCCATTAAAGATTTCTGGTGAACCAAACATAATAGATATTTGAAATTTGGTATTAAACCACAACTTGGGATAAATCCGCCTAAAATATTTTCAGATTTATGACACTTCCGTTTATACCGGAAGTGGACCCTAAAATCGTTATTTCAAATGGAATGCCCTATTTATTTTTACACAACTCGCTTAAGTCAATAATAAAAGAATAATTACAATGAAATTTTTTATTTATTTAGAAATTATGTGCATTTCTCAATTATATAAATGTTAGATTTTATCCATCACTAATGATATCGCACAAAAAATAATCTTTCATCACATTTTCTAATTCTCATGTAATTTTTTTTTTTTATTATATATTGTGCTTGCAAAAATAACACCACAAATAATTCTGCAAAAATAGTTGGGGTGAAGATAGTCGACTAAAAGTATAACAAAACAAGTGAAAACAAACAATTGACTGAGTTAATTGTTGAAATACCATGTATAGGCAGTGTTGATAACTCTGTCACATTTCACATACATACATATCTGACATATTTAACTGATATTCTCATATAATGCGCAAGTGTTGATGCGCAATCGTTTGTTTTTTTTTGACGTCATGTAAATAACAAAAGATATTCACTTTGATATTCCTATATTAATACATACTATAAAATTTGTACCTAATTAACGCCCTCGTGGGTAAACAGTGATGTTTACAAAAAAATGTTTCAAACAAAAGTTGTTTATTTTTTTGTAAGGAACATTTTTTACATTTAAACTTTTATTCTATCTCTAACGGTTTACAAGATGGGTACTACGGACCCATGACCCAATTGACCCATGTTGCTCATTTACGAACTTGACCTCACTTTTTACGTCCTAAGCACGCTGTAAAAATTTCAGCTTGATATCTCTTTTCGTTTTTGAGTAATCGTGACCACAGACGGACGGACGGACGGACGGACAACCGGAAATGGATTAATTAGGTGATTTTATGAACACCTATACCAAATTTTTTTTTGTAGCATCAATATTTTTAGGCGTTACAAACTTGGGACTAAACTTATAATACTATGTATATTTCATATATACATGGTATAAAAATCGATTACTTTATAATAATAAAAGAAAAATTTATTTATAATCAATTTCAGAAAGGGAATAACATAATTTCTTACTAAAAATTCAGTGAAAAAGAAAAGTTTATTTGTTGTTGCACAGTATAATTAATCCATTTTATTTGTAGTAAATCATTTTAGAAATAATATCGGAGCAAAGTTTTTGACCCTGCAATAGAAAATAAATACATTTTAAATAGAGCGATTTTCTTTATAGCTAAGCCTAGGTTTTTAACGCGCATTGATTGAAATACACGTTTGTTACAGTTATGTAAATATAGTGTTAAATGGAGTAATAAAATGCAATGAAGCCAAGGTCTTTGCGAAAAGCTCTAACACAATATATTTCCAAAAAGCACGTTTGACCCATCGTTTGACTTTAGCTTAATTGAAATTTGTTGGTTCAATAATAAGGTATGAAACAAAAAATTCTATACATAAACTTCGAAAAGCGTTTGCCACTTTTCAATTATTTTTTTCAAAATGAATTCTTTCTTATTGGCTTTTGTAAAATTTGTTTCTTTATCTTAGAACTTTTCGACTGTGAACTCTCATTACTTTCCTTATTAAAGCATTTCCAACATGGTATTTGCAGTTCCTATGCTAAAGATAAGGTAAATTTTTTTCGGCAGAATTTAACGAGAAAATAAATATAAGAACTTAATAGGGTTTACAATTAAATCCCAAAGTTTTAAAAATTTTAACAGTTTAAAATACGAGATAATTATGCTTACATTCCCAATTTTGACCAATTTACTTCAAAATTAAAATCTCGAAAATTCTGTCGAAAATTTTTTTCAATTCTGTCGAAGAATTCTGTCACAAACTTTGCAGCTGATTATATCTCGTGATCTAAACGACCAAGAGCTCTGCAACTTCGGGATCTCACAGCTTACATTACTCTGAGTCAGTGGAAAAAAATTGGCCAATCTGTCGACAAGAGCATTCATGCTGGAAATACTTTATGCCAAGTTGTGAAAACTTAAAAAATTTAAACTAATATTTTAGAAAATACTTACGCCAGAATACTCCGTACTTCGAACCTCAACCCTATATACGGTATTTGGAAAAAGTCTAATCGGTATATCAAAAATAATCAATAAATTTGAATTGATGCACTGGCTTATACTGCAAAGTGTGTCACTTTCTTTTTCATCTATTAACTTTAACACTATATTACTTCCAATATCAACTTTGTCTTTCAGTGTAAAACCAACGACAAACTTAGGATCATGAAGTCTCCACTTAAATTTTATCGTTTTATTCATAAAGAAAAAATCATTAAACGACACTTGAATTTCCTTAGAAGATTTACTACATCTAGGCCTCTCAAAAAGGTTTTTATTTAATGCTAACTCTTTACAAATAGATTTAACATCACTATACGTTAGCAAATCACTATTAACTGGTCCCAGTACAAATTCTTTAAGAGTCATTGATGAAAAACGTATTAATGTAAGGGCTCGACCTAAAACAGAACGTTGATTTTCTGGTGTGAAAGGTAATTTCTTTTCTAAAACATTCAGCTTTTGACCATGAAACAATTGCTTGAAATAATTTGGATTCAAAAACTTCTAATGTGTCACGTTCTAAAACAAGAATTAAAGTATTCAAATCGATATCAGTAAAACAATCAGCAACCAATGCATCCGTTGTATTTTTATCAATCTTCTCTAAACACATTAATTCTAATTGTGGTAAATCAAATAAACGAGCATACGATAAACAAAAGAAAGCATTATCGATAGCTAAATTTTTTTCCAAGAAATCGATACATTGATTTTCTAGTACCTGTACATCGTACTTTTTTGCTGCATATAAAGTGCTTAACACTGTTTTTGAATCAACTTGTACCTCGTTCGAATAAAAATAATGCAGTAATGCCAAAAAAGCACACGGCTCAACATCAGGTATTTCAATTTCTGTTGATTTTGTTGCTAAACCACCAAAAAACATCGCTTCAAATACCGTACTCTTAACAGACAGAATAAGTTTATGTGCTGGAAATATCTGTTTTTCTCTTCCAACGATAAAATTGATATCGGCAAATTTTTTTTTATTCAACACATTTCGTTCAAAACGTTCTTCGCCACTAAGTTGATTATCTTAGAAGTGAACACAACTATGTTTTGTAACGAACTATATTTTATTCTGTTGGTACATACATTTTTATATAAGAACATTCTATCTTACAAAATTACGTCATATGTATTACCATACTATTGATAATAGAACCAATAAGTAATAATAGATGGCATCACATGTATTATATTTTGTTACTTATTTCAACATTCCCACTTAACAAAATAAAACTATTATTAATTATCTGCAAAAACTTTGCATTGACTTTTTGGTTCTATTTACTTAAACCTAACATTTCAATAAATTTATAGTGCTTGACTGCACTTAATCCTTTTGTAAATAAATCAGCTGGCATTTCTGACGTTGGCAAATATTCCAAACGAATAATATTATTATTTATATGTTGTCTAAAAAAATGAAAACGAATATCAATGTGTTTTGATCTTTTATGTAAACAGTTATTATTTGCCAATTTCTGTGCTGACTGATTATCATTAAAAATAGTTATTACATAATATTCTTTAGTTATTTCATATTGTAAATTTCTTAAATATATGGCCTCTTTACAACTATCAGCTATACTCATGTATTCTGCCTCTGTGCTTGATAAAGCGACAGTAACCTGCTTCCTAGTTTCCCATGATACAGCTCCTCCACATAAGGTAAAGAAAAAACCTGTATATGAACGTCTATCTAATACATTGCTAGCCCAATCGGCATCAACATAGGCTTGTATTTTAGAATTACCATTAGCAGTATATCTGAGGCAGAAACTTTTAGTTGAATTTAAATATTTTAAAATTCTTTTAGCATAAGCCCAATGTTCATTACTGTAACAATTGTTAAATTGACTTAAATAATTAACCGCAAAAACTATATCTGGCCTGGTAAGTACTGCCAAATACATCAAACAACCAATCAACTGTTGATAAGGTAATTGAGTGTTACAGTGTTCACTTTTATTTAAATTCAACTTAGCTTCAATAGGTGTATGTGTAACTTTACAATTCTGAATATTGAATTTTTGTGACAATTTTTCAATATATTGTTCTTGATCCAAAGTTACACTACCATTTTCTTTATCTACATGAATTCTCATGCCTAAACATTGTTTAACACTACCTAAATCTTTTATTTTAAATATAGACGACAAATCTTTCTTAATTTTGTCAGTTTCTGATACATTATTTGAGAAAATTAAGAAATCGTCAACATATAGAGCAATAAATATTTTAATTGAATTATTTATTTTAATATATAAACATGGTTCAACTTGAGACCTTTTAAAACCTACTGATTCTAAAAAACTATCTACTCTTTGGTACCAGGCTCTTGAAGATTGCTTTAAACCATAGATGGCCTTTTTTAATTTAAGTACTTTATTATTATCATTACATTCAAAACCTATTGGCATTTTCATATAAACTGTTTCTTTTAAAAAACCATTTAAGAAAGCAGTCTTCACGTCTAGATGAGTTACATCAAGATTCATCTGAGCCGCCAAAGCTAAAAATAATTTTTAATGATGAATGTCTTAACACAGGTGAAAAAGTTTCATCAAAGTCAATACCTGGCTTTTGAAGAAAGCCTTTTGCAACTAACCTCGCACGATGTGTTATATTATTATCACTATCTATCTTGCGTTTGAACACCCATTTGCATGGCACAACTGTATTATTCACTGGTGAGTCCACAACTTCCCAGGCTTCATTTTCTTCAAATGAATTTAATTCATCGTTCATAGCCTGTATCCACTGAGCACTTTCTGGTCCATTTATAGCATCTTCAAGAGTTATATCACCACATTCAATTTCACTACTTGCACTAGTAAAACAGTATCGTTTCGGTTTTTTATGCACACGGCGTACTCTAGACACTATAGGAAGATTCACTTGTTGCTCTTGTTGTACTGGAAGATTCACTTGCTGCTCATGCTGTTCTGGAAGATTCTGTTGCTCTTGCTGCTCTGTAACTGTAGTAGAAGATTGAGATTCTGGTTTTACCTCCACCTTTGATGCATCATCGTGGTTTCCCACTGCTTCTGATATTTCTGTTTTCATAACAAAATCTTGCTGAGATTCGGTTATGTTTATAGGCATTTCTGTAGCTGTGGAACCATTCCCCTCCTCAATCACGACGATATCTCTACTAGTTGTTATAGAGTTATTGTTGGGATTGTATACTCTATAGCCTTTTACATTATCTGAATAGCCGACTAAGATACATTGGGTTGCTTTTTTATCCCACTTAAGTCTCTTCTCTTTCGGTATGTGGACCATTATTTTACTGCCGAATATGCGTAAATGACTAACATCTGGCTTATTTCCTGTCCACACTTCAAATGGTGTTCTATTGCCTAGACCTGATGCTATTGACCTGTTTCTTAAATACACTGCAGTATTCACTGCCTCTGCCCAAAAACGTTTGGTTAAACATGCATCGAACAATAGACATTTGGCCTTTTCTACGATTGTACGATTTAGCCGTTCACTCATTCCATTTTGTTCAGGAGTATATGGGTTTGTCTTTTGGTGCAATATTCCTGCTTCTTTTAAAAAATTGTCAAATTGCTTATTGCAAAATTCCGACCCATTATCAGTCCTAAAAATTTTTATTTTTTTACCTGTTTGATTCTCTGCCATATTTTTAAATGCTTTAAAATTATTTAGTACTTCATCTTTTGTTTTTAAAAAATAAACAAAGATCATTTTGCTTTTATCGTCCACAAACAATAGAAAATATTTAGATTTTCCAATTGATTCAGTTTCCATGGGACCACAAATATCTGCATGTACAGTCTGAAGAAACTCTTCACTTCTGTTACCAATATGTGTAAATGGTAATCTTGATTGTTTTCCTTCGCAACATACTACACAGTTTGTTTTGTTTACTTGGGATTTATCTGTATATGACATTCCTGTTACTGCACCATCTCTCATTTTTTCAAGATCGGTGCTATTTAAATGCGCAAATCTACGATGCCATATACGTCCGGATACTGGTGTAAACAAACAGTCTACTTGTTTTACATTTAACTTGTAAACACCATCCATACAGTCTGCTGTTGCGATCAGTTCGTTTCTTTGGTTATAAATCAGGCAACGATTGTCATTAAAAATTACCTTATTTCTCTTCTTAATAAGTTGACTCACTGAAAGTAAGTTTGTAGCAAGGTTTGGCACGTATAACACTTCTGTGACAGGTATATCATATTCTGTGTTGTTAACTATTGTTGTTATTTGTGTATCACCACAACAATTCACAGAAATCATTGATTTGTCAGCAATGACAATCTCGTCAACAAGTGGCTGATTTGACACATTTTTAAGCCATTGTTTTCTTGCTGTCATATGCATGCTGGCGCCTGAATCAATGTACCAATCTGTAGTTTTAAATTTACTGCTTAGAAAAATAGCGCTAAATGCATTTGATTGATTTTTCTTTTCTGTAAATTTACACTGATTTTTGTAATGCCCTTCCTTTTTACATCTATAGCATTTAATGTTTGATTTTGACGTTTCTGGCGTACTGACGTTAGCTATGTTTGCATTTCTATTCATTCGGTTTCCTTCATATTTCTTGGGCTGCCATTTTTTGCCAGCAAATGCGCTCTGGGTACTTCCGCTGTTGATTTCATTTGAATCATCCATATCTATAAGCTTCGACTTGATTGAATCAGCCGTTATATCTATACCGGAATGTTCAATGGCCATGATCATCGGTGAGAATTTCTCGGGTAATCCTGCTAAAAGTAGCGACCCAACCCACTCTTCATTTATTGTGAAACCAGTATTATTCAATCGCTGGCTTGTTTCCACTATTGCGGTCACATATTGTGCCATGGACACGCAATTTTCACGTCGTATTGAAATCAGATTTCGCAATAATCCAATTCTTCTAGTAAAACCGTTATCATCAAACATTTTTCGTAGCTTCGCCCATAGTCCTGATGCCGTTGTTTCATTTTTAATATGCACGTATAAACCTGGTTCTATTGTAAGAATAATTTTTGCACGTGCTTTGGCATCGGTTGCCTCATCATTTTGTCTCAAACATTTTTCCATGCCTTCTAGAACGAGAAAGTTTTCAACTGCAAACGCCCATTCTTCATAATTTTCTCTTCCTTTGAGTTTCGTAATACTTGTTATCACGTTTCCCGACATGTTTTCACTTTGAAATTTTCCAACAAAATTTTAGCCAAAATTTTAACACAAATGGATTTATTTAGAAAATTTAAAATGAATTAACACTATTTAAAAATATTTTACTGGAAGATGTATGAAATATTTTAAGATTTCTTTTAATTATGAACATGTGGATTACTTTTTATATAACGCAGTACTTGAACACGTGAGGCCCATAACCTCTTAGAAGTGAACACAACTATGTTTTGTAACGAACTATATTTTATTCTGTTGGTACATACATTTTTATATAAGAACATTCTATCTTACAAAATTACGTCATATGTATTACCATACTATTGATAATAGAACCAATAAGTAATAATAGATGGCATCACATGTATTATATTTTGTTACTTATTTCAACAGATTATTTGGCAATTCTTTCACAACCGTTGATTTATCAGATGAATTAATGTTTGTTATATCCATTCTTAAATAAAATTTGTTAATAATAATTCACAAAGCATCGTATTTTACAAGGCATAAAGTCAATATCTATTACTGCGGAATACCTATTAGTGCAAGATTAGATAAATTTTTTGATAAAAACTTTTTAACAATAGATGTGATAATGAAATCAGGTGGAGTTATTTTTTTTCAATAATAACACAAACTACAAAAACCATATACATGTAATAAATATGTAGTATCCTACCCTTAGATCATATATTTTACTGCCTAACGCAACGTATACGAACAACGTATACGAAAAGAGAGAATTAACAAAGGCAACAATTCAATATTATAAAGCTGACAAAGAAACATAATAACAGAGTATGGTATTCAATGCGCATGATCGTATTGACGGAAGTCAGCTGCTTCAATAGTTACTGTTTGTTTAATTAATTCTGTATTAAAGTTCTAAAAAATGGTTAGATAGTGTTTTATTTGCAAGGAATATTTTAGAGTAGACATGTATCATAGATTAGCAAAGTTTAATTATTAAATAATATTTATTAAATGGCATCTATTATGTTGTAAATATGAGGCAGGATATTATATTGTATATTAATTGACATGTGCATTAATAACCATGCTCTCTCATTTATTGTCCTTCTTAGTCATCTTTGAGAGGTGATCCTCACTCTGTTGCCAGTTCCATAGTAAATATTCAAAGGTCCGATCGATGGTCCATTTCTGGCCGAAGCCGATTAATCGATTACCGCCATAACCTTCGGTCGAAGGCTTAAAAGCAAACTTTTGTACAAGATTGGCTACAAGCTATATTGACTACGAAGGTTTATATTGACTGTATAATATAGAAAGATAATTTTTATCATCTTTAGAAATCGAAGGTGTTTTTTTTGACCGAAGTTGGCCGAAGCCGAAGCCTCAGAAAATATTTTAGAAAATTACTTTACTTATATTTTTAAGTAAATGATAATTTTTTCTAAGCAAATTAAGTAAATTTTATTTTTAACAACTTAAATTGCTAAATTACATCAAACAAGTGAAAACAAACAATTGACTGAGTTAATTGTTGAAATACCATGTATAGTCAGTGTTGATTTCTTTATGACATTGCACATACAAACATGTGACACATACATAACTGATAATCAAGTATGTATAGTACATATTATAAAATTTCCGCCTAATTGGCGCCCTCACGGGTAAACAGTGATGTTTACGAAAAAATGATTCAAACAAAAGTTGTTTAATTTTTGATAAGGAACATTTTTTACATTTAAACTTTTGTTCTATCTCTAACGGTTTACAAGATGGGTCCTACGGATCCAAGACCCAATTGACCTATGATACTCATTTACGAACTTGACCTCACTTTTTACGTCCTGAGTACGCTGTAAAAATTTCAGCTCGATATCTTTTCTCGTTTTTGAGTTATCGTGTCCACAGACGGACGGACGGACAACCGAGAATGGGCTAATTAGGTGATTTTATGAACACCTATGACAAAATTTTTTTCCTAGCATCATTATTTTTAAGCGTTACAAACTTGGGAGTAAACTTAATATACTATGTATATTTCATATATGCATGGTATAAAAAGGCATTCAAACAATTAACTAAATTTAACTGTGCCTGCCTGTCTGTCGTTAGTCCGCCTGACATCACGATTACTAAAAAACGAAAAGAGATATCAAGCTGAAATTTTTATAGCGTACTTAAGAAATATTGGGTCTTGGGTCCGTGGGACTAATCTTGTTAAACAACTTTTGTTTGAAACATTTTTTCGTAAACATGACTGTTTACCCGTGAGGAGAGAAATTAAGCGTAAATTGTATAATATGTATTATATGGGAATATCAGTTATATATGTGTGACATGTATGTATGAGTAATGTGACAGAGTAATCAACATTGTCTATACATGGTATTTCAATAATTAACTCAGTCAATTGTTTGTTTTCACTTGTTTTTTATAAAAACTAATAAGTATATAGGTAATTAACAACAAGTTATTTTTAAATAAATTTTTCCTTATAAATCTATATTTAGTTTGCTGTAGTAAACTTAACCAGTTAAATGTTACATATTTAATAAAAATTATTTATATCATGAATTATTATCAAATGGTATTTGGTGGAGTTATATTAATTTTAAATGTTAAAAATATACAATCAGAATGTGAACAAATTATTGAAAATCATAAATTTATAGCCAAATGTTATGATTCGGATTTAAGAGAGGTAAATGCGTTGCAACAAAAGGTCAGTAGTACTGCTTTCAAAAATTAATTTTCAAGAAATACTTTTTAAAAGACAATCTTTTATTTTTTACTGTACGTCATTTATGTAATTCGCTTCGAAAACCTATGCAGAATTAGTATCCAGCAACGACGTATATATTTGGTGGTGCGAGGGTGAGACAGCAAGGGGTGTGACATTCATATTCTCACCTGTACCGCGCAAAAACGTCGCCATGGAGCTAGATAAACTTATTTTTGCATACAGGATCATCTTTTTCAACATGATTCGTGGTGGAATATTTCACACGTAAAATTTCAGCATGGGCTTGTGGTCTACTAATTAGGTGATTTTATGATCACATATACCAATATTTTGTTTGTACCATCAATATTTCCTGATATATTTGGTATAAACAAGGTATAAAAGTTGAGTACACCACTGTTTCAGGTTCATGTTATTATACTCTGTATGCATTTAGAAAATAATAGACCGAAAAAAATTTCTGTAATAGTCTCCCATTTTTGAACGCAACGGCTATAAACTTCGGAGCTCAGCCAACTCCAGCAAAGACGATAAACTCAACCCAACCAACTCGTAATTACAACAATACTCCGAGTCTGTAAAATTTTCGGTTTATTTTTTCGGTCTAATTTTTCCGGGTCTATTTTTTCCAATTACCACTCTGTATATATGAAATATATGAAAGCTATAATTAGTCTTAGTTACAAGTTTGTAACGTTATAAAAACACCTAATTAATCCATTTCCGATTGTTCGCCTACCAGCCCGTTCGTAACTCAAAAGAGAGATCAAAATGATAAATAGCGTGCTCAGGACGTAAAAATGTTAGTTTCAGTACGTAAACGAGCAACATACGTCATAGAGTTGAACTCAGAAGAGTAACAGATAGAATAAAAGTATATATTAATGTAAAAAGTGATCCCTATGAAAAAATAAACAACTTTTGTTTGAAACATTTTTCGTAAATATAATTGTTATTTGTTTTTCCATGAGTGAATTTTCATACAACAAAAAAAGGCAGCAGGAAGGCCGTCCCATTATTCTAGCGATAAATATTTTTTATTTTTATACTTATCTATATTTATAAAAAATAATGTAAGCACTAATATTCAACACTGTTTGGGTATTTCATCAATTAACTCAATCAATTGTTTATTTAATTTTGTTTTTAGCTTGATTAATTAATTATTTCTTGCACTAAATTACATATAACGCACTTATTAAACATTTCTATTTTTCTAAGTAATTTTTTTTTATTGTTTATAGGATTTATACAGCGAATTGCGAGTAATCGATGGTACTTTAGAAAAACTAAGAAAAAATGCCTTCGAATATCCACGATTAACAACATTAAAATTAATTGAGAATGGTATCGAAAATATAGAATCTAGAGCATTTAGTAACATACCATCCTTGATTTATTTGGATTTAAGTAAAAATCAATTAGAATCATTACCTTCAAGAATGTTTGAAAGTAACGCCCAATTACGTATTTTAAACATGAGTCGAAATTCAATCTGTAATATAGAACATGATACATTCATACGATCGTCTAATTTAATTAAATTAAATCTTCAAAATAATCTATTAACCAGCATAAAAAAATATATAATTGAACCGTTAACACAACTAGAATACTTAAATTTAGG
Organism: Chrysoperla carnea; assembly: GCF_905475395.1. Classification (NCBI taxonomy): domain Eukaryota; kingdom Metazoa; phylum Arthropoda; class Insecta; order Neuroptera; family Chrysopidae; genus Chrysoperla; species Chrysoperla carnea. Next base: position 86,292,859 of record NC_058337.1, read on the forward strand.
TTATAATCGAATTAAAGATATTGAGCCGAATACGTTTATAGAAAATATTAATTTAAAAAAAATTTATTTAAACAATAATCCATTAAAAGATTTAAAAGCAGATACTTTTGTACTAAATAGTTCGAAAGTTAATCCACGCCTCAAATCACAATCAACTTCAGCTGCAATATATGAATTAAATTTAAATAGATGTGAGCTTACAACTTTAAAAAATCATTATTTTATTCATTTACACCGCTTAAAAACTTTATTTATTGGTTATAACAAAATATCCAATTTTGAATCAAATGACATTTTTAAAGAAAATACGCTTTTAGTGAATTTATTTTTATATGGCAATAATATTGAAGTGTTACCCCCAAATTTATTTCGATTTTTACGTAATCTACAAATTTTATCATTAGAGGATAATCAAATAACTGATTTATCAACAGACTTATTTAAAAATTCGAGAGAATCAAAATTAACAAACTTACATTTAAGCAATAATAGAATTTCCAAATTAAATCCACAAATGTTTAAATATTTAACATCACTCAAAGAATTGTCTTTAACAGGAAATCCAATTACACATATCGAACCCGGTTCGTTCGATAATTTGATTCATTTAAGCACATTGACATTAAATCAAAATTCGTTAAAAGAACTTACATCAAACATGTTTTCAAAACTGATTGAGTTGAATAAATTAAGAATCAGTGATAACGGTGTTACAAATATCGAACCTGGAGCATTTAACAGTTTCCATGGTGAATATCCCGATGAAACTTCACATATTTTAAACTTAGATCTGTCGAAAAATAATTTAACGCATTTATCTTATAGTATGTTCGCTCCTTTAACTCGCTTACTAACACTAGATCTCACGTTTTCGTCAGTAAAAACAATGGACCTTAATGTGTTCGAACCTATGGGAGATACTTTGCAAACACTAGATTTAAGCGGAAATCAAATTGAGGAATTAAATTTAGGGATTTTTGATTGTTTAGAAAATGTAAATTTCTTAGGATTGAATCGAAATTTATTAAAAACACTCCCTGGTGAATTATTTAAAAATATGGTGTTTTTAGAAAGCTTAGGCTTATCTGAAAATATGTTAAAAACTATACCCATGACTCAATTGTTTAACATTCCACGATTGTTGGAAGTAAAATTAGATCAGAATCAGTTAATTAATTTACCACCTGAGGTTTTTGAAGGTGAAGATTGTAAAGTGAAACGGCTACACGTTTATGGGAATAAATTAACATATTTAGATAAAAAATTTTTAGAACGTTCTCAGATAAAGCATATTCGATTTGGTGGAAATCCATGGCAATGTGCATGTTTAAATGAAATAATGAATGATGTTTATCGTTTGAATGTACAAATAATAAACCCAGAATTTTATTTTGATGGAGGTAATCCGGCGTGTGTTGTCACAAAGAATAATACTTGTATTCGAGAAACATATTTGGCAGAAGATTTGTTTAAAAGATATCAGTCTGTTAAACATTTAAAATATTTTAATGTTGGTTTTTTTACATGGTACACGTAAAACAATACTTGTAAGGGTGGGGGAGTTTTAAATAAAATCTAAGCCTTATAAACTAACGGCTGGTTACTAATGGAACGCTAACATCAAATCCGAATTGAACATATCGAACTTAAGGCTGTTTTCTCGGTGTAAGCATAGTGTCGGAAAATTCTTTAGCGACGTTGGGCATTTTTTGGCAAGGAAAAATGTTTTTATAGCAGTATATCTGTAGCTATACAGCTGACGTATTGTGTAACATTAGCGCTGCGTATATAACTGCATATAAAAAAGAGTAAAATTAAAAAAAAAAATATATTTAAAAAATCAAAAAAACCGAGTTAAATTTAAACTGAAAAGAAAAAAACAAGTCCAGGAGTTTACATAGCGATTTTAACAGTCAGGGCCCATTAAAATCTACACCGGCTCGAATATTTCCTTATAATAGGTCCCAACGGTTCAAGTCGCTATGTAATCTGCTGGACTTGTCTTTTTCTTTTCAGTTTATATTTAACTCAGTTGGGTTTTTTCATTTTTAAATAATTTTTTTTTATAATTCTAGAAAAAACCTAACCCTAGGCAACAGATATTTTCAAAAAATTAACTGAACATTTCGATTTATTTCAAATTTTATTTTAGAAATTTGGCCATAAATATATCAGATGTTAAACCCTGTAATAAAATTTATTTTATATACCTAACTATTTTACTATTTTAATAAGTTCTCAAAATTAGATATGTATAATTAATAAATATACTCAATCGTTAATGGTACCTACATTTGGATCGAAAAAATTATATTTTCAATTCATTTCTATTTAATTCCGATTCATTTAGACAGGAATTTTATTATAAAGTAGTTTAATAGTTTAACTTGAGATTTGTTTTCATTTTACAATTGATTTTTATTTAACTGTTTGTTATTTTTATTGTTTATAAAAGAATTTTTAATAAAATTATTATATACTCTATGTCACAAAACCTGCACAGATTTTATCATTTTAAGTGATACAGCTATAACATACACATGTATAGTAATATCAGTTAGAATGGAAAAACATGTACAGATTTTGTGACGAAGATACATGTATTATAACACCATTATTTATTTTAACAATATTTTTTCCTATATAGATCCGACAAAATCCGTTATTTACAGAATTCCGTTTAAAACATGCTCCTGAACGTAAAAGTACAGGTTGCCGGTGGATAACCCGGTAGGATATTGTTTAAACTATTTTTTATAAAACAAATAAGTAATATTGACCGAATCGCTTCAGATTTTCGAAAGTATTTTCTAGAATTTGTCTTCGTTTTCCGAGAATGTTTCACAACGCCACTAGTTGAATTTAAATACAAATTTTCAACTTCTTATCTTATATAGTTTTGGAGAAAATAGATAACAAAATTTTGTCCTAATTTGCGCTCCACGAGTAAATAGTGATGTTTATTAAAAATTATTTCAAATAAAAGTTGTTAATTTTCTTATAAGGAATAACTTTTACATTTAAACTTTTGTTCTAACGCTAACGGTTTACAAGATGGGTACTTTTTCATTTAATTGAATGAGCAAAAATACACCATTTTAAAATTGACATAGCTCGGTCAATTTTGAAGCTAGAATAATAAAAAGAAGCTAAAATAAAAAACTATGGAAAATTTCAAAGATGAAAAACTTTTTTCCTTTTAGGTATTTAGTTTCATTGCACTAATGAATGACGGCCTTTTCTTACCCAATTATGTAGGTAAATATTTAAAACATACCTACCTACTTTACAAATTTTAACGTAAATAATTTTTAACATATAATTTTCTATTTTTTTTTCAAAAAGCACTAGGCTGCCAAATCATATTTTCAAAATTCGGAGATCATACCACTAAAACCGAAAATTACATTTTTTGTATTCTTAAATAGGCGAAGGAAGAATTACTCTGATTCATTTTTTTTCACCGAGTCTCTCTCGAAAATCGGAGACTCGGTGCAAAACCACAGATTTGACAGCCTTAAAAAGTAGATACATTAAGCTAAGGCTTTAAGTATATTAAAAAATGAATCAAAAATATTTACCCCATTTCTCTTGATTTCATGTTGTGGAATGATTGTAGTGGTTGGGATATGTGTCAGGCGTCATGATATAGGTTCCGTTAAGTTGTACCTGTAGTCCTGTACGCTTCTACGAATATTATATGAATATTGATTCGATTGTGTTTCCACAAATTTTCCACGGAGCCCTTTGAGAGAGTGTGTAACTCACACTTGATCGGTTATTTTTGACAATTTTATCGGAATCAAACGGTTTTTCACGAACAATATTATTGAATTGGTGGCCAATTTTTATTGGCTACTATATCAACGTGTGATTGGTTTATATGTAAATAATCCGGCAGATTTGTACGATTTCTGTCATCAGGTTATGTTGACGTTTTATTCGACGTTAACCTTAGTACAAATTCGTAAAAATTTCCAAAATTCAATTACGATAAATGAATTAAAATATTAATTCATTTTTTTTTCTAATTGATATAATAAAAAAGAAACGTAATCAATTGGGGGTTATACATATTATCTTAATAATATGCAACGTATTATTAAATCGCTCTTGTATTTTTACTTATAAAATCCAGATTTTTTTTTAATAGATTATGTTTTTCAATATAATAACGTTAGTATGAAATATATTTTTGTTTCCAACAATAATTTTCAATTTTATATCTTTATATTTTTTAGAGGAATGAATTTTAAATTCCCAATTTTTATAATTTTATCAATTTTATTGATGCAATCTGTGCCACATGAAGGTGCAAAAGGTAATAAAAAAACCAAATCGGTAACAACACATTTAGATGCAAAATGGAATGCAACACCGATTGTATTGGAAGTAGCCGAATATCTTGCCGATGAAAATATCGATTCGTTTTGGAACTTTGTTGATGCAATCTGTAATTTAGAAAAACCCTTAGTGGAAATAGGTATTTATACAATTTTGGAAATATTTTACGACTTTATCTAATATGATTATTGAATTTTTTCTAGAAAATGATAAAGAGCGGTATGAAGTAGTTATTTCTGTAGCATCAAAATTTTTATCTGGACCCGAAATATCCCTATTGAAATTCGGATTATCGTTACATATTTACTCTCCCAAAGTAGAAATGTTTGATCAGATGGCAAAAGAAAGAAATTTACCAGAATGTGATACGGTAGCTGACATTGGAGGAAAATTAGCTTGTGGTGTTGAAGAAATGAATACGATTATTAAACAAGTAAAAATGTTTTTTAATAGATGCACAAAAACTTAGTTTCAAATAACTTTTAGTTGAAATTGTTTCATTTGGTAATTTTTAACGCAGAGCTTTTAATTTACATTCAATCTATTTTACGAAATTTATTTGCGCAATATTTGGGTAAAAAATCAGTACTGTCTCAAAATTTATGGAAACGGAAACCTAGTCAAACTATATTTAGAAATAGGCGAATATTCATGAAATTTAAATTTGATTCAAATATTTTTTTTCCGTAACTTTATTGGTTGGACATTTCAACTAAATCTTTATTTTAGTAATTAATATCTTTTTAATAACTAAAAATTAATTAATAAAAGTACAAATTCAGTGAGGGCATTTAAAAATTTCTAAAACGAAAATACAAATTTTTATACGGACGTGACATCATAGTACGGGCTTGTCAAATTTGTTGACATCCTGTATGATATTAATTACTTACATTTTATATGGTATTTCATTAAACTATACAATTCTACGGCTTTTTATTAGAAAACTTAATAATAACGAGTGTAAATTCTGTGTTGTAAATTCATTTTTTTAAGTGTAAATTATACATTGATACATTGAACTGTCACAAATTGACAGATCACGTACTTATACGTCATCAACAGAGAGCGCCAAAAAACTGCGTTTAAATATCTCAAAATTATAATGTATTTTAAATATTTTTTTACACTTAAATACAGCATTTTTAAGCAGTATTTACATTTTTTACTTTATTATAACGGTGTAAACAATGAATTAAAAATATAAAAAAAATACATGAATATTCCCTATTATTATTAACGTAACTTTTGGTGCCATCTATGTTCATTAACTAATTTTGGCTTTCAATTTAATGGTTCATATTTATTCTAATTTTTTTTAGACTCCCGAAGGAAAAATTGGAACTTTTAACTTAGATCATCATTTTATTGGATCTGAAAATAATTCACTGTCCGTGGTACTTTATGGAGAATTAGGTACTGCTGAATTTGCACGTTTTCATCGTGCGATAAAACAACATGTACTTAGTGGAAAAATTGATTATGTTATTCGTCATTTTGTAAAAGTACGTAAAATAATCTTTATTAATTTAACATATAGTATTCACGAAAAATTCATAATATAAAATTACCTTGGTTAATTTTAGAGTCGACCGAATCGAAGACTCCGACTCTCTGGTTATGGCGTAGAATTACAAATGAAATCTACCGAGTATAAAGCAGAGGATGATACCAAAATCAAAGAAGATGGAACGAACGAAGATCAAAGTTCTGAAGATGAAGACGAAGAAGTGGATGGATTTAATGTTCATAAATTAAAGTAAGCGTTTTGAAAAATTTATTCGAAATAAAATTGTTTATCAGATTCGAATTAAAAGATTAGAATCTTAAATTTCCTTCTGGTTTCAAATCTAAGATTTTAGCTAAAAAAATTTTTTTTTTACATCATTACTGTTTTTATTATATATTATATTATATAAAAAAATATTTAAAATACATTAAAATTTTGAGATATTTAAACGCAGTTTTTTGGCGCTCTCTGTTGATGACGTATAAGTACAATTTTTGACAGTTCAATGTATAATTTACACTTTAAAAAAATGAATTTACAACACAGATAATAAAAAGCCGTAGAATAGTATAATTTGATGAAATACCATATGAAATGTAAGTAATTAATATAATACAGGATGTCAACAAATTTGACAAGCCCGTACTATGATGTCACGTCCGTATAAAAATTTGAATTTCCGTTTTAGAAATTTTTAAATGCCCTCACTGAGTTACGGAAGAAAAATATTTTAACCAAATTTAAATTTCATGAATATTCCCTATTATTAATAAACTGAAAAATAGAAAATTCCTATCGAAACACACAGACAATTTTTTTCTAATGGCTATGCCTTTAATTTATCTGAATGTATAGAATCAATTAAAATATAGTAATTAGTATAGTATAAAATTCAAATTTTTTTCTAGAACACTTTATCCCGATATGGCATCAAACCTAGACAAATTTCGTCAATTCCTAATCGAATCATCGAGTGAAATGGCTCCATTAAAAGTATGGCAATTCCAAGAATTAAGTTTACAAGCCGCTGAACGTATAATGCAAGCACCAAAAGAAGAAGCCTTACACGTTTTAACATACATTTCACAAAATTTCCCAATGCAAGCAAAATCTTTAGTGCGAACGGTAGTTAACAATGATTTAAAAAAGGAAATTAAATTGAATCAAGAATTATTTAGTAGCAATTTAAATTTACAACCCTCCGATACTGCTTTATTTATTAACGGAATGTTTTTCGATTTAGATATTGTCGATATCATTTCATTGTTTGAAGTAATTCGACAAGAGCAACGTGTTATGCAAGGTCTTCATAATATTGGGGTTAGCAATAAGAGAATGTCTGCACTTTTAGAATTAGATTTGAATGAAGCAAGTAGTGGAGGGCAAGAATTCGCAATTGATATTCGAGATTCAGCTATAAATTGGATAAATGACCTCGAAACGGATTCGAAGTATCGAGGATGGGGTTCAAGTTTAATGGATTTGCTACGTCCAACATTTCCTGGCATGTTACGGAATATTAGAAAAAATTTATATAATTTAGTATTAATTATTAACCCGGCCTCGCTAGAAGCAAAACCATTGTTAAAACTTGCCGAATCTTTTGTAGTTCATCTTGCTCCATTGCGAGTGGGTATTGTTTTTGCTGTAAATGATTCAAAAGATACCATGGGTAAAACTGACCCTGATATTGCTATGCTGTGTGCATATAACTATGTGGCTCAAAACAAAGATCCCGAACAAGCGTTAGGATTCTTGACCGAAGTGTACTCAAAAGTTGAAAAAGAGTTAAGTGCTGAAGACGTTATTTCAATTTTCAAAGAACTATATCCTCGTGCAGATATTGATGATGTCTTTAGTGAGGATTCAGATTATGATTTTGGACGACATTTAGCTAAAGATTTCGTCCAAAGGACTGGTTTAACGACTCCGTCTGCATTAATGAATGGAATACCTCTTTTACAATCGCAGCTAAATGCTGATGAATTTGAAGAGGCTGTTCTTACGGAAGTCATGCAACAAACACCCGTTTTTCAAAAAGCTATTTATCGCGGAGAATTTTCTGATCGGCACAATACAGTTGACTACTTAATGGATAAACCAAATGTTATGCCACGATTAAATCAACGGATTTTAACACAAGAATCGTCACAATTTTTGGATATGACTGGATCACCAGTAAAGTTAGATGTGTCGAAATTGTTGCAAGCATCAAATCGAGATTTAACAGCAACAGCTGTTGAAAACTTTAAATATTTTTCGATAAGTAAAAAAGAAAATACAGTGAAAATGTTGACATTTTGGGTAATTGGTGATTTAAATTGTGCTAAAACACGAGATTTGTTAGCATCAGCCTTAGCATATGCGGTAAGATTTGATATTTTTAATTAAAAAATGAATTGACTATTATCAGCATTCCAGATTGTAATGTTAATAATTTTTGGTTACAGAAATCAAATAGTGAATCACGAGTGGCGTTTATTCCAAATGTTCAAAAAGATAAACCTGGCCAAGATCAATTATTGAATAAAATTGCCTTAGCAAGTGTACAAGCATTAACACCAGCCAAAGCATTAAGTTTTATGTTAACAATGTTACGAGAAAAAGAAATTGAACGTGATTTATCGAAATATCCAGTAAGTCATTCCTGCCTCTCATCTGTGAAAAAATTATTTTCAATTTATAATTTTTTAGGATGAAATTAGAGCAATTGTTCACGATCAAGAAATTTATTTGAAAATGTTACGAGTTTACTGCCAACGTGTTCTAAGTTTTGGCCCCGGGCAACGTGGTGTTGTCGCTAATGGTCGGGTATTGGGACCGTTAAACGATGATGAAACTTTGGATTTAGAAGATTTTGTGTTACTTGAACGTCATAGTATGAGTTCGTATGGTGATAAAATTTTAAAAGCATTAAAAAAATTAAATGATGAAGACGATAGTGGTAGGTTTATAATAAAACATATATTGATTGAAATGACATTTTGATCGGAAGTGCTCAGTAAGAATCAATCGGTCGAACGCAACCATTTAATCTTAAAAATATAGAATGTTTGAAATATATTCTTTTTCTTTTTACAGATTTAACAAGTAATCAAATGCTTCGATTAATACCACTTCTAGTATCACGACCACAAAGCCGATCTCGTTTCGAAATTAATTTCTTTACTGATGACTACAGTGTGTTAAAATTACCAGCAGCAAATCCAAGTAAACCAGCATTCGAAATTGCTGCTATTGTTGATCCTGTATCAAGAGGTGCTCAAAAATTAGGACCAATTTTGAATAATTTACAAATGATCTTAAATTGTAACATTCGGGTTTTTCTAAATAGTGTCGATAAATGTAGTGATATGCCACTGAAAAGGTTTGTAACGGTTAAAAATCCGTATTTGCTGAAAAGATATTAATATACGTTTTAATGTTACAGTTTTTATCGCTTCGTTTTGGAGCCCGAAGTTTTATTTACCGTAAATGGGGCACATTCTCCAGGGCCTATTGCTCGTTTTTCAGGCATGCCAACAGCACCACTGCTAACACAAAATATGCACGTACCTGAAAATTGGCTGGTTAATGTCGTTCGAGCTGTCCATGATTTAGATAATATTCGATTAGAAGATGTAGAATCGGTAGTTCATAGTGAATATGAATTGGAGTATTTACTATTAGAAGGACACTGTTTCGAAACAACAACTGGAGCTCCTCCACGAGGATTGCAAGTTACCTTGGGAACCGAATCAAATCCTGTATTAGTTGATACAATTGTTATGGCTAATTTGGGATACTTCCAATTAAAAGCTAATCCAGGTGCATGGATTTTACGATTACGTCAAGGGCGTAGTGCTGACATCTACGATATTATTAGGTATTAAAATTAATGATATTTATTTTTTCGAGTGTATGTTAATGTAATTTCTTTTAGCCATGAAGGTAGCGACACTCCTGCAAATTCTAAAGACATCAAAGTAGTAATTAGTTCACTTCGATCGAATATTTTGAAGTTAAAAGTGGCGAAAAAACCTGATATGAAACATATGGATTTATTGGGTGAAGAAAAATCAAATTCTGGTATTTGGAATTCAATAACAAGGTATTTTTCATGATTTTTTATGGCTTAATTTCAACTTTTATGGTTTAACTCATAATATTTTTTTAATAACGTCCCACTATTCTTTTTTCAAAAATACTGCGAATATTCATTCATTTTCTGTTTACTGCGCTTTACATTTTTTTTTTAAATTGAGATAAATTAATTTTAAACATATTAGTTATTTTTTTATTTTCGTTTTGTGCATGGCAAAATCAGTGCGATTCATAAAATAACACGGTAATTAATTTTCTTTTAACAAAACTGTTAATTTGTGTTTTCTATCATAAAATTTTTCAATTATAGCTCATTTGGAAGTGGAACTGATGAAGAGCAAGAAGAAAAAATCAACATATTTTCAGTTGCATCAGGTCACTTGTATGAGCGTTTCTTAAAAATTATGATGTTGTCAGTATTAAAACATACAAAAACGCCTGTTAAATTTTGGTTTTTGAAAAATTATCTTTCTCCGCAATTTAAAGTAAGTTGTTAATGTCACCAGTATTCCCTTCGATCGTAACTGGTATAAGAATGAGTAAAGTATGAAATGAAAATGGATAATTTGGCTTATATGAGTATATGTCTGCAGAATTGTCACTCATTCTGATTTTCCTAATTTAGCTGCATTAAATGTTCTCTGGATCTAACAAATACTCTATTGAGATTTTTTCTAAACTTTCTAGGACTTTTTGCCAATAATGGCCAAGAATTATGGTTTTGAATATTCTCTAGTTGAATATAAATGGCCACGATGGTTACACCAACAAACCGAAAAACAGCGAATTATTTGGGGGTATAAAATTTTGTTCTTAGATGTACTTTTCCCTCTGGATGTTAAAAAAATCATTTTCGTTGATGCCGATCAGGTATGACTTTATATTACATCATAGTAACATCAAAATCTTAAATACTTTTATATTATAGGTTGTTCGAGCAGACATGAAAGAATTGCGAGATTTAGATTTGGGCGGTGCTCCATACGCTTATACACCATTCTGTGATTCCCGTACCGAAATGGATGGTTTCCGATTCTGGAAACAAGGATATTGGCGTAATCATTTACAAGGACGCAGATATCATATATCTGCTTTGTATGTTGTTGATTTGAAACGATTCAGACGTATTGCGGCTGGGGACCGTTTACGTGGACAATACCAAGCATTGAGTCAAGATCGTAACAGTTTGTCAAATTTAGATCAAGATTTACCAAATAATATGATACATCAAGTAGCAATTAAATCATTACCACAAGAATGGTTGTGGTGTGAAACTTGGTGTGATGATGAATCGAAAAAGTACGCGAAAACAATCGATTTGGTAAGATGAAAATTATGATTTAGTATTATAAAGAATGTGTCATAATGAGCTGTTCCGGATTATAAAACCGGTATTATAGATTATGTCAAATTTTAAAGCCCGACAATAATATACTGTCCTGGCCTCATTAATCCCGATTATAAAATAATGAAATAGCGATACTTGTTAATCCAAAACATTACTAATATTATTTTTGTTTTATTTTAAGTGTAATAACCCGATGACAAAAGAGGCAAAATTAAATGCGGCTGTAAGGATTGTTGAAGAATGGAAAGATTACGATAATGAAATACGAAAATTACAGCAACAATTACTTAACGGCGAATTAATAGATGAAATTAAGGAATCTTCACATTCAGGTAATTGATTTTAATTTTTAATAAAAAACCAAACATACTAATATTAGTTTTTTATTATTTTCAGCAGAACATTCTGAGTTATGACCTGTTCAAATTATTAATAGAAATAATGAACAGCCATAATGTAAGTGTAGCATAATTTTCCCTCGTTATGTGATTCTTTATTTTTTTTAAGCATTAAGAATCGTTTTAATTATTATAATTTTTCGTAAAATCGAGAAAAAAAACCTTCGAAACATTACCTGTTTTTGTATAGAATAATTTGAACACTAAGTTTTTGAATTTCAATAAAAACAAAAAAGAATTTTTTACATTAATTATGTTGTTTTAATTTTTTTGAAATCCGCAAGTAGCTAGATACAGAATATGTTCAGGATCCAGAGCAATGAACCTATTCGTTATGAGCTTAATTTATTACTAAGAGGACTCTAACTTCCCAGAAGTGCACAATGCCTAAATTTGATTGCCATTATTTTTATTCTTGAATTTTCATTTTTAAGGCTATGCATTTAAAAACAAAAAAAAAGGTACGAAATTGTTGTTTATTTATTTTATTTAATTACAATAATTAACAATAATAAAATTTTAACTTCTTCGTGGAAAAACACTTCCAATTGTCGTATTCATTGTGGCTATTCGATGAAAATATTTCTGGGATTTTAAAATTACTCCCAATAATTTTCTTATCCTTCTTCTGCTCTTCAAATACCAATACAACACTCGAACAACGTTATTTTCACGCGAACAGATTGTAACAATTATTAAAATTGTATTGTTCTGGTGTGCAATTCACACTTAGCTCTGTTCCCACGGCATGAGGCTCGAGGCGTTGGCCGGTAGTAATCACAGTCTCGTAACATAGAAATGTCGCAGTCAACTAGGTTAATTAGCCATTCAATCCACTGCCTAGCTTTTTTAATAAACGGTGCCGTTCAACTAGCGGCCTGATCGATATTCAGCCATTCAATTAAACAGCTAGGCAAATGACTTGAATTTAAATTTAGTTCCACTTCAGTACCTGGCGCTGAAATCCAACACTGTCAATATCGCGTCGGCAAAGAACAATATTCTTGGTGTTTCTCACAGTTTAATTGTGTTTACGGGAAAAAGTACAATGGAAGAATGTGGGGACAAAAAGTTGGAACTAAGTATGGTATTATTAAAAACTGGCTTTGATGGCAAAGTTGTAATCCTGCTGTGAATCAATGTCGCAATAATGGATCTGCTCTTTTTTTATTTGAATTTAACTTGCGTTAGCAATACTATTTTAATTACTTAGATGTTTACTTTGCTATTGAGTTACAGTTTTTGATCTCATGGTTACCAAATAACAATATATTATATTTAAATAAACAATTTCTTATGTCAAATCTTTTACCCTTTTTTCAAATTCGGTTACTAAGCTAGTTGGCTGCGATAGATACACAATAAATGGTTATAATTCGAGACTTTACTATTTATATCTATCATTTACTTTTTTAGGACAAATATAGTGCAGAAGCTAAGCAGTTGTATTTGTATTTCATTATAATACATAACGCTTTTGCAGGTTTCGTTTTGGTGCTCGTAGTGCATGAACGGCACTTTGTTAGCCAAATCTGATGTAATATTTGTATTCAGCACTCTCGGAAACCAGGTCAATGATATTGATGTCATACACTCAAACCCACCACCGGATTGATACGTTATATTTGCCAATTTCATTTCAACCTTCAAATGGCTAATCTTTGCAAGAAGTTAAGTTTAATAACTGCACACTTTTCTTTGTTTTAATTTCTTTTCAACCTCTACTACTAGAACCACATTTTCGAATGATTTCTTTATTCTGTAAAACTTGTATTAATTGTGTTTATAAAATGAATGCGTACATACGCACACATAGTCCAACACAAAAATATAGAAAAAAAACTACGTGTCAATAGAATAAGCATTTCAAAAATTATTTTCATGTAGATAGAGGTGGTAATGGAGGTAATGACACTTATAGTCTCTAACTATTTTTTCAAGTGTCCCGAACCCGAAAATCATATCGAATTTGACGAGTGACGTGATGGTCATGAGCTGCAATCTCGAAATGAGGACATTTCACGAGGCAGGCAATAAATACCTACTACTCACCTGCAAAAGCGTTTTTCATTAGAGTGAAATATATGGTTTGGTCCTATTTTGATGATTAATTTCAGAACAGTATGAATCCAGATAATCAAATTTAATATTTTAACCCATCTACTTTTTTGTTGGAATAAAAATTTACTAAAGATATATTAACTCTAATTCACTAAAACTTTGCTACATTATTCACACTTATCCACTATTTTAATACAGCTTTCGAATCAGTGTAAAGAAATATAAATTAAAATAATACTTTAAAGTACTGGAATAAAATAGATATAAAATTATAGGAATTTTAGTTAAAAATGGTTATTATGAACCTGTAAAATGGATGAATTGTAAGTTCATCGGATATGTATACTCGATTTCGGTTAATTAATTAATTAACATAGTTAATTAAGTAGTTATAATTAGCCTTCTTACTATATAGAATTCCCGTTTTTTTATAAATGCAGTTTTTGTAAAGTTGTCGCAATTGTTTTGAACGGGAATATTCATGGAGGTATAATAGAAGGAATATTCGCCTATTTATACAATAACTCAAACCATGAAGAGCTGAAATTTTAACAGTGTGTTCCCTAAAAAGGATAATGTGTTCGCTAACAATGTCTAATTCCAATGTTATCTTTGATCATTTTAAAAAGTTTGTTATACAAATTTTTTCGCCTTTTTACGGCGCGTAAGCTTATTAAACACTTTTTTATTTTTAACTCAATCCGACGGTGTCTGGCGCGAAAGACCGGATTAGGCCACTTTACCATTTTTTTTGGACCCCTTCCGACCATAAAAAAATGTTAGATTTTAGTTTCTTCAATTTGTATCATAATGATCTACTAAAATCAATTTTTTTCTCCGAACTCAGAATTAAATTATTCAAAAAGTTAATTTGATCACACTATTATAGACAGTTTAATCACTGATACCCAAGTGCTGATCAGTTGCTGTTTTCACTTGCTGGTTAAATTAGCCTTCAATGGACTGTATAAATCATAGAGGGTTCCAGGTTTGTATTTCGGTCAAATTTTTCAAACATTGGAAAAAGACGGCTTAGATGGTTTTGTACAAATGTATCCACGAGGCTTGAAAATGGTCCCAATTTACAACTACAGTGATCTGAAGCCGAAGAATCGTAATAAATACGTATTTCTTATTATGCTTTTCTATAAATAAATATGTAGAATTTTTTGCTAGTAAAAATCTACAAAGAATCAGGTACAAAAATATGTCGAGTTGAGTGCTCCGGAATGTTCCATAATGGGGAAATTTTCTTGGAAAGTAGCGTTTGTTAGGAGTGTTAGTCAGTTAGACACTCTAACTTGGTCACTTTTTAACTAATATTATTAATGACTATTATTTTTACTTTTGTTATTTTAATTAAATTAATAAAAAAAACTTTCAAAAATATATTTAATTCAAAATAAAGTTACAATCACCACTATTTGACTTGATTTGATAATCTATTGACTACTTGGGTAATTAATCGAGGGGTCAATCGTCTTGCATTATCTTCTGCCCTGTAATTCAAAGAGTTGGATAAGTTTGAATGAATGCAGTTACATAAATTATAACAATAGAAATAAACTTGAAAATAAATTTTGTTAGTTTGCCAATCATCAGTCTACAAGAATTGACTCCCACTTAAGACCAACTAATTATAATAGTAATCTATGAGACTTAAATATTAAGGGTTAGGCGTAAGTCCAAACATCCATGCTTGGTCGCTTGTACTTATGCCTTATCCTAAGTGAACCCGATATTTAAAATAGTATCAATTATGCCACTTGTGAATTAAATCTCAAAGATTGATTTTGGTTTACTTAATCTCAAGTCATATTTAACAAATCGCTAGGGGAGTTTTCTTCTAAAGGCTAAATATTTTCGTGGTTCTACTATTATTCAGTCTCGATTGACTTAGAAGCCCTAACTTGAGAAACTTACATCATTTTCATAATTTTTCTACCACTGTACACAACACTCTTTTTGATACCAGCCGTTGCAATGCCTTTTAAACTTTGTCTCACCGAGGAATTCCATACAATTTCCTTCAAACTTTCTCTCACAACATAATTACAGTCGGGATCGTATGCAATAGCTCTTAAAACATCTTCAGTATCTTGTTTGGCTGTACCTTTATTCCAATATCGTACAAGTGCCCTTTGTGGACATTTTGGTAATTGGTTTAAATGGTGTAATTTCGCTAAAGGATGTACATCTTGACTACAATTTATAAAATAATGCGTATTACTTTTTTTATCATTCACATTTTTCGGAGTTTGAGGGTCGGCATCAAGTAACAAATTCTTATCATTTGGAATTATAATTCCAGTATTTGTAGCTGTTACTATTGGGAAATCGACATATTCTTTCATGGTTTTTACCACCGGCAAATATAAATTTCTGAAACCAATTAATTGAGGTTTTACAATATTTTCGACTTTATTTTTGTTTTCTCCAAAAGTCATCCGAAAATCTCCACCATAACTTATATTTGATACCGTATGATAAAACTCGTATTCAGAAAATGATTCAGGTAACATTAATAGTGCTGCATGAACAGCTGACTTAATATTTAGCTGCAAGGCAGTTTGTAGCTCAACATTTGACGCAGATTTTATAATTTCAACGGGTTTATGTAATCGCCCAGCTAAATAAATATCACACCAATCTAATAAATCTGTAATTAAATCTTTTTTGGAAATCACTCCATATTTAATAGTTACACCTTCAATATCCACTAACGTATTAAAATAAACTTTAGCTCCAAATTTCTCTTGGAAGCGTACAATAAAACTATGACCTAAATATTTTAGACTACTATAATGACTAGGATTAATCTGAATGTTAGCTTTATGCCATCGATGTGGATTATCAACACAATAAATTAAATCGATCATATTTTGAGTTCCTGTTGATTTTTTGGTATCATTTAATTGCTTTTTAACACCAGAACCATATGCAAAACAAAATGAAAAGTTTTGTGGAAAACGTGAAAGTATACGTGAGTATAACGGTGCAATCATTATTGGAGAATTCATAATGATTTGTTGTTGTAAATAACTACACTTTGAATTAGAAACACAAATTTATTTAAATTTACATTTATGAAATTTTGTTAAATATCTCATTAGAATTAAATTTAAGTTCATTGAGCATAATGTTTTAGTATCTTTTAACAATGGATGGCGTTTTCCGTCTTAGAATTAATAACCTTTATTTTTTCACGTTTATTTTTACAAATTGTGAAACCTGACATTAATCAAACATAACCAATTTTTAACAATAAGGATGGGCATAGGAGATCGATATTGCTTAACGATGAATCGATTATTTAGGCCAAGAAAGTCAACTTTTACAAATGGATCGATTCAGTGAGTCGATCTCAGATACTTAAAAGACTCAATTCGCTTTTTTTTAAAAAAGAATCAAAGAGTGAATGTAACAAAAAATTTTGTATGTTGAAAAATTAAAATTTTGTATTTTGATCTTGCTTCTCAAGTTGCGGAAATAATTTTAATCCCCGACTCGTTTGGAAGTTAAGTGGTGGAGATATTCCAGTGGCCTCGGTATGGATAAATATCCTGGGACAAAAGAGAGAGCGTATTTTCCATACCACCCACAACCACCTTCTTCTCCAAAAGAGGTGGTTATTCCACCAGAAAAATGTTAATATTGTCGGAAGCTAGTCTTTTGATCATAATTTCAGCGGCTGCTTTGCCGAAATGTAAGTTAATTTGAATGAAACTCAACATAATTAGCTTACCTTTATAGAGCTCAGTCCGCTTTTCTTGTTCCTCATCTTCTTTGAGGACTACCATCTATTTTCACCAGCGAACTCTGGTGACTTTGAGTTCGCCTATACGGAAAGTTTTGCAGAAGGAACAGTACAAAAAACTTTTCTACTGTTTATACTTGCTTCTAATTTAGGTACCTCTTCATTCTTGTTGGGTGGCTTCTCAGTTTGAGACAGCGTCGGGCCTAAGCACTCCAATATTCTAAACCAACATATATATTAAGGACGTAAAACTAGCGTGGAGAGTGTAGCAGGAAAAGGCGCCTATCTGAGCGAGTCGGTCGCTTTTTAGAATTTTTTGTCTTTTGTTTTCAATTAATTGAACAATTTTAATTGTTTTCAATCACTTAGACAATCTAATGCGCAGTACAAAGTACACAACGACCGATGACTAGACCTCGCCCATATAGGCGCCTTAAATTCAGCCATGGTTGTTTATAGCTTGGTATAGGACGTTTCATGTCCTTAATAACATTCTGTTAGATACCAATTGACCATATAGATAGAAGTATTACCATAGTCCATAGTATTAGGAGTATTACATACGTTTAACCCCCGAACTAAAAAAAACAGGTGTTATAACCGCTATGTGTGTGTGTGTGTGCCTGTCTGTCTGTGGCATCGTAACGACTAAACGGATGAACCGATTTTAATTTTTTTTGGTTTCGTTTGAAAAGTAATTTAATGGAGAGTGTTCTTAACTATGTTTCAAGTGCGAGTTTAGAATTCCGTACCCGAAAAAAAAACAAAAAATTGGCGACGACCTTAAAAATACTTTAAGGAAATAGATAATTAAATGGAGAGTGTTTTTATATATGTTTCAAGTGCTAGTTTAGGGTTCTGTACCCGAAAAATTTGTCAGGGGCTTTTTAAATTTTGTAAATTTCACTTGTTTCGTACACATGTGTAGAGTAGTAGTTCTTTTATGTCATACAAGTTTATAAAAAATTATTTAGATGTCTCACTGATAGTGTTTGTGTTTCCTCTATTAATCTTTAACCTGTTTATCATTTCCCGGTAAATTGTGCTTAAAATTAAACTATTTTGTTGTGTCAGTATTTGTCAGTCTTTATATTTTATAATCAAAATTATAATATTTAAAAATAATAATAAATTATGGAAGAACAATTACCCTATATGGCAGAATATGCGAAGACCGGGCGATCAAGTTGTAAAGGTTGTAAAACACCGATTGATAAGGATACACTTCGATTAGCAGTAATGGTTCAAGTAAGATATCCGAGATTTCTCTTGTATTGATAGCTATTTATTATAGTTGAATTAATTATCACGTTATAGTCTCCACATTTTGATGGTCGGGTCCCAAATTGGTATCATATGAAATGTTTTTTTCAAAAACAACGTCCTAAAGCTTTGGGAGATTTTGAAAAGGTGTTGAATTTACGAATTGAAGATCAAAATAAACTTAAGGAATTTGTAGGTAAGATTTTTTTTTTTTAAAGTTTAGCTCCCAATTTTAATTAAAAATAGACTCACGCCTTATAAAAACTGGATAGTCATAATCAAAGTGTATGTTTCTGTAAGTAACCCAATAAATAAAGCTTGTTATGTTTGTACAATTAGCATTCAAGTACCTAAATAACTAACTTGAAGATTAATTATACCAAAATAAATCAACCTGAGACACTGGACACATGATTGTATAAGGTTCCTGACAAGCTTCTTTAATTGCTGTTTTTGGTACAAAGCTTCCTTATTATTATTATAGCTAAGTTTATGAAAAATTCGTAAAAAAAGACTTCTCATTTTTTCAATTTTGGGAGCGAAATATTATATTTGAATAATATGTTAAGAAATAAAATTTTTCGAAAACAATAAACTACAACGTTTTGTAGTGCAAGTTTAACATTTGACTGAATTGTAATCAATATTATAATTGAAGACATATTAAATTCATTGAGATAACTATACCGAAGAATCAACACCAGAGCGAATAGCGTCAGACGATGATTGACATAATATTCCAATAAACTATGAAATTCTGGCTGAATCATCAATATTTCAAGTCATTAATCATAATTTCATACAGGCAATTGGACACTTTTGTCTCTAATTGCTGGTTGCTCTGATGTGAATTCACCACAGAAGTAAAATTTTTAGCAAACAAATTTAATTACCAGTTAACAGTTTACCAAAGCAGTTTGATCGAGCTAATACTTTAGAATTTTTTTAATAAAATTCAATATAACTCAACTCTATAAAACAGTCCTAAATAAACTTATTTGCGTTACCTTAAACATTTTTTTTTGGTGCTATCTTAATCAAATTGAACACAATTTTTGATTCTTTAATTGCTTTTAACTTGATTAGATATTATTGTTTCTAATTATTGGGATTCACACCATAAAGTTCGTAAATGAGCAACATAGGTCACCAATTGGGTCTTGGTTCCGTAGGACCAGTCTTGTAAACCGTTAGAGATAGAAAAACGTTTAAATGTAAAAAGTGTTTCTTATGAAAAAATAAACTTCTCTTTGAAATATTTTTTTCGTAAACTTTACTGTTTACCCGTGAGGGCACAAATTACGTTAGAACATAAGTATGTATTTTATGGGTTATCAGTTTTGAGAAAGCTTTGTCTCAAAAATCAGCCTAGGGTATAGGGGATGAGAAACTTTAGCTTATGAGATTTACTTTAGATATGCTTAGCTTTTTTTTGGTTTCATTGTTGTACTATGAATAAATCTAATTAGTTTTATTAAAATAACCCAAAAAATTTTTACATAAAAATTTAGATCAAGTTTCCAGTGGGGTTGTATTAGCAACAGCCAAAGGAGCGAAAGGGAAAAAGCGACCTGCAAAAGGAGAAGAAAATTTAGCTCTCAAAGATTTTGTATTGGATTATTCTAAATCAAATCGTTCGACGTGTCGTGGATGTGAATTGAAAATAATGAAAAATGAAATTCGAATTTCTAAAAAAGATTTCGAAACAGATGTTGGCAAAAGATATGGTGGTCAAGATATGTGGCATCATTTAGAATGTTTTGCTAAATTGAGATCCAGTTTATTATTCTTTGCAAGTGGAGATTGTTTACCAGGTTTCCCAATGTTAAACGCTGAAGATAAAAAACTTGTACGAGAAAAATTACCGTAAGTAAACGCATATAATTTAAATAAATTTGAATTTTGACCCTTTTTCATTGTGGCCACATTACTGGAAAACCTGGAAATGTCAGGGAATTCAAATTGCATTTGTAAAGTCAGGAAATTTATACGTAAAAAAAGAGAAAAGTCAGAGAATATTACGTTTATCCCTGTTCGTTATTTGTAAAGTTTTCTCTACATTTTCCGACTCTCAACGAAAAACGTTTGAGTATTATAACAACTTTTGAGCTATATTTTCAAAAAATTGAAAGTGTATACGGACAAGATCGAATCATTTTTTGCGGAAATATATAATATGTCTGAAATTATGGCAATTATCTTCATATTTTATTTAATAGTGCTATTAGTGAAAGTGATCTACCACCAGAAGCCAAAAAAATAAAAGGTGAACCTAAGGATGAGGTTGATAAAGCCGAAGAAGCCAAGGAAGATAAGAAGTACACAAAACAAATGAAAATGTATTATAAATATCGTGATGCTCTCAAAGCATTTCCTAAATCAGACGTACATAATTTACTGAAAAGCAACAACCAACAGCCACTTGAAGGTGTTAGCGAGGTAAGTAAATGCTTAGTTTAAATATGCATTGATTTTATTATAAACAGGCTGTTTTTTAACACGACATTTGCAAAAAAATAAAAAAATATATGACAGATATTTAAAAAAAATTCTCAATGATTTTGTGTTTAAATAAGAAACACTTCTTACATTCAAATGAATTACACCATTCTAAGAATTTTCTTAAAAAGCAATAATTTTCGCATAAGAAATCAATGAAAAAAATCTGTTATTTTTTGCTCAGATCACAAAAAATATGCATAGAAAAATTTACATTATAGTAAAAGTTAACTTTTTTCCCCTATAAAATACTTTACAAAGCAAAAAATGCTTTCTTTACCATGTTTTTGTCTTCTTTTTGAATATTTTTTAATAATTAGAGCCTAAATTTAAGATAAAAGATAAATTTAAAGCTTTTCATTATAAAGTTAACTCACAAAATTTATGGCCGATTCGGCCTCGACCATCTTCATGGAAGTCACGATTAGTCTCCATAGCATCCTGGTTAAAAGTTGTCCATCTCAATCGTATGGACCGTTTCCGAGCTATAGAAGCAAAATTGCAGTATTAATATTATGCTTGGTAAGAAATATGGATGAAAATATTATATTTGAATGTTGTAGTTGTAGATTACATTTGTATTTCTATAACCCGAAAATGGTTTCAGATCGAGTTGCGCCTTTGGAAATTTTTATCTGAGAAGCAAGCTTTGGAGGTTAAAATCCCAAATTATTTAATTTTTCTTCTTCATTCTTTAATCATTTTCAGAATAACTAAGTTTCAATCTATTTTGTCAGTTTCAGACATACTGCCTTTTATGTACACCAAAATTTTCGTGTTTTTCATTATTTTTTATATTTACTGTACTATTTGTTTACAATTAAATTTTTATGCCACAGAATTTGGATTTATTAGCGGATGTGGTTACGTTTGGTGCACTATTACCGTGTACAGTGTGCAAAACAGGACAATTCTCATTTCAAAATAATGTTTACAATTGTACTGGTAATATTACTGAGTGGTCAAAATGTACACATACAGAGTCTAAACCAAAACGTAAAGCTTTTAAAGTGCCTAGTGCATATGCGGATAGTCCGATATTTAAAAATTATAAGGCTACTACATCTGATCGAATCGTTAAACAATTAATTAAAACCGTAACTGTAAAGAAAGAAGAACCTAGTGAAACCGATGGGTATGTATAATTCTAATTATTGATACTTCGTTCCCTTTTAAATCTCCACGCTTGCCATTTCCCGTACAAGTTGTGTAAATTTGAAGAATTTATTTAGTGTTTTTCAATAAAGCAGAAATTTTTTTGTGTCTACAAATTTGAACCAATATGTTTATAAACCACCCTTCCCCTAAATTTACTATAAAGCTTTTGGAAGTATTTAATTTTTTTCTGAATTGATGATTTAAATAAAAAAATTGTTGTTTTGAAATCAAACATTACAATCATTGAAGTAATATAACTTAAAAAAAATACTGGAACTTATTTGATTCAATTTAGCCTTTCAACTTTTTGGATGTAAGTCTATTTTTCAGTAAATTCGACAACGGCGACTTTGGACATCCTCTTAGTGAACGTAGTATATTGTGTTAGTTTTTTTAAAGGAAAAATATGTAATGGTATTCAATTGTTTTTAGGCCTAAAATTAAAAGAGAGAAACCACCCCTATATAATATGGAATTTTTTATTCACAAAACGAAGGCAGCTTCAAATAGTATTGAAAAGAAAATTATACGTTTAGGTGGTCGAATTGGTAAAAAATTACATCAAAATACGATGGCAGTGATTTCCACACCTGAAGCATTGGAAAAATCAGAGAGTACTAGTGAAAAAGCTCGAAAGTATGACGTTCAAGTTGTTCCTGAATCTTTTTTGGAAGATATTGCAAAAGGAGGAAATTATTCGGATGTTATAAAAGCAACTAGTTTATGTGAATGGGGTTCTGAGGTTTGTATTAAAATGGAGTTAGATACAATAATAATAATAAATTGATGAAAGATATTGAGAAATTCGCCGTAGAATAATTTAAGTTCTGTGAAGTTGAAGTGGGGCGCAATGCAACACGAGGTACAATGAAACACCGTAATGTTTGTACCTTATTCCAAGAAAATTTCAGAACAAATTACACAACATTATCAAGTCCGGTTAACTGTGTAATTTGTTCTGAAATTTTCTTGGAATAAGGTACAAATATTAGGGTTGTTCTATTGTACCCCGTGTTCCACTACTAAACCTCACCTTCCTATATTTGAAAAATTTTATATCTAGTTTCTTTTCCATTTAGCATTTATGTCAATATATATTTGAATAGTCTGAGTGAGGCTATGTTAAACTTGGCTTTGTGCCTCCCACTAATTTGGAATCTCGTTTTCAAGGACTTTACATTTATTTAAAAACTTTTCCATGCTAAATATAACATAAATATTTTTCGCAAATCCATAATTTTAATCTATGCGGACATACCGTTTTAAACAAAAAACTGGAACACGCAAATAACTTTCTGGAGTCATTTTTTATAAAATCGGATTATTTAGAAATAGATTTCTGTATTTTGATTTAAATTTTAGCCAGCAACTCGTTTGATTCCTGAAACCAAAAGTATAAGTAAAAGTGGTAAAAGTGCATATAAAAAGTCTGTATCTGGACCTGTTAAATTAAAAGTGAAAGGTGGTGGAGCTGTTGATCCCGATTCTGGACTAGAAGATGTGGCTCATGTATATCAAAAGGGTGATGATAAGTATAATGTAGTTTTAGGGAGAACTGATATTCAAACTAATAAAAATAGTTATTACAAGTTGCAAATATTGCAAGCGGATAAGGGACAAAAGTTTTGGTTATTTAGATCTTGGGGTCGTATTGGTACAACCATTGGTGGTACTAAACTTGAAGATACGGATGGATTAAACCATGCAATTAGTATGTTTAAAGAGTTATATTTGGATAAAACGGGAAATCATTGGGATGAAAGAGCTAATTTTGTTAAAAGGCCTGGTCTTAGTTATCCAATTGATTTGGATTACGGTGAAGAAAGTGATCAAGTAAAAGGTTTAACGAAAGATGATATTTCATCCAATTCAAAATTAGCGAAACCAATTCAAGATCTTGTACAAATGATTTTTGATATTGAAGCTATGAAAAAAACTATGTTAGAATTTGAACTTGATTTGGAAAAGATGCCACTTGGAAAATTGAGTAAAAAACAAATTGAAGCCGCTTTCGGTGTACTAAATGAGTTAAAAGAAGTGATAACAAAATCAAATGCCAAACCACAAATTATCGATTTATGTAATCGATTTTATACAATGATTCCACACGATTTTGGTATAGATAATCCTCCGTTAATTGAAACTGAAGAAGCCATTAAAACGAAATTGGAAATGTTAGATAATTTACTTGAATTAGAGGTTGCGTACGGGTTAATGCAATCTACTCATGTGGAAGGTTCTGAATCACCTTTGGATGCTCATTATGCTCAATTAAAAACTGATATCGAAATATTGGATAAAACAACCGACGAATTTGAAATAATCAAAAAATATGTGAAGAATACACATGCAAAAACTCACCAACAGTATGATCTTGAAATAGAGGAGGTTAGTTAATTTTTATATTTTGGTTTAAGTTTAAATTTTGCTAAAATTTGGTTTGCTCAATTTGTTAGGTATTTAAAATTAAACGACAAAATGAAGACAAACGTTATAAACCATTTAAAAAATTACCAAATCGTAAACTATTGTGGCATGGTTCACGTCTTACAAATTATGCTGGAATTTTATCTCAAGGTTTACGTATTGCACCCCCAGAAGCACCAGTTACCGGTTATATGTTTGGTAAAGGTATTTATTTTGCTGATATGGTTTCAAAATCAGCAAATTATTGTTGTACAAATAAGAGGAGTCCAACTGGGTTGATGTTGTTGTGTGAGGTTGCTTTGGGTAATATGTATGTATCGCGTTCTTTTGTTTTTGTTCTTTTTGCTTTAGTTTTTGTAAAAAACTTGCATGCACTGTATAAATTTTTGGCACTTATTTCTGTTTTTTTCGGACTCACTTTAGGTATGAACGACATGAATCCGATTACATAGAAAAATTACCTAAAGGTAAGCATAGTTGTAAAGGAGTGGGGCGTACTCAACCTAATCCAGAAGATAAAGCAGTATTGCCGGATGGTGTAGAAGTTCCTTATGGGGAAGGAGTAACCGATTCCAAATTAAAATCAGATTTGTTGTATAACGAGTATCCTTTTTATTATTGAGTTCATCATTAATTTATTTCATGTTGATACCTGATAATCTAAGAACGTGTTACGAAAAACATTCACAGTTTTTCAGTTATTAGTTAACAAAGAAGAGGTGGACACATTTTTTCGTATAAGCTTCTGAAAAATGCCCCTGTTTAGCGGAAGCATTTCTTTTGTGTGAGTAATCGATACTATCTGATATATATCTTTTAATCATAATTGACAAACTCTAGTGCAAAGCTCCTTTATATACCTTAATATTTTATTCTAAGTGTAAGGTCTAATATTAATTGCTTAAGCATGTTTGATTTCAGACATATGAATATTTTGGTATTACTCAAACACATTTTATTTTGATTACATTAAAAGTAAAAAGTAGTAGAGACCGAAGTTTGGCGTATGACCAAATCATCCTCATCGTCATAGTCCGAGCAGGTATCACTGTCTTTCAATTCCAAGAGCGATCGATTCATTTTTAGTCTGAATTGATCGGTAAGAATCAGAACTACGAGGTTAATATCTTGTCGATCTTGAGACTCTTTACCCAACAATCATTGTTTGGATTGTTTGGAATTTTCTAATCCTTTCTATTTACCGTTCTACTCGGCCGTAAAGGGTACTCATTCACCCAAGGGGGGGATAGTCTGCCTTATAATAATTTGTTTGTCTTCTAATATTTCCCTGACAGTGCGCGCGACTTAAAAAGGGACTTATTTCGTGGTAGGCTACAATACAATTATTTCCTACATTTAAGATTCATGGAAGATGACTTCCCTGGGAATAAGTTGAGTGTGGCTACTAGACCGCCCAGTCTCATAGCTGCACTCATTGTCAGAGTGGCTTATTCACCCCGATACCTACAAGAAGAGACCCCTTTTCGTAATTGGCGGGTTTTACAATGATTTCGCACATTTAACGCACTATCTCCTTTGTGTTTGCTGTTGACTTTATTAAAAATAATAATACGCATTCAGCAATATGAGTACAAAAATAATTTAATAACTATCTATGTCGTTTAAATTCCAAATAATTGATCAATTATATACGAAAATTTGCATATTGTAATATCTCTGCGTAAAGAGAAAATTTTAAATTAATTTATTTTCCTTAATTTAATAATTTAGATACATTGTGTATGATATCGCACAAGTTAATTGCAAATATTTGCTGAAAATGAAATTCAATTATAAGTATTAATTGATAAATGTACCTTATTAAGTTCTTAAGGTTTTTTGTTATGTATACATAACATTGATCATCACAAAATAGCGTAGAATTCGTTTAAGAATTTAAAACAATAACGCTAAAAGATTACTTCATTATTTTTTTATATACTATTGTTTTTTTAATTATTAAGAATTATGTTTTTCTCCAAATCAAATGAACACATCGTATGGTGGTGAACTAATTCGATAAATTTTATCTTATTTGCTTAATGCCTATATTGAAAAATTCAAATAACTTTAAATTGAAAAGATCGTTATTAATGTTACTGGCGGTATTCATAATGTCATTCGTTGAAAGTTTGATCACTGGTAAATGATAAACATAAACACATTTTTATGACATATTAAAACTATTGTTTATAAACTTTAAAGAAACGTAAAAATTATACTTACGTTTGAAAATAATTAATTGTTGATTGCATAGATCAAGAACACAATCTTTTTTCGTAAACCGACTATTTATAAATATAATATTAAATATTTTTCGGTAACTTCCATAAATTGAAAAAAAAAAAAAGATTCTTATTAACTTACCTTATCATAGTATCTTCGTTTCAGAACGCATCAATCTACAACAAACTCATGTAAAAAGAAAAAGATTTCGCGTCGCGGAAACTCAAGCGACTGTACGCGTCTTTACAGTCGCTTCGCTGAAAGTTGGAAACCCATAAAGTATTATTTATACATTTATACTCCTCCTACATAAAACTTGATTCAATAATTCATACGATGTGTTTAATAATTCATTCCCAATGTTAAGTTTGAAACTATATGTAATTTGTCTTAAATTTAATGATTACCAATAACTATTATCGAAATACATATTTTTTTATTTCTAATCTCATTGTTTTATTAATGTAACTAATTTCATTTTCAATTGCTTTGAAAATAATCGAATTTTATTGCCACATAAAGAAGTTGAATGAATATCTTTAAAGTGATATATAAACCACATTTAAAATATAGATGAACAAGTTTACGAGTGGTGTAAATGAACATACACGAATTAAAATCGTCTAAAGTGACAAAGTCGGTATGTTGCTTGCAGTATTTTATATTTAGTGTGTAATATTACTTTATAAACACCTGTATAGTTTGAATTCATTTTTTAATTTTTATAAATACTGTCTGTACTGGAAATACTGTCGTTTATGTAGGTGTCATTTATTTTGGTAGTAAATAAACGCAAAAGAACATAGATCAGATGTAATCTCTATGAATCAAAATAATTTGTATACAATCTATAGCACCCCACTTATCTTAGTCAAGTTGCTGATCGTGCTAGGGTATACGCATCTTAGTATTAGCTTGCTGGAACTTGGAGTTTAAATCGCATTTCGGCAGCAGTAGTTTGCCATTTATAAATTAACGAAGCATCTGATTAGATTTAAATTTCAAAAAATATATATATAATATTTATAATGAAACGTTAATCGTTTTAAAGATCATGACATCCTGTTTCAAAGTGCCGAATCGCGAAAATTAGTCTCAGACTGGCAATGGATAGTAGTTGAAGAATAGAATACCTCAATATATACTGTTGCCTCTGTCACTCCGATGAGTGTAATTATCTACTCAAAGGCGTTCGACATTTAAAAGTCGTATAGACTACGAAAAGATGCAGTGTAACACACTGCATGGTGGAAAACTGCGCATTAACATAGGCAGTCAGATGCAAAGTCAATTGTATCAGATCACTCAGTCATATCATAAGTAATTTACTAAAACAGCAGACAAAAAACTGCGCAATAATGTAGGCATCAGATTAAAAAGCGATAATGTCACACCACTCAGTCATCAATATGCACTCAAATAATCAAGCTGCAATTAAATGCATAGTGTCAAAGTTGGCAGCATTAAAGACGGTGCGAGCTGTTGAAAAGTGTTGTCCTGCCAGAAGTCATACGTGCTGCAAAAAATCGAGCCTTTGAGTTCAGAGTTCAGACCTAGGGCTTGCTTAAGTGTGGATATGAAATAAATCAAAGTATACCAAGTTTGTAGCGCTTAAAAATATTGATGCTACGATATTGATGTTCATAAAATCGCCTAATTAGTCCATTTTCGGTTGTCCGTTAGTCTGTCTGTCTGTGGACACGATAACTCAAAAACGAAAACAGATATCAAGTCAGGTCGAGTTCGTAAATAAGGAACATAGGTCAATTTTGTCTTCGGTCCGTAGGA
This sequence comes from Chrysoperla carnea, assembly GCF_905475395.1. Lineage (NCBI taxonomy): Eukaryota > Metazoa > Arthropoda > Insecta > Neuroptera > Chrysopidae > Chrysoperla > Chrysoperla carnea. Next base: position 86,321,721 of record NC_058337.1, read on the forward strand.
CCAATCTTGTGAACCGTTAGAGATAGAACAAAAGTTTAAATGTTTGCTTGCAACATTTTTGCATAACCATCCATGTTCACCCGTTAGAGCACAATTAGGTTAGAACATTATATACAATGAATTATATGAGAATATCAGTTATTTGTGTGACTCCACTGTTGTTTTATATTAGCGACAGTGCCTATATAAGGGTGATTATCTTTCATTGCTTACATGATTAAAAAAAAACTTGTTTCAATAATTATCTCAGTCAATTGTTTTTCCTCAGTCAATTGTGTTTCCTTTAAAATTTCCATAACTTTGAAAAAACTTAAGGAATTTAAAACATTTGTTGTTGTTGTCTAACAGGAACTCAAAAACTATTAAAATATTGGAAAAAATACAGTGTTCTATTTGAAAAACAAAAGTTTAATGCAGTATTTGCCAAGATGAAAGGCCAAAAGATTTTTTCACTTAAAATAAACTATAATAAAAATGATTAAATACGTACAATTTATTTTTTCTAAATTTCTCACCCCATGAAAAAAAGAGGGTAGAGCGTTTAGAAATGGCCGGTCAGCTGGATATGACTATGGTAGAACGATAGAGATCCTGGTATCTTTTTTCTAAAATATTTTGCTATGTAGGGACGAAAAACCCAATACTTCATGCGAATGCCATTTGTCATAATTTCCCCGAGGAATCCTTTTACTTCATGATTGCATGAAGAAATGATTTTTAATTTGTAAAAACAAATATTGTTCTTTTAATTTTATAGAAAAATTTTTTTCCATTATTCCAACAATAGTCCAGGAAAATATAGGTTTTTCTGCTTAAAAATCCAAGTGAAAATTTTCCACTGGGATTATCTTTATTCAGTTTTCATAGGTCATTTCTTGCATCCGAATAAAGATAATCCCTTCACTTTGATTTTTAAGCAGATCGATTTTCTTCTTGTCTTTTTTCTCTGGGTTACAATAGATATTTATTTTATTAAATTTGAATATTTAATTTTCTAAATATTCAGATAATTATTATTTTCTTTAAAACTCATAAACACTTTCCGTCCTCCATATACAGAACAGCTCGGAACCTAGAATCAGTCAGTTTGTGTCAAGAAAATGCATTCCCCATTTTACAAGCGCTTTTATTAGCTAAACACAGTCGATGATTCAAAAAAAACAACAGACAACACTATCACCTCCACTATTCTTTTATAGGAGTAGGACTCAATTTTACTGGATGTACACAGTAACTTATAATGTTATAAGGACCATCTCCCACCAGGAATCAAAAAAAAAAAATAATTACTAGATAATGATCCGAATTTTTATTATGTTATCATTAACGAAACATATTATTATATAAAACAAAAATTTATGTACCTTACCGATCAATTAAAAGAGTAATTATTAATTAAAAATACTCTAAATAACATAACCATCCTCATAGCAGGTTATATTAGTTAGTGTATTATTAATTAATTAATTACACTCTTAATTGATAGGTAAGGTACTCAAATTTTTGTTTTATATAATACGTTTTCACACATCCGTGTAGAAAGTGTCAACTTTCGTCCCGCTGTACAAAAAGCAGTTGCCGCTTTCTGCCTCCGTCGGAGAGAAAAATAGTATACACGCAACGCTTGAACGTGAGAGCTGAGACATTCTTTACTTTTTCTCCCTAGATGTGCAATATACTATTCGTTAACTATAAAATACTAAAAATTCGGATCATTATCTACTAATTAATTTTTCTCTATTACTGGCGAGTGTTGATCCTTAAGGTCTTTAAGAGAACGTACTAAGAGCATTCGCTTTGGTAAGACAAAACCATAAAAAATTCAAAAACCAATTATCGATTGTAGATCTAAATGAAATTAATTCTCTGAAGAAAAGCAGCCGAAATAGTAACCAACGAAGTAAAAATTATTAGTTATTCGCAGAAGTGAAAGTAAAACCACAACTCCTGAAATGTTTTTTATTGTCACCTGTGTACTAATTAACAACATTGTATCAGGACTAATTTCAAATATTTTAATATTTTTTTTCATTGTTTTTATTAATTCTTTATTATAATATTAATTAGTTTTTCACTAATAAAAACCCATTTCAACTCGTAAACTTAATGTACGAAATGTTCTTTGTAGCTCATTATAAATATTTTTTTTAATATTATCATATTTTGTTTACCATACTGTAGTATTTTCATCTTGTTCAACATGCTTGCTTTTTTTTTTTTATTTATTTTATTTTATAAATGCGGTTATCTCGACAATAATTTCAATATTTTTGTTGTCTATGATAACTTATCAAGTTCGTGGATTTATACATTTACATTTTAACAACAAACTAACGTAAATTTTTTTTTTAAATATAATTTTTTGCTGTAATTACTATGACAATCTGACTATTTATTGTTACTTTTTTTTAATAATCACATTCTACTAATTTTATGACCAATAAAAGGTTCTATCATTTGGAGGAGATTGTTTTTGCACAATACACAAATAAGAAAAATCTTGCAATTTTAAGAGATTTATGTCCACGTTCTTGTAGGATAGGATAGTTTACATCATCAGTTTAATATTCGTTTACTATCTTAGTACGGTATGGGTCTTATTTATGTACCGAACCAAATTAGTACAAGATGTAAATTTAGTCAGACTATCTGAATTAAAGCTTGAGTTTGTACCCTAGGTACTCGTACTTATTTAAAAATTGATCGATGTAAACTATGCTGAATAAAATGAAAAGTAGATCACCAATAAGGACCTGTTAATATGTAAAATTGCTAAGTTTAAGGTGTCTTGAAGTGAAAACCTAGGAAATATAGATAATTTAGATTTCACTTTTACAGATTTTGGCATTTTGTCGGTTTATACTTATTTTCACCTTAATAAGTATAAACTGGATATTATTAGGTATCATTTATAATCAAATAGAGAACAGAGACAGTTTTGTAGACTTTGTTGTTATTGTGCAAAAACTATCGAAAATTTTTTTAAAATGTTTTCTATATTCTACAAGACCGTATATGTCATGTGTTGTCTATAGCGTATATCGTAAAAAATATTACGCTATACGAAATCCTCTAAATAATTATTTTCAATTTTTGATTTAAATGTAACTCAAAAGCACATTTTTGAGTTTATTTAAAAAGTATATTTTGTTTTTTTACTAAGTAGGAATTATATGACGCTACAATGTTAAAAATATGTACGTTTTTTTTTTTTTTTTTAAATTTATTTTGTGATTAAATTTTTGTGTGTGCAAATTGTCATTTTGGTCCAATAACACATTGCAGCAAATATTTATATTGTTATTACAGCAAAAAAATCAAATATAGGTACTACTTAAACATTGATTTCGTGTGTGTTTTTTGGTTTTTTTTTTTTTTTTTTGTTAAATTATTATTTTTAAAATTATGTACTTTTTTAAATTTTTTTTAAATAGTTTTTTTTTGATTCCCAATAAAATCATTGGCAAATAAAAAATTTTTTTTCTCGTGATTTTTTTTACAAATGTATAATAAATTAACAAATATCTGGCTCTTGATTACAACGTAGGTGTATAGATTATGTGTATGCTCTAATTTTATTTATCTTAAGGTTTAACACAATTGAATATCATCAATCAGTACATACGAATTATACATTCAGAAATATTTTTATCTGCATTTTAATTTAAAAAAAAAAAGGTTTTAATGCCTAATTGCACCGTAGTCTCCAAGTATACTCAGTTCAATAAATCTTACTCTTTGTTCCATATATCCAACTTAAAGATTCTAATATTATATTGGAAGCAATAACTGCACTGAAGACATTCATTTTAATTAAACTAGGTTATCTGAATAATATTTATTTGTTCTCAACCGCGCTTCATAGTTGAAAGAATGGAATAGACGCCTAAATCATTTTAAATAACATTTACATTTATTGGATCTGTGAAAAAAGATAACGTTAGTATTGATGAGAGATCAAGACATATTTCTTATGCTTTCTGCCTCTTCCTATCACTGTCTATAAGAGTTCTTCTATTTCCAATTGCGTTTTTAAACCTCTGTATGACTGATACATGATTTCTATCCAAATAATGGACTTCAAAACCAACTATAAACTACTTGAAGATTATGTGCATGTGGATGAGCCAAAACATACAAATACTTCAATAAATTTTTTTAAAGAATGTTTATGCAAAATTTGAAGTAGATTGGACCAAGGAATCACGTTTTCTTATACAAACGTTGCCCCCGTTTTTCATTTCATTAGAGGTTGAATTTTAAAAAATCCTTTCTTACCGGATGCGTACGTCATTCAAAGAATACCCCCTCTAAGTTTCAGGTCTCTACGATCAGATGAAAAAACCATTAATAAACAATAATTATTAATTATTTTACATTTTATTGAAATATAATTTTCAGCAATTTTAGAGATGCTTGTTTATTGGTTTAAAGTGATCCAAATAGGGGTGGAGTGATCAGGTACCGTTTACTATGAAAGTCAATATCATTTGACAGGCGTAAACTGACCATTATTGACTCCATTTGGATAATTTTAAACTCAGAAGAACGCAGAGTTACAGAGTTTATAATCGCACAGTATAACGAAAAAAAAAGAGCTTAATGGCATACAATCTGATTTAAAAAAAATTTCAAGGGGTGGCGAACCTTTATGTATCAAAGTGCCATTTTTTCTAAAAAAAATTTTTAATGAGGCCATAGACGTGCGTCAAATAATGTTAGTGAAGTAAATACTTTCGTCAAGACACAGCAATATAAAAAAGCGAAGTTAATGTCAATTTTCTATTGACCTATTACATTTACGGTCAGTTTTAAGATTCTTTCTTTTATTGTGTTTGTAGATAGAGGAGTCTAGTTGTAGTCTATGATGTAAGTACCGAGCGTTTGATGTACAAACGAGCGCGCGTTCATAGGATAACTCGTATTCGTTAGTAATATAATGGGTGCGTTTGGCAGAAAAAAGCGCTTGAGAGCGCTTACTAGCGCTGAAAAACGAACTGTACAGTTTTCGGCCAGGACATGTTTGCTAACTTCAGTTGCGCTGACACAATCCGCCATTTTGCTTATTTATTTTGTTTGTTTTGAAGTAGAGTTCATAAGTTGTTTTGTGCAATTAGTTTCAAGTAATATTAAAATTTAAATTTACTATTTGACAGCGCTTACCGCTTACCAATCGCCCTTTTGCTTCCTAGCGCTTTTTTCTGCTAAACGCACCCAATATTTCCTAGTGAACTTTGTGATCGGTGTTATTCCCAAAATATTGTGTCGCAAAAAATTATATATTTTTTCATATAATAAATTTCTTAACTAAATGTGTACCTACTTAAGAAATTATGAAACATGGTAGAAATATTTAACCGAGTTTAACTTAAAACAATAACGATGCAAACGGGCATAAGTGTGATTTAAAAATTAGTTTATTTTTTCATTGTAATTTATACGCCAGGCGATTCGGTGTTCAAATCCTTTAGTTTCTTAATGACTATTTTTTAAAATTATTATTTACATTTTTTAACAACAATCATTTATATATATTTATATATATATATATAATAGACTTAAATATAAATAATTTCTATCAATAATACAAACCGTTTTCGGTCAGTCTCTCTGCTATATTAATATAATATCTTATTTACACATGCGCACATTGTTTTAAAATAATGGCAGGTCTCTATTTATAAATTGTTAAAAGCGTGTAAACGTAATCTATATTATATACATGTCAAACTCGTGTAAATTCCAACTCAAAGGAAGTTGACCCAGCGTAACTCGATCCTAAGGGGACCAATAATAATAATATACATTAGATTTATACGCTTACGCTTAGTTCCGAGTTATAACAACTACTAAAAAATGTTCTTTTGACATTCAAGTAATCTACATGAAGTTGAATTTATCTACTTCCGCTTATATAACTGAATTTCACTCCGATAGTAAATCCTTTTTGCGCAAACGTAAGTAAATCACTCCATCTCCCATTCGAATCAGCTTAGACGCAAAAAGAAAAGGAACATAGTGTTGATGTAATAACTTCGCCTAAAAGTGACCAGTAGTTACAAATAACATCGAAGTTGTTACTCTGGATTAAGAAAGTGTATACAGGGTGGGACAAAGAAGTGTGAGATTTTGAAAACGATGTAAAACAAAAACCCATCTATTTATCAAAATTATTTTTTTAAGACCTTAAAATATATTTTTTTTTAAATGCATTTAAACAGTTACTAAAATTAAATTTTGAAGTAAATTTAATTAAATAAATTAGTCGAATAATCTAGGGTGCGAATTTTTCTGGTTTGTCAATTTGAAAAGGACAGTATCAAGAGAGAAAAACTATACCAGGATAATCGATCATCAATAGTTGAAGCACTGAGAGAACGGAACTGATAATAAGTGGTTCAAATCTACACGCAATCAACTCTAGACGCTTGAATAGGCGCCATCTTACTGGAGCTAATTTTTGAACTCAGTTAATTAATTTTCTTAAACGTTTTTTGTTTAATTTAATGTAATAATTTAAGTTGTTATAAATCAAATTATAATTCACATGAAAATACAAATTATGTAATTTTCTTAAATGCTTTTGTAGATATTTTAAGATAGTATAAAATAATTTGGAAATAATTTATGGAGTTTTGTTTATCTGCGTTTTCAAGATCACACATTTCTCTGCCCCACCCTGTACATATTTATTTATAAAATTATTTTAAACTAATTTTAATCAGTTCTTTAAACTAATATTTAAAATTTTATTTTTTGAATGTTTTAAAGTTAAAGAGAGGCAGTTCAAGAGTACCTGCCATAAAATTAAAAAATGAAAAATTTTCATTTCAACAATTACGCGTCTGTAGCAACAATATAATATTTGAATAACAACAATAAACGGACAACAATGCAAAGCATCATCTAATAATATTCTAAATAATCTAATTACTAAGAATGTAATAAACAATTGTAACTTGTGTTAAATGGTTGTTTTCTTTATATAAACATGCAACCCACTATTTATCATCGTTTACCAATTTTTCAAAAATAAAAACAACTTTGGTATGCTTGATAAAAACAATGACTTTTTTTATATATATATATTCAATAAATTTGCATTTTATTTTTATCATTTTCTTTTCTCCTAGTTTAAATTTTTCATTTTATACCGTTTTATAAGATTACTTTGAATTTTTCTCCATGTAATAATAATGTTTGAAGGCATCTAATAAAAGACATATTTTCATTTTTATTTGAGCTAGAATATTTAATTCTAAATATTTTCTAATTTTTTTTTATATCTAGAAATTGCCTGGCAAATAAAATTATACATTTAAAATTTATCTAATGAAAACGAATAGAAAAAGTTTGTTTGAATCAAAATAGCATAATAAGTATGGCTCCAATAATTCATATAAATATTTTTTATTGGATATAGCCGAACGCTGTAACATTATAATATCTTTGATTTATATTGAAGGAATAATAATATACAGATCAATATTGATTTGTATAGTGCAAAACATTTAATGTCAAATGTTACAAAAAAAGGCGATGTAAAAGATTTTCTTCATAGATGTACTAGTACATCAGTTTTATTGATGTACTAGTACTTGTGAATATTGGATATTATGGGTGTGTTCCGTAATATTAACCAGTATACTGGCCAATGCCCACGACGTCAGAAATCGACGCCATATTGTTCTGGTAAAAACATTTAAGTCATTTTGTTGACTAACCTAAAATGTGACGTCAAGTAGTGGCCAGTATATTTCGGAACGATTCATCAGTATGGCGTCGGTTTATCACATCCTATAAATTCTACAATAAATAATCGTAATTACTATCATTTACGGTGAATGTTTCCACCAAATTGATTGTAGCCCAGGCTTTGTTACATACCTGTGGTATGATGAAAATATTTGTGAATTTTGCGAATTGAAACGAATGTCATAGTGTCAGTATTCTTAAAGAGCGCGATGAAAACGACATCTGACGACAACATTAAATCATGCTCTAGAACCAGCGTTGAAGACTCTTACAACTTTAAGGGAGATCTACCAACTTTAAGTATTCTTAGAATAGAAAGTTGGTAGGTTACCAACTTTGAGTAATTCAAAGTAACTAGATCTAAAATTAGATTTACCGACTTTAAGCAGAATATGCTGAAAACTACCAACTTTTTTAATTATATCTGCCATTTAGACAGATTTCGGGTTGGCAACGTTAATATATGTTGGAAGCCACAATTATTTATTGGAATTATAAAAGTTACAATATAAGTTAAATTAAATTTTTTCCATTGGATCAGCTGAAAAAAGTAAGTAGAATATACACAATAACGAAAACAAATATTATCTGAACTATCAAAAATTCGACTCAGTTGATCGGCCATAATGGTGTGCTCTCTGCCAATAGAAGTTTCTTATTATTAATAAAACAAGTAATTTTTTAGTTAACAATTTTGAAAAGGTGTGTTCATGCTATTTTCATAGATTTAATCAAACTTTTATATTCATTTTCAGTGATTTAAGATTAAGCAAAATTATATAATTTCAACCAAATTAATTGATATCATCTTACAAATTTAGATTAACCTCATAATGGTTTTTGTTGTAGGAATTTACAAAACTTTACATTGATTGGGTATACATAGCATTAATATTTTGAATGTAATTAATCTATGTATATTTTTAAAAAAGATTAATGTTATTAAAATAATTGTAGACATTCAATAAAGTATTTGACATTTCTAGAAAAAAATTTATTTGTTCATAACTGGAGTATGTCAAATGGGTGTGGCTCAATAAACCAAGGGAATTTTCTCCTTTTTTAAGGGAATATTTAATTTTAAATACAAGTGCAATATCTAATATTCACACATTATATATTTTTTATTCGTAATTTATAATAATATTTCTGTTTTATGCATTATAAGTTTATCCATTTTTCTAATTCATATTTTTACACATATTTCTTGTAACTGGTAGTTAAAATCGTAAGCGCAAAATATTTGTACAGGTCTATTCATTTTATTATCTTATTATTAAGATTCAATATTTTTATTATGAAACTAAACTCAAAGTCAAAGTCTCTCATACATGATACTTTTAATAACTTTTGTTATATTAACACATTATACCACTTAACATATGAGAGTGAGGATGTACATTTCAATAGAAAAAGCACATTACGTATTTTCATTTGAACAAATAGAAAGAAACGAAAAAATTACACATAAGCTGGGACTGGACCCTGGATCCTCTAGATATCCGGTCTAAGACGTAACCAATTCTGTCACTTCTGCTTTATGTCACTCACATAAAGCAGAAGTGACAGAGTTGGTTACGTCCTAAACCGGATATCTAGGGGACCCGGGTTCGAGTCCCGGCTTCGTTGTATACCATATACCCATTTGACAGATTCCAATATAATATTTCAGTCATTCGACACATGACTGTGTAATATAAGGTAGAACCCACGACAAGATATTTTTGTTTCGTTTAATCTTACGTCAAATACCATATTCTTTCTGTGAGTGAAAATATTGATTTATTAAAAAAATTTAAATTAGTGTATTTTTACCAAAAATTTTTTATAAAATTCATATTTAAAAATGTTTTTTTGTGTTTATTATAGTTATTTTGTGCCGGCGTACCACAGAGTGCTTGCTTGCTATAAGCTTATCTAATATTATTTATTAAAGTATTTCATACTTTTATTTATAATATATAAATTTTTTCATAAATAAATTTGAGAATCCCCCAATCATTTTAAGTATTTATAACAACATAACAAATAAATTTTCTTATTTTTTGGTAATAAATTTTTTTTTCTTATATAAAATACCCTTAATATTCAATTTTTTTCTTATAAAATAATTATAATATTGCATTTTCATGTTTTTGTAAGTGTAATTTTTTACAAAGTTTAATCTTTTTTTCAAAAAAATTTGACCTGATAATCCAAAACAGAGCCAGATATTTGTAATAGTTTATTTTCAAAAAACATATTATGTTGGTTCTTCATTTAAAAACTTTTTTTTTTACAATTAAACTGAATGACAGCTAATTTAAAATAAATCTGTAAATTTCATTTTTTTTACAAAATGATGAATCGTTTAGTATTTTTAAATATGACAGTTTTAGATACAAAAATTTAAATAAAGTAGCAATATTTATTAAAAAAAAATAATGATTCATTATTTTCTAAATAAAATTACAAAAAAACTTGTTTAGAATTGTTTTATGTAATTATTATGTAAGTATGAAATTCGCTGTATTTGCAAAATTTAAATTAACCGTCATTTTTTTTTAAACAATCATACTATTAATTAATAATTAAAATGGATAAATCACATGCGCACGCAATATCACTACTATTCATTTTTTTTTTATATACTATGAACACAAACCATCATAACATCCAAGTATCAAATAAAGTCATTTGTTAATTTAATTATTGGTGCTCTAGCCAAAACAATCTATGATTGCTCCGATTCAATAACCCAAAATGAAATTAATTTCGGTTTGATGTGTAGGTATATGTATGTGTGTTTTGTTTTGCTTTGTTCCCTATATTCCTGCAAATTATAGGTTTTGTATTAAAAAAATTCTTTTTTAATTTATAGAAAGTAATCGTTCAGTTTTTAAGAATTACAAATAATTTACACCAGTTTTACAATAAACCAGTTTTACATCTAACATCGAAAACAAAATAAAATTAATTTAACATTTTTATCTTATTTAAATTGATCGGATAAGAAGTCCTTTTCTTTCTAAAATAATTGGTTTTTAAATTAACTCGATTAAATTTACTATTTAGTGAAAGATTTACGATTCCATTTAATTAAGTACAACTTTTGGTATAACCTTTATAGGAAATTAAATAAAACAAAGGGTTCAAAAAAAATAAAACATGGACATAAATACCGACCAATCTCCCATAATTAATCAAAATTCGACATACTTTTTGTTATATTTCAGATACTACTGAAATTTTTACAAAACGTTTTGATGCAGGAATTAGGTTATGTTTAAAAGAGAAAACATTAAGGAGGCAGTAATATTACAACAGTTTTCAGTTCATGTGAGTTAAATTATAAATAAGAGATCAAAGATGTAAAAAATTAATTATAATGGATCATTATTTTTTTTTTTGATGTTGGTAATTTTTTTTTGTTATTATTTAATTAATATGTTTTTTTTCGTATTTAAATTTAAACATTTACACAATAAATTTATTTGCAAAAATTCAAGTATATTTTTAGGCCTATTTTATTTTAATAATTTGAACAATCGTAATATATGTTATTTGTTTTCCTTTTTTTTTTAATAAACAACAACAATGAATTAAATTACGTTAAAAATGTGGTAATTAGAAATATTTTATAATGGTGGCAGGCTTTAAAAGTTATATCATATCAAAAAAGTACATCAAAAATAATTATTTAATTTATTAATACTAATACTAATAATGTATTGCATTTTAAGGCAAGGCTTCGCATATTGTTTTACCAGCCTATATATGACTGAATTTAATATGTTTCAGCTCTTAAGTGAACCTACTACAGCGAATTAAATTTTTTTTTTTTTTAACTGGCACATTATAAAAATTCCTAAGGTAATACATTTTATAACATTTTTATTTTATTTTTTTGTTTTATTTATTTTAATATATTAATCAAATTACAACAAAATTTCTTTTCGTCAATGCGGTTTCTTTTTTTTTTGTATTTTATTTATTATTATTTTTAAATTGATTATATGATTTGTGCATGTTTTGATAACGGCTTATAATTACATTTGAGTTGCAAAAGATTCTATCTAAATAATACTTCTTATTTTGAACAGTAAATTTATTTTTGTTTTAATATAAAATTAACACCAAGGTAATTGCTTTTTTTCTATTTAACTACGTTTAAAATGGGTACATTCTTTTTGTCGAAATAATAATACCAGGAGGTATTACTTTTTCCAGTAGATATTATGTTTCCTAGATGATAGATTAGATAGATATAACTTTAATCCTCAAACATAAAAGATACTTCAAGTGTTTTTGAGGCCAAAATTTTTGCCCTTGCAGAAAGGAACCTGATATGGAGCATATTCTTTTTGCCACGGTGTATTACACTAGTTGAAGATAGAAAAGGATACTGTTTTTCAATAACAGTATTTATTGTGCAAATATTTCAAACAAATAACTTAAAAAGTCTTACTAATTCTGAAAAAGTCTTCTTTGTATTTGTACAAATTTTTAGGTCTTTTGTCTGGAATATTTCCACATGGGATGCCGTTTCAAAAAGAATATAAAACAGTTGCCATAATTATATCTGCTATTGGTAGATACATTTTTCATTTTTTATGCCTGGAAATATATCTATATATCTCATAATTGGTAAATAAAAGAGTGTAAAGTAAACTAGATTCAGCTTTGCTTATTAGACGGTTGAGAAGAGACTAGAGATGTGCAAGATCATGACCATAACAAAAAACATGACTGTATTTTCGATCGAGGTGCTCATCACTGCGATTCAGGGGGCGTTGATTTTGCGAAGAAAATTTACTAATCATAGACAAATAATTTGTCTATGATTAGTGTAGGTACTATTTATCTATTGAATTGTACATATTTGTAGAATATAGTATTTAAATAAATTTACAAATTTTGACTTATACTATGTTGTATATTACTTCGCTTTATTTATCAGTTTCTCTTTTAGCTCTTAATGGCTCTTAATTGATACAAGATAACTGGATTCTCAATTGCAAATTCAAGATTGCCTGCTTTGACTCTGAGAATAATAAATGAATTAATTTATGTAATGAAAAATACCCTTACAGACGCTTTTTTAGACTGAAATCAAGTGCCTGATTCGAATATCATTAACGAAACATTCCTTTATAATTAAAAGTCTACTATATCATCTCTTTTTCAATCTTATTTTAATTTTTGAACGCTTCCCATGTTTATATCTTAATAGTTAAATAATTACAGATATTTTGTTATTTCTATGTATTTAACAAGGTTTTAAAAACATATTAAGATTAAAATAAATTTGCTGTTAGAAAGGAAATTTAATTTCGGTAGTTTTGATGTTAGTTTAAGGTTTATGGAGAATGAAAAAATATATAATTTACATTTCTTCATTTGTCATATTATGCATATTACCCTGTGTACTTAACATAAATAAATAATTAATAAATATTATACATAGGCAAATATAGGCATTATTATTACTGTTGTAAACTCGGATGTTTTTTAGTTTATCGGAGATGTAATATAGGCCATATTTTAGGACTATAAGTATAAAATATAATATTTACATAACATTTTGAACTGAAAACTGTGTACGTTTTACTACAAAAAAATATTACGTTGGTAACACTGGCTGACATATATATATATATATAGGTTATGTACCCACATGTCAAAATGGAAAAACTAGAAACCTCATATAATTTTTATGAGAATCAATTCCAATTTTTCAAAAAATTTCAGTTGTTTGTTTTTGAAACTGTTTGTCACATTTTCTAAAAAAATAAAAGTAATAAATACAATGGCATTTTGTTTTAATATCTTTAATAATTCTTAAAGTATGTTTTTTTTTTTTTTTTTTTTTTAAATATGGACCTGACTTTCATTTAAAGCATTTGATTTTATCTTTGAAATTAAGTTTGAAGAGCTATGTTTTTTCTTGTCACTGTGTGTGTGTATTTTTTTTAAATTTTAAATAGAGAGAGGGAATATATTTAGAGAGTTGTGCTAATAAGAATATTATCATTGTTTATTCCATTTAAAATTATGGCACGCCATTTTACTATTTAATAGACTAATTTTTATCGAGAAAAAAATTAATTAATTATTTTTTTTTCAATCAGAATTTTTATATTTTATATTTTATATTTTGTAAAATAAATCCTAGTAAAAGAGAGATTGATATAAAATAAGATGAGAAAAGAGAGATGAGAATTAAAATTATGATGATAACATAATAAAAATGTATTATTATTATGTATCATCATAATAATAATGTATTATTATTATGATGATACATAATAATAATACATTTTTATTATGTTATCATCATAATAAAAATGTATTATTATTATGATGATACATAATAATAAATCAGTTAATTTTATTTGAATTAGATTAAAAAAAAATGATTGAATTAAAATTATGTACATAATGGAAATAGAGAATTAAAATTATGTACATAATAAAAATGATTGAATTAAAATTATGTACATAATGGAAATAGAGAATTAAAATTATGTACATAATAAAAATGATTGAATTAAAATTATGTACATAATGGAAATATAGCGCACGCCGTTTTACTATTTAATATGAATTAAAATTATGTACATAATAAAAATGATTGAATTAAAATTATGTACATAATAAAAATGATTGAATTAAAATTATGTACATAATGAAAATGATTATTATTATGATGTTAACATAATAATAATGTATTATTATTACGTTCATTTTTTTTCGGACATTAAATAGTAAAATGGCGTGCCATATAAAATAGAAGAGATTTGCTATTAAAAAAAAAACAAAACGGAAAACTTGTGTGAAATGAGCTTTTTCGTATATTTCGTTTCAGAAATGGCGCTGTATATTTTAAAGTGAAATGGAATGAACAAATAATATGCTTGATTTTTTTTGGTAATTAGACATACAATTTCTACATTTTGAATATAATTGTAATTAATTTGATTTTTTCAACATTTCTTTGAATAACTTTCGATATATTGGATTTTTTCTCGATAGATCTATAATTTTTTATTTATATATATATATAATTTTTTTTTGATTTTTTTGTTTTATTTCAAGTGAACAAAATTGTTTTTTTTTTAATCTGTATGTATTTATGTATGCAAAAAGTTTTAATTAATTAATATATGAGAGATGGGGCACTGTGCGTAACGTCCATTTTGATATGAATGTTGTGCCTTGTATTCAATTGTTTAAATGTCTTTTTTAAATTTATTTTAAAATATGTTTTGTTTTTTTTATTTTTTTTTATTTTTATGAAAATAATAATTTTAACATAATCACACTATATAGTCACTCAAATTCGCACTCATAAAATGAACCATGCTTTCTTTGGCAGTTTTGGCGTGTAGTGTGTGTGTTAATATTTCTTACATCTTGCACTTGATTTAAATAATACAATAAATATAACTTATGGTGTTTTCTTTCTAATTTGATAAATAAATGTTTCACTACAATCGATTCTTAATTGTTGCCAAAAAGTATCGTTGCAAATTTTTATATGAAATCAAAACGTTTACTAGTAAATTTCGGAAACGTTCATTTTTACCTTCTATTGTTATTTGCGTAAATTGGTTAAATGCTTTTGTTCCTAAATAGAAACAAGAATATTAATCAGTGCAATATGGCGTTATTTTACGTCAAAAATTATTAGCGATTACACTGCGGGTATCTATTTAAGAATAAGAGTTAGGCTTCTACATATATCAATGAGATTGACCAAGGCATACCGTAAAACATAAAATCTGTTAGATTTGACTATATCGTGAAAGATTATGACATCTTAAATAGGAACAAGGCGTGTAGGTATAATTCCTAGACGAGATCTAGGACTCACATCTTAATTCAATTGTTGAAAGTAATTTCGTAAAAATTTTCTGGAAATATCAATCTTGATTAAGAAACAAAATAATATAATTAAATTTGTTAAATGTTTTACTAAATATTATCATAAAAAAAGAATTTTTTCAAATTTGGTCTTGCATAGATTCAAAGAGAGAATGGTTTTCTTAATGTTGAGTTAAGAAAAAATATTTATTAAAGTTATTTTATGTTTATGTATTAAATATATACTCTATTTTTACATTTTTCCTTTTGTCATATCAATGCTTTTCATTTTGCAATAAAATCAATTATTTTTAAGCGTGTTTACTCTAGAGTCTTGAACATAAAGCAAAAGCTATCGAAACGGTGTCTTCGTAATCAATTCAAGGTAATTCCTTGAATTACCTTAATTATTTTTTTTAAGTTGAGTAGGTTATATACCCATATTTTAAAATTGAATTTAAATATTTTTCGTGTTTAGAACACAAAGTGCTGAATATAGTAAGTCAATCATTTAGCAGTTATGATCCATGATTTGTATCATGGTAATCATAGATAATGATATAATCATTACTTAGT
This sequence comes from Chrysoperla carnea, assembly GCF_905475395.1. NCBI lineage: Eukaryota > Metazoa > Arthropoda > Insecta > Neuroptera > Chrysopidae > Chrysoperla > Chrysoperla carnea. Next base: position 86,337,897 of record NC_058337.1, read on the forward strand.
TACATCAGAAAGACAACATTGTACTCAGTTAGGTTGAGTATCTACCTTAACTTATAAAGCACTTTGTTGTTTTGACCAAGGCCATTTTGAAAATATTCATGAGAAATAGACTCGTAGGCATATTCTAGAGAACAACGGAAATAACGACCTTTTAATGATTGCTCTTATTCAGTATTTATTGTACTTTATATTATGTCGGCCTTAGCATCTTTATTATAATTTCGATAGCGTCGCTTCTTAAAACAGATCTTAAGCTCAAACTTAACTTCTTGCACAGGATCACACCAAACGAACCCTTTTTAAATATTAGTACAGATTTTATACGTAGGATATCAAAACTACAAAAACAAAGAAATTAACGCCGAAGAGTTGCTGTAGCCTTAACGCGGAGGTTGGCTGCAGCAACTCTTAAAATGTATAACTGGTGTTACGATGGCTATTGTTCTACTTTGATTAATTTTTTTGCTCAAATTACAAAATTATTATTAAAAAATCAAATTTGGTTTAAACTTAATGAAAATGGACGATATATCAAAATATTTTTTAGATAATCCAAAATTTAATTTTGGAAATTTGCACCAAACAATTAATAAATCTGTAGTGAAACATTTTAACTATTTTTTTTTGATAAATCGTTTTCTACATCTTTTTTTTTTTTATTTTTATTTTAAATTTCATAATTATATATTTTTATAATTCTACTCTCCACTTACTAAATTTTTTTTAAGTTTCGAACCACACATTTAACAATATTATTTTTATTATCCCTTATTTTCGCTTTGGGCATTTATTTTTTTTTTGTTTAAATTAACTTTTATCTATATTTTTATGGGGTTTTTCTAAAATACAAAAAACAATGGTTTGTTTGTTTGAAATGTTAAATAATAATTGTACAGCCAAAAGTGCTTAAAATATTATCCCAAAAAAAAAAAAAAAAAAAATATTATGGCTTGTTGGTTTTATTTTTAAATTCTTATAGTTTAAAATCTACGAAAATATATTTTATAACATATTTTTCCGAAATAATTGCACAAATGCATGTCTTATAACAGACATAAAAATTCACTAAGCACATTCATTTTCTTAAAATAAAGTATTCTTTTCTTTGGGAAGTTTTCATAATGAATTCTTACTAAAATATAGAATTTCTGAAGAGTATTTTTATGGTAATTTGTAACTGTCATCATATATTTTTAATTTGTTATGAAATAAATGGTAAATATATCTACTAACGATAATATAGTTTTTCTGATAACTTCTATCTTGACAATATTGTATTTTTTCCCAAATTTTACAATTTAAAAATGAGCATAGTCACTTCTTCAAATATTTCAAGGAAGTGCCACTATGTACCAAGGATCCCATACCATTAATGGCGGATTTAAGAAAAAATGCCCAGTGGGCAAAATCTATAAGGGTCGTTTGTTTTTTAGTGCCACCTTGTGGTGCCCTATTACAGAAGCTCAGTGGGCACCTGCTAGTTTGCCACCCCTTAAATCTGTACACCATCGATATAGAAACCGGCTTGAGTTCAAACTTTCTGAAAATTTGAGATATATTAGTTTTTATTGTTCCACTCTTGCATTTCCATTAGCATTGTCATATGAATAAGTAGTAGTAAGGTTTGTGTAACATTTCCCAAATTTCCAGGAAAATTGGCCAAAAGCCATTTTACATTAGGATAATTTTTTGAAAGCATTAATTTTATAGGTAAGAGAATGGCTTGTTACGAATAGTTATCTACTGAGATATTTCAAAAAGGAAAACGCCTACTAGAAAACTTTTTCTGATGTTTAAAAGATAAAATTTTAGCGGTTATTAGGTAATGAAAACTGAAATGAGAATTTCAGTTGCAGTACAGAATCTCGTGTAGCAATGATAAGTTTTGGTTTATTCCACCGGGCGTACATACTTCAAAGCTGTATTTTCCAGGTAAATAATTTGGAAACTCCTGTCAGGCTAAATTAATAATAATTATGTTTGTAGGTCAAATTCTTTCAGAAGGCTTGAAAGTAACCTCTAAAAATTAAATTCGGTTCAACTTAAAATTGGAATTTAATGAGATATGGGTTTTTGCAGAAGGTTCTTTGATATATCGGTTCGATGATAGACTGAATTTTGGGAACTGGGACTAATTTCAAGATTTATATTTCTAATCGATTGTATAAGCGTAATAACAATTACAAATTATATACATATATTATGTGTTTCTGGATTTTAATTAGCCATATTATAAAATGGGATGATTTTAAGCACTCAAAAACAAAGAAGGAAATCTTAGTACCATCAAAAACAATGCAATTGTTTTTACCAATAATACATTAAATATATAATATCGGTACCTAAAAATAATAATTTTTTTATTTGTCGATTTTAGTCCACTCCCAACGACATGTGTTGTGACCCTTTTATGCACGACGCCATTGGATTAGATAAATGAAGAATTGCAACAAAAGTTGTTAATATGAACATGTTTTAGTGAATGAAAATGGATAAAAGGACGCAATATTAACACACAACATGTTACAACGTAGAAATTTGTTTGTTTTTTTTCTTTTTTACTAAATTATACTTATTATAGTAAAACTTTTATTTGTTTTTATAAAAATTGACTAACTTTTAAATGTAGTCAGGAATTTCAAAAATATTAATTTAACTTCTTTTTTCCTTTTTTTGTTGATATTATTATTTATTTGTAAAGTACATTTAGGATATATTATATTTCAAAAAAATTAACAAAAAAAATTGAATAAGAAATTCAGGACTGTTCTAGGTACAGGTTAATTTGAAAAAGTATGTTCTTTCAAGTTCCAGTATTTGGATTGTTTTATTAGGGTGAACGATTTCCTCAGAAAAGATTCCGATACTTAACCTATTAGACGGTACCTCGTTATAGTTTATTTATCCTTAGGTTTATTTGTGTACTGACCCTCATAGTCTTTCTAGATTCTATTTGATTTAAGAGATAAACGATCTGATTGAAATGTTCCCAATTAATAGATTAATAAGATAATTGATTAACCGCGATTTGACAAGGAATATTTTATTCTTGAATCCTAATTCAGAATCATCTTTTAGTTCTTGGAAATCAGCAGGACATTTCAAATTTTTGAATGGCACACCAGACTCGCTAATATAATGATTATTGATTACATTAACATGCATTAAAGCTGGGCAGTGAACTTATTCTCTCAACAATTAAAACATTAGGGTCGGTTCGGGCGCCGTACTTTCTGTTTGCCAAAGGCTTCATACCACAGCAGGTCAGATTTATTCGTCTTTAAAAAATTTCATCAATAGATCAACATGAATATCTTTTAGAATAGAAACAGAACATAAGGAAGTATCTAAACTACTTAAAAAAAAAAAAGATTAACATATTTTCAGCCCGTTTGATTTGGTAAATTTTTTTATACAGAAATTGCTAAACCTGCCAAAAGTTGAGGAAATATAAATTTATTTAATTCATAAAAATTATAGTGAACCGTCGGCTCTCGTTATTCTATAAACTATACCGATCGAAATTTATCCTAAAGCGGCCCGAAATTTTAAAATAACATTTGACTGTCCTTAGCTTCCAAGAAATCTCTGTAGAAATTACTACACGTTCTGAAACCATAGATGTGTCTGTACCTATTGTGTAGGTATATTAGAAAACTATAAAAAGAACATACGTTTTTCAAAAGATAAAATATGACATATGGTCAGGTTTCATATTAAATTTTAAGTTTCCTTAAATATTAAAGTTTCCTTCAATGTTAAAGTCACTTTAATTTTTGAACAATAAAGTGATTTTAAATTTAAAGTTATTTTAAAATTGTTATGAAATCGTTCCTAAGTCATGTAAAGTTATCTTGTATTTTAAATCTGAATCCATTGGCGAACGGCGTTTAACAGTTATATATAGTATGTATAATAAATACGGTCAATTATTCGTTTTAAAAAAATAATAAATATTTTTAAATAAATTTCATATTATTATTTTTTTTTTTTTTTTGTCGTGGAACACAAGAATTGACTATACTTGAAATAAATAACTTTTTATTACAGTATACTCTATGAGCACTTTTTCGTAAAAGTAAAACTACAAATATTGTTTATATGTTTTTCATAATAATAATAAGAATCATAATGAGAGCTATAATTAATAATTTTTTTTGTTTTATGTTTTAGATGTTGTTGTAGATGATTCAGATGATTCAATCTTTTCATAATAATAATTTTATTATTATTTATTATTTTTTCACCACTTAAATAATTATAGTCACCATCACAAAAATTAATAAATTTTTTACTTTTACATGATTTTAGATGATTATTCAAATAAAATTCACTTTTCATTATAATAACACAATAATATTCATTTAATATTTTAATATTTTCATAAAATTTTTTTTTCTTTTTTGTATGCAATATCAATAATTCATAATAATATGTTGGTGATACTAAAACATTTTTTTTAATATTATTATTATTTGTTTGACTATTTGAAGTTTGTTTTGTTTTAATAAATTTTTTATTGCCAGCCCTGATGTGTTTATTAAATTTAAACAGTTGATATCCACTGTTCACAAATATTAACAACAAACCGATAAATGTATTTATTACGAATGTATTTATAATAATTGTTAATGTAATTATTAATTTTAGATTATAATTAGTCCATACAGCTGTCCATGCCACCGCGAATATTGAAATTTGAATTGTTTTTAAATAATACGCCTGTGCGTGCATTGTGACGGCGGCAGTCGAAGAGGAGGTGGCAACAGCAGCAGATGACGCATGCGTATTCATTATATCATCCTCATCATCTGATGGTTGATCTTGTTGTGCAGTGACAACTACAACGACAGTTGTCTGTTGTTGTTTGGAGGGGCAATTTGATGCGCGCTGATCATTGCTACTTCCCGCTGCAGAAGTGGCGCCAGCTGGCACATTTGGTGTAGTTGTACAACGCACGCGCCACGATGTATCATTATACAGTGTGGCTACATCTGGTGTTGCAGTATCTAGACACTTAGCGCATACTCCTTTCGTTTCACAATATGTGTAGCAACAGTCCTCACTACCGTGTGATGATTTTAATGCTTGTTTACCCGTTTCCGGTATATTTGGATCTGAAACATATTATTATTTATTAATTTCATTCAAATTAGATATAAGAAAAAATAACTTGACCATAAAATTACAAAAAAAAATATTTTCGATGCTAAACACTTGTATGACTTCTGTATACAGGTATTAATAATTTATTTTTTCAATCTTTTATAGTTAGAGATAAAGACCACTTTAGTGTTTGAGGAAGTTAAAGCACAATACTTGTGTGCTTGAAACTGAGAGAATATAGCCTCAAATGTTGGCATAGCTCTCTCAATATATTTTCCAATAACAAGTATAATTTCCTATTCGTATTATCTTTCACCCATATTAAAATAATTTAATGAAATTAGTTTAAATAACGTAATTTAATGAATTTATTTTAACAATCATAATGATGTGGGTGATTATATGAAATGTAGCTGTTATATAATATTTATGTTATTTACAATTTTATGATTCTTCTAGACTTACTCTTGTATCTTACACATGTTTTAAGTAAGAGACCATCTCTTATGTTTCGTTCCGCATTTTTGAGAATTATATTCTTCCCCTATATGTCGCATTTCATTGAGACATTCCCTACCCAGTGACCTGCCTTTATAATTTAGTTATGTTAAAAACTATATTTTTAATGATTCTACTGTGGCATTACAATATTTAAATTCTATCGGACCTCCAGTCACATTTTGTCAAACATCTATGCTGTTTCCTCTACTCTAAAATTTATGGATGGCCTTTAAAAATGGTTTTTGTATACCTAGAATTGAGACCTAACGTAAAGAGCAAAGAAATAGTAATCTATCCAAGAACAACGTTTATGCTATAATGCCTTTTATATAAGTAAATATTATTAGCTAATTTTTAACTATTTGGTAATGAATTTTTCACAGTATATATTACACATTTTTATTTAAAAAAGCATTACCTTTAATTACACAATTCTCTGTTAAAAGCTTACTACAAATGGGTTAATTACTCTATTGAATAACCTAGTGACCTGATTGCTTTGAGCGTACCATATACATATAGCATATATAACATGGATGTTTTGAAAAGAAAGGGGTGTTTTAAAAGCAAGCAAGAGTATTATATGCTACATCACATGCAGTATATAATATATAGTAATATGTAGCTCGCTCGTTTTTCTACACTAGAGATAGATAGTAGATACTACTATATATAGGGGATATTTTTATCATTTTGGAAATTATAAAGTAAGAATATATAGTATTACAAATATCATCTATGTAGTCACAGGGTTGTTTAAAGTTTACTTGATGAAATATCTTTTCATCATATTCTCACATGTCCTAGACAAGGGTTTTTACTTCACATTCTTATTATTAGACAGAAGTGAATTGAAGAGTAAAAAGGAAATGAAATGATTTTTCTATATAAAATTTGAGTTTTTGCAAAAACTACGCTGCAGAATACTCAGGGGAAATGTTATAGAAACAAATATACGAAAGCACCGTCGCTTTTTACGTTTTACTTCTAAGTAAAACACCTCGAAACAATATAATTTTCGAGATTTGTAGCCATTGAGAGATTCTGTGAGATGTATTATTATACTAAGGATTACGACCTTTACCTTATGATTTATTCTTTTTCGCTAGAAACTGAAAGTTTGATATGTTATGGCTTATAGACATTTTAACCAAAAGTTATCCTGGCGGGACTTATAAATAGATTGATATGAATATATAGGTCGAAATTCCATGGATTTTTTAAAGATTGAAATTTATTGCACTTTTGCATGAGTATGTGCATAGTGTATATAGGTTTTCGACGGTAGTTGTTAAATCGATGAAAACGTTGAAGGTCGTTATATTAGGACTTATTTGCAACATATTTGTGCATTAAACTGAGAGTCTAAAATGTACGATGCTCGAGCGGGCACAATGTTTGATTCATTAGAGCTATTATTACATTTCTTGGGGTTTCTACTTAGCATTTAAGCTACTTTCCATACAAATTTCATAGTTAAAGCAACTATCTGCGCAGCTTCGGTGGAGATAAGAAATAGGCACGCCGAGTTAATATTATTTTCTTTTATTACCTATATTCTTCGAAATAAGTGGCATCTAAAAAATTGTTGGAATTCATTCATTATCAGACAAAAGTAAATAATTTGGCTAAACAGCTATATTTTTTGTACGATACGCCATTTTAGATTTTCGGTTTATTGGTAATAACATATAGTATACCTTCTTTCAGTGTTTGTGTCGAGTTAACAAACAGCCTGTAATAAGCTAACAACTGGACTTTTTAACTTGCTAAAGAGAATGAAATCTACATTTGTAATACATAAACAATTTTAGATTTTAATCGGCTCATTTCAAGACTTTCTCCTCCCTCCTCAATTGATGAAATCAGCCTACCCTCTCTTGAGAGATTGACCCGTCTAGTAGACAGCCCTACAAACAATATAAAACATTGTAATCAAAATATGCCTCCATAAATTGTGTTCTGGCGGTCGTGAAACAGACTTATATCATAACACATCCTTCCCCATTGCTCTTCCATGCAAATTTCAATTCCATTTTAAAATAAATTACTTTCTAGATTAAATCGTAAAAAAATGAAAAAGGTGCTTAACGATAAAATAACGCTAATCCTATAATATGATCATAAAAAGTGTGAATAGACCAAAAGTCTGTCAATGAGCATTTTAACTAACAAGTTACTGGCTTAACCTTGGAAATATTTTTTGGGTTAAGGGCGTTCATTCACCATTCTGTTTTGCTAATTAAGAAAAAATTGAAAATTTTTTTGAAATTCAGTTAAGAGTTTAAATAATTATTAACTGGTAAAAGTTTCAAGTATAGTTATCGATATTATTTTTGAGAAATATCGATTTATATTTTCCTTTAGTCCCATGTTAAACCAAAAGTACCTATTTTGTCACGTTTTAAACTTAAAATTCAATAAATTTTGATAAAATAATAAATTTTCCATTCTAAACTTTTATATTATCATAATTTTTTTAATTGTCTATTTACAAGTCTCAGGAATGTGCGTCCATAAATTTCATTTACTATTATCGATTTTTTTCTAGTCACATGTAACACAAAATGTGTAAATTCGGGTAAGTACTAAAAAGTAAAGTGTTGTGTTCTATGTAGGTACTATTTGCATCACCAAACATAAGGATTAAAACTATCATAAATTTGTTTTTCAGGATAAGTACTTTACAAAAGCAGCAAGTAGTATTCTAAATATCAAAATAAATAAATAAATATGGTATACATAAACAAAACACCATTAAAAATTTTATGTATATCCCTCATTGTGTGTAGTACTAGAAATATTATAATGTTTAATAAGAGTAGTTTACAGACTATACCAACTTTAACTTTGTAATATTGGACAAAATGTAATATTTTATTATTTATTTTTTAAACGTTTATAAAGAATTCACAGTTAAATTTATGTTTTTTTTTTTGCAAATTGTAGGTATTTTTAACTAAAATATTTTTATTTATCATTTATTAAATGCATGTATATTTTTTATGTTAATTTTTTGTTGATACTCGTACTAGGCCAGAATGGTATATTGACATAAATGCATAGAAAAGTGTCCCATTTACCTAACGATTTTAGTTGAAATTCAAAAATATTACCACCAGTAGGTGTTCATACATAGGTAAAGATGTAAATTGTATCTCATTTTTGTCTTTTTTGTCAAAACATTTGATTTACGGAGTCGAAACTGCCATTTGAAAAGTTTTATATTGAAGAAAAAGTCCAAGTAAAATAATTAAGAAAATTCAAAGTACTTAAAGGCAACACATGTCTAAACACCAAGGCCCATTGTAAGAATAATATAGGAGAAATCTGAAATTCTTATAGCGTAGTCGGGACATAAAAAGTGAGCTCGAGTTCGTAAATGAGCAACATAGGTCAATTGGGTCGGTTAGAGATAGAACAAAAGTTTTAGAGTAAGAAATGTTCCTTATAAAAAATTAACAACTTTTATTTGAAACATATTTTCGAAAACATCATTGTGAACCCATGAGGGCGCAAATTAGGTTCGAATGTTCTATAGTATGCATTATAAGGGTCAAGTGTGTGTGTGTGATACGTGTATGTGGCTGTTTTTTGCTATGCTTGTTTTTTTTTTTTTTAAATTTGGTGACCATTTTGAAATGATTGATATGAATTGGGTCATATCGAGTGAATTTTCATTTTATAAGTTCTGAAAACTATATACGTAACGTTTCGGAGGCATGCCTAAAAGTGCAATATCAAAAAGCGTACTGCACGCACTTATTATTGGTGAACTATATATCATTATTATTTTTATTCTTAATCTTTGGCTCTCTAATTACTGTTGTACATTATTATCGTAAATCGTTAAATACAAAGATCACATTCATACATAAATAATATATCAATTTAGTAGGTAACATCATTTCCATTTTCCTTGTATAGCGTAGGCATCATTTCATATACATACACACACAAGTAAAGTATTTACAACGAAGATTAATGTTTTCACGCAATAATTAAGATCATAATAAATATCGTTGATATAAGGGTATGTTAGTGTATACCTGTGTATATATATATATGTTAGATGCTAGAGAGAACTTAAATAGTATATGATAGTTGTGGGATACAATGCATACATAGATGATTTGTGCACTTATAAAACCTTACACAGTGGTTCAAATAATTCAGTAGGCCCATCAGATGAAGAAATAGATCAGTTTAAAAACATTTCTTTGTAAATAATTCAAATGTGAATAAAATACGCACGTCTGTATGGCAAGGAATATTTTTTTATTATATTTTCAATAAAATTCTAGGATTAGAAACTTATTCTGTCTATGGAACATATCACAAAGAATTATTCTAGGATATAGCACATTAAAAAAAATCCAAGAACCCTAACTTTCTGCCGCGTGGTAAATTAGCTTCTGAGTTGATGTGGAACATTTTCTCTCGTAGGACATATTTGTTTTACCCCATAAAATCTCTATGAGAAAATTAAATGGCATACCTCACTTTAATATCACATTTTTTGTGAAATTCTTATGAAGAAGCTGCGGAGAAATTCCTTAATCGGCATGTTCATCATTTGCCACAAGAGACCCAAACGCTACATGAGGCATGCTTTTAGGAAAATATAGCCGAAATTTAGAAAATTTTAGTGCATTAAGAGCACATGAATTAGAAATTACAAGAAGTTAGATGCAAATGATTATATTTGAGCCTCTCTGTTATTTTAAACATCCACCGTTTACATAAGCCATTTAATTACTACACAATTTATATGAATAATCTATTCTACAAGCTTAGGAGTTCATATATGTAGTTGATAAGTACTATATATACGATATTATAGTATAAATCTTACCAACCTACATGAAAGGAAATATTATGCCAAAAAATTAGTTAATTATTTATGTTACATACGGCCAAAGTTTAACAAAAATTTAATAAAAATTAATTTGAATCGTGTTACAATGGGCTGGTATAGTGCAATTGTCTACCTTAGATGACATATTTATAAGGAGGTACACTCATCCTTTCCAAATACATGAAAAACTAAAATAATCAGCGAAATAGGTATACTACATTGGTCCTCAACTAAATAGGTACGTACTCAACTCAAACCTCAAAAACTTGACCTACTAACAAATTATAATCAAACAAGTGAAAATATTAATGAATAGAGTTAATTCTTATGCGTATAATTGAGTATCAAGATTTGAATTGTTTATAATAATTATTAAGATTAGTTAAATAATCTATTTTCGTTTGTCCGCCTGAATGTCAACATGGTAGCTCAAAAACGAAAAGGAGATATTGAGCTGGAATTTTTATAGCGTGCTCAGAATCAGAACGAAAAAGTAAGGTAAAGTTCGTAAATGAGCATTTTTTCGTAAACAACAATGTTTACCCCTGAGGGCGCAGGTTAGGACAAAACTTTGGTGTCCATTTTATAAAAAACTATAAAAGATATGGGAGTGATGATGGGAGTTGAAAATTTGCTGGTGTCTTCAACTAGTGGTCTTGCGAAACATCCTAGAACTACTACTAAATGAATTTTAGTATTAAAACCATAAACAAGTCATTTTCGTTAGAACTAATAACCTTTTCGATTTTGCCGATACCACTTAAGTTCGCATGCAAATGATACAAAAGTAACATTATACAGAAATACCTATATATTGCGTATCTACGTCGTATATTGAGATCAGTTATAAAGATAGGTATTATTATATAACTGAAATTTCAACATACAACATTGGTATTTCATTATTGTTTGACCTAGTTAAGATTGTTATATAATATACGAGAGGTCTATTCTGCTTGTTATTCAGACATTCTTGAACTACGCAAAGGTTATATTATTCGAATTTATATTATTTTTTGTCATATGACAGAAACAACAACTTGAATATCGAGTGCTATATTTAACAGGCAAATGCCAGTTGGCTTTAAAATTCCGAAGTGAAAACCTTTGTTATAAATATCTTTATTTCGAAACAATTCGGAAAACCCAAAACTTTCAAGAATACATGTCTGACCATGTTAGGAACAACATATTAAAAGTTATTGGCCGTTTTTGTCAAATACTAAAAATACGATTTTTTTGCTTTTTCCACGATAAAAAATGTAGCTGTAGGCTGTGGAATTTTATTTAATGGGAAAATTAACTTAATTAATTAAATTAAGTTTTTCGAAAAATAATACTCAGGGCAGGTAGAATATGAATACCTATAACATATCCAAATTTCAAATCGATAGAGTAAAGGGTATAATCGCAATGCTTGAAATTCAATTGTAACTTCAACCATTCTTAGCTGTAAAACCGCTTTTTTTATAAAATATTTTTCCACCAATGAATATTTAATATTTTTATTATTCAAGGTTTATTTAATATTTTAAAATTTTTGTTATATGGATCGTAACCCAAGTGCACTTTTTTGAAATCCGGCTTTAAGGTTAACATATTATAAAATATCCGCATAATATTCTGTTTGTTAGATAAGGCTTCTATTCACGGATTATTTTTGTCCTATTGTCTGGCTTTGATTTATTTTCGTAATTTTCTTAAGGGTTTTATCATAGACTTAAAGGTATATATATTGAAAGCGTATTTTATTTATTGTAGTAAATAGTTTTCTGGTGATAGATTTATTTCCGTTTAAAAATAATAATAACTAAATCAGAAATGACTCTGCTATTATTTTACCGAAGCTGGCATTTAATCAACAAGTAAACTGTAGGAGGTAAAAATTTTGCAATAGATATAAGTGTGATAAATAAGTCAGATTGTGGTATTATAAACTTGGCAACAAAGATTAAATAAAATACTTAAGAAGTAAATGTTGGCATTCCGAAATAAAATTATGATTGACATTGAAAATAATTGGATAGTTTTAATGAAGCATCTTATTGGATAGTTTTAATGAAGCAAACGGTCCGAAACATCGGACAAGACTTTGCTATATTATAAAATTGATATATTATTCTTGTAATATTTTGATTGAATGCAGCCAATTGTAAGAATTATTTAAAAAAAGAAAAAGCTTTAGTTTCTCAACGTCACTAATTGGGCTTAATTAAGTTTTATTTATTTCTTTATTTGATTTATTTGATTATGTGAATAATTTGAATAATTATGCGATTTTATCATGCGTTTGAGGTTTTATAAAGTCAGTTAACTAAAATTATTAAAAAGATTTTCCCAAGGGTGTGGGCCTTCTTGAATTTTCCTGGATATGTAGCCTTCACCAATTTTAGGAACACCTTAAGGTCTAGCATTGTGTCAAGTTTAATCGAAATCGTTAGAACCATTTTTAAGAAAACCCCAAAAAAGAGGTTTTTCCTAGGGTGTGGGTCTTTTCAAATTTTCCCGGATATGTGGGTTATACCAATCCTAGGAACACCTTAAGGTCTAGGCTTGTGCCCAGTTAAATCGAAATCGTTAAAGCCGTTTTTGAGAAAACCCCAAAAATTCTGTTTTGGCCTAGAGGGAAGTACCCTTAAAAAAAGCCTAGGGAAAAAATGAAAAAATCGTCTGGAATTATGACCAAACTGAACCTATGTACCGAGTTTGAGAAAAATCGGTTGAAAATTGAAGGCTCCAGCTGGGTAACAGACATACCGACATACCGACATACCGACGGACGCAACATTTTTTAAAAACCACTTTTTTGGAATCAGGGACCCTCAAAACGTGTATTTCCGTTGAAACTCCGATATCGATTTTTTTTTCGATCACAATACTTTATTATATTTATAATATAATAAAGTAAAAAAATTATCGCTGAGAGGAAGAAATGATCTAATTAAATTGTTCTAATTAACCAGCATCAGTGACTATCCACTAATGCTCCTCTAGTGGGGTATCTGAGCATCCCACATCTTATAGACCACAAATATTTTTTAAATAAAACAAAAATAGGATCTCTTAATCGCAAAATAAGAATTATTTTCTACCTTAGAAAAATGGTATTCAGCATAGCATCTATTTCCATACAGTTTATTTTCTGTATATATTTTTTTAGAAACGATATTTCAGCTTGATTTCTTTTTTCGTTTAAGAGTTATCGTGTCGACAGGCAGGTGGACAGACAGTCGAAAATGGACTAATTAGGTGATGAATTTTGGAAACAATTTTCTTCATTAACTAATTAAATGAACTTGTTTTCTTATTTGAATGAAAGAAATCTTAAAAAATGATTTACATTCTATTTTACTATTTCTGTTTGATATCCTAGCCACCGAATATCTCGAATCACAAGTTCATGGTTTTTTTTCTTAATCTTGCAGAAGGCGTCTTATCTTAATATTAGTTACAGTATTACATCCTATATATTTAGATGTTTATGATATTCACAGTCAAAAAATAAGTGGAGAAATAGTGCTCCATGACTTTAATTCAATAAGTGAAGTGGTTTAAAAATCTCCAGTGATACTAAAAGTATTGCACTTTTAGGGTATTGCACAAGTTTATTTACTACTTTGAATTTAAAAAAATGGAAATTTTTAATTTCATGAAACCAAAGAGCTTAAAGTCTAAAGCCTGAGAAAGGACAAAGGCTACTTTTTAATGTGAAAAAAAGAGCTGCAAGGGATTGAAATAGGGGATGCAAATTTAAGGGGATGCTACTCAAATGTGTTATGAACTGATTTAAATGAAATTTGGCACAGATGGTCTCGAGTCTGGGAAAGAGGCACAGATAGTCTAGAGCCTGTCTTTTTAATGCGCCTAAAGGGCTGTAAGGGTTTTGAAATAGGGGTTGCAAATTTTTATGGAAATTACGTCATTTTTAAAGCTATAGAAGCTTGATACTTATTTTGATTAAATATAAATAAATAGGCTTTTGATTAGATATAAATAAATACGATATCCAAAGTTTATGAAAATTTAACCATAAAGAGAGTAAAAACAGTGATTAAACGCAATAACGCAAAATAGGAGTTCATTTTTAAAGGTAGAAGCAAAAGAGGATATGAACTAGGTGAAAAATTATTTCACGTATAGAAAGCTTCATTATCAGCGAGTAACATGGGCTCGTTTCAAAATAATTAATATTTCGAACTAAAATAATTAAATCGACGAAATTGTGAACAAAAGGAGGATAAGTTTTAATCTATATGTATTTAAAATTGAGGTTGCCCAGCGAAGCGGTTTGTTCATAGTTAGTTTAAGTATAATATAATAAAAAGTAGGGAATAAGAGTCGATATTACATTGTATTTTTTATTTTTATACTTGTTTAAAATAACTTTTGTTTGAAATTAAAAGAATAATAATTGATAAAATAATAATAATTATTATTATTATTATGATAAATTGATATGGAATATGTAATAAGTAATATACGTATGAAGAAGTAAATAATATTTATAATAAAGAAGTGAATGTGATGTGATGATATTATATTATATACCCACCAAGACATAAGAAGGTGGGTTCCCCGGCGTATTGTGTGGGATGTGCCGGGGCTCTGTCCCCGGGTAACATGTATGGGCACCGTTGTTCGACGGTCTGACACACGGAGCGACAAGGCCTGACGCGTCGTCGTCCACTCCTGCTTCCACTACCACTAATACTGCTGCTTCTACTTTTACTATTACTACCGCTGATATTGCTGCCACTACCACCTCTTTTTACATCGGCCGCCGCTGACATTGTTGTGCTTGTTGTAGTACTGCTACTACTACTGCTGCTGTTTGTGCTACTGCTGTTGTTGCCACTATTTGTGTTGGCAAAATGTGGTACTAATGAACTGCATACCCAACGCCGGTATGCTTCCTATTAACAGAAAAGAAAAGAAAAACGAATTAAAGTGGTGGAAATTTGTTTATGTTATGTAGAAGTTTTTTATTTTCACTATACCCGGCGTATATTTTGTACGTACAGAATGAACTAATAAAACTATTACCATGAACACTTTTCGGTAAAAATACTATGATAGGAGTGTTTAAAAATCAATAAAATTTCATTAAAAATACATTTCATCTGGCTATCAGAAGGTTAATTGAAAATAATAGATCCGGAAAAAATTGACTTAAAAATTACACGGAAAATTTTAAAGACCCGGAGTATTGTTGTAATTACGACTTGGTTGGGTTTAGTTTGTCGACTATGGAAAAGGTGGTTAGGTTCTATCGTTTTTGGCCTCTGTGTTCAAAAATGGGACAGTATTACAGAAATTTTTATCGGTCTATTTTTTCCGATTCTACTCTTTTCTAAATCAATATTGGTGAGTTACCTTATAGTAGATTTACTTTATACCAGAAGTTAAAAAAACCTTTTGTATCCCGTCAATTTCTCGAAGCCTTACGTGTTTATTTCTGTGCGGCATTTATGTTATTCGCTTTGAATACTTATGGAAAGTTAGTATCCAGCAACGTCGTACATATTTGCTGGTGCAGAGGTGAGATACCAAGTGGTATGACATCAATAATTTAACCTGTACCCCGCAAAGCTGACGCCATGGTGCTTAAACTTACTTTTACATATAGGAACATCCTTTTGAACATGCTTCCTAGAACTTTTTATTAGCGAATAGTAATTGTACAAGAGGTTCCCAACTCAGCCGTGAGAACCTTTTAGATATGAAGTCTGTTGGATAGAATAATGAAAAAAATGACATTTTGAAGACATAGGCAATTTTGGAACAATCATAGTCCTTAAAAAGAAACGATTCGTAATTCACACAGCAAAAATTTGACTAATTTGGTTTTTCGGCTTAGTCTTTGGTATAATAAATTTATTTTCTCTGTAAACCATGGAAACACTAAAAATGACTTATCACAGATTATATTAAAAGGTATCGCCAACTTTTGTAAATGAATGTTTTTTATTATTATATACACATAAAAATCTATTTTGCTTTTATTTATCTTAAAATTGGAAAATTTCTTTCTTGTGAACACACATGAGAATGAGAAAGCAAAGAAAATTCCGACCGATTCATTGGTTAATTTGACTAAGTAAGTGACTATAAAGTGTGCTTCTAATCCAATTAATCTACGGAGGACCAATGTTAAATTTGACAAAATTGCTATCAAAAAACAAACATTCTTAATTTTCGCTTTGTTTAAGTGTGTTTGACGATATTTTGTTCTCAAATTGTGGCGCCACAGTTATCGTACTCTCCCCCCTTAGCTATAGCTAAAGTTGTAAAAAACAACTACTCTATTTAAAGTGCTCTGTCTTTTATCAGTAAGCTCGAGATGGTATCCGGATTACCTAGCAAGTCAAGATGAAGTTCAATGTATCTAAAATATGCTATCATTCTGCACCCTTTTAGACCTACAAAATTTTACTTACACTACAAAAATTTTTTCATTTTCAATGAAAATTGTCCACCGTTTATATAAATTTGTTGTAAGTGTTTTTAATTATGGTTATACCTGTTTTTGTAGAGCTTTCAAAATAAATTATTATGTTACTGTTTATTGTTTATTATAAAAAATTGCATTTAATTTCTTTTTTCTTTTTAGAACATAAAATTATTAATGAATGGCCTCAAATAGGTCCAGAAGTACTGGAGAATCAATTATATGGCGTAGACGTAATATTTATCGTCGACGTTATAGTTATTACGATAACATATTTCGTGAAATACGTCATTATCAACGGACAACAAATTCATTAGTGCCAAAAGCAGCAATTGTACGGGTGATTAAAAGTATATTACCGCAACATATACGTATACAACGGTCAGCTGTTGAAGCATTACAAGAATCTGTTGAGGTGTATATTGTTCAATTTTTAAGTGATTCTGACTTATGTACGTTTAATGCTAAGAGAAGAACATTAATGACCAAAGATATGTTATTGACACGTCGCATACGTGGTCGGGCTGATATTATTAATAAATAAAGTTTGAATAAAAAATATCATTATTTTATTATAAATAATCTAGAAGTAAAATAGTAATTTCATAGAGATAATTGTTTCAAAACTCGATTTACTCCAGATTATTATGTCACTTCATACAATGTAGTTAAGGGTACTCCACATTAAAATTCAAAGTCCTAATGTGTAAGTGGATCAATTATTGTATAGTAAATACGTTTCGTCTGACAAAGTACTTAACACCGAAAAGAATTAGCTCGTCGTTAAATTGATTTCTTTTTATTCGTGGTCTCATATTAAAAAAGAGGAAATGGAAACGGGAGTTATTGATCTGGAACGGGAGTTTAGACCGGAAATCGCTAATTTTTATCGACAGCTGAATAAATTCGGAAGAAGTGATCTATCTCTCTAAAGTAGGTGTCATGGGGAGAAGTTAAAATCTGTGTCATTTTTATTTTAAATTTGATTGGTTACTTTAAATTGATCGCGTGATTTAAATTTAATTTAGAAAAATAAAAAATTTTTATTTACAAAACAGTAATCTCATTATTATTTTTACTTATTGTTGTTGTTTACATTTAATCATGCACACGATATTTACATCATGGTCGACATGGTCATTCGACTATATTTTGATATAATATGTTACATACAGGCGTAAACTAAATATTGACAAACATCTTGACTAGTAATCTTAATTAAAGAGAATTGAAAAAAATACACTCGAACCAGGACTCGAACTCGGACTTCTTGGATTCATGTCAAGTGCCCTACCAATTAGGCTATTCTAGTTCTAGACACGAATGCAATTTTTTCAACTCAATGAATTTTTTAAATTTGTTTATCCACTTATTTATTATATATTATTACTTATTGTTGTTGTTTACATTTAATCATGCACACGATATTTAGATCATGGTCTATTCGACTATATTTTGATATAATATATTATACAGGCGTAAACTAAATATTGACAAATATCTTGTCTAGTAATCTTAATCCCACCAAAAACATAAATGTGAAAAAGGCGTAGATGTCACAGAACCCCAATAAACTCAATTACGTCAGCCCAAAAAAGTTGTGAAATCCCGTAGAGAAAAAAATTCTTCGAAAAAAATTTATAAAAATGGCATAAATTTATTGAGTAACTTTTCCGTAAAGAAGCATTAAAGTATTACATTAACAAATTTTCGGTGACTTCATACCTACACGCACCTGTATAGGAGAACAAAAGATAATCGTTAACCCCCTACTATCTCCCTCCTCCCCTCTAATGTTATGACGTAATAATTTTTTCACAACTTTTATGAAACATCAAAATTTAAATTTAAACAATCAAAGTATTCTTTAGATTATAGTCAAGCCCCTACTTAACAAAGGCCTAATTTTTTTTACTAAAGTAAGAAAATTATTGGTTTAAATTTCTTGTCAAGTTTCTCCTTAGTACGTATTTATTTAATATTTTACTTCGCAAGTTTTTTATTTTTAGATTCGTTTTTATATTCCGAAAACTTGCGAAGTAAAATATTAAATATTATTTAAGTTTTCCCATACAAATTGTATAGGAAAAAAAACTAGCCTTCTGATTGGTTCATATTTTACCATTGATTTTTAAATGGGCTAAAAATGCACCTTTAATTAGCGAAATTTCCCGTTAAAAATTTTGATATTTGGAAGTTTTTCTGGGGTATGATTTTTCTCTAATTTATTTTAACGAAAACTGCATCTTTATACCATTTCTCAGTTTTGCTGTGAATTTATATCAGTCAGCAACAAAATTTCGGGGCGTGGCCGTTTTTTGACGCGTTATTGCTCGGAAACGATGAGAGCCGTAAACGTGAACTTTGATTTACGGCGTCCCAGGGTATATATCTACTTAAGTTGAAAGTTTCAACATTATAGCTCAAGTAGTTTCTGAGATATAAGGGTGTGAAAAAGGGCTATTTTATGTCCTGTATATATAGTCACAACAAAAACATTCACATTTCACATATACATCATCATACATTACCCTTTCAATTTTCCATTTTACTTATCTACTCTTACGCACTGTTGTGCTATATGATTAAAGAGAATTGAAAAAATTATTATTTTTATTATAATAATTAGTATAATAATATTTATATAATTATTATTATTATAACACATATAAACATATGTAATATTATTTATTCTCTTTGCTTTTAAATAAACCACTATATGAACATCCTAATTGTGTACAATTATTGTGTGGCATTTAGACTAATTTATTTTGAAAATTGAAAGATCAAATGAATAAGTAAATTTCAATAACACTAAGTAGGTTTAAAAAAAGAAAAAGTTTGTATATAATATTAAAGAAAAGAATTTGTAGCAATTGAAATAACTATTTAACAGTACAATGAAAAACTATGAATATTCAAAGGATATTGTCTATGCTCTATGCATATCGAATTTAAATAAAATGAGCTTGAATTACTTTGGGCAATATGCCAAATAATGCGAGCAGGGAGTTTTCACAAACAAAAATATTGAATTATTGAGAAATTATAATAATAATATCATAGACGGGTATACAAAGTAAAACGTTTCAAGCTTTTTTTGGTCTAGTGGCAAGTAGAAAATAGACTAATATTTTGAATTAGAAAGCTGTTTGATATTCACAGAATGTGAATACGTACCGGTTTCTTCTGCTCTGGTATAGGCTAATATGTATGCTCAATGTATTCCTAGTTGTAAACGCCGAGATATCGGGAGGTATTTTCTAGTTACGATCTGTCGTATATTTTGACTTCTAATGGTTTGCTGCTGTCGATACTCAATCACAAACTTTGGATTATTTTCTATCCAGTTGGGTTTGTTTTGTAATTTTGACTTGATCTCTTTCTTTTTTCCTAAGCCACAATGAAGTTGAGTCGAATTGATTTCATTTATTATTTAGGTGAAGAAACCATGTGAGATTTTCCACTTAAGATTGTTGAGTTAAAAAGACGCATAAAAGCAAATAATTTTTTAAAATAAATTATATCATGCAATGTATATTACCCACTAATTACATTTATAAAACATTTAAAAAGTATAAAACCATATAACATTTATAGTTAATACCCAACCAGTCATCCATGATATGGAATGGCATGGCTTGGCAGGAGTCATTAACTCATCCATTTATACCTAGTCTCTTTTATGCTACGTATACCTAATGTAATCCAGTGAAAACCTGCACTTTCTCACCCATAGCTTTTTGCGTAAACTTCCTCAGGAATGTATAATGTATTGAACTAATCGAGAAATCTCAGTTTTTTCCAATGAAAGTGTTTGTATATAAAAATTTTTGCTGGCATGCAATTGGAAATTTGTACATAATGAAAAATACGTCGAATAATAACTGATATGCCCTATTTGAAGTTTATAAAAAATTCTTAATTTTCGTAAAATGTTTTGAGCAAAATGTCTAATTTAGATCAATTTATCACGTCATTAACTTGGTAGAAAATAGAATAGTGATACTTTCAATCAGCAACGATTCGACATTATTATCTTTACTATCTTTCTATCCTTCCACGGGCTTCTATACTCAATATAGTAGCTGCTCTTCGAGAATAATGGCTAGTAGGAAGAACAGAGTAGGACACTGGTATGCTGAGTGCTTTGGCCTAACAAAACCACGAATACTCAAGGACCTTTCATAGTGAGGAGGAAGAGCAGTTACTCACTTTCTCTGTCACTGCTTTCACTTTGAGAAGATTACATAATTAGGCCAGTCTTTCTTCTCGGAGTTTTTCAGCTGTTCTTCTCTAAATGCTTCAAGAAATTGGAAGGGGTCCTCCTGGTGTGGCAACCTTATTGTCAAATATGACAATGAGCTGTATGGCCCTAGTGTGTCTCGCGAAGGCAGCTATCGCAATTTAAACTAATTCGAAATCTAACATATCATGATTTTTCAGAAGACTCAACTGGCCAAAAAAGCTTTGGACGCGAAAGAGAAAGTATTTTTCTATTTAAACTTTCTTTCATTGGAGTATAAATACATTTGCAGTCGTGCCGTGCACGGCTGTCCGTAATATATATGGTGTAGGTACTCTTATACACAATGAGAAAGATATTATATTTACTGTTTCAAGCCTCCATCGTTTTACCCTGCTGTTTTAATATTTATATTATTTTAAATGAGCAAACTTTTTATTTAAATATGTTTTAAATGTTTTCTAAAAAATAAAAAATAAAAATAAATAAACATAAAAAATAAAGTTACATGAAATTTTGTTGAATTATAAATATAAACAGTTAAATTTATAATCTCTACACAACAACTGCCATTAAGAAGATGTGGTAGTAAAAAAAAATTTTTATACAGGGTGTCTGAGGCTTATTTGTGTGGTGTTATACTTGTTTTCAGTAAGTTTGACTAAACTAGAGCCCGATATTCGAGCTAGCGCATTTTTTTTTACAAAAAACTGTGTGCTGTACAAACACTATCGCTTTTTGGCCAAGAACCCATCGGCTATTGATTAAGTGATACTTTGAAAATACAATAAACACATCAAATAGTTATACGGTGTCTGGCCGTAGTATAATATAGTATGTAGAATAACATATAATACCAAGATTAAAAAAAACAGTGTACCTTATTTGATTTCTAACTTCTCGACAGATATTGGTTAATTACTATAAAGCAAACAACATAAAGAATGATTATCCTTGTGCATTTGTTATATTGAGGTGCCCAAGAAGGGATTTGTGTAGTGACTCGAGTGCGTCAGATTAACATATGACAGGTTCCTTGGACCTTCCTTAGTATCTCCACCAAATATTAGCCCTAGACCGCGTATAGGGCAGACGATCAGATTAGTAAAAAAGAAATTGCGATAGGTGAATTATCTCGAGCGAGTCAGATTAAGATATTGTGGGTTAATTACATGCTAAAAATGTACATTTCAATAGAACATTTTTTGATCGCGCTCGAGTTACAAATATAATAAAAATATAATGAATAATTGATTTAGTTGCTACTGAAATACCTTGTAGTCTAGGATATGGCATGTAAAAAAATCCATCAACCCTATTTTTCTGCCGCTTTCAAGTAAACTCCTAAGTTGATGTGGAGCATTTTCTCTCATAGGACATTATCGAGATAGAGGGGATTCCCCCCTACCCATATTTACATAAAGTATGTAAAAATAAAGAAAAATTTTTGCCCCTTACCAAAGGCTACCTAATGATAAACGTTATACTTGTCCCTCTCCTTTCCTCCTAAACGTGCGAAAATGGGTAACATGATTTGATTGATATTAGTCGGGAAGAGAAAGGGGTTAGGGAACTTATTTAATTCCCTAGGAGGGAACGAGCAGAAAATTGTTCAGTTTTACTCATTTTATTTGCCTTTCCCCTTCCCATCGCAAAACGCGATGTAAATATTAAAAACAGCCATAAGAATGTTGTATTTTTCCGCCAGTTTTGTAAATACGGCAAACAGAGTGTAATAAAAATTTCTAAACTCTAAGCCTGTTGCAATCTTTGTTTTGATGAAAATAAAACCATCTGTGCCCCAGTATTTCTCTTTTTTTTTTTATATTTAAACAGTAGTTGAACACCTCTCTTTATTCTCATTATTCAATGTCCACATAATTAACTTAAAACAAATTAATGACATTTTAAAACCAAACTGTTGAATAGGATGAAGAGAACGAAGATGAAGGTTTTTATTATAATAATTTTAAGCTTTATAATAACTACAGGATTATAAAATGTAATGATGAAAGTGAATCAAATAAATTGTTTTTAGTTGAAATTTAATTGTGCATGAAAACTATTTAAAACTTTTATTTTATTATATTCGAGGTTTAAAAGAATTGCTTTCCTAGGACTTGAATGATATACGTTTACGGAAATCTCAGGGGAAAATTACGAATATAAACTTGGGCATAATACAAAAATTCAGTGTTCCAATGTAAAAAACTTCCAAAAATTAGTTTTTTTTTATGATATAGAAAAAAAAAATCCTAGAAATCGTAAAGCTTTTGTCAGAAACATTTTGTTCTACCTTGCTTATTTCTCGAAAAATTGGACTGGGAAAATTAAAATGAGGCACCTTGAATATAATTTTAAATTTATTAAGTGAGTTGTCGTGAGTTTTCGTGATGAAGTTTTTGGACTACCATTCTGTGTCTGTCGTATGCGTTAGAATACAGTTATTGACGGTACAGCACGTGATCCATCCTCGTCGACATTTGCAAACTTACTGTCACTTTTTTAATGTGTTAATTATATATTGTCAATATTTCTCTTAAAATGTACGACAGATAGAATACAGTTTTTGAAAAGTCGATTTCCATAAAATCAACACCCGAACCCGAGCCAAAATTAAAACTTCAAACGTCTTTTTTACCAAACTTACCTTTATCAATACAAAAAAAAAAAAAAAAATTATGGAAATTTTGGTTAAAGGCTCAAGGTCTAGTTAAAATAGTTCTTGCTATTAGAAATATTTAACCTAATTTTGAAATATAAAATTTTATTATTATAGTCTGCATATATGAAATGAATGTCAAGGTATACTAATTTTAGTCTATACTAAAATATTGATGATACGAACAAAATTTTGGTAAAGCTATTCAGAAAACTACTTAGGTACTTCATTTCCCATTGTTCGTCTATCCGTATCCTAAAAAGGGTGTTTGAGTTCATAAGCGAGCAACATAGTTCAAAGTTCATAGTCAATTGAGTTTTAGTTCCTAAATCTTGTAAACCGTTAGAGATAGAACAAAAGTTTAAATGTACGAAAACTTCCTTAAAAAAAATTAACAACTTTGGTTTGAAAAGTTTTTTCGTAAACAAAATTGTTTTCCCGTTAAAAAGAAAATTAGGACAAAACTTTAGTGTCCATTTTTTAGAAAACAATAAAAAAATAGAGGGATGAAAATTTTAACATAACTTTAACTAATGAGCGTTATGAAAAATTTCTGAAAAGAATGAAAACAAAGCTTTATAGAAAATACTTCGAAAAATTTTTAAATTAAGACAAATATTAGGACATAAATTTGTTGGTTTTTCAACGTTTTTAATTTATTAAAAATAATGCAATCACTCATATACAACACTGTCTATACAGAGTATTTTAACTATTAGCTTAGTCAATTGTTTATAAACTATAGGGGAGGTATATAAACAGTTTTTCAGACATTTTATACCTAACATCTTTTATTCGAATAATAAAATAAAGGATAAAATTGTGACTACTACTACTATAACTAACCCTTCACATATATTAAAACTTGGGTGTGGTAATATCATTTAAACAAACAATTACCATTTATTTTTATTTTATATTCTAGAAAATACAACTTCAAAAGTTCATGACCTCATCTAAAATAATACCACAAATTCATTTGATTTGTATGTTTATGGTATTATAATATATTTTATTGCTAAAGAAAATTGAAAAGAGCCTAAAGCTGAAACTTGAAATGAAATCGATAATCAAGCAACATAGTTTCCAATCAAAAATCATAATTTTATACAGTTTATTTTACATTTCCATATTGTAGATCACAATCTGTACTACCATCTATGCAGTGTTGGATTACCCATTAGGCCGGACTAGGCCATGACCTAGGGCCCCCGACGGGCAGGGCCCCCTACGAAAATCTGATATGATTATTTTTGAACAAAAATTTTCAATTTCAAGTTATTTTTTTTTCAAATTTCGAAATTTCTTCATTCATCATTCATTTTATTTCGTTTATAACCTTGGATAGATATGAATAGGCTGTACGAATGCTATGAATACACAAATAACGATTAATTTTACAATTATTCAAAAAAGGGGGCCCAAAAATTTTATTGGCCTAGGGCCCCCGATGGGCTTAATCCGGCACTGCATCTATGCTTAATTGCTCTCATTTAAGCATTAGTCTCAGATGCTCTTTCCACTCACTCCTTCAAAGCAAAATTGTACCTTCAAGTGATAATTAAGCAAAGCCATTAATTGTAAAAAAATTGCCGAAATTAGATTTAGAAAAATTCCTCCGCCTTCCATGGGTCTATTATATAGAAAGTCAAAGCTGCTGACAACCAGTTTATTTAGTTTGAAGAAAATCCTTCAATTTGAGATTTGTCCAATTTAACTACTAAAAGCATCACGATATCTGCCTCAGTATTATTAAGCTCGTCTATTTTATCATCGAGAATATCTGCGACAACCAGTGTTTTTTTTATGTTTCTGCAATTTTGTTTTCACCCGTTAAGTACGTGCTCGAGTATTACAATCCGTGCTTCCTACAACAACAAGTTTTGGTTTTGCACCTGATACCATATATGCACGCTTTTGTATTGATAATTTCGTCTGGGATCATAAGATCAAAGTTACAGTGTGTGGGGAGGCTGAAGTCATTAATTTTCAACCTCAATTGTTCTGAATCAAGTGAGTTTCTAATCCAATTGCTAAAAAGTACGATATGAGTGTTGAGCTGCAACACCTTCTGAGAGTGCTAAGAACGTAAAAAGTGTAGTCAAGTTCGTAAATGAGCAACATAGGTTAATTGGGTCTTGTGTTCGTAAGACCCATTTTGTAAACTGTTAAGATAGAACAAAAGTTTAAATGTAAAAAATGATCTTTATAAAAAATATAAAACTTTTGTTTGAAACATTTTTTTAGTAAACATCACTGTTTACCTGTGATGGCGCAAATTAGGCTAAAACAAATACAGTATGTATACATGTATTGTATCAGGCATTGATATATATATATATATATATATATATATATATATATATATATATATATCAGGTGTTGATATAGAATCATCTAGTTAGTTCATTTTCGGTTGTTCCGTCTGTCCACACGATAACTCAAAAACAAAAACAGATATCAAGCTGAAATTGCAGCGCACTCAGGACGTAAAAAGTGAGGTCGAGTTCGTAAATGAGCAACATAGGTCAATTGGGTCTTGGGTCGGTAGTACCCATCTTGTAAACCCTTAGAGATAGAACAAAAGCTGAAATGTAAAAAATGTTTCTTATCAAAATATAAAAAACTTTTGTTTGAAACATTTTTTTGTAAATATCACTGTTTACTCACGAGGGCACACATTAGATGCAAATTTTATAGTTTGTATTAATATGGGATTATCAGCTATGTATGTGTGACATGTATAGGTATATGTGTATTGTGATAGAGTAATCAAAACTGTCTATACATTTTATTTCAACAATCAACTCAGTCAATTGTTTGTTTCCACTTGTTCTCACTACTTTCTTATAAACCCCAAAAAATAAGAAAACAAATGCTTGAAAAAGAAAGTAGGTTAGGTAATATTTGAAGAAAAATCATTGTCTGCCTAGTTCATGTTTTTCTGATTTTTATATTCTGCTTACTTTTGATTTATCGATAAGTTTCATTTCAAATGGCCACTCCTTGAATCCAGAGTTGAAATTCATTTTGTTACAAATTGGATTTTGTTACCGTGGTGACAAGAGGTGACCCACATGGTTATTTTTAATCTTAATTCAACTTTCCCACTATATTAGTGTGGATGATGGAGAATTTAACTCTTTTGAAAGGAAACTGTAGAATATTTATACTTACTACTATAATCGGTTAATAAATTGATAATTTCGAAGGGATTCGTTACTTTCCAATTACATGGCGGCTTATGGTGGAGGTATTTTTTTACAGCAGTATTGCCCCATGTAGTCATTTTATTTATATACAAACTACCAGATTCCACAGACGTTGTCCTGTGAAAACGTAACTCCAATAGACCTTTTTCACATTTTTTTTTCTTTCTTTTTTAAAAGAAAGTAAATATCTTGATAAATGGGCTAATTTTTTCCCCCGGAAACACACGATGTTACACGAAGGTTGGGTTGACGTCATTTAAAGTTGATAATAATGATATATTAATACAACTGTTGACACTGTTTTATTGTCATTGCTTGTCGAATTGCCATCGCAGATAACGTGTGCGGTGGAGCAAAAAAAAATTTTTTTCATAGTGTTTTTATTGTTAAAAATGCGTAGTTTTTGAGTTACAGACTCTACTCGACCTATATTTTCATAAAAAATTATCAAAAAGCATTTATGTTTTTCATGAAAAAGGTCTATTCATGAATACCTATACTATAGGCTTGTCCAATGCCTGGTAAGCCCGCTGTCTAAACAAAAATTTTAATCCTATCTATTGGAGTCGCCACGGCCTGATTTTCAGCCTTCAGCTTGGCTGGAGCGTTTGGTAGTGGAGCTTACAGCGCTCGCATATAGCTTTGATTCATACCTATTCACAAAACTTGAATATTAATAAACAATACCTCAACACGATTAAAAATACAAAGTACATAGTAAGTTGTAATAATAATGTAATTTTAATAATAAATAATACCTTAATTTTACTAAAAAAAGATAGTGCATAAGTAGTAAGTGGTAATAATAAAGTAATATATTATGAACATGTGCTCCCACCATTTATTTCATTCTTAATTTTTTGGTGCGGAACCCTCAAAACATTTTTTAGTGAACTAATTTGTGAATCTAAACCATTCACGCATCTATTTGAATATACACACAAAATTTCATCAAAATCGGTCCATCCGTTTAGAAGGAGTACAACGACTAACACACGCACACAAGAAATATATATAATAGATATGTGCTACATGATTTATTTATGTGACAGCATCATATTTTTGATGTTTTATTGTACTTGTAAAAAAGAACATAATCCCTGGCAAAAAGAGAGGAGATATTTTGTGTTGGAAAAATTAGTTTGATAGCGGTTATTTTGGGTGTTTAATTGAAATGTTATTATTATTTTCCACAAAAATAGACGTAAACAATGCTCATTTAATCAGATCAAGAACTGCTATGAAGATAAAAACTTTTTAAAGATTTGCAGTCTTATTTTTTTAAATTTTGTAAATTTAAATTTAGACCAATGTGATTGAATGCGCAATATTTCATCATTTTCTGACACATCGTTTGACGAT
Source organism: Chrysoperla carnea (assembly GCF_905475395.1). Lineage (NCBI taxonomy): Eukaryota > Metazoa > Arthropoda > Insecta > Neuroptera > Chrysopidae > Chrysoperla > Chrysoperla carnea. The sequence continues at coordinate 86,366,292 of NC_058337.1, forward strand.
GAATATCATACATAGCTTATTAGACTAATTAAATTTGTGTCTATATAGCAAATATAAGTATAAAGTTTTTTCTGTATTTACTTAAATAAATTAAATATTTTTTTTAACGTATAGCATGATAAGAAATACATTCTATTTGCAATGTATCTTGATATCTAGTTCAGATAACAATTAATTTATTGTTAGCTTACAATACAGCTCATTCCATAGCGTTGTCATTCTTACGTTAAATGCAAATAGTTGTATTTTGTAGTTGCATTCAGTTATTGAATTTTTTCGCGAAAAAAATTCCCGAAGGACTTTTCCTCCCAAGCATTATGCAGGATGTCTCAAATAACAACAGGCAACATTTCTATATAGAATTTCCATTCAAAAGTTCATTAGTCCCGTCACAGTCGTCGCCTCATATTTAACTTTGGTAGAGTTTTTTATTTTTATAGGTCTCCGATTTTGGATGCATTGTGTTCAGGAAATTATTCTGATCAATTTGGTATCATTCTTTCGTCCAAACAGTAAGGAAAATGTTTTTAATTGGAAAAAACGTTAACTTGAACGTATATTTTTCGATCATGCCTTGCAAATTTGAGAATATAGCACCCATTTCGATAAAAATTTGGGATCATATTTTGTTTACTCTCTAAATCAAAACTTATATGGTGCCGCGTGTTGCTTTTTTCCACGAGGTGGTCTACTTCATCGATAGAGTGATGAATTCTAAGCAAAAAGTATCATTTAAGTATATTTCGAAAAGTCAATACTTTCCAAGTTATTGGCAATTGAAATTTAAAGTATTTGACGCCAAATAATTGAAAAAATTGATGTGTTTTGAAAAAAGTTTACCGCACACTTAATTACCAACTATAAAAAATCTTGAAATTGAAAAAATTTTCAATACATTTGCACGAAACTTAATGGAGTTATAATGCCAATAACTCGGAAAGTACTGACTTTTCGAATATGCTTTAATATAATTTTTTGCTTAGAATTCCTCCTTCTACCGATTGCGGTAGTCATTTTCAACATAAATTTTTCATTTCCTAGAAGACGTGGTTACCACCTCATGAGCACCGTTCGGCATTATATAACTTTTGCTCTTGGGGTCTTATCTACTTATCGTCAAATTTTCAAGTCTATCCCAGTTAAAGGAAATAATTTAGAGATTTAACACTCGACATATACCGTATTAAGAAGAATATTTATACCATTTAGTTTGTATTGAGTACGGAATGCTATAGAAAAGTGTTATAAAATGTTTAAATAGATAAAAAAAAGCTTTTCTCATTTGCATAATATGCATAATATTATATAACCTATCTTATTGCACTTTCGTTTATTTGTGAATTTTATTTGCCATTATAATGAATAAAAAAATGTAATCAATCATATGAAATGTCGATAAAATGAAATAAAATATTTTTATTTATATTTTATAAAGTATGTAGAGTGAAATAGGATTAATGTGGTCGATGTCCTCAATTTAAATTTCATTAAATTTGTAGAAAATTCTTCTTTCCTTGTACGGATCAAAAATGTCAATAATGATTTACTAAAATAAAATTAAAAGTAAAAACTTACTTGTTTAAATGAATTTAAAACGAAATAAACCTTTTGTTAAAATTGGGTAGGTCGGCCATGAAATTAAGATACTTAATTACTGTAGGTAAGCCGCTATTGCGTCCATTCTCTTCACTTACTGCAATTGGAAAACTGAATGGATGGGATTCAAAGATTGATTCAAATAAAAAACTCTTAAAGCATACGAAAAATTCCAAATATTCTCGAAAAGTACGAGAACGATATTTCTCGGAAGTCATTTTGGAAGGTACTTTCATACTATTTATGAACTACCAGCAATTTTAGCAAAAGGTGCAAAAATCGTAGGTTTTTATCGTGATTTGTAATTTCAATCATAATAAAATATACAATAGGGAATATTCATGTTTAAATTTGGTTCAAATATTTTTCTTCCGTAACTTTAATGACTGGACATTTCAACTAAACCATTATTTTAGCAATTAATATCTTTTTAATTACTTAAAATTAATTTATAAAAGTACAAATTCAGTGAGAGCATTTAAAAATTTCTAAAACGGAAATTCAAATTTTTATACGGACGTGACATCATAGTACGGGCTTGTCAAATTTGTTGACATACTGTATGATTTTAATTACTTACATTTTATATGGTATTTCATTAAATTATATTATTCTACGGCTTTTTATTAGAAAACTTTAATAATAACGAGTGTAAATTCTGTGTTGTAAATTCATTTTTTAAAAGTGTAAATTATACATTGAACTGTCACCAAATGACAGATCACGTACTAATACGTCATCAACAGAGAGCGCCAAAAAACTGCGTTTAAATATCTCAAAATTTTAATGTATTTTAAATATTTTTTTACACTTAAATACAGCATTTTTAAACAGTATTTATATTTTTTACTTTGTTATAACGGTGTAAGCAATGAATTAAAAATATAAAAAAAAATACATGAATATTCCGTATTGAGAAGTTTAAAATTAATTTATATATTTTCGCCAGCAAAAACTTATTATATAGGTAGGTATATACGGAATATATTAATAACAGGAAAAAGGCCATATATAAGTGAAAATCATTGAGATATTTATTATATAATAGTAATATCATAAAATATACACAGAAATCGATCTTCTAAATACAACGAATGAAGGATATCTTTCTTCATAAGATAGAGGGATGCATTTACATGGTATAATAGAATAATATTTTGTTGTTGGATATACGACACTGTAAAAGTCCGCCTGTAAGTTAGATTTCATTATAAACATGCGGACTAATATAAAATTATATTCAAATATTGCTTGGTTAGTTCTTTATCTGAAAATATATAACTGTTCTGTGCCATTGTTTGTCACTGAACGCCTCCTAAACTGCTGGACCAATTTTGATGAAACTTCTCAATGAATGAATGCGTCTCCGGATGGTAAAGTTATCTGATCTTTAGCATATGGAAAACACTTTTGAAGCGCAAGCTAATAGCAGACAAGCTAACAAACATGTGTCATAACATTTGAATAAATCAAAATTTCGTTTTTTTTTTTAAAGAAAGCGATTTCCTTCTGAAAAAGCTTACCAAGTTGTATCTTGTATTTTATATTATTACCGCGTTTTTCTCAACTCTCTATTTTTTGTGTTTGCCTGTTCGGTATCTTTGACTTAAAAATTAGGGTACTATTTTTAATATTAATTTTTGGTCATATTTTTATATTTATGTCCTATGATCCCAAAGGGGGGCGTAGGGCCTCGTTCCAAGCTACCACATCCCGGGCAACTGTTTCGGTCTACAGGCCAAACTAAATGAGGGGGGCTGGGAGGGGCAGTCTGGGCAACTCGGATTCCGGCCCTCTCAGCTTGGTTGGTAATCGGTGCGATTTGCAGACCTAGGCTTGGTAAGAAGACTCTCGTGCTAGTAGCCACACCCCCAGTCAGGCAGGATATTGCACACACACACAGGCAAGCTTGCAGGCCTTAAGGTGAAAGCCCCACCAGCAAGATCGGGTAGCGGTGTGTTAATAGCTCGCCCTACATTAAATTTCCAACCATTACTGAACACTTAACAAATGTTTGGTCATAACTTAGTATTAATATTATTGCTAATAAACTTTGTAGCCACTTCCGTAAAGCTTAATTGCAGAATACAGACTAAAATTTATTTATTTATAATTAATTAATTAGGGAAATACAATAGCGAGGCTGACCAAAAAAAAAACAATAAAATTATGTGGAAGCAGTGAAAAAATGTTTAAATGTTTGTTTGTTTGGTCTCAGGACATGCACATCAAACGACAATACAATATCACGACATAAGAAATAATATAAAATTGTTAGAAGTGCAGCTATTTCGTTAGTCAATTTTCTGGATATGTGTAAATACGATGGCAGTATAATGCGTACAAAAAATATTAAATAGCGTGGAACTAGTGGAAAATTAAATGGTTTGTTTATTCAGCACACATTTGTAACTAAAAATTAAGATTCCAATGAGATATGGAGTAGAAAATTGTAGAACATGTGAAAATCAGCTCAAAAAGAATATAATACGACATTGAAATTGAAACAAAAATGGTTTTTGATAAGTGTGGTTATCAATGGAGACCGAAAAAGGCATTTCGAATTTTTGATATTTTATTATGATATATGCTATACACATAATTTTTTGGAATTCTATTAAATAAGGAACTTTTTATCTGTATAATTGTCTAACATAAACATATGCCGATCTTTTTAGCATCCACATTTCATTTTAAAACAACTGAAAACCAACAATCGACTGAATTAATTGTTGAAATACCATACATAGACAGTGTTGATTACTCTACCACATTACACATACATACATGTCACACATACATAACTAATATTCCCATCTAATACATACTATTTTACGCCTAATTTGTGTCCTCACGGCTAAACAGTGGTGTTTACGAAAAAATGTTTCAAACAAAAGTTGGTTATTTTTTTATAAGGAATATTTTTTACACTTAATACTACGGATCCAAGACCCAATTGACCTATGTTGTTCATTTACGAACTGGACCTTACTTTTTACGTCCTGAGTACGCTGTAAAAATCAGCTTGATATCTTTTTTCGTTTTTGAGTTATCGTGTTCACAGACGGACGGACGGACGGACAACCGAAAATGAACTAATTAGGTGATTTTATGAACATCTATACCAAAATTTTAAGCGTAGCATCAATATTTTTAAGCGTTACAAACTTGGGACTAAACTTAGTATACCTTGCATATTACATATATGCATGGTATAAACATGCTATATAAGTATAATAAAGCCCCGATTTCGGGTTTTTAGAATACATCTACATTATATAGAGAGGCTATATAAGTATTAATCTATAGATTGTAACGACTGTTTAACACAACACAATCCAACAACAAACGAACCAAACCTACGATATTTCCCGAACATGGTAAATTGGTCGCACCAACAGTATAAGCATGCTGGTTTAATACATACATACAGTGTATTTTGTATTATTATATAAAGTTTTTCAATGTTTCAACCAACATTTGTTCGTTGCATATCTATCCTCCTCCGCGCACACGTTCATTCGCTCATTCGCCTGGCCATATACTATGTGTATGTATTTATCTATGTGCAGAATGCTTTAATAATAATAATAGAAATGATAATAATACTATCAACCATAAAGCTTTGTGTATCATCATTATATATAGATACATATAGTATCATCATCAAACAAGCCAAAATTTTAGCTAATATTTTTTAATTAAATCAAGTATTATCTGTATGTAGTTCAGTTGTATTAACATTTTTGCAAAAATAAATTGCAAACATCTGTTTAACGATTGAAAATTGTGAAGAAGGTTATAAGGAATATAAAATAAGCCTATTTCCCAGCAGGAAAGTTGGAGGGTGTTTTTTTGGGGGGGGGGGGTGAAAAAGGGATGGTAATTTGTATAATTGCATTTTCTGTCTAAAGTTGTGGTCAAAATGAAATGTATTCAATAGAAAAGTTCTTCTTTTTCACCCCCCAAAAAAATCCTCGAACTTTCAATTCCAAAATGACCACAGTAGTACTTCCTCCATGACGATATGATATGACAATCAAAACTCAGCGAAAAAGGTTGTGCAAAACGTAAAAATAATGTGTGTATATCAAATATGGTGGAAGCGATGGGAAAATTAGGTCATCTGATTTTCATATGATTAATTAACATAACTCAATCAGAAACCGGTAGAGGAGTCAAATTTAACTTGTAAGATTTGAATACAAACAACGTGCAAGTGAAATTAAATAAAATCTTCTCTTTTCAGTAGATATTTTGATATTTTAAAATTACTAAGAAATCAGGCTTTAAAAAAAAGATATTTACTGTTTACAGTATCAAATCATGCAGAAAAGCGTAGGATGTTTCATATCCGTTAAGGAGAGTAATAACGAGAACGCCTATATTTAAGAGAATTTTACATTCTATTTGCAAATTTATTATTTTGTACATTTTATAACAGTAAAATGAATATTATTAACATGCGCTCCCACCAAATATACTTGATTACATATACGTATAATTATTTCCATTACTTCTAGTACATTCCAAATTTGTATTTAGTATCGTATTTCAAATATTATTATGATATGAAATAGATAATAAATAATACCATAATAATATTGTGTTGCCACATACATGTGAAAGTTTCTAATCGATACGATAATTTTCGAATATTTCATTGCCAGTTTCATCCAAAGTAATTAAAATAAGACTATTATACCTAATTTGAGTACCACTTAAATTAAACAGGCTATGGCGATTTATTTTATATCTTTTGCTTAATAGGGGAATGCAAATTATCAGTGTTAACTAGCATCTAAAATTTCAAAAGTTTCTGTCTATCCATAAATAAATAATCTAGAAGGGGAATTGGCAACGTCACGACAGATATATCGACGCGCAGCCTAAATCGCTCATGATAGAAGTTTCAAATTTCGAAAAGATATTGATTTTATACTGTAGATGTAACATAAGGAAATTCATCCCCTAAAAGTTAATGGTACTAAAAGTGCAATCCATTAAGTAGTGAACAAAAGAGAAGTTAAGAGAATTGAAGCCTTTAGCGTGGATAATTGATAGTTCTTTATATTGTTTTAACAATATTTGAGCCACTTATATAAATAATTCACTTTTGCGTGATTTTTTTCCACACAAAAAAAAATTTTAACTTAATAACAATAATAATGGATTTTTACTTTTTTAATTGGAGATAATGTAGCATTTTTTAGGTGAAAGAATTTTTAAAATCGGTTAAGTAGTGAACTCAAAAATGACGGTTTCACTTTTTAATGGATTGTCACTTTTGGTGCGGAACCCTATTTTTTGAAATTAAAATACAGAATATGTTACTTTCATACCGTTAAAAAAACACTTTTGAGTAAGTACAGAATTTACAAGAGTAGATGTGCACCCTTGCAGTGCAGAGAGCTTCGGACTAGAAACAAAGGAACAAAGCACGCCATTTACTGAAATATGGCATTTAACAACACAATATACCGGTAAGCACGTGTTTTACACGATTAATTTACAAAAAAAAACCCGGCTACTGTTGACATATGTATGCTAAATTAGTTAACACCGAAAAAGTAAAAATCTTTTTTAATACGGTGAAATTTAAAACGGATTTAGAAAAAAATAGACTCAGAAAATTAGACCGAAAAAATTTTTGTATTAGAGTCCCATTTCTGAACGCAAGGGCTGAAAACTTCAACCTCAACCCAACCAACTCGCAATTACGATCTTTTTTTTCTGATTACCACTTAAACACAACAAATTTGTCACGCTCTGCAGTCAGTTGTCGCCAATATCAGGCCGGAGTACTCTTGGGGAACACTTTTGTGGCACCTTACCGTAACATGCCTTTTATACTTTATGATATTGAGTGTAACATAATATAGCCTCATTATAAAGCCTCAAAACCATAAGAGAAAAAAATATAGTACGATTATAAAAATATTATTTGAAACATCTGAATGAAGTAAAATAATACGAAAAAACAAAAATATTAGTTTCATGTAAAAGTACGTAAAATTCACATCATGCCACAAAATAGAATATTCTATTTGAAAAACAATGTTGAAATATTTCAATTTGTACCTACTATGATGCTATGATAGTACCAAAAGTATTAAAATATAAATAAAATATACATCGCTGTTCTGTTCTTAGCTCCATATCCATAGTCTGTTCAAAGTTGAATTCACATCTTTGAAAAAAAAAAACCACACATCTGTATATATTATAAATGCGAAAGTAAGTAATGTTTGGTTGTTTGTTTGTTACGCTTTCACGCTAAAACTAGCGAATGGTTTTTAATGAAATTGTACAGCAAATAGCTCCTACTTCAGAATAACACATGAGATATGATTTATAAAGATATATTAATAAAAAAAAAATTAAATTAATTTATTTTGACATTACCATAAAATATCCAGCCATCTTTTCTGATATACTCAGTGAATAATTACCACTATTATACATTTAAAAAAATAGAAAACCATTCATATATTTTACCTGTATAAAACAATCCTTACCATTATATCGAGTGTAATAGAAAGGGGATAAGCGAGATCAATCTTTATCAATCTTTACTTTTAAACCCAGCGAAGCGGGTGGGTATCACTCTAGTACGTATATATATGAAAATATTCACAATTGAAAATAAATATTTTACAGGATCATTGAAGTCGATTTTTTCCTCATACAATGGAGCAGAAGAAGGAAAAATAACTATACTGTGTTGGTTAGTTGGCATAACACAAAATTGTGTTTGTAATATGTCCCTTGCTAATAAAATATTTATCCGTGTTGTGCATATTAACAGGCTTTTGGGTTATACCTCTGCTATATCCTATCTACCTATATGTAAGGAAGGCTACGACGCGGCGGTTTGTCTCTCAAGTCATGTTTTATGTAACTTATACAAAGAGTCCGGATATAATGAAGGTAGAAATATTATCAACTGACGGATTTAATGAAATCTCTCATAGCAATTTTGTTATTTTTAATGAATTTTATTAAACTTTGATGAGTAGGTCAAAAGCATCCAAAATATTAAGTTTTCATAGATACTAAGTTTTTAATATGGCGGATCGCCTTGAAGTTCTAAAAAAGGGATACTGACGGTATAAGGTTACATAAACAAAAATCTCCTTCCAATTTTATAAAAGGCTTTCAATGAATTCTTTACTGAGGGCAGAATTAAACACCAAAATTACCTTTCCCGGAAGCTTTTATCCCCCCTCTCCAAATTTGAAAAATTCTAGTTTAAAGTGTTTTGTACCCATGGAATCTTCTTATCTATATTCAATCAGAATAAATAGTTTCATAATATTTGACCGAAAAACTTTCCATAAGCATCATGTCATCAGAACTACTAGAATCCACAGTTTCAGAATATTAAATCGAAAGACATTCCTAAAGATAATCATCATGTGATTTCATTTGCATCTGCTAACTGACATAGTTAAAGGGATCTACGAATGGGATTCAAATTGCTTGTTTGTATTACAGTCAATAACAACAACAGTTGTAACAATTTTTTCCTTCATCTTAGTCAGTAGAGTATAAAATTATTAAATGTACCTCAACGTAAAGTATTGTCTACTAAGTGACCCCGCAATGTTCACTTGTGTTACCAACCGTAAGTATCACTCAAAGGATAACATCCAGCAGCAAATGTAAAAGAAGGCTGCCTGAATTTCTTCATTCCTTATTTTCATCAAATGCATGAAAGATTTAGACTGCAAAAGAAGTTAATTGACTTTTTCTACCGCTATTGTCGATGGATTTATGAATCGACCTGCAAGGCCTGGGCCTAGAGCGGCACAGTTTTAGGGGCGGTAAAATATTAAAAAATTGTGATGAATGAATGGAAAATTTTCAGTAACATGTATATTAAACTAGCAGACCCGACAGACGTTTCCCAGTGAAAACGTAACTCCAAATCATTAATACCATGCTTAGCCTCACATTAATACATTTATACATTATTACTATGCTTAGCTTGCCCGTTAATCCCATCCAGCTAAACCCTTCCGGCTAATCCATCCCGCTAAACCCAAATTTTACTCCTATCTATTGGACAGCCTTTCTTCGCCCTGATTCATAATACCTGAATAATAATAAATAACACCTCAATACTATTAAAAATACATAATGCATAGTGAGTTGTAACATAGTGTAATATATGATTTATATGCGCTCCCACCATTTAATGAAATTTAATTTTTTTGATACGGAACTCTTAAAAAGAGTTGTATTAGACCGAATGGTAATTCTAAACCGTAATCGGATCTACTTGAACACAAACACAGAAAATTTCATCAAAATCGGTCCGCCCATTTAGGAGGAGCACAGTCACATCTACACACTCGAAATATATATAGTAGATAAGTATAAGCATTAATAAAATAATGTTTATTATTTATTTCAGGAAAAAATAAAATTTTTCAAGGATTTTTTAAGATTTTTTTAAAACCAAGTATAGAAATCAGTATATTTATAAGCGTTCGATTTATAATACAAGCTACATTTATGTACTTGTAAGTGTAAGATTTAAAAATTTTTTATTTATTATCTGTTCTAGAACACACATGCATTTGGCAAAATATAAAGTTATTTATTTAAAAGATTTTGTTTGAGAGAGTTTTTTTCTGAAAGATTGTCAATTTAAATATTCTAACGATTTAGAAGAGACATTTAGAAATGAATGTATTCACTTATACATGATCAACTCAAAGATTCATTAGAAAATACTGAAAGGAAATACTATATGCAAATGTTTAACCTAAATAAACATTTCAGCAACAAATTTTTCGGGAGAAAGATCTTTTTCTATTCTAATAAAAGAATAAAAAGTTATTGAAGATGTAATCGACGTTTTCCCGCAAACCAAAACCACAAAGAAGAAATTAATCTTAAGTGATATTTAGAAATCATTTATTTTTGTCCTTGAAAAATTATTTAAATGAATAAAAAGTTATATTTAAAATAATAAAATAACTCACAATAATTTTTATATTTGAAAATTAGATGTTTAATTTCAATAATCACTTCCACATAGAGCAAAACGGGCGTTTTACCAGACAGGGCTTAGGGTGGTATTGAACCTACATCCGCCACAACTTTCCTATGTTGCATAAAATATTATGTAGCAATTTATTGCGAAAAATATAGTTGTCGCAATTGATTTGGCATGGTTTATCTATTGACTTAATAATACTTATAAATATTCCAAAATTCCTTTTGGAAGAAATCTTGAATATAAATTTACTTTTTTTTTACTAAATCGTAGAAATATGTTACCAGAACAAATAAATTTACTTAAATTAGTACATTTAGGAAATTTACTTAAACCTTCAACATTGTTCAAATTTTGTTTATATACAACTGACTGTAACTACCATCGGCTTGACTTCACAGAATCGACAATGAAGAAGACATTCATCTCTATATACTGAATGTGTTATGTTTGATAGGTAATATTTTTTGTGGATGTTAGTAGTATTTTTTGTAACCATTGAAAAATGATAAGAAACAATGTTTATTTATGAGTCTATGTGTTTGACGATTGTCTTATTATTGTGTTACGTAAAGTTATATTCGCTGTCTACGTAGGAAGGCTATATGTCCATTGTGATACCATACATGTGTTTTACCACCCTTTCCGCTGATAATTTCATTTTTCAACTTCCCAATTATTTTCATAGGCTGAGTTCACCTCCTTCATTCATATCCCATGCAGTACACCAGTCCATCACAACCATTAATGAAATTAATTTATGTTGTGAAGGCCTGAATCGAACCCGCTACCCTAGGCATACCTTGAACGGAATTGGTTGTGCCTTAATCAACTGAGATACTAGGATTGACTTATTATTATGTTAAAAGTTATGTCATTTTTAGTCAAATGTTCCCAGAAAATATAGACACTATCAAAGTGTGTTTCATGAACCCCAGTCTGTCTGTTTATACGTCTACAGTGTATTAAAAAGTATGGAAACATTTCAAAAACTCGACATTTGTTTTGAAAAACGAAAAAAAAAAGTGTTCACATATTTAAAAAAAAAATCTAATAAAATAATAATTGAACTCAACCTGCTTCCTCTTTATTACTCTGGGTTCGGGGATAAACTACTCAATCTCCCTTTTACTTTTTTAAATGACAAAATAGCATTTTTGCTCGGCTTTGTACATCTCAACGCACTCATACCCCGCAAAGTATGCTAAAGAGTTGAAAATTGTTATTTAAGTTGAGTTAGTGCCGAGGATGTGTTAACTTCTCAGCCCTTTTTACCCCTTGTATACTACCAAATTATTCTTTTAAACATTTTGTTTGCAAACATACGTTCAGATTCAAAATGCAATAAATTAATTTTTTAGTTAATGTTTAGATTTATCTGAATTTGAATTAGAAGAGTTGGAATTAGATAAAGTGTACTAGTTTATTAATTATTACACTCAAAATGTGTGGGGTAGAGTGTCTAGGTATTAAAACACGTAGGTACTGTATCTATCCAGAATTCTAGTATTCTAAGTTATTACAAATATACCAAACACCCTTGACACTATTAAATTGACTGCTTCATTGTAAACTAACATTGTTAGGGGTGGATGTGTTGTGTATATGTTACAGTTTAACCCGTCTATACAGCTACATTATTCCCATTTTTCTTCCAATGACATTGACGTCTCTGCCATTACGTGTATTTATACGTGAAAACTGGCGTGGAGAATTTTTTGGTGGGAGTGAGGAGTTCATAAACACGAAATTTTTGTATTTTATATTTTAATAATGGTCTTTAAAATTTCGATGTCGCAAATTAGATTGACTTATTAAATTTTTGTTTATATGCATTTTTATTTTAAAAATTTCATATATATTTTATTAATATGGGGTTTAAATACGTTTAAATGAATATTGAAAATTTGTGGGGAGGCTATCCGATTATTTAAATAATAAATGACTTCAAAAATAGGCATATTTAACATTGGTTTTATGGCAATTTTATGGCGATAATTTGAGTTTCAACATTATTTGATCGTAGAAAATTAAAAAAAAAAAAACATTTAAAAGTTAAAAACAAATAATAGAGAAATAAAGTAAAATAATAAATAAAAAAATAAATAAATAAATAAAATAATAAAGAAATAACAAATATAAAAATCACATCAATGTTTTCATTAAGAAACGATTACCTCTACGATTAGTGTTAAATTTTTTTCAGGTATAACCTACAGGTAAAGAAAACCTATTCCTATTGAAAAATTTTATTAATTCCTTCCGTCTAAATTCATCAATTTGATAGCAAAATTTCAACCCTTAATCTACCAGGCTCGTATTTTTTTAAATGAAAAACTTAGGCTAGAATCTTAATGATATATATCTTAATAATATCTTAATATATATATAAGACAAGCGTGGAAATTAAAAAGAAACTCGATCGACTCGAAACGACTGGATCGACTGTTACGCTTCGATTGAAACTTCAACGAAGTCGATATCTCGCGCGATATCTTCCTCTCCAAATTGGTGTTAATGCCTTGCCCTGACCATGAAACGTAAAGATATGTTGAAAATTCCGATTTCGAAAATCGGGCCCATTACAAAAAATTCCTTTACTGGGATGTTAAAAGAATGTAACGAAAATTTGTACAAAATGAAGGGGAAAAATAAAAAAACCAATGAATTAGTAATCACAGGAAAGTGTAAAATACAAATTCAAAGCACTATGAATTCACCATATTTAATGAAATTTCCTAATTAGTTAAAAAATATATGATATATATATATATATATATTAGTGTTCGCTCCGAGCATGAGTTTTATTTCAGGCAGTTACCATAGAAACGACACAATACTTTAATTAATATAATTGTATGGTATGGTTTACCTTGAAAATTTAATCTATTTTCTAACAAATTTAAATGAATAACTGTGTTAATTTACACTTAAAAATATTATTTATAAACTTGTCTCTCATATGTTCACAATTTCAAATGTAGCAAGTATGATTATTTGTTATTTTTCAATAATTTATTTTGGCATTTACAACACCATACTACAACTTTATTTTTTTTGGCATAACTTTACAAGTGAACAATAGAAAATTAGTGATAATAGCCTCCTTTATCGCCAAAATTATCCACAGTTTCCATATCCACTGGTTCTCAATATTGAATTGAAGTTATCAAGGATCAAGTTATTGAATTCTTGATCTAGCAGTTGATCTGAGGCCTATCGTTTTTAATTCTGAACAATACGATACGCTTTTCACTGTACAATACAACATCGTAAATATCAGCTAAACAAGACTTATATGTTTACTATACACAAAGATTACATATTGTTTTTTTTTTTTTGTTGCTCCGTATGTTGTTCTTTGTGTGTTATCCTTTGTCTTCTTATTTACTTATTGTGCTTTGAAAATCATTAATTATTATAACCGGTTTGTGAAATGTATCACGTCTTGTATCATGTGGAAAATGTTTAGGTATATAGTTCATTATTAATAGAATGGAGGATTTATGTTGAAATTTGTCCATACATACTTTTTTCAGAGTAAATTGTTAGGACAGCATAATATATTTTTTAGTTTGAAGGCTGACAATTTTGAAACAGAAGAAATTCATAAAGTTTCTTCAAAGGCACAATAATTTTTGTTTATATTACATAACAATTTTGAGAAAAATTCAAAACGTTATAAATATAATTTATTTGCTAGCATTGTGTCTCTTTGAGTTTTCTAATATACACTTTAAATGATTCCACCCACATACAGATTCCATTGTATATATGTCACCGTAATATTGTAATTTCCATCAGATTGTCAACGATCTAGTAAAATTGTAAATTTGACTTTCAAAAAAGGTCCAAAAAATACTCCACTCGTGCTAACTCGACTCAGACAAAGTCGGCTCAGGCAAAGACGCAATGAATTTATTTTCGTTAAGAGATGTTGAGTTTAGCCGGAGTGGTCTTTTTAAACCAGTTTACAATCTGACGGAAATAACAATATTACGTTGATATATATACAAATTTTATAGGTTTTATATTATCTTTTAAAAAATTTGATTTTTTCTTATAAACTATTTTCGTTTTACAACAAATTTCGTCGCAGAACCTACATGTATTTTGAATAAATATATATATACAGAAAACAGTTTTTTATTCGTGTTTCCAAATTAAACAGAAATATACAATTGATAGAATTGAGATGGTGAAAGCTATACGAGTGTACGACCAAGGTTTTTTTGTATGTTTAAAAATATTCTAGGCGAATAATTTTATCTCATAATTAATGTTTTTTCGATCCAACAAAATGTCGATAATTTATAAGAAAGTAATTATAAAATTCTATTTTGTTTTGAGAAGTGTGAGATTTAAAAAACGCTGTAAAATGAAATGCCATCAATTTTTTCAAAGTATCTTTTATAACATTAAACAAAATACTTATGAAAAAAAAACAACTGATTTTTATAATAAGCTTATACCAACTATCTTAAACGAAAATTACAGCACATAAGTAAAAAGTATGAACAATTTTCAGAATTTTCTAATTTTTTCTAGTGCATTTAAATGCAATGTCCCGATAGGGAATCATTCTCCAAGCCAAGCTGTTAGAGATAGAAATTTTTAAGGTAAATTGCTGTTATTACGCAGGAGTCCTTAAAACAGGGATCAAGAAGGGATTTTTCGAGATTCCATCCGTAAGGGTACAAAATACGGGTCTCAATTATGTATATGCAAAGTCCAAAGAAATAATTTTTTACACAAATACCGCCCATTTGCTTTGATGTCAATGTTACTAAGGTTTTTTAAACTTCATATACCAAAATTCTTCTCAAAAGCACTTTGTTTCTTTATTAATGAATGTTTCTTTATAAATTGAAAATCGGAAAATATAATTTATTTAAACAATAAGTACAGAAATTGCTAAAAAATAAATACATACTCTGTATAATTTAATTTTTATAAATAAATATTCTTTTGTACAGTATAATTTATCGTTATCCGAAGTATCTAGAACAATTATTCCAGACGTAGCATACGTGACAGTCGTGGCAACTTCGGACAGTAGAGCCACAAATGCGGTGTATTCCTGCTTGCACTGTAGCTAGATATTTGAATAAAACAAAAAACCACATATACAAGCAGGTGTGGTTGCGTTGGTCTCGCAATTTAAACTATTAATTAACCACACAATAGATATTTATTTCTACCTTTAATATGAACTATATATTTTGATTTTCTAGCGCGACATTATGGACGTACGATTAATTGTAAAAACCTATGAGCTTGGAAATATAATATCTAGTTACGCTCGTTTGAATATTTTTAGTTCGTTGTCAATCAGCTCTTTGTTTCAAAATGGACAAAGTAAAAGTCAAACTTCTTAACAAGTTCAAATATTCCCAGAAATCTTCAACCAATTCAAACATTTAAAAAACTTATATTAAAACTATAACAAAACAAAAAAATCTTTAATAATTTTTTTTTTTTTGCTATTCATTGACAGTGAATAATCAGAAAACAATGATTCTGTGTATTCCTCTGATAAATGAACTATATATAAACGTATATAATATTGCTGTGGCTCAAACTTTGCCGTTGTGTTTGCATTGATTCTCAAGAGCTTTTAAAGGGTCGCTCGCACATCCTATAACTTTCGATTGTCAGTTATAACGTAGAGACTGGGATACACTCCAGGGTAGGGTGAATATATACATAACACCCGCACTAACATTCGCATTATATTATATCATATTAAATGTATAATGTAGGTGTAGATTTGTTACATATAAGGTGCGACAAAATCAATTCACGAAACACTTGGGGACTCTCAATCTGTGATTTGCTAAGTCAGCAAGCTTTGCTATCGAATTGTTTGACGAAAAAAGGCGGACGTACTCAATTCAACCCGTTTTTTTTTTGAATGTATGACCACGCATAAATTTGGATAAATTTGGAAAAATTTCACCCGTAAGGCTAGAAAAATAGGGATTCATTGATTTTCATCTACTGAATTTTCATCTTTAATTCGATTTTTATGTATAGTTTTTGCCAATTGTGAACCGGGTTTGAAAGTTTTTTGAAAGAATATAGTCTCCAGATGATCTCATAATTGTTATGTCAAAATCGGTTCGAGACCAATCAATAGCTTCCTTGTGAGCAATTATGCTTTGAATCGATTTATTGCGAAGGATTTTTGTTTGCGTCGTTTTAAATTGTTTTTCACACTTATTTTAATTTATAAACTAACGACTTGTATCCATTGATTTAAAAAAAAGAATGAAAGTCGTGGTACACCCAGTAGGAACTATATTCCTTTCGTATCTTGGTAGATTATAAATGTAGAGCTTACTTTTTTTATTTACGAAATTTTTTTGGAAATTTAAGGCATTAATTTTAGAAGGAAAATACTTGTCTGCTTATTTAAAGAATTAAATTTTGTACAGACGACAGACGACAGGCAGATAGGCAGACAGACAGACAGACAACCGGAAATGGACTAATTAGGTGAGATTGTGAACACCTATACCAAAATGTTGTTCATGGCATCAATATTTTTAAGCGTTACAAACTTGGGACTAAACTTAGTATACCTTGATATATTTCATTTACATGGTATAAAAATAAGTGGGCGGTAATTCATTGTAAAATTCTTCTAAATTCTTAGGGAACATGCTGTATATATTGTTATGAATAAACAATCACAATAAATGAGAGCATGAATTAAGTGGGTAAAATTGTTTAATTTCGAATGTTTCTGTATTCATTGTTTATTCTTTTACAATTTACATTTTCTAAAGCTAAAAATATCTAGACAATGATTATATATACTGAATGAATGTAGCAACTTTGTTTAAGAGCACCCACTATATATTTTCAAATACCCATACATGTACACATGCATTTTCTTTTCATATTAAATTCGATATTCACCCTAAAACCATTCGACGAAGAAGAAGGATTCTTCGCATGTAGTAGTTGTAGTATGTATTTTCTACAGTATTTTTCGTATTATTAACAAGGATTTTTCATTTCTTCACACTAGTATTTCTTTTTTTCTTATATTTTGAAGTGGATTTCAACAAATTCAAATTTAAAAAATATGAGCTTAACCTCATTACTCATTTTTATCACCTCTATGTACAGATTGCAAATTAGTATGTAGAGGCTGTGGATATTTGTGTTCGATGTTGAAAATTTCTAGAATAAAATACAGTGGAACTGCGGTAATCTGGCAAACATTTTGCAGGGCAGTGTCGAACTATCGAATTTGTCGGATTGTAGTGTATTGCACAAGACCTCCTATAGTTCGGAAATTTTTACAAAAGAGTACCTTGTAGTTCGACAAGGACTGAAGTACAAATATCGTTTTATAATAATAGACATGTCGTATTACAGGGGGCGCTGGATTAGCCAGGGGCCAGATTACCGGGGTTCCACTGTACCTAAGTTTTAAAAGTAGGAGAGAAAATTATCTTTCAGTTTCTTAAAACACATTGCTATATCAGCCCATGTGTGCCAAAGCGTTTGTTATAGAACTCTATGCCAAGTACTTCGGGTCGATGAAGTAAGCAGCTGTTACTGGATGCGCAAATAAAAATGTGCTTATAAGAGAAAATTTAACAGAAATTTTTAATGTTGTTATCACCATACTATGACTTATGCAGGAGCAGTTACAATCAGGATAGGATTAAACGATGACCTACTTTGCTGTCTCCCAGCTTTTGCTATAAAAAAGTGGCACATTTGTGTCATCAATTCTTTCGAAATAATTCAAATTGGTCACAATCTCATGAGAGGTTTAAATCTTTCCTTTGAACATCTGTAAATGGGTCAATTAGTGGGAACATTCAATTAGGAATCCTACCCAATTGCCAATACGTGCGCCGAACGGACAGCCGTTGCAACCTTACCTATTCACAATTAGAGTATGGTATGTATACAGGCTGGATAAATACATTTTTTGTGGAAAAAAATCACGCAAGAATAAATTTTGTACATAAGTTGCACAAATATTGTTTAAACAGTATAAATAACTAGCAGTTATTCACGTTATAGCCTTCAATTCTCTTAACTTCCTTTTTGTTCACTATTTAATGGATTGTAACTTTTAGTGCTAATCCCTAAAAATTTTGAAAAGAAAACACGACCATGCCACTTGCTGATAATATAGCATTCTATAGATGAAAGAATTTTTAAAATCGGTTACGTAGTGAACTCAAGAATGTCGGTATATATATATTTTCATACAAACTTCCATCCCCTATTTCACCCGTTTAGGATATGAATTTCGAAAAATCCTTTCTTATGTAACAGTTACAGTATAAAATCAAAATCTTCTCGAAATTTAAAACTTCTATCGTTAGCGATTTAGGCTGGACATCGATATATCAGTTGCAATATTGCCTATTCCCGTTTCAGATTATTTCCTCCATCTGAAATGTTTCTGATTTTAAATAATATACAAAAAGAATTATTTTGAAAAAAAAATCATCCAAATCGGAGCTATTATTGAGGAGTAAAAACATTCATTGATGCGACTAATAGCTGTTTCTTTTATTTTGTGTATACATATATAGAAGTTGTATGGTTTGTTCAGAACATGTGGTTGGTTATATTTTTAATATTTTGTCTTATCCTCTTGTAAAACTAATTGATGACTATGTATATATTTTATTCATCAGTTAGTTATAGATACAATTGTATTTCTGTTTTGTATAAAAGAATGTTAAGTATTCATTATATCCATTTCATTATTGATTGGTTTTCAATGTCAATATGAGTGTTATGTCGAAATCGAAGGATATCAAACTAATTATTATTAATTTGAAAAGGTTCGATCATGTATAAAAAGTTTGTTTCATATGAAGTATCGAATTGATAAAATTTATAAAATGTGTGCTTAAAAAATTTTCCATGCAAAAGCATTTTTTAAAATTTGACTGGATCATATCTGGAAAAACGTAAGTGGTCTTTATATAAAGATTGATATATAGTGTGATCATTTCAAAAGTATCCATTATAAATAATTCTTGACTTGATTTGATTATTGTTTTGTGTGAAAACACGTCGATTTAGATATCGATTGGGAATTTACAAAATGGTATCTAGAAAATTTTAGGTTTATCCCTTGACCCCCAGCTACCCTAGTTATACCTCATTTGAAAGAGCATAAAATTTTCTAGTCAACCATGATAAAAAAATGGATTTAAGTATAAAAAGAAATATGTAAATTACTTTTATCAATAATTTTGAGAAATTACAATAAAATAATGCAAATTATAGCATGTAAAATAATTTAGTTCGAAACTATTCTAGAAAATTGTTAGAAAAATTATTACTTTGGAAGGAGGGACGAAAAAAAGATAAAATATTGGACCCCACTGAAAAGTTCTGAGATTTGTTTCTATTATAGTTATACATAGTGTTTAAAAAGTTCGAGACTCCCTGGATTTAAGAACATAATGACTGAAAAAAGTCAACTCTGAGTGCTTCGTTTACATAAGGCCCTTCATATTTATTTTTATGAAACCGATGTTAATCAAAGAATAAGCAGTCAGTCTGTTCGATTACATCTATTTGAAAAATTAAAATATTATATTTCTGAATCTCAGAAACTGTTCACTTTTAGTCTCGGAGCAACAGATACTTTTATTCAGAAGACCATTGACTATAACTTGCCAAAATTACGGTACTTTTAATTGAGGTCCAAAAACCCAACTTTTGCGGGACTTCTTTTTTGCTTTGTCAGAATTTAGATAACTTTAAGAAAAAAACTCAAGCATTTATTTATATAAAATGAAAATCAAAATTTTTATTTCGAAATTATATATGAAAAAACGTAATCTCCATTTATCGACATTTATACGTAATTCTATTATCTTTTTCTAACGTACCTACATATCGAGATATCCTAAAATTATATTTCTACCCCACGTATTGTACTTTGATTGGGATAAAAGTTATATAAACGAGTCATATCTTGTATATATATCTATATATATAAAGGTACAAAATATGACTCGTTTGTATGACTTTTATCCCAATCAAAGTACACTATATGAAGGTTTTGTACCTTATGGGAGAATTTACATACCTTAGAACAGTTTCGTGAAAGACAGATATGAAGCAGCAACTTGGAGACAAGTTGCTGCTTTATATAACAAAACAGTATTTTACTTTGCCTTTTTTCGTTGCTTTCAAGAAAATGCAAGCAATCGAGGAAATCATTGCTTGATTATTTACAAGTTAAGTGTTAAAATATAAAACAGTTTTAAACTGCTTTTTAAATTATTTTTATGCTATGTTTCGGTTTTAAACGTAGCGTAAAATGTTGGTGAAATACAGTTTGTTAAATAAAAAACTTTGATTCTTAATATTACAAGTTATAATGTTATTTTGTCCATTTTTATAGATTAGCTGTTTTGGTAAGCGTAATATAGGCAAATAAAGCGTAATATTGGAAAAATGAAGTCATATTCACCCTAATTCAAGCAAAAAAGCAATTGAAGCTATCACTGGACGATCCAAAAAGGTACATCTACAAGAAAAACTTGTAGGTTTTCAATGTTTTAATCAAACAACCATCTGCGCTGCTGTTTTTTTAGAAAGATGATATGTTGAGGCAAAATCGGTGGTTGTGACCTAATATACATTTGGTTGTCATTTATGGTACATTATGATATTGTACAGTTTTCTGAGAATTTAAATATTAAACAGCTATCGATCTTATTTTGATTTTGCCCCCATTTTCCCAGATCAATTTTTGTATAATATAAATACGTATTTAGACTACCATGTATTCATTATCAATATGAATTAAATAATTATATAATTACTCTTGTATTATATGTTATTCGTTGCTAATTTGGTGATGTTCTGCGGATAAAAATTGAACTAGGGTAAAAATCGAAATTTAATTCGAAATATCCTATAGAGCTCTCATTTATTATCTTTGATGATATTTATAGCTATCGATCAGTTTAATATTTAAATTCTCAAAATAATGGGTATTATATTATTTCCATAGTTATGTTCAAAAAAATGTATAAATGTAAATTCTGATTCAAGGTACAACAGTCTTTCTTATACACATATAAAGGTTTTAGTCCATCATATTGCATTGAATTTCACTTTTTAAAGAACTATTCGTTCGTTCGTAAGCATAAAAATATTTTTATTACATGTCTTTCGATATCCATTTTTCGTTATTTATAAACTATAAAATTAAATATTTATTCATTTGATTTGTGAATAATAAAATTATTTTGGGTTTTAATATTTTATAGGAATGAATTCCAATATTTAATACTTGGAATAAATAGGTGAAATGTATTGATTATCTCTTATAGTGTTTAATTCGGAGTATGTTTAGATCAGTAAAAATTAATTTAATAATATGGAATGAATATACCTTTTCTTAGAAAAGGAAGTGTTTCAGTAAAATGCGCATAAGTATTGATGATAATACCCTTTTCTAAAAATAATACTAAGCTTTGAAAGCGTATTCTAAAATTTTTAAGGAACAAAAAAGCCATAACGATATATATATATAGTATCTATTAAATTATCTAAGACTATCAGTTACGAACACGCTTGGCTGGGAAATTTCAACATTAAAAACAAAAAATAAGGCACCGTAACATTTGTTCAAATTTTTTAGAGTTTTAATTTTTGTGGAAACCCATTTTAAAAAAAATAAAATAAAGTCCACGTTAATATAGCTTTTTATAGTTGAAAGAATTTTTAAAATCGGTTAAGAAGTTTTAGAGTTTATCCATTACAAACACACAAACATACAAAGAATCAAATCATTCCTCTTTATAAGTAATATTAAGTTTAGATAAATTGATGAGACTTGAAATGAATGAAATAGGTACTTGAAATGAAATTTAAAATCCGCCCCAATAAATCTCCATATATTCTTTCTCAAAAGTACTTTTTGACAGTGCAAAATATCACCCTTAATTTTTCATCAATATTAATGAATCCAGTGTCATATTTTCTCTTTAGTGGCGAAAAGTAATAAGAAGTATTAGATATATATAAGATCAAAAATTATTCCTTACTAGTCAAAAAACTTTATGGGTGTCAAAAATTGTGTATACAAAGTTCTATTCAGGAAGCAAAGACCGTGTACCTACTTATGTTTACCTGGAGAGAAGTGCGAAAATTCCACACAGTTCATATAGTTTCAAAAAATGTATTTTAGTTTCAAAATATTATGAAAATTATAGGTCAAAAGTTTGATATCTCAAAAGCACTGCGAATAATTCAGGAGTTCCTTACTTGCGAATATGGAGGCATAATCTGATAATCGGCTAATAAGTTTTTGTACGGAATAAAACATAAAAAGAAAGGTTCGAAGCTTTGTTTTCATCATAACTCCGTCAGTTTTTATGAAAATGAAACTTTTTTTTATTTTCAAGGTTTTTTATAGTACTTTAAAAAGTGTACGGTATACTTTTTTCAAAAAACGTCAAATTTTTCTATTATTTGACGGTAAATATTCTAATCGCCAAAATTCGGAAAGTTTTGACTTTTCGAAATGACCCATTTGCTTAGAATTCATTCCTTTATCGATTCCTGTTGTCATTTTCAGCATAAATTTTTCCACCCCCGCGAAGAGGTGGCTCCAACCTCCTAGGCAAAATCGCACAAATTTTTGTTTTTAACTTCTTTAAGTAAGCTTTAAACAATGCAGTCGCACAGTTTTTATAAAGACTCATTGACCGTTCTTGGATTCCGAGATATAAATCTTACGACTCTCCACTAATATGAATGGTTACGCAATTATTTTGGAAAGTGTGTATTTAAACTAAATATGTTAATAAAACATGTTGTATTGAAGATAAAACCAAAGTTACAATTCCATTTATATTTTATAGAACTGTGTTACTTAATTTTAGCATATGTTAAAATTCCCAATGTCTTTATTAAAATGTAATATAAATATCAACGCTATTGTAGCGTATATACTATATTTACACCCACGGTATTAAATCATCACTTAAATATTAATAAAAATCTCATTTATATCGTTAAGTTAAAAATAGGTGAAAAGAGGTAAATCCTATTTTAAATAGTTGTCCTATATTACACGTTATATAGACAAATAATCAATAAGTAAATCGTCATAGTCGTATAAGTCATAAACGGTTAGTGATAAAAAAAAATACTATACAAGAAAGGTAGGAGATTTAATTATCTACAATAAAGACTACATTTTTGTTCTAAGCCCAAAACGATTTTCCTTAAAATGGAGGAATTTCCCCTGCCTATTTTTGTAAGGATTTGTGCATTTACATTCAGCACGTGATACTGAGCCTATGCAAATAAAAAAATAACTCCTGTAATTTAATGCAAAATTCTCTGTAGTCTGATGTACTAATAGAACTCGAACATAGAAAAAAGTAACAAATTTTCAATCTCACTTTTTGAGAAATGAAAATTTGAAGGTTTAAACAAAATCAGTATTAAGAATAATTATAGAATGTAATTATAAACCAATAGGTAACCACAAAGATATTTTCTTTTGTAAAAAATTAGATCTATCTACCTAAGACTACTGCCCCAAATCCCGTAAAGCTGTTAGTTTTTGGGGATGCAAACATGATTAATGAACAGAATTCTTACCTCCAAAGAAACAATCTTGCTCATTCATCTAGCCATTTAACGTAAAAAAGTGCTTCATCGATTTTTTTATTAAATAATGAATCTGATTGAACAGACATTATCGCTTTTAAAATAAATAAAAATAAATTTATCGCGTGCCTCTGTCCGGTCAACCCTCGTAAATTACGTTTCATCTACACAAATTATCAGTTTAGTGTTTCTTTTGGTAAAGAGGTTTAATTGAATAGTATAATTGAAAATGAAAATAGCTTTATTGTTACCTCGAAGAGGTGGTCATTTATATGAAGCGATTTTCCAATTAAAATGCTTTATTCAATGCCTAAAACTAAAATAAAAAAATTATTGGAACTGTATGCCATTTTGTTTTTATTACAAATTAAAAAATGAATACGTCTTTCTTGATGACCCTTTACCTATCAAAAAAAAATTTCTTTAAAGGAAAATTTTTGTCATCCTATTAAGTTTTACTGCTTGTTTTTTGATATGAAAACTACCATTGTTACATAATAAGGTTTTGAAAAAAATTAATAAAGACTTTTTATATTAAAAATTCAAAATTAAACTTATATATTATTTACCATCGTAAATATATATTCATCGCTTTCAAAAGGATCCCATAGATCACGTATTACCTTCATTTAAGCTGATTAAATTATATAAGAAGACTTTTTGAACTTACGAAAAGAGCTTCTTAAAATTGGTGTAATGTTTAATTGCACAAAAGTCAGCAGGAGAAACCAATTCGCAAAAAAGCAGAATTCTTGTAATGTTTTCTTGATATTGGATTTTACTGCCATGAAAAATTCTATCTAGCGATAGAAAAAACAACTGTTTGTTTACAATTTTGAAAAATGTAAACCATACCATACACATTCAAAAGTGGACAGCACATTAAAATGTATAATAAAGTAGGTATCTTTTGCCTTTTGATTCAATGAAAAAATCAACTGAGTTGTTTAAGTATGGTTTACATTTTTTTTTACTGGTGGCGCTGACATCTGAGCGTTAAAATATAATATAGTCTGTCTAGTTCAGGTCTCATTTATTTGAAATATATAAAGCATTACATTATTCATATTCAGATTGTTTTATTTTCAATACATAAAATTTTAACTTTCTTGGCATCCTTTTTTACCCATTTACTGAGGTTAACTTTATTCTGCAGAAACATGAAATATTATTAACGCTATATTCAGAATGGATAGGTACTTCAATTTGTCAACATTTTTAAATTGGGATGAAGAAGTACTTTACTCACAGAGAAGAAACGAACGCAAGGTAAAAAATGAAAGTAATAAAAATAAGAACAATAACTTTTACCTTACTATGAAAGAAGCACACACATACATACAAATTTAAGTGATACCTATCGTAAAAGTAAAGCGCCAGCCACCATGCTTCACATCTTGCTTAGCCAAACCTTACCTACCTCCACCCTCATATACACAACAAAATAATATTAATATATTATTCAACAATTAAATTTTTATTGTGTATATAACCAATTCGTTTGATGAGCCTTTGGCTCCATTTTAACATTTTTATGTATATGAAAGATATCAGATACTATGTATGTATGAAAGATGTCAGGAAGTTATTTTAGGATATCTATGGTAGTTATGAGACAATTAATTAACAAGTAAAATTTACAAAATTTAAAAACCCCCGAAAAAAATTCGGGTACGGGACCCTAAACTCGCACTTGAAACACTCTAAGAACACTCTTCATTAAGTTATATTTCAAAAGAAACAAAAAAAAATCAAAATCGCTTCATCCGTTTAAATTAAAATCCACGAAATAAATGGTGGAAACGCATATGAATTATATATTACATTACATTTTACTATTCAAATGTATTTATTTGCGCTCCCACCATATTTATCTAGAATTATGAACAAGCTATTTGAATAGTATTGAGGAAGTATTTATTATTAGTCAGGTATTGTGTATATGTATTTACTTGATCTATAAGCGCTAAGTTATTCCAATGTTTTATGTTTTCACTTCCCTCGACAGCCCTCATGAAACAAAAAAATTGATTTCAATCATTGACTTATGACATAAAAAAAAGAATATTATATTGTAAATATATGGTCGAAAATTGATTTTATCACTAAAAAATCGAATAAAAAATACAAATATAGGCGTGAATTGAAACGTTTAAAAAAAAGTTTGCTTGTGCTTTTTTATAGCAAAAATCTTTTTAAATTAAAATGATTCTCTATCTCCTTTCCAAGTAAAACCCAAATTCACTCATTGTTCAACTTTTAACTGAACAATTTTAACCTAGAACTTATCCCATAAGATATTTTCATCATAAGTTGGCTCATGTCATAGACCATATCAAACCGTCTCTGGCATGAATACGTATATTTGTGTTGTCTTTCAAGTAACAACGTAGTACTAAAATCGACTACATTTAAATCAGCATAAATTCGAGAGAAAATAGTCGAAGTCAGCTTTTTAAAATCCGTTATATTCGTCTTGAAAAAACCTTTAGAGCAACCACTAATCCTTTGTCCCCACTTAAAGAATGTACTACGTTGATATTGAGCTACCCTCACGCTCCTCCAAACGGGTTAAAATTATATTTCATTTTTCGGACGACTCTATTCGGTGTCTGTAATTCCCTGTACGTATTATATACTATTATATAATTGCATTTGTTACACATTCAAACACACAGATAATAATGAGAGAGATAAATTATATTATAAATACAAAGAAAAGTACGAGAAAGTAAAACAATTTTTATGTCTAAGAGTGGATGGTTTGTGTGTAATCATTATTACTATCCGAAAGAAAAAGGAAAAAAATTGTATCAAGAAGCAAATAGCAGCTGTGTAAAGTGTAGCAGTAGCAACTATACAGGAGAAAACACCTAGAGTTTGTACTAACCTTTATATTATAAATATATACACCGATTGTATTATATATGTGCGTGTATTTGTGTTTATTATATGTTGGTTACCCGGTTATTCGCTTCGGACTCTTCGTATGAATTCGCATCGATCTCGATATGAGAATGCGCGATTCACATACACACAGCTGTGTGCATAAAATGTGAATATATTGTATATTCGATATAGAGATTCGAATTCGATGTAGACTTTTCTATATATGTATTTAACTGTATATGTGTAATAGTGTAAGAAGAATACTGAATGGATATTTTATAGTATTATATATAGCTGATGTTCTGTTATACTTACTGTGGTGTATGCTCGTGAAGACGAAGATTCATTGCTGTATGTATTTCAGTAGGCGCAATGTTACACAAGAAGTTAAAATTTGTTGAGAGGAAGTTGAAGAAAATGAACTTGTTATTTATGACTTTTGTAATCTGTTTTATTTTTGAAGTTTTTTTCTCTTTAGAAGAAAGTTAAATCATTCTCACCGAATTATGCATAAATTAATTTACATGTTTACGTAATAGATACGAATTGGGAAAAATTTGGAAAACATATTGCATAAACTAGGATGCACCCGTAGGCTTACTCAAGGCCTTAATTTAATTGACATAAATTTACACATTTAACCATAAAGATGAAAATTCATGGATCTAATTTGTGCAAATGAAAATCATGTAGGTAATAAGGTTGACCAGAAAATTACAAAAATCAAATTAGCGTGATGTAGGTATTTTCGTATAAGTATTTCCGATTCTATTAATTTTGAATTTGAGCACTTTGGAGTGAATGTGAGTTTAATCCTTAAGGAGGCCATTTCGCTTGGGAGAAGTTAATTGTACACTGACTGGAGGTAAATTGTGCATTTTTTAAAAATTAACATTGGCGGCGAGAGGACCTCTATAATTCAATAATTTAAGTATTTGACTTGCTGTCTTAAGAACACATTTTCTAACTGATAGTACAATTCAAGAAAAGTTGGTTGGGTGTAATTTTCTCCTCAAATTTTTGCAATGTAATATTTTTAAATTAACATGAGAGGCCCACATTAAGCACCCCCTTATGGCCCACACCATTAATTTCCCAGATGATGATAGTAACTAGTTATTCGCTCCGTACATGAGCTTTCTTTCAGGGATTTACTATAGAAACGAGATTAATATAATTGTAGGATGGATATATAAGTCAATGGTTTCTATATGTGGTTTACGTTGAAAATTTAATTATATTTTCTAACAAATAAGTAATTGTATTAATCTACGTTTAAAAAATATTATTTATACAATTTGATGCCTTTTTTTACAATTTCTAATGTTTAATTAATTGTTACAACAAGTTTTACTAGTAGTTATTTTAAATATTTTTAAATTCATATTTTAAATAAAACACATGATTTATTGCAAATTTTATAAAATAACCTTCCACCTACTTTGCTCCCTGCCAATAGCAAGGGGATGTAGCTGAGAAACGAATTTAATTATCGTAAATATTTCTGTAAGTTGTCTTTTCAACACATCTTAATATAAATCTTACGCAACGATTGGCGTAAATCCAAAATTAATTTTCATTTATCAGAAATCGTAAATCGGTTTCCAGTTATCTCGATGTCAGATAGACGGACGAACAGACGAACGGACCTCATCAAGGCACCTTCATTTCTCAGACAGAAAGAAGAAAAAAAACGGCAAAAAGAAATTAGCAAAAATAAAAGCCTATCGGCGTTATGGAGTTGTCATTTCATACGGCCAGCTTTATAAACATAAAAGTTATTCTATTGTTTCTTAATGCATTTTAAGAGCTCTAAGAAAAATAGAAATTTAGCTTAGGTGTTATATCATCTGCCACAAAATCAATTTGGCAGCAAAACCACTGGTAAAAGCTTGGTTACTGTTAAATATATTTATTGAAATAGCTTTAGACTTAATTAGATAAAAGCTAATGGAATATCTCCTAAACGTAAAATTCTCGTGTATTTAAGTTTTATAGATTTTATTACAAATTTTATACGATAACTGTTGATATAAGAAACTTTCAACATCTGTTGAGTATTTTCAAGTGAGATTTACTTATGAGAAATTGGCAAATTGCCTTTATATGGATAAAGGATATTACCCGAATTACCATACTCCTAAAGACACTATTAAGTTATGACTTTTCTATCTGATTATGCAGTGTTTGGCCAATATAAATATGTGTCTTGTAAAAAATATAGATTATACAGGATATGTATCAGAATATTAGGCATTCATTTACAAAATCAACAATACTAAATATTCTGAAATGAATTTGAAGGTATTTTACAGTGTAAAAATAAGTAACCCTTCTAATAAAGTATATCCGAGCAGACATATTTTAAGACATATTTAAGCTGCACATACAGTATTTCATGGAACTCCTTTATCGAAGAACTGATAAACTAAAAAAAAAGATGTTTGCGTATATAATAAAGATCTGCCTTACTAACTATTTGCTTTATCATAACAATCAATCAGGTTTGTGAAGTTGGAACCCCTAGGACCACTTTTGATCAACCTCAATTTTTATTAAAAAAATGTTTTTTGTGAATACTTTTCGAACGGAAAATAGTCCAACGATTTTTGTGAATATTCCAGCCAGGTCCTACGATGGTCCAACGATTGAGACCAAAAACTCGAATCCCTTAATTGAAATCCATTCTTTTTTTTCGTAAGAAAAAATTATTTTTGTAAATATTTTCCGAACAGTGGTCCAACGTTATTTATTAAAATCTTAAATCCTAAAAATTTTTTATCGCATCGTGATAGAAGGAAGTTGGTGGGCGGTAAAGAGTGATCGAACGATTATTATGGATAAGTATGAAATATTTGATCATTTCCTGGATTACAACCTTTAATGTTATTTTATGGTGGAGTCTGTGAGAAATTATTTCAATCGTGAATATTTATCGAACGCGTAATCAAACGAAAATTGAGGTTTGCCAGAGGAGTCCTACGATTTTGAATCGATTAAATTAAAAATCGTTCATGGGGGTGCCATGAACTTCACAAACCTCAATCAATCCAACATTTTTTATATAATCTAGTACATAGAGTATAAGTCAATTATTTCGTTGTAAGCAATTTTTAAAATTAATAATTAATCATAAAAAATTTGATTAATATAAAAAATAAAAGATGGGACTAGTCTCCCATCTAGGTTTCATGATATTCTTCTTAATCATTTAATAGTCGTTAATGATTGTCTACACACACCGTATAAATAAATGTATAAAAAATATATATTTACCATGTTTTTATAGAGTAGAGAATACATTAATATTAAATTATAAAAAAAAGTATATTACACCTTTCAAACGAAATACATGCATCTATATGTGCTTTTTTACAAGCTAACTTGCAATAAACTTGTTTAAAAACATTATCTTTCCCTTGTTTGGGAGTGTTTACTGCATAAAAATTCATATATATTTATAAATAAGCTCAGGCAAGGGAGTGGGAAAGGAAGATTAATTATAAAAAAAATCAATTGTGTGAGGTATCTGTTGTATTTTATAAATTAATCTGTAATTATGAGTAATCAAGTAATTATAGGAGATAGGAGATTTGCACTGTAATACTGAGAAGATTTACCAAAAAATAATTTTTTTTATGCTTTCATAAATATATCCAAAATTGGTCTTCCCATGGAAGACTTCATGATTACAAAGTTGAGTTGTTAGTGGTTTTAATATGTTTTTTACAAATTGCAAAAAAACTATGCATCAACAAAAAAATGCTTCAAATAAAAGTTCTGGCTGATTTAATTGTGCATATTTTTCTTAGCTTCAAAATTGATTGACATATGCCAATTTTAAAATGGTGTACGTTTTGTTCATTAAATCAAATGAAAAAGTATCTAACTTGTAAACCGTTAGAGACTTGGAAGATAGGGAGTTGATTTATATGTAACTTCAACTAGTGAAACATTCGAAAATCGAAAACAAATTCTAGAAAATCTTTTCGTAAATTTCGAAAATTTTTGGAAATATTTACAGAAATCGTTACAGATAGAACATTATTATAGAAGTTTAAATGTAAAAGTTGTATCTTATAAAAAAATAACTAAGTTTTGTTTGCAATATTTTCTCGTAAATATCATTGTTTTTCCGTGAGGGCGTCTCAAAAATATGTACAAGACTTTCAAAAATTTCGAAAGTATTTTCTAGAATTTTTTTTTTTGTTTTTCGAGCCCACAAGCTTGGCCAATGTTTCACAAGGCTCTTAGCTGAAGTTAAATACAAATTTTCAACTTTGATTGAATGAGCAAAAAATAAACCATTTTAAAATTCGCATATCTGGGTCATTTTGAAGATACAAAAGTGTTTCGGAATTTATTTTTTATTTGATGAATTGTTTTTTAGTAAATTGTAAGAAATTGATTAAAATCTCCTTATTAGATTTTTACAGCCTAACAACAACAAACAACCATGTGGAAAATTTCAAAGAGACAACACTTTTTTCCTTAGATTACAATAATATATAAATATATTCTAAATATAAATATATATAATAATTCCAAGAAAATCCTAATAATATTTGATGGATTACATCTTGAATATGGCATTATCCGTTTTTTTATTTCAACTGAGTACCCAATTCTACATACTTAGTACCCAATGAGTATACCCAATAGGTATATGGGATAATGCTTTCTAACCGAAAATTTAAGTTCATTATGAACTCATCTTTATTACACATGTTACAAATATTAGTTTATACAGGTATAGGTATATATAAAGACTAGCGGACACGACAGACATAGTTCTTTGGAATCGTTACTGCAGTTCATTAATACCTATACTATACTTAGCCTGCCCGCTAAACCCATCTCGCTTAACTCATTCCGTTAAACCCAAATTTTACTCCTATTTAGAGTATAGGCCACGACTTGACCTCCTTTGGCCTGGCTGGAGCCTTCGGCAGTGGAACTCGCTGGGCTCGCATGTAGCTTTAATAACTACCTATTCACAATACCTGAATAATAATAAATAACACCTCAATACTATTAAAAATACATAATGCATAGTGAGTTGTAACATAGTGTAATATATGATTTATATGCGCTCCCACCATTTATTGAAATTTAATTTTTTTTTGGTGTGGAACTCTCAAAAACAGATATAGTGGTAAATCTAAACCTTCATCGGATCCACTTGAACACACATACAAAATTTATGTCTTTCTGTCTGTGAGGTTCCTTTCTGTTCGTAAATGGGCAATATTTGTCAAGGCCTTGTTGTTAACCGTTAGAGATAGAACAAAAGTTTAAAACTAAAAAAAAAGTTTCTTATAAAAAATTAAAAACTTACAAACAATTTGTGAGGGCGCAAATTAGGCTAGAACATTTACATATTATTTATTATATGGGAATATCAGTTATGTGTATGTGACCTTACAGTCGTACTATATGTATATGCACGACTGTGGCTATCTAAGAATGACTATCTTTCTTTACTTTTAATCAAAACTGTCTATACATGGTATTTCAACAATGAACTCAGTCAATTGTTAGTTTTCACTTGTTTATTTATAGCTTTGTGAGATCCGTGAAAATATTCTGCCAAGCTATTTAAATAGAAAAACTTTCAACTAAAACAAATAGCATAACTATCCAGTCAGTAACAACAATTAATAACACACAACCATTTGAGCAAAATAATTATTAAATTTTTTTTGCATATATTATTAAAGGTTACCAGTTCAAAAAAAAGGTTTCATAATAATAACATACAATACAACAAATTGATGGAATGGTGACGTAATAGGTGGTTTAAGTAAAAAGGGATAAAAACAATTTAATTGATTGATAGCACTAACTAAAGTGAAAAGAAGTGTAAATATATTTCATCACTAAAGTAATTTTTTGTTTGTTTTTATGTTTTTCTTTTTCTGTATGTAGTAGTATTTTTATACTATGTATATATGAAATATATCAAGGTATACTAAGTTTAGTCCCAAGTTTGTAACGCTTAATGCTACGAACAAATTTTTGATATAGGTGTTCTTAAAATCACCATTAATGTCCATTTCTGGTTGCCCATCTGTCTGTCAGAACAGAGATATCAAGTTGAAATTTTTACAGCGTGCTTAGAACGTAAAAAGTTAGGACGAGTTCGCAAATGAGTAAAATAGGACAATGAGATCTTGGGGCCATAGGACCAAGTGTAAACCGTTAGAGATAGAACAGGAGTTTCAGAGTAAAAAATGTTCCTTATGAAAAATTAATAATTTTTGTTTGAAACATTTTTACCTGTTCGTAAACATCACTGTTTATCCGCGAGGGCTCAAATTAGTACAAAATTTTGGAGTTCATTTTTTCCAAAACTGTAAAAGATGAAAAGGAGGAAAACGAAAAAAATATTGAATAAAATTGTGATAGTTTTATAAAAAATAATGCAAGCACTGACATTCAACCCTTTCTATAGATGGTATTTCAACAATTTACTCAGTTAATTGTTTGTTTTCACTTGTTATTTGTAGGTTATGTTATTTAATCAGCCATGTTCCACGTTTATAACATGATGACATAGAAAATATAACATTTTTCTTTTCGATATAATTTAATTTTGTGCAAACATTTTCTTTGATAAAATTTCATAAACATTATACGTATGTGAAGAAAATTTGTGGTAAAATCTATGTTAAAAATTAATAACTGTATTTGTAACTACATTCAATAGGTTCGAAAAAGATTTAAAGAATTGAGTTTAGCAAACGTATCTGTAGGTTCTGTGTTACTATATACCAAAATAAGGTCTATTTTATTGCAAACACGGTGGTATATGATTATCTGTCAAATATTGGTCCTAAATGACGTTTGCATGTTTTTGAAGATTTGATATTTTTATTAAATGTAGTTTTGACCATTTTTTTTTTTTTTTTGGCAATCCATAGCAGGGATATTTGTTAACATTTTACCTTACCATTTATGCTTAAAAAAATAACTTTCGTTCGGCAAACAGATGGGCGAAGGTCGACTCTAATTCGGTTAGTTTTTTTGAAAATCATTTTTCGTTCTTCTACTTCTTACGGTTTAAGAGGTAATTAGTTGTTTTTAATCCAAGCAGATTAATAATTATTACCTTTTCAAACTTTAAAAATAAACTGAATTAAAATATGCTTTTGCTTAAAAAATCTGTCTAGTTAAAAGATTAAAGTTCTGTCCAGTTAAAAGATAAAATTGTATAAGCAAATAATTAATCTGTTTTGGACATTACTTAGTTTGATTGGGCAATGCATATTCAAAAACAATAATAATAATAATAATGGATTTGTATTTCACAAACTATCTCGAGGCAAATGATATCATTATAAGCCTGAAGGTTTTCGTTTAGTAACTAGCTCAGTAATATTTGAAATTTAATCAGGTCTAGCCTCATGGAAAAGTATCAAATATTATGGTAACATATTTTAACATATACGACAAAAGAACGAATTTGTAATTGTAGCATATATGCTAACAAATTAAACAAATTAAGAATGTATGAGCATGACAACAATGTTTGATTTAAAGACTCAAAATTTTTTATAGGTAGACGTTTAGTTAAAGAATATGTGGTTACAATTTCAGCATAGGCATCCATGAAAATTTTTAAGAAAAAAGTAATTGATAATCGATATAAAATATACATTGACTCTAATTGATGAATCTCAAAAAACGACATATTTTGAAAGTTATTGATAATTTTCACTTGGAGTGAATGAAAACAAATTTAAAAAAAACTTTTTAATAGAAACTAAATATATTGGCAATGGCATAGAAAAGAAAAAAACCAAGTGTCTCCGTCCATATAAGGCATGCAAGAGCAGGATAGATTTAGGGTTGAAATTATTTTCATCATATTTTCAACTTTGATGACGAATTTTGTTATAACTTTATGAATGTAGATGAAAAATATGAGTAAAATTTTTCGATATGTGCCTTAGTTTTTGAAATATCGTAAGCTGAATAATTAAAAAAATGTTCGATATTTTGAAAATTATGCCAATTAAGTAGTGAACTTAAGTCGGTTAAGTAGTGAAATTAAAAATAACGGTTTCACTATTTAATGGATTTTAACTTTTGTTGCGCGATCTTAATTTTTTTTGAAATAAAATACAGCCTATGTTACTTGCTGATAATGTAGAATTCTATGCGTGAAAGAATTTTTAAAATCGGTTTAGTAGTGAACTCAAGTATAAGTATAATTTCATACAAACCTTCATCCCCTAGGGGATGAATTCCTTTCTTAAATGATATCTACAGTATAAAATCAGTATCTCAAACTTCTAGCATTAGTGATTTAGGCTGGGCGTTGATATATCAATCGGGACATTGTCTCCTCCCCCCTAGATTATTCCCCCACTCTGAAAGGTTTCTGATTTTAAACAATATATAAGAACAAAGTTTTTTTTTTTTAAATCATTAAAATTATACCTGCTATTGAGGACTTCCTATGAATGGTCATTTTGTGTATTCCTTGATGCGACTATCTAGTCTTAACAAAAAAAACCAAAGAACTGTGGTGAAATTTTTTTTAAACAAGTAGAGATATGATAGGATCAAAAAAGAGCTCGAAATAACTATTAAATAAGAACCTATGCTGTTAAGGCCTGTTAAGGCTCAACCTCAAAAAATGAGGATTCATATATGATGCCACATCTGCCATGACCGGGATCAATAGGAAAGAACGATAACACCTGATATACGAAAGCACTGGAAAGCTAGCGTTTGAAAATCATAAGATAAAGTGTGCTTAATGGTCTGAAAAAAAGCGGAAAATGAACATCCGGAGACTTAAAGCTTATTCACTGGTTATATCTGACTTGATGGTTGCAGTAACAGGTTAATTAATTTTCTTTTACTGCATTCAAGCAAACCATTAGAAGACTTACACTTAGCTCCAAGCAGATCAATTCCATAAAAGAGACCCTTACAAATATATTTACATCTATGGAAGGTATATAAAAATTTAATAAATTCTTAACAAATGATTTTCGAAACGTAAATGTAAAAGAATTGAATAATGATGAGTATATTCACATGAAGTGAAATAGAGAATATAATGTACATATATATAGATATTTCAAACATGATGAATAAAGATGATGAAATGTTCCTACTATACCATAGAAAGGTCTTTAGTCTAAACACATTGGCTTCACAACCAAATGGGGGAACCACATGAAGCATTATTAATTTATCGTTGAGAATATAAACGGTATGATGAAAATTTTATGATTACGTTTGTTACTATTCTACCAACATATTATACATCTTCAGTGTCTGGAGATGTGTGTTATAGATGTACGTACTGCTTGGTGTCTTTGAAATTTTACTTAATGGTTTTTAGAAGATGGTATGCATACAGAATGCTCTAAAAACGAGAATCAAAATGCTTCGTGTATAACCCTCTTACATAGGGTTTTTCAATAAGAATGACACTTTTTAAAATTTGAAAACAAGAAAAACGCATTAAATTTAAATGTGCTCTATTATTACTTCTCTAATACGATTCAAGTTTATATTAATTTATATAATTTTTATTATTTTATTTGCGTTGTGCTATTTTCTATGAACTTGTCTAAAAAGTAAATATTAATCGAAGTTGAAAAACCGAAATACGGCCAAAAGGTCGTAATTTAACACTACAACACCGATTTTTACAGAAATGAGTGCAAAATGTTCGTTTGAGGGTGTAAAAAAAGTTAGTTTTTTCAGAAAGCATGGTATTTAAATTGAAGAAAAAACCAATCGAGCTAAAAAATCGTGATTCGATTGAAAATGTGATTTTATATTTTTGACTTTCTCCTTTTAGTGTTTTGACTTTTTATACCATATCTCACCGTTTTCGAGATATAGAAAAAAATGTAAAAATCAATTACGATGAAAATGAAAAAATCGACTTTTTAAGCTTCTAAGTTCTTTTGTTCTAAATCTTCTAGAAGTGTTAAGAATTGTCAAAAATGTAAGTATAAATAGAATAGTATAAATATATCAGAGGATAAAAAAATGGAATTGGAAAAAATTTCAGAGGACAAAAATGTTTAAAGAGTTATTTAATGTCCAAAATATAATAAACAATAGTTTTTTCTATTTTCATTATTTTTCAGCACGTTTGATTATTACGAACTTGCAAGTGCAAATTTGAAGTCTACACTTTCTGATCAAACTGACTTTTTTTTACGCTTTCAAACGAACAACTTGCAACCAGTCTCCTAAAAATCGGAGTAGCAGTTTTAAATTCTGACCTCAAAACCCTTGTTTCCTTAACTATTTGATAATTCAAGTCATAGAATTTGTGTATGTAATTGAAACGCTCCGACATTCAAAAATTCATTCAAAAAAAGCTGTATTTGACATGTGACCGATATTTTGAACGTCCACATAGCTTCAATGCCCAAAAAATATCGCTCTTATTGAAGAGCAGTTATAAATTTACCTCTAGAAATCTTGCTTGGCCTGATAAATATTTTAATTGACCCTTAAGCCTTAGTCAGTTAGTTAGTGAGATCGTAAGCTAGAAAACTTTAAATACTTATCTAAACACATATGCTTTCCTGCGTACTACTTACTGATCATTTAGAAAGACTGAATTTCAACTAGATAGCAACCTCTAGTGTTTTTAGACATTTAATTCATTCCCGTAACATTCTGTATACCGTACATTTTATAATTCCTTATGGTATTAATTCTCACACTTCTTGTATAAATATATTATTAAGTGTTTGGTTGTATTAAGATATTAACTAATATCAGAAAGTTGGTAGAACCTACTGTACGAAAGCTTCGTACAGTACGTATTTGGAGTTGGTTTTACCTTTTTCCATCTTTCTCGAATTCGTTCCATCTCTATATAGTATGTACGTATTTTATACGTATAAAACAAGTAATTCACTAGACGGAAAATACTACTCTCTTCTACTAACAAAAGAATTCATTAATAATCATTGAATATAATAACTTAAGTATGTTTGAAATGAAATTAATAAAGTAAGTGAATTTGTAATAAAACATACATTAGGGTGTCCCTTATATGACATATTTTTTTATTTTTTCAAAATTTGAAATGCATACCCTCTATATTTTTTATAAATGCTAAAACATACTCAAATATGAAATTTCATCTTTCTAGCATGATCGCAACTCGTGCCGACCGAGCTACAAAGTTTATTTAAAATTATGTTCTGTCCGGATATTTCGGTCTGCTGTAAAACTAATATAAATGTAACAAATTGAGTGAATAAAAGTTAAAATATAATAAGATAAACATTAATCTTTATTTAAAAACATAAAATAATAAAAATCAGCTAGGGTAACTTCTCTTTAGCGTAGATTTTTTACAGTCCAGATACAAATTTCTATGTTCCTGGACACAGCGCAACAAGAATTGTTTTTGCTCTTCTTCAGCCGTGATAAGTCCGTTAAAATCTTGCATTAATTTGACAGCCCTTTCGGCAGTGTCATTTACAACCTTCAAACGACTTATTCCTTTTTTTGCTTCCAGAAAAGCAGCATTATCATCCCAGGAAGATACATCTTCCTGAAGAAAACTGTCGTCGATCTGCAGTCGGGATAGTAATTGCTCTTTTCTGATACAAAATCATCCAGCGTTTTATCTGAAAGATAAAAAACAAGTTAAATAACAAAAAACTCTTCTCTTTCTAAAGTCTGCTCCAAAACAGCACAAGCTCCATTGAAACGGCCAGTATTCGAAGCTATTGTGTCGCAGCACATTATTTGTACTTTTTTATGAAGGTTCCAGTCAAAGAGAGCAGTTGATACAGCATTAGCTGATGTTTTGATGATGTTTTCCAGAAGAACTCTCTAGTTTTGGCACTGCAAGAAGCTGTTCTCTATCGTCAAATGAAGCAATAATTAGCAAACGTTCTTCTTTTGAACTTCGTACATCCATTCCGGGTAATAGTTTTCCATCCCAATGGACAGTGACTACGTCAGGTATATTGTTTTGAAAGTCAGTTTTTATTGCTTCTGCCCTGGATTTTCTCGTCTGAGTACGAATTCGCTAAATCGAAGATTTGTTAATAGGGAAATCATCGCTGCTCAGACCAAGCGCTTCTACGACCGCATGAAGAATGTAAACGGAATCTCTTATGCTTAACTGGCATCGATCTAAAGCTGCGACAAGTTTAGGTGTTATGAGATTCTTTCTACCTCTTTTTGAACTTTTTTCAGGGCAGGGAACGTCTGGCAAGTTGAGTTCAGAAATCGAAATCTGTTCTTCGTCCGAATCTTCTAGACATTCCAAGTTATTGGTAGCGGAAGTAGATGCCACATCTAATAACTCTCTTTGTCTTACACTCCTTTCCTCTTCTTCTAATTGTCTTTGCCTAGCTCTTTCTTCTTTATCCGCCAATTTTTTGTCTATACCACCTAAACATCCCGGTCGACCTGGCTCTCTTTGTTTCTTTAAAAATACTTTGTCCTCTATTTTCATTCTCTCAAAGGCATCAGCATGTGCAAAATCAAATAAGTTATCGAGGTCAATTTTAAAATTATTTTCACGGCTTTTGAACGTAATTTGAGTTTTCTTACAATTTTTTTGCATTTCTCTCCAAACATGATATAAATCAACAAGTTTCTTCACACAGTTCGGAAAAGCCTTTGTAGGAATTCTTGCTTTTTCCCAAAATATAATACACTCCCTAATCACAAGATTTGCACTTTCACTGACAGTTAGTTTGACTTCGCGAATATTGTAAAATAAGACAGCGAGAACTTGTCGATTAGATGGTAATTTTGCACCATTTATTTGATGGCAAGGCAGTCCAATAAGGAAAATATTTTGTTTATCACTCCGTAATTCAACCGACATCTTTATGCAATAAACAATAGCGCTCTACTAATCTTAAAAATCACTGATGAAATGGCAAAATAAACACGCATTTACAGGTCACATCGCATTACCAGTGTAACTTGTATGGACAAGTTTCAATCGCAAGTCGGCACGGGTTACCGTTTATAAAACTGGCTAATATTTTTTTCTAGGCAATAATGGGTCATTTCTAAAGTTTTAAGAGGGTATGCGTAAAAATATTTCGAACTTGAAATTTAAGGGACACCCTAACATACATATATACACAAATTATTTTTAACAACATGCATGTTATCCGAATTCAAATATTATTTACCAGTGAAAATTTATAAATGGTAACATTTTCAACACCTATAAATTTCTATATGAATAAGTGTAGAGTGAAATTTACAAAATTTAAGAAACCCCCGACAAATGCGATTTATTTTTTGTAAACCGATTTTTGGAAATTTTGCTATAAAATGTTCTCAATCGAGTCGGCTCGACGGTTTAGGGGTTAAGATGCCACTGAAAAACACACAGACGCACAGATAAACAGTTTAAACTTAAACACTTTAAATACTCCTTAAATCAATACCAAAGTAATGGTCAAGGACATTAGATGAGATTAAAAGGATACTTAGAGAGCTATCATTTTTTGGAACAAATTTTGGAAAAATTTTAATTGAAATTGAAATATTTGAGTTGATTTTGTTCTTTTGAATTATTGCTTTAAATTACCTAATTATTTTACCGCTTCACTTTTCGAAATAAATTGAACCAGGTTTATTTGACCATTCGTTTCTATAGTAATTATTTATATGTCAAGCCTTTTCCAAACTGAATAGATTTTGAAGATCATCGCCAATTTTTTAGTTATTTTGGGTACGGAAACATAGCTAAGAACAAATGAAACTAAAAAAAAAATTAAAATCGGTTCATCCATTCAGGCGCTTCGATGCCACAGACACACAAACACACAGACACACACACATAGCGGTCAAACTTATAACACCTCTTTTTTTAGTTCGGGAGTTAAAATATCACTGAGTGATTTTTAAATATATGCACTCAAAAAAAGTGCAGCATTAAAAACATAAATTTTGGTCAGAAAATTAAATAAACAGCTTTAAATACTTAGCAATTGTTTAGATATAAAGATAGATTGAGTACAAAATATACGCACAGGTTTGAAACCCATTAGAGATTATTCCGGAGTTCCTTATTGGTTTTGATGCTTACCTGAAAAAGAAAAAAAAAATTACTATGCCATTATAATCATATACATTTTGAAAAACATTCAGATAAAATTATTGGGAATGAAATTCTTTTTAGATAATTAAAGGGCCGGTAATAACTAAAGAATTTAAACAAAAAAAGGTGCTATTGGATGTTATCGAACTTTTTTCCTTATTGATTCCACCAATTTGTACATCTTAATCATTCATAGTGTAGTTCAAAATTCTATTATAGGTAATATAGTCATTAGTTTTTTCTTCGGAACTTTGCAACAGTTTAGACTTCAGATTGTCAAACAATTTTGAGCAAAGACGATATAGAGAAAGCCACAATATTTGTCTTCTTATTAGAATACCAAAAACCGGACATTCATCAAATTGAAGCGCGTGGCGAAATTAAAAGGCTAGGCTAGATCCATGTTTAAAATATAGAAGCGAATAGCGTCTTACTTATTGTTATTTGGCTACCTAACTATACATTTTGATATGTCAGAAATAATTCAATATAGTTGTATTATATGTTTACAATGTTATAGCTTTAGTTTTCATAAATTCACAGCTACAGCCCCAGTACTCTTTAGCTTTGATAATAACCCTGTAGATATCGATGTGTGATGATGTAAGAGGGGCATTCCTTTTAACACAGCTCGGAAAGTTTAAGATTCTAAACATCGCTTCCCCTGTGTTACCCTCGCCAGCCCTCTCTCTTTAATATGACGTATACTTTTTATTTTGTAATTCGGAAGATTCTTCTTGCATTGCACAAGGAACCTGGATAAAACTAAAAGAAACAAAAAGCATGAATGTTACCAGACAACTTGTAAATTTCGATTTTCCGAAATTTTCAAGCAGCGAACATTCCCTTTAATCCAGTGGCAGATAATGTAATTTTTGTGTTTTCCAATCAAT
Organism: Chrysoperla carnea; assembly: GCF_905475395.1. Taxonomy (NCBI): domain Eukaryota; kingdom Metazoa; phylum Arthropoda; class Insecta; order Neuroptera; family Chrysopidae; genus Chrysoperla; species Chrysoperla carnea. The sequence goes on from NC_058337.1 coordinate 86,408,389, forward strand.
ACCTAAGTCGAATTTTCCATATTACCCATTAAAATATAAAACTAGACTTGATATTGATTGACAAAATATGAAAGTGAATTTAAAAATAATTAAAATATTAAGTATTCAAAGGTTGTTCCCCATCTCTTTTTAGAAAAACAAAGTTTTATTTATTATTAAAACATTTCGAGCCGCGTTTTTACAACCTGTTGTATAAAATTAATTTGGTGTAAATATAATAGCAACGTGAGAATTCCAATAATTACACAAACAACTAAAAACGGATATAGTTTCAGTGATAAATTACTAAATAGAGGATATCGATTTGTTAGTTTTTTTTTTAAAAGATTTAATTTACATTGAAGCTATGAAACATTTACGTTTACTAAATAAAAGGCATGTCATATCCGTGTATTATATAATATCTATACAGGGAATTTAACATATAATTGACAGGAATTCATACCCTTATAAATAAATTACAGGAATATAAATAAATTATTAATACCTATAGGTAGATAGGTACCTACTACATAGTTTTAAACAGGGTGTTCTGTTATTGACTGCAGATCGTTGGCCTACAGAATAAGCTCATAAAAACGAAGGGAAAAGTTATTTACCAACTTTCGATGCGAGGATTACTTTGAGAGATAATTAACCAAATAAATTAATATAATATTAATAAAAAGTAAAAAGTTTTATCGAATCACAGTTCACTTAGATATTAAAGGCAATACCAGCCTATTACATAAACTAAGTGGGCTGTTTTATATTTATATGCATAAAATAAAAATTCTCAATAAATACTATAGTGATACCCACCCGCTTCGCTGGGTTTAAAAGTAAAGATTGATAAAGATTGCTCCCGCTTATTTTTTTAAATGTATAATAGTAATTATTTATTGAGTATATCAGAGAAGATGGCCTTGAAATATTTTATATTGACTATTTTTACAGAAATCTGTAATTTATGGTAATTTCAAATGTCAAATTAAATTTATTTTTTTAAATTTTTTTTTTATATATCTTTATAAATTATACCTCATGTGTTATTCTGATATATCAGCTATATTGCTGTACAGTTTCGTTAAAAACCATTAGCTAGTTTAAGCGTGAAAGCGTAATAAACAAACAAACAAACAAACAAAAATGCTTACTTTCGCATTTATAATATATAGAGATTGTATATGTGTATAAATAATACATACATACAATAATATGTCTGAATCAGTTGGCTGATTGACATAACAAAAACAATAATATTTTTATTATCTACTTTATTGCGTTTGTAGAATATAAGACAGCCAACTTAGTTAGTTATGTAATGGACTAGTATTGTCTTTAATATCTAAGTGAACTGTGATTCGATAAAACTATGTACTTTTTATTAATATTATATTAATTTATTTGGTTAATTATCTCTCAAAGTAGGCCTCAGATCCAAAATTGATAAATAACTTTTCCCTTTGTCTTTATGAGCTTATCCTGTAGACCAACGATCTGCAGTCAATAACAGAACACCCTGTATACATATATCTACCTAAACCAGCTCTAGTGTGTAGTAAGTAATGATGTTGTGTATAGCTTACATAGTGTATACAATTTATATAAATTTCTAATAGAATGTTTAGTTTTCAATTTATTATCCAATTTTGTATTGTATTCAAGTCTATGAAGTAGTGTGTATACAATATGTTCTGTTATGAGCAAATAACAACTATTAATTTAATAATATATACCTACAGGTTATTCAAAAAAATTGGAGCGATACGTAAATCAATAGGAATGTCATTTATAATACCTACTATACTTTAGAATTTAGTTGTCCTTTTTAAAGTTTGTGTTTATAGTAAAGGACTTCGCAATATTAGATAGGAAAATGGCTTTTTGTGAAACTTTTTCTAACCCATTCTAAAATGTTCTTTGGATCATTCAGCAAAAGCTCTCACGGCCACAAAAATTTTTAACGAGTAGTTTTCGAGCTATGGACGATCAAATTGACACATACATTATATTTATAGTATCTATATGACTAGAAAAGTTGCTTTTTGTGAAAGTTTTCAAACCACCTCCAAAATATTCTTCGGACCGCTCTGATCAAAAGTTCTCTCGACCAAAAAATTTTTTAACGAGTAGTTTCCGAGCTACGGTCTATATAACTTAAATGTATGTGTCGCTTTGATCGTCCCTAGGTCGAAAACTACTCGTTAAAAAGACGTTTTGATACTTGCCTGTAATTGTGTAAATGTCCCTGTGTTTTAAAACAGCTTTTTTAGCAAAGTTCAAAATAAGTTTGTGCTACTTCGCAAGAGTGCGGAATTCGCTTTAAAAGTAGTGTTAAATAGCAAATATATATTCTAAAGTAGCAGTTAGTCCTCTAGAATGTAAAGAATGTGGGGCCGAATTCAACATTTGAGGGGTTTTACGAAATTCAATTGATATAAATCGTGATTTTTATATTGGTTTTAAGTGTCTGGTAAAACATAGTTTTTGCTTATTTCTCAAATGCCACATACGCTAAGGCAACTTTAGCTAAATCGACTTATTTTGAGTTGTACTAACACTAAACGTGGTAGAGATTTGTTCAATTTTTAATTAATGTATAATAAATAATGTGTGATTTTTCTTTACACATATTTGTTCATCTCTTTCATCATTAGAAGTTGATTTTTAAAAAACAAGGTAGCCTATGTTCATTATAAGGATTCAAAACCGTTCCATACCAAATTTTATCAAAATAGATTTGGCCGTTAGCCATGAGAGCCAAGCAGACAGATAAAGTTACGGCACCCTTTATAATATTAAGTAAGGATCCATTCAGATCGGAACGGTCTTCAGGTTTCTATTGCGTATTATTAGATCTTGTTTTTTATCAGTAGAAAGTCAGCAAGTTAATGTCACTGGTCGCTGGTTATACCAAATTTCATTCAAATTGGTTAAGTCAAAGAAGCTCAGAGGATAGACAGACTCATAGAAAGACCAGAAAAAGGTTACTCCCTCAATTATAAAATTAGTAATAATTTATTCTATTTAGAAATATTGAAAGATTAAATATAAATTTTTCGTATATCTATTCTAATTTTTCGTAGTTGTGGGCAGAAACGAATTTAGTGCCACGTGCGGGAAAATTTATTAGTCCCATATATTTTTGTTATGTTATTCACATTAGTTTTCACATAATGATTTCATCAATAATGTAAAGTCATTGCTAAATAACAAAAATATTTTTAAATAAATATAGTTATTTAACAATATAAACAATATTATTACATTAATAATGAAATCATTGTGTGAAAACTCATGTTAATAAATAATAAAATTATATAAATGTTATAAATAACATATAATCCTTATAGATTTAGTAACATATTTGAAAACAAAATCATATACATGTTCAACAGATCATGATATTAACTTTGAAAAAAATTTATATTATCACACAAAACTAGTCAGTATTCGTTATTACATAGATGAGTGCTCTAATACAAATCTCAAAATTGTTTCAATTATTGTTTAAATTTGATCCTTTTTTATTAAATTATTTTCTTCGAGTTAATTGATGTATTTCTATAAAATAAAAACATGTTGACTTTCCGAACAAAGTCAACATTCTTATCATCAACAGCAGACATTATTCTAATATTAAAAACCTTTTAAAAAGAACATTTCGTACTATCTCCAATAATTTTTTATACATATTATTATTGATAATCGACAATAATAATATGTATATCGACAAAAAAAATACTCAAAGGACTAGATCGAATGTTAGATAATTCTTTGCGGATCATATTGCCGCTAATACGCTCTGATCGACACCTCAATGAAGTCGATTTCAACTTTTGTTCACACGATATCGATCAGACACACATACACCCACACACACACACACACACACACATACACACATAATTCTTCTCCAAATTGTGTGTTAATGTCTTGTCCTACCCGCAAAACTTAAAATTATGTTGAAATTTCGAATCGAACCCAATACAATAACTTGCTGTACTTGGAAGTTAATATGTAAGTAAAATAACTAGAATGTTTATTGTGCTAGATTTATAAATCATGAATCTATTCTCCAGCATCATACTAAATGTGAAATTCAAAATTACACACAGTTCTAGAGACATGTGCTGATTATTCAATGAATAGGAATAGAAAAATAATAAAAAATATAATAGTGTGTCACAGTTTACTAAATACCTACGATACTACTGTTTTTCTATCTTTTATTATAAAAAAACATAATAAAACTAATTTTACTAACCTATTTATATATGCAATTGTGTATTTGTTATGAAAACAAACTAACTCTATTATTCTCGAATACATCGTCGAATATATACTTACACAGAGCATTTAGCTACAGTGATGTGCGAAAAAATAGAGGTTTGAAATAAACTTATTGGTCATTTTATATATACCACCGAAGCTTCTTATATATATATATATATAATATATAATATTTATCCTAATATTTATAACAGTAAGTATATTAATTTTATACAAACAACTCATGCGTTTGTGTCAACTTCACCAATCAACCCCGTATGGTAGTTATATCACATTCGTGGCACCATTCGCCATATTTAATCTTGCGATGAGGTTGAGACAACCTAATATCGTTTGGTATTAAGAATTTTTTTTCAGTGTATACTTGATAGCTCGTAAACTAAGTATATGCCCTTATCATATTAAGACTGTTCAGTGATAGGACGATAGCGGACATGTTCGTTTATAAACTAACAACTGGAAATCGTTATATTGTTAGTTTAAAAATCTACGAAAATCAAAACGTTGGATTGTAAATTTTATTGTTGGTTCACAAACAATCTGACCCGAATTATTATAAACTGACGATTCTTAAATAATTCGGTGACATGTATAAATAATATAGCCATCCATATTTATGCATTTTACAATTTATATACACAATTTAATAGATATATTTATGTCTATCTGCCCGTCTAACTACCATAGTTTTGATATGTTTGTTGTTTACTATAGTCATAATTCATTTTGTGGTCTACCAATGTATAAAATATGAAGTTAATTAAGTTGTATGGCAAATGGCGATACGATTGTGCATGAGAAGACAAGAAAATAAAAAAATAAATACAATAAACAAAGTAATTTTATTATGAATAATAAAAGTGCAATGCACTAATATTATATGTACAAAGATGGTACACTCATATTTAAAAATATTGAACCCATTTAGTAAATATGAACTAAACGTTAGATAACTCATTTTTGGTATTAAAAGAAAAATTGATCCGTTTAAGAAGGATATTTGTAATATTGATCGAGTCATTCCTTGATTTTTAATTTAAGATTGGTAACTAGTCCTCAATTTGAAGTAAAATTTATTAATATACTGTAGCAAATGAAGCATTTAAGGCTGCAATTCTACTGAACAATATGACATTTTTGGGACCCGTCTCAAAATGTTCGTAGAAGTGTGTAGAACAAAATCATCATTAGAAAGGGTGCTTTTAATATCCGCACGCTTAAGTTCGCCCAAGCTAATTCTACTGAAAAGTCATTGAATCTTTGGGGTATTCAAGACATTTTTTGTTTCGTAAAATTTTTTCCTAAAATTCACTGTTTGAGATACAAGTGTTTAAAAAAAACTTCATTTTGATGATTAATTTAATATTGCCGAAATGAACGATTATTATGTGGTTTCGATCAAATACTTGACTTGTATCCCATATTTTAGAAGATTTTAAACAATTTTTGTCTCTTTACTCGTTTTACCTCTCCTCACCGTTTTTGAGATATAAGCGTTATAAAAAAGAATTCGCATTTTTAAGTTAAAATTATGTCATCATCAAAATTGACGATTATCGATCGTATGATTATGATCAAATATTTTATTTAAAAATAATTGAAATTCGTATTTTATACTATTCTAAGAACTTTTTGTGTCTTGTCATTTTTAGCCTTAACTCACCATTTTCGAGATATAAGCGTAAAAAAAAAAGCGTAAATGCTTAAACCTTGAAAAAAGCGTGGAAACGGTGAGGTCGAAAAATGACAAGACAAAAAGTTAAGCTAGCACTATGATTATGAGGTGTTCGCGCTTTAAGGCAAAATAATAGAAACGGTACTTCACTTTGATTAACTGTATATTATATACTTGGCGCAGATTTGTAATTTAACGAATCAAAGAATGGCTACGATAAGCCCATCTTGATTACTGGTACTTTACGCAGGGCATAACCACAGCTAGGGCATAACGTAGGACATAATCAAATTGTGCATAACCACAGCTAGGCCATTCGACTGTGCTTGCCTGAAACTTATTAGAGCACAGTTGAGAAGGGTGGTGGGACTCTTGACAGGACGACAGGATACTGTCGATTGAACTATCACCTTCAGAATATGGGAATCTCTAATGATCCTACTTGTAGTACCTGTGTGAAGGATGACGAAACCTCCATACATATTATTTGCACCTGCAGAAATCTGCAAGGCGTTAGATTCAGCATTTTGGGGTCCGAAACCTTGGATCCATCTATCCTGGAAGAGATCCCGGCGGAGTAGCTGTGGACATTCTATGTGGCGTCTGGCATCGACAGAACCCTTAATCTTCGGCTGGCAGGTCGTTCTCAAGGAGGGCACAGAGAACTCTTGGTCTAGGTGCTAGGGATCCACTTGCAGTACCCCTTTTTTGTTTTATTATTACTTGGCCCGGATACTCCAGGAGTATGTAAATCGAGGATAAAATTGTGGCCCTAAATTTTAACAACCATTAGATAAAGAGAGACCAAATAGCTTCAAATTAAATAATTTAAAATACAACTCACATCGTAAGACCGCAACAAGTATTAGATACAACTAGGTCCATTATGGTTAATTATATTTAATCAGTGTATAACCTGGTATAATTTATAATATAAACTAACTATTTACCAATGCTTTTATCATTTTATAAATAATAAATAGTTGGTCTTTTCAAACATATCTATCAAAATGAACCACTCTTATGCTCGAGGAAGTAATGTAGGTAGGTATATATTATGTATGTTGTATACAATAAATAATATATAGTTTTATCTGTTTGTTTATCAAAATGACATCAAATATTACCCATATAATAAATTTTAATTCAACAATGTCAATAAAATTAATATAAAGTTATTCGGAACTCACGTTGTCATAACAATATTCCGAATTAAAAATATAGTCACATCAATGAATGTTTTTACTCGGGAGTCCTCAATAACAGCTCCGATTTTGATGATTTTTTTTTTCAAAATGTTTCTTTTTGTATATTATTTAAAATCAGAAACATTTCAGAGGGGGAAATAATCTGGAGGAGGAATTGGTAAAGTCGCGACTGTTATATCAACGCCCAGCCTAAATCGCTAATGATAGAAGTTTGAATTTTGGAGAGGATATTGATTTTATACTGTAGGAGTCATTTAAGAAAGGATTTTTTGAAATTCAACCGTGAAATAGGGGATACAACTGTATGGAAATCTATACAAATCTTCATTTTTGAGTTATTTCATCTATAGAATACTACATTATCATTTAGAGACATGGTCGCATTTTCTTTTCAAATAATGAAAGGTTTTCACTAAAAGTTAAAATCCATTAAAAAGTGAACAAAAAGGAAGTTTTAAGAATTGAAGGCTATAACATGGATATCTGCTAGTTATTTATATTGTTTAAACAATATATGTGCAACGTAAATAAAATGTATTCCACAAAAAATATATTTTAACTTAAAAACAATAAAATTGTATTTAAATTTTTGGTGTCGAACCCTAATTTTTTTGCAAATAAAATACAATCCATGTTAATTGGTGATTAATTTCGCATTCTATAGATGGAATAATTTTTAAAATCGGTTAAGTGGTGAACTGAAAAATGAAGATTTGTCTATTTATTCATACAAACTTGTAATCTCTATTTCACCCTTTTAGCAGAAGAATTTTAAAAAAATCATACATTTTTTATTGTAAACTTTTTATGAAGCTATATTTTGGAAGTTTAGCGGCTCTTAATAGTTTGCATAAAGTTATTATTGAAAGGAAAACGAGGTTCAGAACATTGGTTATCGGTTAAAAACAACTTGTTACAGGTTTATGTGCATGTTTGTTACAGGCATAATTTATACATCGGTAATAATTTTGAGTAAAGACCAAACGAATAGAAAAATTAAAAATTCGAATTTTGTCATGAAAATCGATATAAGGGTATAAAAATTCTAAGCAACTTTTTCTAATTTTTTTTTTCTCGATATTCATATAAATAACGAAAATATGAGGGCGTCTTCATCTTAAATGCGACACAATACCGATTTTATATCTTCCAACTCCAGTTTGGGAGGCTGTGCTGAAATTCAAACCCATGAATTTGTTTCTTCTCCGGGAAATCCCCTCCCCTAAAGTGCTGAAGTTAACTTCCACTCCAATAACTTCAATCAGCTGAGTAAAAGAACTTATTCACCGAATTTAAGCTCATTTGTTCAAAACGGTCACTATTATGCATTACTGATTTTCGATCCAATAATTCGGTTCTTCATAAATGTGGAACCTTATAAAATGTGTTAAAATCTTTTAGATTTAAATGATGAAAAGACAAAATGTTAAATTTAACAATCATAGATGATTTTCCACATCATACAGAATATAAAACACACTTCATATCTTCTCTAATATACAAAATATTTTATATACAGTAAAGATACATTCTTGTTTGTTGGATGCTTGTTGGCTGGTAAATGGACGATGTGAAGTTTGTGACAGAATTAATGTGACGTCATGTCCATGTCATCGTCAGGTGATTAATGACATTTTGAATTAACACACATACATAAATATAACATATACATATACACGGTTAAACATACATAGAGGATAGTTGTTTAGGTCAGACCCATTGCAATTTTTATGAATCCAAATCCAATGAACTTTTTTTGGTATAGAAGTGGGAAAGCTAAAAGGTAAAATCAGCAAGGAAACAAAAAATTGACATGGGATAGTGCTGTGAATGTATAGAGGGGATCACATTTGAAAATATCCCAAGCAAGTAATTCAATTCCATAACGTTTTTGATTTATGGCGGAGTCATGAAACGGTGTTAATTTTCGTCTTGTTCGGTTCACTGTTTTTCATGCTATAAGATGAAATTAACATAAGATATTCTCTTATAATTATTTTCAGGTTTCATTTTGAAGGGTTCAAGTTTGTTTCATCATCGTACATTTAGTACACACCAATTTTGGAAAAAAGAAAGCTACGATTAATTCGTAACCTGTTGTGAACTACTTTGAGATATTTGAAGATAGTTTCGACATAATAGAATAGTTTTAAAAAAATCAATATTTGAAAATATGTTCTAAAGAAGTAAATGTTGTCTTAGTTCCTAAAATTTACCAGGGAAATACTTATTTTTCTAAAGTATTGAGATCGTTGACTCAAGTAGGTAATATTTACTTCTTATGACAACATCAGCATCCAAGTGCTTATTTCAATTCATTAATCTTTTTTCACAGTGTGTAATATTGTTCCGAATCATAAAGCTGAAAAATTCAACAAAGTTAAGTCAAATCATTTTCCACATCATTTTCAATCATTAAAGCATATATTTGGCAAATTTTCAGCAGCGTGTCAATTTTTAATTGCCATTTACCTTTATTCTATCTAATCAATTTGAAGTATATAATAACTACCTGTACCCTGCCACACTTCACTGTGGGATATTATGGTAGCATGGAGTAAATAAATGAGAAGTATCTAGTAAATTTTATAAAATTTGATAAACCCTCGATAAAAAGAGTTCACAACTTTTAAACGGCCGAACTGATTTTCATGTAATTTACAATTTTTAATTTACACTTAATGTCTTTTTATTTAATACCAGACTTGGATGGATATATTTGAAAATATTCTATAATTCATCCCCATTTTCACCCCTCCTACCTCAAATATTGATTCTTTCGTGTTTTTTTTTTGTGAAATACTGTATTTCCTTTAGAAATTTGTTAAAAAAATTCTATCTGTAATGGTTTGCCCTCGACTTTTTCTACCGGTTCGAATATATTATGTATATATTCGAGTATATATATGCAAAAGCTTTATAACCATTGTTTAACCAAGAATGGTTATTTATTTTAAACCACTTTGGAATATACAAACCACCTCATTAATTATAATTGATCAGACTGCTGCCTGAATTCGAACCTGCACCCTCCCAGTAACTAGTCAAATGGTTATAGGCAATTTGCTACATAGAAAAACATTATTTTCCGAGGCATTTGCAGTCTTATGCTGTGTTTTCCCAAATATTTGTTATGATCATATGTATTAAGTATGGACGAACTTGACCACATTCCCGCATACATATATGTTTGTAGATATATGTATAAAATTGGTGATGTTTGTTTCCATTACAAACGCGAATGTTCTCTATATGATGATATGGTATATAATATTTATCTCATAAGTGTGTTGATATCGAAAGTTCGAAATGTTAAAAAGTTTAGGCTATGTGCGAAATGTTAGTATTGTTGTAAAACCTATGCCTTGCAAAATAGAGGAAATTTTAAAATACTAATACAGATATTGAAAGTTTTTGCTTTCTCAAGTGCTTTTATTAATTAAATGATCATCCAAGTATTTAAGAATCATCTCTAATATAAGGTAATTTTCATTACTATATTGTTAGCAACTATTCTACAGGTATTCATAAAGGTAAATATACGTTTAAAACGCTTTTTTTAGTAGCTATCACGAAAGCTTAAGATAACTTAGGGTTTTTGAGTTAGACTGTTTTGGTTGTGAAGTACGTTTTCGTAAAGAAGTTTTAAAAGAAATGCAATTTGATAATTTTGTTATTATTAGATTCTTTAACAATTAAACTGAATTTGTGACGGCCAGTATAGATATCAAAGTTTCTTTTGTTTATTTAGACGAAAAATTCTGACGCTTATAAGAAGAATTTGAAGAATAATTGTCAAAATAATATGATTAAATACGCACAAAAAAAAAAAAAAAATGTTTCCAACTCGGTCAAGGGCAGTCTTTTAGTTTACGTTTTATGTCACAAAAATTTACAGTCGAATTTATTAATTAAACAATACAATTAAAATAATATAATTTAAGATATTGATTAATTAATTAAAATAATATAATTTAAGATAAAGCGCTAAGGAAATGGGCTAGAACATAAACGTTACTTTGTAGTTAAGCAGAATGAAAATATTGAAGTTAAATTTATTATATCAGATACAGTTCATATTCTGATAGAGGCGTAGTATATTTTTAATTTTTCTAAAAATATTTATAATTAATGTACTTTAAGCGGTTGAATAGGTTTTCAACAAGCATTGTCGTCTCTTCTTATTATATCGTTCTAGTTTGCACTTCCGGCAATTGTATAGAAATTTACATGAAATAAGCGTGATTTCGAACTTTGTATAGTAACAACACACTTATTTCAATAAAGTACATACAATACAGATATTATATGTATATAGAGGACCATGTACATATTTATTGTGTACATAGAGGAGTAGCTGTATGTAATATTTCTACATTTACAGGGTGGGCCATCAGATTGAATTTAGTTCTACGGGTTTCTTTAATAGCCATGTTAATTCTTAAACGGCAAGAGATAGAATAACACTTTAAATTAGAAAATTATTTGCTTAACTTTACTCTGCAACTTTAGCTGAAGTTACTTTCTGATATAGTTTTTTTGATTGCCACCCTGTATTCATTGTATGTTTATAAGTAGGGTGAGGCGAGGATACATTATATGCGAATGAAGTGTGCGATTTTGAAAGCGCTTTAACTACATAAAAACTGCATTTAAGAAAATTACGTGTAATTTTTAAGTAAATTTGTAAATTAAAAATTTTTGTTTGTAAGCAAATTTAATATTTGGATTTTTTAAATCCAATTTATGAAATTTTCCTAAAAATTTTTGTATATATTTTTAGATGGTAAAAATTAAATGGGAAAAATTCAAAGGGTTTCGTTTTACATCTTTTTCAAAATCGTACACACTTCTCAGCCCCACCCTGTATATATGTATGTATGGTGGTTGTATTCAATGTTTGACCACAAATGATATTTTACATAATGTTGTCTAAAATACATTTATTTTAGAAATGTGTGTGTATGCAACCAGCACTGCTGCTCGTACGAGTGTAAAGTGTGTGCTTCATTTATATTAGTTTATGGTGTAGACAAAGATGTCTATGCAAAACTTAGATAGCTCACTTATTCAAAATTTGGCCTTGCATTTTAGCGATGACTTTAATAAATACACGGTAAATGTAGCTCGCAAATAAGTGGTGAGCTTTTCTTTATTTTACTCTTGCATAAAACAGTACAATCTAGAGTATTACAGTGTCAGGTTGGAGCGTTGAATTTTAAATATTGCCTTCAACAAGACGGTAATAGATACCGTAGGCGACTAGTAACAAAGCAGTATAATATTATTTAAATACTTTGTCTAATGTATCTAACTTGATGAAAAAGTTTTTTTAAACATGTTATACTAAGTGTTTATATAACAAACTCGACTAAAAAATTTAAAAAAAAAAGCGAGAGGTGTCGTGAGACACTCGGTAGGAACTATGCCCCTTTCGTAAAAATAACTGTATTAGTAATAAATTATAAATATTAGTATTGTGGTACGCTACCTTGCAGGTTTAGTGTAATTAGTTCCTTTTAATTGCTTTATTTAATTATTTTTTCTTATGCTTTCTTATACTTTGTGCATTATTTCTGTGCATTGATAATTCTAAAGTATTAATTTAAGAAGTCTAATGCTTGTTTTATTGTTTAAAGAATTAAATATTATAGCTACTCTATTCTTTATGAATTAATTATAATATTAGTTTTAAAAAGACTTTTGATTTAATAGTCAACCCAATATGTGAGTACATTACCCACAATTTAATTGATCAGGATATTTAATATGACATAACATAATATTTCCTTGTACTTACTAACATAAAATTTGCTTGAAAAAACATGAATTTTGGACAAAAAATACTAGTTGACAGATTGTAAAATGCTTTTGCATATTCTCAAAATTCATAGCAAGCTGAATCGATTAAAAAAGTTTTAGTTTCCTAGGTAACCTACATGTCAGATTTTGGTGTTGCACTTTTTGTGGTTTTATCTCCCAATCAGCAAACGAATCATAGCGTGCGATAAGGAACGTAGTTCCAAAAATACAATAAATTATTAACGAGCAGGTCATTAGTGAGAAAACTTTGGCACAAAAAACGAACCTTTGCAGCTTAAGGATATAATCTAATTATAATCTTCATTGTTCTCCTCCTTTCCCTTGTTTATATTTTGAGACAATGATTTGATAGCAAGTAAAGTCACTCAATTCCCCCAAATTTCATCTGAACTTGCAGCCAGTCTAACATTGAGTTCCTTGAGTAAATTTAACATTTATTTTCCCCAACTTCCGATGGTACAGCTATCTGCACAAAAATTTATATTCGTATTATTAAAATAGAGATTTCTAGTCTATACAAAGTCTATGATTCTTTTTAAAACGAATTATAAATTTTCGTTTTCTAATGGATTTACTATCTTATAGTTTATTTATTAAATTGCAAGCAATCCAAGTTTAGTATAGATATTAATGTGTATATTATATATTATATCTATACATATAATAATCATTATTATTATTCTGAATATATGAAATGCTTGGCTTGGTTTTAATATATGTTTTTGAACATTGCTTCTGAATGAATATCATTATTTTGTAACATAGAACATCATCCTGCAAATAGATATCTATATCTATATATATATATATATATATATATATATATATATATATATATATATATATATATATATATATATATATATATATAAAATATTATCGACTTTAAAAACTCTACAATAAAGAAAATTTTCATATTTTAATTAAAAAAAACTCCATTTAAATTGGCTTAACATAGTTTCGTTTAACAATTAATAATTTTGCTCATCTTGAAAAAGCACATCTTGAAAACGGGGATAAAGCTCAAAAAATTGTTACTGACTAAAAGCTTAAGAAGAGGACGGCGGTAATGAACATCGAATAGATAATTCGTTGATGAAATAGAAAACAGCTTAAAACTCTCGTTTTCAATACAAAATGGTTACAAAAAATTACGGCACTATTTTCTTATCATAAAACGATATTAGTATCGTTTTAAGGTAGTAGGAGCGCGAAGGCATGTTTAGATTTGTGGTTGAAATTATTTGTACCTTCTTTTCAACTTTGATTTTGAATTTTGTTATAACTTTATATAAATGTAGACGAAAAATATGAATAAAATTTTTTGATATCTGGCCTGGTTTTCGAAATATCGAAAGCTAAATAGTTAAACAAAATTTTCAATTTTGATCTTTTGAAAATTAATCCAGATATCGAAAAACTTTTACTATCGAATTTTTACTTTTCGTCTAATATTGTCAAGTTATAAGATAATTCACTATCAAAATTGAAAATATATTTTTATTAAAAGGACCCCGCAATATTAAATAGGAAAATGGCTTTCTGTGAAACTTTTTCTCACCCACCCTAAAATTTATTTGGATCACTCTAATCAAAATCTCTCAATGCTCCAAAATGTTTTAACAAATAGTTTTTGAGCTACGTGCAATCAAAGCTATGAATATATTATAGTTTTAGTATTAGACTAGGAAAGTGGCTTTCTGTGAAACTTTTCAAACCATTCCCAAAATGTTTTTTAAATCGTTGTGGTCCAAAAATCTCCCGACCACAAAACTTTTTAACGAGCTACATATATTGTAGGTATATTGCCCGTAGCTCGAATGAAGTTCAGAATTGTGTAGTTCAAAACAGGCAATTTCAAAAGTGAGATAAAATTAATTGTTAGGTATTAATAGTACGTAGAAAAGGATATTGCTGACAGTAACAACAAGTTATGTACACAAGTATGGATATTAAGTTTTTAATTTTTATACCATGTATATATGAAATATACATAGTACATATTATAAGTTTAGTCCCAAGTTTGTAACGCCTAAAAATATTGATGCTACAAAAAAAAATTGGTATAGGTGTTCATAAAATCACCTAATTAATCCATTTCCGGTTGTCCGTCCGTCCGTCCGTCCGTCCGGCCGTCCGGCCGTCCGTCTGTGGTCACGATTACTCAAAAACGAAAAGAGATATCAAGCTGAAATTTTTACAGCGTGCTTAGGACGTAAAAAGTGAGGTCAAGTTCGTAAATGAGCAACATGGGTCAATTGGGTCATGGGTCCGTAGTACCCATCTTGTAAACCGTTAGAGATAGAATAAAAGTTTAAATGTAAAAAATGTTCCTTACAAAAAAATAAACAACTTTTGTTTGAAACATTTTTTTGTAAACATCACTGTTTACCCACGAGGGCGTTAATTAGGTACAAATTTTATAGTATGTATTAATATAGGAATATCAAAGTGAATATCTTTTGTTATTTACATGACGTCAAAAAAAACAAACGATTGCGCATCAACACTTGCGCATTATATGAGAATATCAGTTAAATATGTCAGATATATATGTATGTGAAATGTGACAGAGTTATCAACACTGCCTATACATGGTATTTCAACAATTAACTCAGTCATTTGTTTGTTTTCACTTGTTTTAAATAAATATTTAGAACTGCACAAAAAATATAATAGAATTTCACGAAGTGGAACTGGATCTTCTAAATGTTTTTTAAGCATTTGGTATTATGGAACTGAAAATAAGAATTTTGAGCTATGACACGTTTCTTGTGCATATCTTTGATATCCAATGGGTGAGAGCTATGAATGAATATTTAATGAAATTTTTGAAAAATACCATGCTAAGGAAATTACTCATTTTTACAAAAGAAAATTTGCTAAAATAAGCTTTAACGAAAAATATTTTCACATTAAAAAAAGGAAAAAAACCATCACTATACCTTCTAAAAATTAATAAGTTTTTAATAATGTTATAGTTTTTAACACAAAGTTGTTCCATATTACATGTAATAATGGGCTCGTTGCCAATTTTGAACTATAATCGTATTAAAAAAACTATTCCCTTGTTGCCATGTATTTTATATTATAAAAATACAATATAAATAAATATACAGTATAAATGTGTGTTTTTCTATTTAAGGCCAAATAAATTTTTAATGTATATTGTTAGTGTAAAAATAAACGAAACAAAATCGTTTATGTGAAATAAATAAGTAATGCAGCCACTACTTATGAACTTATTAAAAAAAATGTATTCATAAATATACAAATAATTTGTCTTATACTTAGAAATTTGAAACCTGAAAAATGAGCGATCCTATTTTTTCGTACAATCTTTCGTAAAAACTTTCCTTTTGGTCGAAGGATTATGATTGAGCGGTTTTTCTCGGCTTGAATTTTGAGCATAAAAGTTTTATTTGAATCAATTTTAACGCCTGTACGTACTTGTATATTCATACAAGTATTAAGTTTGTTCAGTATGCAATTTGTATATCATATCTGTAATAAAGTTGAATATAAATAAAAAGAAAGTAAATTATCACATATATCTTATATCTCTAGCCTGTTTTTAGCCACAGGTACCACACTTCGTACGTGTCTAACTAGTTTAATCCCACTTCTAATAATTTTGAAGTTCAGTGGCAAGTATTTGGCAATCTTATCAAATAGTTTTTAATATTCAAAATCTTACCAATTTACAATTAAGTAATAATAAAATAAAGTTGTCGTTTACTACTAATTATGAAATAAATAAAACAATATAATTAATAAATTATTCTCGTATATATTACATATCATCATCATACAGTGACTGCTACCATCTAGTGTCACTACTAGGTTCAAATCTATTATATAATAGTTATAATAATAATTATAATAATTGTAATAATATATATTTGAATGATGAACAGCCAACCAGCCAACAAAACATTTATATACGATAATATAATATTATAACATGTCATTTATTATTATACAGGGTTGTTCAATAAGGTGGTATCACATATATTATAGTATGCATATCATTTTTAATTTTCGATCAGTGTACACTAAATATGGGCATGCAACTGACTTTGGGGAGAGAAAGAAGGTAACAATTTTGTCTTTTCAAGCTTCGATCCTGCTCTTATCTTCCGAAGTCTTTCGGGTGGTGCCACGATAAAAAATTTTAATAATGGACAACTAATTGGGTAACATATTATTCAATTTAGATCTCGATTTTTTTTACTTAACGTAATTGGTAATATCGTCACCATATTGATATGAGGGCATTATACCCAGGTAATTAAAGCAAAACAAGTTTTAACAATCAAAAACTGCTCCCGAGGGCAAATTAAGTTTTAAGGGGGGTTTTCAATAGTTTTCTACACTCCAATGAAATTTTGATGCCCACGGCCGTGATCAGTGTGTGATTTCTCATGAAATGCATATTTTCTAGAGTTCAGTGATTCAGAAGTCTTTTTATGGATTATTCTTCATTGAGAATCAGAAAACGTAGGTATTGATTTTATATCAATAAAAAAATTTCGCATAAATGTTTTCAATTGTTTATTAGCAATATCTATTAGATTTCGAAAATAAATCCCTTGAACAATATCGAAAAATATATTAAATGTATTTGAATTATTATTATCTGAAGCATAAATAACGTAATTATGGACGTAGTAGTATCCAAGAATTAATTACAGGGATATATAAATATTGGTTCTTCGGATATCAATTAATATTTATTTATTTATTTATTTCCTTATTTTTTATTTTATTTTATTTTTTTTGGTGGACCGAATAAATATCAAACCATCAAAGATAGTTTTTGTAGATGAGTATAATAGATTTCTAGATTTCTTTAATGAGAATCTAGGTTTCCACTTGAACGTACAAGAAAAGTTATCATAAACTTATCATCTTTTACTCTCTTAATCCTATTCTATGCAGAAATTCTTCCAATGTTTCCATTTAGTTATATAGTCAGAATATTAGCTTCTATATCTTTCATTTAAAGGTAATTTTAACATAAGTTTTCATACAATATTTTCATCATTTATTAGTAATTAGTACAGTTAAAGATACAGTTAAAAATAAAGGAAAATGAAAGAAACCGCTAGCATTTTACTAAAAGCTCATAGAATGTGTTTCTTAGATGTCAAATAGCATTAGTAACGCTAGTGGCGCAAATGTTTTTATTTGTTAATAAACAATAAATTGTTAATTCAATGCAACGATTAATGTTAAAATTGACTTACAAAATTCATAAATAGGCAACTTGGATTACGTATACGCTATACATATATAATAGTTTTCGATTACTAAACAAACACTTAACATTTACGTCATACAAGTTGCCTAATTACTAATTTTTAAGTGAACTTTAACATGGATCGTTCCAATCGAATTAACAATTTATTGTTTATTAACAAATAGAAACATTTGCGCCACTAACTCATACGTTACTTATGATATTCGGCTCCTTAGAAACACATTCCAAGAGGTTTAAGCAAAATGCGAGCAGTTTATTTCATTTTCCTTAAGTAGCCGATTTTTGAAACATCTTTTACTGTACTAAATAACATATTTTTAACACTATATTTTTTAAATAGCAATATTATTTACATAAATAATGTAATCAAAACTCGCAGTGATTTTGGTTCTACGCGAGTACAAAAAGCGTAATTTCTACGATTCGTTTGATTGCAGTTTGGAGAATTTATAATTGCACTATAATCGAAAAACTTTAATTTCATAAATTCCACATACAGGAGCCTTTTGTTTTGAAAAACTTATACCTTTATCGATATTCTAAATGGCAGACAAAAGAAATTGATTGTAGGCTTACGTGCTTACATTATTTTAAACTCCCTGTATAAAGGAGTATAATAGGAAGTATATACATTCTTCTTACTATCATATCATCAGTCATTATAATATAAACAGAAATAATAATGTTATTTGTCTATTATTTGTCTATACTACAATATTGTTGCTAGCAAGTGCAGTACAATTGTTTTAAGTAAAACAATATAATATGTTAGGTAATAATAATATACTAATTATTTTATTGTGTTTAATTATGACAAAGTATGAGGCGACTAATTACATCATTCATATTAACATTATATTTTGATTTATAGAAAAGTTATATGTCGTTTATAATAAATTATGATGTAGTTTATTTAATCAAAAAAAATATATTTTTGTTGTTTGTAAAGTAACCGATTGTAGCCAAAAATCACTTTCTTTTGAATAGTGGGTTCACTCGATTTTGTGACAAATTCTTTTGCACCGAGTTCAGTGTCCCATAGTCCTACTTATCGGTATCGACATTGTGTAAAAGATCATGAACATTTACATTTCTTTTGAGAGTAAAATACTTTAGTGATTGATCAAAATAAAAAAATTTGAAAAATAAAACCAATTTGATGCTAAGTTCGCTTGAAGCTTGGCTAGCTCAGAGCTATAGTTTCAAATAGATTTCTAGGCTGAGATATTACTACAAACCCATTCACTGCCATGCCCACACGTATTGAATGGCGGTCTGAGCCATACGTCCCAAAAAAACAGAAAGCTTTGTGATAAAGTGTGCATGAGTCTGGTGGTGATATTATATAACTCTGATAATATAAACAATTTAAAACTATGTATATAAAAAAATTTCTTTAAATCTGATCTAAATTACCCGAATACATCGTTACTAACATACTTGCTCTATTTTGAACTTCTTTAGTGTTCGAATTGATCAAATTGCTTTTAAAACGTAAATTTACTGTAAAAAACTGTCGTACAGTTTTCGTGTCTTTTGATGTTCAACCACAATAGATTCATCAATCTCTGGAAGTGGGGGCTTAGTCACATAATGGACCTGCCGAGTCCACTCGCCCGGGACTGGAGTTATTCGTTGGAAATTTTGTTTTGCTTCCTTTTAAGCGATATAACTAGTAAATGGTGCATTTTACTGTTGCTCTGGAACTTTTTGATCTTTAGACGTTTTTCTATAGCTAAAAAAAATTGGTTGCAAATTTTTGCGAAAAATTGGATTTATTTATTTGCAAATAATTTTTTATAATAAAATTGACCCCTCTATCTTATAACTGAAACCTCAATGCCCAAAATTAGCATTGGAACGATTATTTCGGCCTAATAGTTTTTGCACAATTCTATTTTGCACTAAATGTCTGAAAAAAAAGTTTCAGATTTTGAGCAGGCCGCAAGGTCTGATTTTTCATTCGATTGCAATTTGCTTGACGAGAATCGAAAGGATGAAAAGTCAGCTTTAATTAGAAATATTGTTGCTTATATATTAAATATTAGCAAGAATAACAGCGGTTTAAAGCAAGTGGCGAAAATTTTTAGTTAAGCAAAATTAAATTTCTCAGCGAATTTTCAAGTTAGAAAACCGAAGATAAAAAAAAAAACCTCTTTAACATGATTTGGGGTCCGCCTCTGACTTGACTGAAGGTTCTCTCTCATCAACTGAACCTTTGGAAATCGGCTTTGTAGTCCGAAACTTTTTGTAGCCTTTATAAGTAAGCATTGTTAGCATCCTTGTTTAATTACTATGATCTCTCTACTTCACTAAAAATCCCAAATTTAAATAAATTTTTGAATTGATTAGGAAATTCTTTTTTTGGTTACCACATTCGTAAATATTTACGAAACTTTAAGCTAACTTTAAATGGCGCGGATAAATATTTTCCTATTTATTTATTTTTTTCTATCTAGAAGGTATTTTGTATTGTAAACAAAATAATTACTTGAGGCCAAAACCACGTTAACAAAAGACAGCAGTCATTGTAAACAAATGTAAAAACAAATATAACCAAAATTCCCAAAGGCAACGTTTCTTTTTTGTGTGTATGTGTAAAATCAAGTTGTAGGTACTTAACGTCTTATTTTTTATAACAATTTAATCGTCTGAGACACTATAAAATATTTTTTCACTTTTTATTATTATAAGAATGTTGACTTTTCTTTTCTTCCGAAGTGGTAAAAAATTAACATTTGTAGTTAATTTATGTTTTATATATATTCGCTCACATCTTTGAAACAAATTGTTTGAAAGAAATTTCTATATTTTTAAAACTAGAAAACTCAAGAAAATGTGAACTTTCATTGAAATATAAAATAAATTGATAAGAGAAAACTAATTGATTCTAAGAGAATACTAATTGCTTTTCCACCGGTAATTTATTAACTGTGTGGTCTGCAAACAATCACCAAACCAAAAACTAAAAAATCAGCATGGAGTACTCTTCCCAAAAAATAATTTTAATTTGTGATCACCGAGACTAAGAATAGTTATCTTGGTCTTGTCTTGATCTTGACGTTAGAATCTTAGTATTGGTCTTCCATTATTAGTTTTAGTCTTGATCTTGCAAAATATGATATGATATGATGATATGCCTTGGTCTTGTAGAATCGAGTCTTGATCTTGCAGAATTTGTAAATTGCAAAAATAAACTCAGTCTTGGCCTTGGTTAATCGAGTCTTGTTTTTGATTTTGTGAACAAAATAAAAACTGAGAGACGGAAAAGTCCAGAGACCAATTAACTAACAAATCGGTCACACTAGCTTTACTGCTATTTTTAAAAAAGCTCTTTTCCAAATTAAATTTGAATACTTCAATATTATATTGTACTTCATGTAGTCTATTTTGTCCAATATTTGACCGCTATGTGCATGTGTCTGTCTGTCTGTCTGTCGGTCTGTTCGTTTGTTATATAATTAAAAGTAAAGTGTTCTTAGCTATGTTTCAAGTGCGGGTTACGTACCCGGAACAACTACAAAATAGGCTATGATCCTCAAAATCGATTCAGTTTGGAGAAGGCTCTAAAAAAAGGTAATTTAATGGACAGTATTCTTAGATATGTTTCAAGTGTGAGTTTTGGAGTTCCGTACGCGAAAAATTTTCGGGGTTTTTTTAAATTTTGTAAATTTTACTAGTTTATACCTTATATATTATAAATGTATCAGTTACACTGTTAGAAATTATTAATACAATATAAGTACTTTCAAACATAGGAATTAATATACAAGCATACCTACTTAAGGTAGTACTATCGGTAATAGACTTTGCATTCAGAATTTAATGAAACTTGGCATAGTTGTCCGTTATTATATCATAATTAACCAGTTAAATTTTTTAAATTTTAAGGGGCCTTCAGAGAACTACTGAATGATACTACTACCTAAATGCTGACAATATATTTAGTGTACTCACTCAGATTCGATTAATTTGCTCAGAAACTTTGTGACAAGACGTTCATTTGATAATTTTCTTAAAGTTATCTATTCGTATACATGCATGCATTTACTAAAATTGTAATAAGTAATAAGCTACATTTGTCGATTTTTCTCGATTGGTTCGAGCAAAAAATTCGTTTTTTTTTTACAATTAATAAGCCAATTTAACAGACTGCTGAAAGGTCAGTAATAGATCTATCTCCTGAGACTTTCAGTACATGAAATATTACATTTAAATGATATAATAATCTTAGATAATTAGCTTAGTAATGTGTAAAGTGTTAAGATCTTGAAGTGACTACTACTAAACACATACTTTGTTACAATTAATTTATCCATTGTTAATGTTATATGATGTGTATGGTGAATCTAATCCATCAATCCTACCAATTCTACATAATATGTTGATGAATAGCAATAGCATGTATAGCTGTTGTAACATAATGTGTTCAACAAATGGTCTATGAAACTTGAGTGACTGACTCACTGACTGACTGACTGACTGACAATTGGACGAGAATCGAATGGTGGAGGGACTGGGAACACACACTGTCAGATATTATAATACAATCAATAGAATCAAAATCAAATTATTATTAACTACAGTGTAGAAATGTACATATTATATTGTATTAACTAAAACGATATAAGTTTGTTCTTTTGAACTCGAATTAGCACACTTTGTGTACGTAGAAAAGGATGGTCATATTATAGTAAAATAATATTCACTTTTTCTATTTACACTTATTATAAATAGTGTATACATTAGGGTACAGATAGAACATATTAATATTATGTGTTTTTAATTAAATTCGACAATTTATTTTAAGATCGTGGCACATCTGTTATGTCAAATCTATTTTGGTTTTTGGAAAAAAGTTTTGAACGCAAGTAAGCTTGATGAATAAACGAAGGGAGCATAAATCGAGTGGATTAAGTTACAGGATCATTTAACAACATTCTCTTGAAGATAGTGGCACATTATACTCGATTATTTCCTCGCTTTTGCCTTCACGAATACTGTAATATATCTAAAAGCTAGTATTATCGATGAAAAATTCGAAAAAAGCCACGTGACCTTGTTGAAAATTTTGTTTCTAAAATAATATACCAAAGTATGAAATCCTAAAATCCTTAATTCTGAAATCATTAATCCTTATTCCTTAAATTCTTAAATACTTAAATATTATATAAATTGCGAAAATGCCTCAATTGGGTCTTGGGTAACACCTATATTAAGGTTATCTTATCTATCTAAAGTACTAAAGAAGTTTTGAGAACATGAGAAACTATAAGATTTGGGTTTTTCACAGACCAAGTCTTTTCGATTTTATATCTTTAAAACGTTTTTATTTAATTTGCTTGAAATGCGCGTTAAAAATTTAGAGTCTAAAGACCTGTTATAAAAGAAAAATTTCGCATTTTTAGGCTTAAATTTTCAACAAAATCGACGACTATCGTATGATTGTCATCAACAAATCGATTTAAAAATGATTGAAATTTATATTTTGGACTATTCTAAGAAGTTTTGTGTCTTATCCTTCAACTTACTGTTTCCGCGCTTTTTTTCGAGATTTAATCGCTTTTCTCTTTTTTCTAACGCTTTGTTAATGACAAAATTTTAGCTTAACAATGCGAAGTTTTTTTATACCTAAGCTTATATTTTGCAATCGGTGAGGAGTGATGAAAAGAGTCATGAGTCAAAAATTGTTTAAAATCATCCAAAATATGAGATACAATAAGTTTGAAGTCAAATATTTGATCGAAACCACATAATAATCGTTAATTTCGACAATATCAAATTTTCATCAAAATGCGGTTTTGTTTTTTTTTTTCAATCACTAGTATCTCTAAAACGGTGAGTTTTAGGAAAAAATGTCCTGAGACAAAAATGCTTCCAAATATTCCAGAATATTTCAAAATTAGAATATATCCATCGACTTTTCAATTTCCATGATTTTTCAACAGAATTAGCTTGGACGAACTTCTAAGCGCATAGTAAAAGCACATTTTCTAATCAATATGACTTTGTCCTTCACACTCATACCAACATCTTGACCCGGCTTCCATAAAAATTCATATTATTTCATAGAATTGCAACCTTATGACCCTTTTCCGGTTTTATTTCTTACAGTAAAAATAATTTCGATGGATTTAAATTTTCTGTGATATTTTTTATATATACATATTTGTAATCTTTAAAGTACAAGTATAAGGTTCCAATTAAATCTGGTATTGAATGTTTATTGTTTTACTAATAAAAAAAAAAGTATTCTTTCCAAGGAAACTCTCACTATATAACATAGAATGCAGGTTATACGTATTTCATACATAGTAGTGCAGGTTGTAATGGCACACAAGCGTAGAAAGTATTAGGACAACATTTTTCAGTTGGGTTTCCTTAAGAGGTCAATGAAGTTTCAGAAAACCTTGTGAAGAATTTAAAAGTAATCAAGTTCTCCGGTCTAAGGAGGAGGGATACACTTTGTACCTGATCACTGCAATTGAAATGAGATGCAAAAAGGTAGATATCATTTACATGGTAAAAAGAGAAAATCAGCAAGTGAATTTTTGAATAATGTCACACTTTTCGAACTACCGAGTATGCATCTTCGGTATTGGTATGCATACATTTACGTGGTATCATACAACGTATGCATTATAATATTAAAGTTGAATATTCGACAATTAAGCTATCTTCAAAAAATCGTATGGTAATTTTTGAAATAAAACTTCTTTACGTACGCTGGACTTGGGGGAGTAAACTGAAGAAGGTATGATCAGAATGTTACGAAAATGTATGATCAAGCTTATTACGAAAAGTGTGATCAAGTTGAGAAGGAGATATGAGTTACTGAAGGTGGAAAGAGAGAGAAAGAGAGAGAGAGTTAAGTTTCAACAACATAACAATATCCATGTCATACTATAAGTAATATAAAATATTATACTTTTTATACTATATTTACACAGAAACTCAGGCAGAACACCGAACTCCTATACCGGAGATCAGTGTTCGAAACCAGCTCATGTATATTAAAATAAATTTTTTTGTTTTTATTACTCAATAATATTTCTTTAATTCTATTTGTTACATTGTTTAAACCAAAAAAATGAAGCTAAAGAAGTTTTACTGCAGTCGTATGGTCTAAAGCACACTCGTTTTTTGTTTCTTTTAGTCCTTTTACCATGGAAATGATTACTTGCTTTAACTATGGCTTAACTCGAAGTCAACCAAAATTCATCCTTATATTACCTACTTAGTTTTCAGGCAAATTATTAACAGGCAAAATTTCAATTTTAAACTTTACGCTTAAAATAATATCTTAGAAACGGCTTAATTTTGAAAAAATTCTGTTATGACAGTTTCGTCCAACGATATTAATCGGACACAAAGTGTTTTTGTATCTCTCTAAAAAGTGATGGAAGAAACTAGACCCCATTACAATTTAACAACATAGGTTTTTTGGAACTACAATGATCTCTCTTTAAAAAAATCTACCGAAAAAATTTCGTCCAAAAAATAACTGCATTCGTACGCCATTACGACCTGCACTATACATAATACATATATAATATATACATATACAGATATACATTGGCATATTCCAGAAAATCAATAGTAAAGCTTTTAACTATGTTGTAACTATATGCTTGCCATACGGACAGGTATTATAGAATACAGCCACGTGATGTTCATGCCACGTGTGAATGACGCGTGATATCATTTTATCCCCTCTCAAATGTATATTCTATCTATATATCTATATATCACAATATATATGTATATGTAAACTTATTAATATTTTCATATAGAGGAGAGTTGACTAAATGGGTAACTTTCTGCCATTTAAATTTTAAATTGCAAGATTTTACAAAAAAGAAGATATTGATGAACTTTATATTAAAAATCAAAATAAACCGAATGCCGTGCCTCGGCCAGCATATTATACTAATAGGCAATAGATAAAGAACTATATACTATAGATTCAAAAACACTTAAGAAATCATAAAGAGTTTATACCATCATTGATCTTAATCACCTTCAAGGCGGGGGCTGGTTGGCCCATTTATGTAAATACTATAGGCAGGGATAGGATATGCTAATACGAGTTGCATATCGTATTCTAGAAACTTTTTTGTAAAATGTATGTGGAAATATATTTATATGTGTGGATTTTGATAAAATTTCGTGGGTGCTTCAAGCGGATTTAGGATGGTTTAGATTCACAACTCGGTCCAGTTTTTTAAAAAATTAGGGTTTCGTACCAAAAAATTAAAGCTCATGAAATTGTGAACAAGTATTTGAATAGTATTGAGATATTATTTATTTTTATTCATTTATTAGAGTTCCGCTGCTGAAGGCTCCAGCCAGGTCGAAAGCTGAACGAAGGACGAAGGCGGGCTAAGCATAGTATTAATGAATTGAAGCTGCAACTTAATTAAATCAAATAAACGCTGATCGTGATCAATAATTATAATTAAATAAATTGTACGTGAATAAAAGTTCACCAAGTCATCTAGTTAATTATTTACTATCGATTTATTAATAGAGAATAAATCTTTTTATGTTAAAGAATGTGGTAAAGGATAACAGGAAATTACTTTAAGTGCAATTTCTAAAAATTTGTAGGTAGGTAAAACAAAATGTTTACTTAAAAACAGTAATATTCTTGACGAAAATCTACAAAAAAAACTTTCAAATATTCATTAAATTTTATTAGATTAACAAATCGTCATATATTGTGATATGTATTTAGTTTTTACTTTCTAATTTTTAAAATCTCTATGATTCTATGAAATATGAAAAAAATCACATTCAAGGAGGCAATGAAAAGTCCATTAACGAAATTTGGATCAATATTAAAGATAGCTTAAAAATAGCAACAAGCATCGCAATCCAAGCACCACAAGAAAGCAAAAAACAAAGTTGGATGACAAAAGAAATACTCGATATGATGGCGGAAAGAAAAATACATAACGAGGCAAACCCAATTAAATACCATGAAATTCAAAAGCAAATCGAACGTAGAATAAAATACGCAAAAGAAGAATGGGTTAGTAAGAAATGCGAATTAATAGAACAACTCATAGCAACAAAGAACGACCAGAAAGTATATCAAGAAATAAAAAAATACTGTAACTTGGATAACAAAAAGGCCTTGTGTTGTTTGTATAACGAAAATAATGAATTAGTCCATGAAAAAGATGAAGAAAAAAAATCTGGGAAAAATATATCATGGAGAAGTTTAAAGGTGATGAAATACAAGATATTCAGAAAATCAGCATACAACCAATAACGGAGAATCAGAATCGGCCAAAAAAAATATTGCATGAAGAACTGGTATGGGCAATGAAATCTATAGGAGATGATAAAGCATTGGGATATGATAGAATATCATGTGAAATGATAAAAGATCTGAATACCATTCTTAGCATGTGCAATGATATATATGAAAGAGGAAATATGCCTGACGACTTCTGCAAATCCCTATTTATACCAATCCCTAAAAAAATAATTCCCGCAAATGTGAAGAATTGCATACTATAAAGCCTAATAAGTCATACATCGAAAAAATTCTTAAAAATCCTTCTTAATAGAATACAAGCAAAAATATAAAATTAGCTAAGCGATAATCAGTTCGGCTTCAGAAAAGGAATGGGAACGAGAGAAGCAATTTTTATGTTAGGAACGGTTATCGAAAGAATGTTCGAATGCAAAAAAGATATTTATGTATGTTTTATAGACTACGAAAAGGCGTTTGATAGCATCAACCAGGATAAACTATTTAAAATGCTTCAGGATTATGAAATCGAGAACAATATAACCAACATAATCATGCAACTCTATAAAAAACAGGAAGCGGCTGTAATCACAAAGGGAGGTAGCACGAATTGGATAAAAATACGGAAAGGTATTAGGCAAGGATGTATATTATCTCCTCTTTTATACAATGTTTATAGTGAAGTGATTATGGATGAGGCTTTAAAGGACTGTGATATCGGAGTGAAAATTCATGGACACGTGCTAAACAACATACGTTATGCTGATGATACAGTGTTGATGGCAGAAAATCCCCAGAATCTCCAAATATTAGTGGATAAAGTAGTAAATGCAAGTGAAGAGTGGAACCTTAAAATTAACGAAAAGAAAACTATAGTAATGGTATTTACACGGAAAAAAGTGACAGAAAATATTAAAATAAAGTGTAACGGTGTTTACCTTAAACAAGTTGGTGAATTTAGATACCCGGGGAAACTCTTTCACAACAATAATAAGAATAGTGTTGAAATAAAATCAAAGATATTTCAAGCAAAGAATGCATTTTTGAAGCTAAAAAAGTTCTTAACGGACAAAAAAATAAACAAAAGTATACGTGTGCGGTTTCTAAAATATTACGTTTGGTCAGTTTTTCTTTATGCTTGTGAAACGTGGACCTTGTCAACAAATATAATAAAAACAATAAATTCATTTGAAATGTGGTGCTATAGAAAGATTCTAAAAATTTCATGGAACACATGCACAACAAATAGTAAAGTACTTAAAATTATTGGACTTTCAGCAGAACTGAGCAAGACCGTCAAAATAAGACAATTAAGTTACTTTGGGCATATTATTAGATCAAACAAATATAATATGATTAAGGTGGCCTTATTTGGTAAAATTCCAGCTAAAACGAGCAGTTGGAAGGAAAAAAATTAGCTGGATGGATAATATAAAAGCTTGGACTGGAATGAGACATTAGAAGAAGTATGCAGAGCCCCGGGAAAGCGAAAAACATGGACTAAAGTAGTCTCTAACATCCCTTAAAGGGATATGGAACCATACATACATACATACATGATTCTAAATTTTTTTCAAGATTTGCTTTTTGTAAGTTTGTCTGTCAGTTTGTTGATGGAGTAAATATCTATCGACTTTTGTTAAGTCGATAATCGAGTAATTATTTTAAGTTTAATTTCTAATTTAATTTATATTTAATGATGTTGCTTTGAATGATGAATCTTAATAGAAATTGATTCATATTCCTAAAAAGCATTGTTGCGCCTAAACACAGATTTCAAAAAATATAAATACAAAATGATCTGAGAATATGTCTCAGTTTGTGTATATACAAAATCTTAAACTTACACCGTTTTAAACATTTTTTACATGTAATTTTAATAGTGAAAAAACACAAAAATTATTAGCTATAAATTAAATAATTTTTTTACACGGATTTGGATTCATAATGTAAACAATATTATAAGAGGCCAGATTTTAGGTGTGTTAATAATAATTTTATAAATTTTGAGTAGTTTTATCTAATTATAAAAGATATTAAATTAGAAATAAAAGATATTAAATATGGAAATAAAATTATTTAAATTAGTTAATAAATTTATAATAGATTTTTAAAACTTTTGATTAAATATGTATTTTAATATTGTATCTATAGTTTTCTTGTTTTAAGCACATGATGTGAAAAAAAAGTTTTTTAGTTAATATGATATAAATAAAACATGTGCTTAAACAGTAAAATTATCATAATAAAAAAATGAGTTTAAAATTTTGAATTATATATTTTTTTAAATCCCGGGGAATTGATTAAAGTGTCATCCGTGCTGAGAGAGGGCACTAAATCTTCAATTTTCCATAATGTTATTACAGTTGCTAATTTTATACATATAGGTAATATAAATTAATATATGCTGACACCTGTAAAATATTAATACCAATATATCTCCGATTGCAAATCACCCCGATCATGATACCAACCCAATACTAATACCTACTACAATTTGTCTGATTGACTCATCTTGCCATGATTAACCCGATACTTGTTCGGATTCTCGATGGAAAATCTGTCCAAATATCAAATGTCGTTTTTACATATCCTTTCTAAACACCAAAATGTGACACCCCATCTGGCTACTAAATCATTTTGGAATAATTCTTATATCCATAAGGTGCTTTGGCTGGTTCAATACCCGAATTGACACATTATTGACAATAGTTAGAAAGTGACATCAATCGAAACTTCACATTCATTCGTGTCAGCTCTTTTATATGATCGGTTCAATGCCCACGGTAATACTTTTCCGGAAAACTATTTTCTTACCTAGAATTAACTTGAGACCAATCAAGCTAATTTCTGTGTTCAAAATAAGTAAGTTACTTAACTATGAAATGAGTTTTCAACACATATTTGTAGCTCTCCTTACAAACTTAATATCTAACTCAAAATGGGTACGATATAACCGAATTTCCCCGATATACATATGTATCTAAAGTATATGGATGATTGATAAATTTACGAATATATATGTATTTGACAAATAAGGTATATAATCGATTTGTATCTTGAGATTGAATGACATTTTGTCAAGCTTTTGGCTTTTTAAATTATTGAATATTGCGATTTATTTATTTTTCCTTATAATTTTTAAAGCCGTGATAGATATATGTTTTAGAGCACAGACCGCTGGCTTTTTGATAAAAACGTTTATTTAACCATATGAGATTTTATACAAAAATTTATTTAACATAATGAAGAGAATCACGCTATGAAATTCAACATGTATGTCTGATCTGGAATCGGAAGCAGAAGAACAGAACGATTGCGATAGAAAACGGTAAAAATATTACTTTATAACTTCCCAGTATGAGAAAGTTCTTGAAATGGACCCGAAAATCCAATATATATTAAGCCTGTGTGTGTGTGCGAGAACACTTTTCCTTCACAATTTTCCCAATTTTCTCCGATCGCCGTATAACATATGCTGAAAAAACTTCTAAAAGTGACACATAGGGGCGGTAGTAAAAACGCAGATCATTTGTCCTGTAAAACTAATGGTTACAAATATATCGACGATAATTGATAACGCCTCCCCCCCCCCTTAAATTCTATACAATCAAAACCATTCGATGGATTCTTTGAAAACTTTGATTTATTTTAATGTTTATTGCAAATGTATATTTCATTATATATTTAAAAATAATAAAAAAGAATAAAAAGAATCGACTGTTAGGCGGTACGAAGTTCGCCGGGTCCGCTAGTTAATAATAAATATTAATATTTATTATCTGGAAAGTTGATGATGACCGTAGGAGTCTCATCCACATGAACAACTTGTGTTATTATTTGATGCGTAAACAGGGCAACAATTTATACTGCCACTATAATTGTAAATTATTTTGATTTGAAAAAAAAATTCTTTTCGGTGAATCAATTCTCTCTATAATTACGTATTTTATGTTGTCCATAACTATGCATAATTTTTGTTTGTTATTTTTGTGTAAGCGAACGCACTAGAAAAGATACGGTATATTCAAACAGGTAAATTATAAAATTTAGTATAACAATACATGGTATTGGTATACCCAAACAAAATATGCCCTGTAAAACCACATTTTTACGTGTGTTCTACCACGATACCGTGGTTTACCTATCTTATTAAAAATTTATATTTGCCATTATTACTGGTTAGCTTGGGTTAGTCAAGCTATGCCATTACGTTGACCTTATCTATATTTTATGATGGGTTGGCTGTTTGTTTTATAATAATATTGTGTGTTCCATCCCTACAAAATAATTTTGTTAACAAACACATAACTATTTAACTTTTAAAGAACAATGCTGGTATACAGATAAACTTGAGATAATAAGTAGAATCATTTATAGACGGGATTCGAACCCATAAGTCTAGATAAAATACATGTTCTATGTTTGAAACTATACTATGAAATGGCTTATTAGATTGTTAGTCGGAAATATATTCATTGAACTAATTTTTACTTTACTGCAATAGTATAGTTAATTTAGTTATAGCCAATGCATGTTCTTAGGTTTCCTAAGTTTTCGTTCAACATATCACATTATGTGACTATTGATAAAATGTATCAGTATATACAGAATGTTCGATTTAAATCTAGGCATATAAATATCACGAGTATGACAGAGTACATGCGTTAAGCAACACATCTAAGTAAGAGGTATTATACGTGCTATATGAAATTGCAAAAGTGACTTGTATCGTGGCTTATCTGCTGTAGTTCATCTGTTCAACTAAGAAACTCCCACTCTACAAGCGCCTTACAACTATCTCAACGCATATCGAAGCTTTAACACATGTATATAATACCCTCTCACTTAGATGCATTGCTTAACGCATCAATCTGTCATACTCATGATATTTATATGCCTAGATGTAAATCGAACATTCTGTATATACTTTTGCATAGAGAAGTAACTAATAATATAAGAAAGATTTTGATGAAATCATTATTTAAGAATGTGCAGGTTTTAAAGCCAGAATTACATTAATATACAATAACTCTGTCAAAGAAGCTCATACATTAATACTACTCATTTTAAAGAAACATGATCACACTTTTCATTGTGTTTACTCTATCTTTAACCAAAAATAATTGGCAAGGAGGTGAAAAAATATGGTATAATTTTAACATAAAAAATAACATTTTTGGTCGCACTTTCGAGTCGTGAGTGGTCGGATACAAATGTTTGTACAAATGATCTAGGAATCCATATTCGATGATTCTTAGAGAAAATGGACCATTCCAAATATTGACTAGTTTTTCTGCAGCTTGTAAAGCGTATAATTTTAATTGGATAGCTAAACGTCATGGTACGATATGAAAGTTTAAAAAACTCCGCCAAAAAATTGCGAACTCACTTTATTATACAATGGGTCGCGTTTAAGATGAAGACACTCTCATATTTTCGTTATTTATAGGAATATCGATTTGAAAGTTTGCACAGTCATACAGGGTGATAGGTCATATTTTTTAAGATATACTTAACCGAAATCATAACTTTAAACTCATCCTACTACAAATTGCCAAAAAAAGAACAAATCTTAATATATAGCGTCAGAGATGATTAGAGATATTGAAAAAAACTATTGGAAAAAATTTGCTTAGAATATTTTTTTATACCCATTTATCGATTTTCATGATAAAATTCACATTTTTAATATTTTTTGGTCTTTACTCAAAATTATTACGTTTATTGAAATATTTGAATACATAGCACTATTAAATTATCGATTTGTCCAGTTTTACATTCCATAGCACACTAGTTATAAAAGTTTATTTAATTTTCGGTATTTGTGTGTATAACAAAATATTCTAAGAAACTTTTTCTTGTAGTTTTTTTCGATATCTCTAACCATATCTTACGTTATTCAAAATATTATGAATCAGTCCTATTTGTCAATTTGTTTTAGGTTGAGTATTTGTAGGTTGACTCTTCACCCTGTACGATTGAGCTAAATTTCAAATCGATATTCCTATAAATTACGAAAATGTGATGGTGTCTTCATCTTAAATGCGACACATTTTATGAAACCGTAAACAGATGTGGTTGATGAACATGGGCAATCAATTTTGTTACAAAAAATTATTAGATAAATATTTTAATACACAAATTGACGCTAGGTATTGTCTTTATGTATATCGGCAACCAAGGATAGGAGGGATACGGGTAGAGGTGCATTGAAAGTGAAAATTATTAAAACAAATAGTTTTTTATTTTGTTATGTACTTACCCAAAAACTTATAAATTAAACTGTAGGAGAACAAGGATATTGGGAAAAGTCTAGCCCAGCCAGGTCGGTATAAAGACCATTACGAAAACCATTACCAATTTATAACTACTTGTCTAGGGTCCCAAAATAATTGATATCCAACCTATAACTTCCATGTAATAAATATAACGATGTAATCTGTAGATGGATGTAAAGAAATAAGGTAAATATTAGCATAACTACTATCCTTTCATCATAAAGTGAATAACATTATTCATTCTATAAAAAAAAAAGAAAACAGTTTGTCAAGTCATATGCAAAATCGGTTAATATGATTGATATCTTTTACTTTAACTCATAGTTATATAATAAATAATATTTTTTTTTATAAATGAATTATTTGTGTTTTAAGAAAAACTGACTATAAAAAAATCGTTTAGCGTTACCAGAATCCATTTATTTCTTTTAATGCACATATAAATTGACTCTCTAGACCGATCATGTATTTAATTCGATTGATTGATTCGATATCCTTTTAAGTTTTTTTTTCTATATAGTAAATATCAATTTCTAAAAAAAAATTTCCTTTAATATTTTACTCAGTACAAGACTGTTTTCACAAATTTATGAAGTATTTTATAATGTTTTCATAGGGTTTTATGTTTTATATGAAAAATAATTTCTACGATAGAATTTTGTTATCTATCATAACACAATCTTACAAGTATCGTGCGATAATTCTATATAAGTAATTTTTATACATTATTTTCATATAATTAACCTATTTAAAAAGTATTAATAAAACTATCTGCATGTCAAATTCAAAACTTGATTAAACGATGTGTTGATGCAGGGAGTCAAACGGTAGATAACGCTAATAGTCCAATCATCTTAGGAATTCACCTCGGAATTTAAAAGAATAAGCTGAATATTTGTACAAACCTTCATTTTGATAGTAAGAATGATTTCTCAAAAGTCACAAAGGTCACGTGTCAGTTTTCGTAGATATTCTAGGTCAAAGGTAGCAAAAATCAGTTTTTAGATAAAATTTCGATTCATTCTCAATCGTATTAGCATTATATCTAACATTTATTGTAAAAGTTAATGTAATTATCTTCAAATTTTGTCTTAAATATAATTTAATAAATTAATTTTTATACATTGATCCGTTTTCTATATTTAGGGCGCAGAAGATGGAGCCCTTATCTACACGTACCTTAGCGTAGGGTCAATATTTATAAATATAAGCTATTAAATAAATATTTTAGGATATATGAGCATGACAACAATGTTTGATTTAAAGACTCAAATCTTTTATTTTGATAGTAGAAATGTTGTCACAAAACTCAGGAATGTGTCAGTGTCCATAGATATTCAAGATCAAAGTCGCAAAAATCAGCAGGGTCAAACGTTAATCTCAGTCTATTTTACGGTGTTCTTACTTAATAATTCATTAAATACTACTTAAGACGATAAAGTAATTTCAGGTAAACAAATTAAAAAAATACCTATATATTTTCAATTTTGATATTGAATTCTGTTATAACTTGAAAATATAAGACGAAAATTTTCTATAGTATTGTTTGTTCGCGGCTAAATATTACTTCTCAAGCTTCAATGTTTTATCAAAAGAAATTTTTACACGTATTATTCGTCTCTTTGAAAATATCAAAATCTATTTTTCTCTGTCTTATTTTTATTTATTCAGATAATTCGATAAATTTTATATACTTTGATAATTCATAAAATATTAAAACGAAAAACGATTTTAATATCTTCACTTAACCTGAAAAACCAGAGCAATTTCATAAACCAGATATCACAAAACTAGGTATATGAATAAACTAAAACAACATTTACAGAGTGCTACAAAAAAACCGAAAAATAAGATGCAAGAATTAATAGTCAAGAGAAATGATTCTATCTGGATTAGATTATGTAATTTTATATTTCTTATCAAATGAAAATTGACTGCAATAGAATAAAGTTGTTTTGAAAATAAATTTTCTTTAATAATTCAGCTTTTGATATTTATAAGTTATATCAAAATTGATCATCAAAGTTAAAAATAAGATAATACATGCAAATAATTTCAACCCTAAGTCAATAAAACTTGCCTTAGTGCTCGTACTACCTTAAGAGATACAATATTCCGTATAAAAAAGATATACCTTTTAAAATTATTTTTTTCAAAATAAACTAGGACTACTTAGACTCTAGATTCGCTAAAATTTCAAATCAAAACAAATAACTGCACATGTTAATACTTCTACTTCTTGTATTCTACTATTTTTGAAAAAGTACTTCAAAATGTTGATTTTGCTAATAAAAAGCCACCAAAAATTTATTTCGGAAAAATACACACGCTTTCTTGCCAAAAACTTCAAAAACGCGAGCATCCAATTTGGTGACGTAATATCTTTATCATTATACGAAATAACACAGATAAGTTGGACAGATATATTCATAGACATTTGATTATAATAAATATAAATATTGTTTATCTATGGATATATTATACCCAGCTGTCTACTTTAAACTAATTGATGGTCTAGCGTTCATACCGATATAACATCACATCAAGGCTTGCCCGCGTTTTAGGTCACGTGATATACAGTTTAAAAATTACTATTTTAAATTTTAATATTATAAAAGAAAAATGTGCTTTTATGACTTAAAATCAGAATATTTAAGTATATTTTTACATAAATTTTAACTTTTTTCAAATTTCATAATTTATTGTTGACTAACGATAATACCCTATTCAAATAAATATATACCCAAGCATATGAAGAGTACTTAAACAATCAATTTAGCTAATTGTTTTCTTCGATTATTTGGTGGCTCACTCCATATGCGCATATAGATCATGCCGTATTTATATAAAAGATACGATATACAACAAAATAACAGTTTGAATTGAAAACACAGGAAAAATTGATATGAATGTGCAATAAAAACTGCTTACTGCTTTCTTTAAAAACAAACTATCAAAACTGTTAAAGTTATACCATAAGGAGACAAAAATACGAAACCACCACCTTGATAATGTTATGGAAGAGAACATTCTAAATATATACATTACTAGATAGAAAAACTAAACTCTAGAATTCTTCAACAGAATTCGGAAATCTAAATTCTACTACGGCACCATCTTATTATTTCTATACTAAGATAAAATTATAAACATTTATGTTGTCATTCTTTTCGCACCGTTTTCGAGACTAACATAGAAGTAAAAGTAAATTCTTTTAAGTAAATTCTATAATATTGGTAAAGATAGTTTTAAAATATCGATAATCGAATTGTCTTTATAATGTAGCATAGGTACACATGAGATAGTCCCAAAAAAAAAAAAAATCGCTTGAGCAAAACGACCGTGAAGCGTTTGTATTTTCCCTTCCCCTTTTTAACAGAAAAGCTAGTAAATTTTTTCAATTTCATTTGTCTACCTGAGCAAATTGAATGGAAAATTTTACTTTGGTGCTGTTTCCAACTTTCTTAGAAGTATATGCTTTGTTTTGTTAATGGACTCTTAAATTAAAACTTTGAAATATCACCAAACGCTATACTGGTTGTTTAATTTATATCTTCGCATGGTACATCTACCACGAGTATGAGAGAGTACATATGTTACATTAAGCAGAGTGTATAAGAAAGAAGTGTTATGGGTTTTATATAAGATTTTTCGCATGTGCTGTGTGCATTTTCCCCACTCTTTTAAGTCGATACAGGCACACAGTAGCAGTAGAGCCATAACAGCTTTAAGCGAACCGAAGCTGCAAGAAAACAAACAGCTTTTCATAGAACACCTATAACACATCTTATACAAACTGCTTAATTTACAGATATGTACTCATTTATACTCCTGAGAGATGTAGTATCGCTTCACTACTATCGAAATACTGCTATAAATACTGAAGCAAATTAAAAGCAAAAATATTACACTGTTTCCGGTGGTAACGACGTCTCAAGGATCAAGGAAAATATATTTTCGGTGTTTTTTCGAAACAATTTTTAAAACTGCATATTAACCTTTTAACTTTATTAAATGCTAGCGAGGAACATTATTCTGTAGATCCGTATTTAGGAACT
This sequence comes from Chrysoperla carnea, assembly GCF_905475395.1. NCBI lineage: Eukaryota > Metazoa > Arthropoda > Insecta > Neuroptera > Chrysopidae > Chrysoperla > Chrysoperla carnea. The sequence goes on from NC_058337.1 coordinate 86,446,234, forward strand.
AACCTAACTACTCGGAGTCCTCACTACTTCGAAGCGTTACTCTTAGCCTACTAAATACTGCTTAAAATAGTAAAATACAAAATTTTAACTCCGGGGATTAGAGCGCACCGTTTTGCATTGGATAGGCTTCGCAAATAATTAATTAATTTAAAAATAGAAATATATGAAAAATGCGGTAGAAGAAGAACTGCACCGATTTTGCTAAAGGACTTTTTCGGATGTAAACCTTTGAAAACTTTTTGTTTGTTCCACGGGTCTTTTGTTGTGCCTTTAGAAGTTTTACAACTTATATATGCCGTAAACTTTACAAACCTGCGTACTATTGTATACAGCACACTCCTGCACCACCCGACCATATTCTTCTAAATTTTAAGGTTAAATCCAGTTTGCCCGTTGGAAAATCCTTTATTATACGTTTTAAGAACGTATCTACATAGTTTTTTTTGTTCTTTAGTTCTCTAAAAAATATATAAAGGATAAAAATAGTAAAACTATATAAAATATTTTTGTTTTGTGTTGTTGTTTAGATCAAAGCCATTTTTAACATGCTTTCTTCTTGTTTAAAAAAAAATTGTATTCATAATGTATATACATAGTACCTACAACCTTATCTGTTTATGAACCACTGCGAAAAAAGCTCTCTTTCTAAATTCATCGATGTATAAAATATTTACTAGAATAAATATTTACAAATTTTTTATACTTTTTTGTATATGACAGTAAAAATTAAATCAGTAAAAGCTTTACAATTCAATTTTGAAACATACTCAATTTTGAAACATACTGAAACCATTATTTTTTATGGCAGGGTAGTACGAGTGCCAAGGCAAGTTTAGATTTGTGGTTTGAAGTTGTTTCTGCCATATTTTCAACTTTGATGATGAATTTTGTTATCACTTCGTCTATGTAGATAAAAAATAAGAATACAATTTTTCGATATCTGCCTTGGTTTTTGAAATGTCTAAAGCTAAATATTAAAAAAAAAAAAAATCAATTTTCGATATTTTAAAAAATTACTCCAGATTTCGAAAAATTTTACTCTTACATTTCGTATTAAATTGTCAAGTTATAACAAAGTTCACCATCGAAATTGAGAAAAATATTTTTTTTAATTTGTGTTCCCACTATTATGCTTATATATCCTTTACTAACCGGGTACCATGGGTTTTTTTTGTTTTAAATAATTCATTAAGGTTTTTACTTTAATTTAAATAGTTTTTTTTAATTTCCACCGTTTTGGAGAAATCTATGAAAATATATTACCCATCTACCGTTTTCTCATGAAATCAATATTAAATAGGTATGCCTAATTTTGAAGTCATTTAATTATTTAAATAATCGGGCAACCCCCAAAAATTTGCAGAATTGATTTAGACTTAGTCCAACTTCATATACAAAAAATCAAGCCTTTTATTTAAAAGTGCCCTAGCGCTCGAACATTCTTAATGCAAAATCAGTTCTAAATATAAAAGCATTATTTTATAAAACAAGCTTTTAAGTACAATAATCTAAATTTACACTTTACGTGAATTTAAAGTTGCGTGAATTCTAAAAATTCCTATTTTATACATATTATGCATCGGTGTATAGAACAACATACGCCTAAATCATACGTGGTTATCTCTCGGTCTCACTTATTGCGTAAGTTCGAGGTATTACTGAATAAATTAGAGCTGCAAGGCAATTCCTTGTACGTTTTATCCCCGACCAATTCATCCCATAGTCTCTCTTTAATTATTTTGGAATACAAATTTTACTTCGTCTTACTTAGTAAAAAAGTGTCGTCCTTATTTGAAAAAATTTCAGTCCTTATGTATATATTCCAATTGTTATCTTATATAACGAGCAATTCTTGTAAATATATATAGCTATCAGCAGTCTCGGAAACGGGTCCAACGATTTCGAACTTTTAGTATGCAGGGGTTTTCTGGGGCGAAAAATCGATCTAGCTAGGTTTTATTTTCAGAAAACGTCGTTTTATCCGCGTTTTCACGAAATACTGAACTTACTGACATTTATTGGCGATGAAATAAAGTACATTACTGGGACATTCAAATTGGTATTTGTGTGGAAACATTTTAAATGGTTCTTATATTAGTACCGTTTTAACTAAAAAAGTACCGAGTAAAGCTCGGTTATCCAGGTACTATTTATTTAGACTGTTTCGATAAGTATCTTACTAGCAGTAAATTTTAATGCGATATCTTTTAGAGACATTAAAAGCACATAGCCCATTTTGCTCTTTTATCTATGGTAAAATAGTTAACAATAGAAACAAGACTTTTGCTTATTTGTTCACTGTCCGTTAAAATAGAAAACATATTTTGTCAAGCAAAACAAAATAAAATAAATAAATAAACAAAACCAAAGAACAGATGCCAACTTTAAAATCATCGTGTTGTCGATTATTATAACAACGCCACAAAACAGTTTTTAATTAAAAACTTAAAAAATAAAAACACTACATGCATAAATATATCACTAAATATGTTGATATACCTACCCTATTAAAAGTTTAGGCAAATTTGTGAAGAATTTAATTTCAGATATGGGTGTAGTGACTGGTTGCTTTCTATTTGCTCTCATATTGCTTTAGTATATAAATTTAACTGACCTAAAAAATAGCTACATTATAATGTAGTTTGACCTAAATACTAAAGTGTGACCAAACTGCCACAACCATGATACATAATAAGTTTTAGAGAATAAGTGACTAATTCAAATTTTTTTGGGATAAAAACTATTCAAATTATGTAAACCTTAAGAACGAATTAGTTTTTTTCAAGTTATGTTAATTTGAATACACCTTTCCAGAAAATCACAGATAGAAAAACACATGAAAATCCAATTGTATCATATCTACAAATGTGGGCTTGTATCAGCCCAGTGTAAATTCAGGCCACTTACCAGTTTCTTTACGCTCCTAGTCCCTTCAAAAACTTGGAATTAGAACAATAAGCAGATGCCCCCATTTTGTAAAGAAGCGATCATTTTTTGATGGATAGAAACTCCTGACATATTAGATATTAAGAAAAATTGATGATTGGATAAACTATAAGTTATCAATAGAAAAAGAGTGAAAAATTATTACAAAATTTAAAATTTGAACTAGTTTTATTAAATTTACTTTGTTTATAACTACCTACAAAATTTTTTGAGATATTTAACAGTGGGAGCCCAAAAAACAGCCAGACCAGCTTAAATCTTCTCTATAATGGGCCCCGACGGTTGTTAGGTCGTTATGTAGACTACTGGATTTGTTTTTTCTTTTCTGTTTTTAAGTAAAGTTCATTTTTTACGCAGTTTGGTTCACTTGTTACACAGTCGGGTTTTTATTCATTTATTTATTTTTATCTTTTTTTTCCACCTTTTAGTTAGGATTTTCAAATTCCTATTTAATGGCACCCCACTTTTACATAGTTCGTCGACTTTCATTTTCGGCGTATGTATGTATGTTTGGTTGTTTGTGACACTCGAAACCAAACGCTTGGATTGATTCTTACGTCAATCGATTAATCTATTTATTACCTATTCAGTGATACTTAATTTTTTTTCGCCATACTTCGACTTCGACCGGTTTTTTTTTCTTCAAAATACGACGCTAGTTGTCAGCAAATTGAATTTTCATTGTGTCTTTAGAGACACTCGCAAAGTTAAGACAATTCGTTTGCGGCAAGTAAAATTTCATAACATTCGGTCTAGTCGTTTCGAGTTGGGGGAGTTTATAAAATTTTTTCCCGATCGATATTGCGTGAACAAAAAGTGATATTCGGTCGAGTTTTTTTTTAATAACTATTTATTATGTTGGAAAATTATACGTGTAGACCTTAGAGGTCGTACCAGCCCCTACCCAAGGCTTGTTTTTTATGTATATGGTTTGTTTATAGTAGCTGTTAAAAACATGAGCATTCCTTTGCGTCGCTCAGTCGGGTAAAGATTAGCAGAAAGCATACTATGCCATCAAAATATAGAAAAATTAAATTACTGCAACATTGATAGAAATGCTTAGAGGGATTTTATCTAATAATCTCTCTATAGATAAAGTTTATAAATACACACGGACCATAATAATGTTCCTAATTTAATTAAATTTGATGGTAAATTAAGAAAGAAGTGAATTGAATACACATATATACACACACCATTGAACTTCTAATCTTGATAGTTATTTGATATTCGATTGACAGTCTTATTATAGTAATCATATTGTTTGTGTAAAAATATAAAAGGTCAGTAGGTCGACTAAGACACACTGAAAACACAGAAAACACAGAGTAGACCTTTACAAAAGACTACCAGGTAAAGTTCAGTTCAAAATAAGCTGATTAAGTCTAAATCACCTACTCACAAAGTTACTTATTTTGAGCACCGGGCTCAAGAGGAACGGACGATGCTCTTTTTTAAATGTATTTTTTTTAATTCATTGACTACAAGCATCCAATTTTTTCCAATTTAGTATTCTTTGATGCGTAGTCTTGATAGGGACAATGAACCCGACGCTAGCGCCTCCAGTGGATAACTTTGGCGTTAAAGGAGGCTTTTATGACCAATTTTCAATTGTTTACATATAATTTTGTATAGTAGTTTTGTATTTCCATGGTGTAGTAAATGTCAAATTAAAGTTATTCAAAAATAACCATTAATTAAACTTCCATTAGAAATTGTGAAAATAGGAAACTAACGTAAAACGTTACCTTTCGGAGGAAATAGACTTTAAAATATGTCATCATTGCATTAAATCGAAAAACACGCTTACTACGAAAAAATGGTTTAGCCAAAAGTTGTCAAGGACAATACAGGACATTCACCTGTGTCCATAACTGTGACCTACTACTATCGATAAACTTTAAAAATATTTTCTTTCGATTAAATGCCATAATGATATATTTTTTATATTTTTAAGTCACATTTCCTCCGAACGCTAACGTTTTTCGAAAAAAATGTTTTAATCAAAAATTGTTAGTTTTTTTTTATGAGATTCAACTTTCTAATTTGAAGTGTTATTCTGTCTCTTATCGTTTAGAATCTAAATTGGCCATTAAAGCAACCCGAAGAACTCGGTCCAATCTGATGTCAGAACATGATGTCCCCCATCAAACTCTATAATTTTTGTTTCAGTTCTTTTTTGAATTTTTAACATCAAAATGAGCTACTTTATTCTGTAGTTCCAAAATTCCTTCGATAAGCTTCAAATTTTTATCCAGACACTGTATAATACAATAAAGAAAGGACGATATTAGGCAACTCAAAAGAGAAGGAGGCAAAAAAAAATTTTCTTTTTAAATTCATTGATCCTTAAAGATAAGTTTATTTTTAAAAACCCGCAAATAGTTATTTTTAAGTTGCCATATAAAAATCATTAAAAGAAGATAGGTAGTGCTTCTTTTTACTTGACTGTCATTATAAATTCGATTGTAAATTCGATAAACAAATGGTTCAATCTTTGACAATGTAAAGTACAAAAACTCACGTCACGTAAAAAATATCAGTTATAGCTAGCTGGCTATACACTGTATGATGCCATAATACATATATGTAATATGTATGAATTGTAAATAAGTTGTACAAACAGCTACCCGCCATCGTCACAAGGCAATTTCAACTTTAAAAACTAAAAAAAACAATCGCGTTATAACCTTCCATTCTATAAACAAAAATATGTTTATCTATAATATTTGAGATTTGGAGATTTTAATCGCTTATAAGAACTCATCAGTACAAAAGCAATAGCTCCATTTCCTTCGGAAATTCGCAAATAAAAAATATTATAATACTTCTACAAAGGATTGTAATTGGATAAAAGATGCACGATCAAACCGTTAATTTTTCAATGGCTTCCATTTAGTTGCATAAAAATAATTGAGGAAATCTTTAGAGCTTCGAAACATATACTGAAAAATATACATATAAAAGTTACATTCGAGAATTTAAAAAAGTCAAAGAGAGTAGGTATTAAGACAGTGGATATGGATCTGTTATTATGATTATTTAAAAAATGATAATCTAATAAATAATTTCTTATCATAAGCAAACGTGTATAAATAAGTCATGGTGAATATGGCTTTTAAGAATCAGACCACTATTTTTTATTTTAAATAAATTATTATATTCGATATGGTAGAGTTCGTACAAAACGAAGTGGCACCGAGCAAGAGAGAGTGTATGATGTATATGTATGTGCACTCGTATCTACACTCTCTCTTGCTCGGTGCCACTTCGTTTTGTACGAACTCTATATACAATTTAATATGGTAAATTTTTGTCATTTGATGGCAAATTTGGCTTATGATAAATATTTTGACTTACTAAAAACAGATAAATTTTAAATTTAGTTTTCATCGCCCTCACAGCTCTCCCTTATAATGCTCTCATTTAATTAAAAATCTAGTAGGATTAATTCTTTTTGTAATTTAGTCCCATCAAGCTAGGTTTGTCGAAAGTTTCTTGTTTCTTGAAAGAAGATCAGTCTAAAGTTATCCATCGTAAAATTTCATATTTTCTGAAAAATCTACATTAATGTATAATTTTTTGTGTTTTTGGTGGTTTTTTTCAATTTTTCTTAAAAATTGTGCATTTTAGGGAAATAATACTTGAATAAAAGGTTGTTAGATATGCATAAAATTTCTAACAGATCTGCGTATTTTGATTGTTCCCAGTCTTCAGAAAAATTGATTTTCATTCAACATAAAATTGAAGAATTTTCAAAGAGAGGCTTTCAATTTTCATATTTGAGAAAAACTATAGAGTGTTGTTACAAAATTTCATATTATAACCGAAAAACAAATTTTTCCCTTTTTTTAAAATTCCGAATCAGAATTAGAATCCACCATCCCAAAAACCACACAGTACATATTGATTCTTTTATTTCTTTTGGGAATAATACATATGGAGTTATTTTATACTTATAGGGATGGAATTTAGAAAAATTTCTCCTTAAATGGTGATAACATAACATAACTAAATCGTCATGTTAAGGCTGGGATATGAAAATATGTGTCTAGTGTTCAGCTTACATCTAGGCATAGAACTACCACGAGTATGACAGAATACATGCGTTCAGCAATGCATCTAAGAAAGAGGTATTATAGACATGTGTTGAAGCTTCAACCCGGGTTGAGTCGCAAGACGCTTGGAGTTGTAAGACATACTTTTGCAATTTCATATAACATCTATAATACCTCTTACTTAGATGCATTACTTATGTACTCTGTACTCTGTCATACTCGTGGTAGACGTCTATGCCTAGGTGTAAACTAAACGATAGTATAGTCGCATTACCATTTATATAAACAGTGTGTTCCACTCGGAATACACTAACATAAAACAGTTATACTGAAAATAATTAGTGACGTAGTAAGAGTAGCAAATGCCACTGGCCCCGCGCATTATTAATTTGGATGAAAAATTCTGTGTCAAAGGGCTCTCGTGGTGGACCACCATTTACAAGCAAAAAAAACACACACACATACACAACAGCACCTTGTTTCAGCCCTAACCTAAAGCAAGCCAAGGCTTTTTCATAGAATTTGCTACATGCCTCGCGCTGGCTTAACTCGACATTGACCGGATTTTTTATTATTTTCAATATAAATTATTGTTTTAAATAAAAACATTACGAGTCAGACAATCTGTATTATGTTTAGACATAAAATGATAATATTCAAATATATGTAGAACTAGAGTGATACCTACCCGCTTCGCTGAGTTTAAAAGTAAAGATTAATAATGATTGGCCTCGCTTATCCCTTTTCTATAACACTCGAAATAATGGAAAAATTGTTTTACGCAGGTAAAATATTTGTATGATTTTCTATTTTTTTAAACGTATTATAGTCGTAATTACTCATTGAGTATATCAGAAAAGATGGCCGTGAAATATTTTATATTGACTATTTTTACAGAAATCTGTAATTTATGTTAATGTCAAATGACTACTTTTACAGAAATCGTTAATTTATGGTTATGTCAAATTAAATTAATTAACATTTTTTTAAAAATATATCTTTATAAATTATATCTCATGTGTTATTCTGAAGTATGAGCTATATTGCTGTACAGTTCCATTAAAAACCATTCGCTAGTTTTAGCATGAAAGCGTAACAAACAAACAAACAAACAAACATGCTTACTTTCGCATTTATAATATATAGAGATAGAGAATAGAGAATAGAGAATTCGTGTAAGACTTTTGAATCAGACTCAACGTATTCCTTTACATTATGACAAACTTTCATTTTGTTGAAATGATTTGTACGACGAGAGGTGTATGATAGTGTATAATATAAAATATAATTCCTTATACACAAGACACACAAATAACACAATAGATTGATAAAATATTAAATGGGTCAATCATTTCTCTGGCGAATAAGAACGAGTATAGGTACATATCACAAGACAAAAGTAAGTAAAGAGACTCTTAAAGATAAGGATAGAAATATATTACCAATAAACTAAAATATACATATAAGTAGGCTATAGAATATATAATATGTATATACAGGTTGTTTCAGAATTGCACGGCACTATTTTAGGTAGATATGTGATCTCTTCACAGTCTTATATAACAAGTCTATCAACGGTTCATTCAAGGTTAGAAAATCAATTTAAATAAGTGGTAACAGCCCTATATATCTGGATTTATTAAGAACCAAAGCTGTAATAGGAAATTAATTCAAGCATTTTGGTATACCAGAATTCATGCCTGAACTACGATGCATTTCAAACGTTCCTTACAGGCAAGTCAAAGATAATATCTTTGACTTGCCTGTAAGCAACATATTATGTTGCTTAGTATGGCCAAGTCTGGATTTAGACAAAAACTGAAGTCGCCCACCATGACGCTGGTTAAATTAAGCATTGAAAAATTATTATTATTAAAACAAGGACCTTTTACTGACCTTTTAACCCTATTCACAGACACAAATAACAAATAACGACGCAACGCCCATAAACACTTTTAAATCTTTAACACAAACACGGCACCAGAATGAAAAGCGTATTTATACAATACAAAAGTTGATCTAGGAAATTGGGAAAAAAATCGAAATTTACATATGACAAGTGAAAACAAACAATTGAATGAATTAATTGTTGAAATACCATGCATAGTCAGTGTTGATTTCTTTATCACATAACACATACATACATGTGACACATACATAACTGATATTCAAGTATGGTACATACTATAAAATTCCCGCCTAATTGGCGCCTCACGGGTAAACAGTGATGTTTACGAAAAAATGTTTCAAGCAAAAGTTGTTTATTTTTGGATAAGGAACATTTTTTATATTTAAACTTTTGTTCTATCTCTAACGGTTTACAAGATGGATCCTACGGACCCAAGACCCAATTGACCTATGATGCTCATTTACGAACTCGACCTCACTTTTTACGTCCTGAGTACGCTGTAAAAATTTCAGCTCGATATCTTTTTTCGTTTTTGAGTTATCGTGTGCACAGACGGACGGACGGACTGACAACCGAAAATGGACTAATTAGGTGATTCTATGAACACCTATAGCAAAATTTTGTGCGTGGCATCAATATTTTTAAGCGTTACAAACTTGGGACTAAACTTAGTATACCTTGCATATTACATATACGCATGGTATAAAAACTTGGGACTAAACTTAGTATACCTTGCATATTACATATTATATGCATGGTATAAAAATAACAAAGAAACGCCTTATTTGATTTTTTTCGAGATATAAGGAAGCAACATCGTGTCCATCTTTGATGACGGAACCATAAGTATACAAATATACAATACTCGGCCATTCGAAATGGGTAGAGTGTGCGTTTTGTTGCAATACATTTCCTAACTGAAATAATTTCTTTTTTTTTACATCTTGGATTCGACATTATCGTAGACGTAGAATAATGCTTATTCGGATATTATTTTTTTGTTTATAGTGACGAGTATCAATTGAAATGAATCTGTACGCGCCCGAGATCCAAATTTTACGTTAGGTTAATATCGAAGAGAAGGCTGAATAATGGAAAAAGTTTTCTTTTCTTTATCGAGCAAAAGATTGTTAACTAACGTAAGATTAAGTCGGGATCAGGAGCAGAATAATTTCCATTGATATTTAATCTCTGAGGAAACCCACGCTATTCTAAAACTGCTCACTGGCTCGGAAATCCAAAAAAAATAATAATACTCGAATATACGTCACTCGGGTGTCTACGATGATTCAAGCTCAATGATGACAACTGAAAAAAATGGACATAAGTCCTTCATTTAGGAGTTCGATATCATATCCCACTATCATTGGACTAAATAAAATACGATTTTTAATGTATATTGTTGTGTGTCTAGCTGGTACACTTTGTGGATTGCATAAATTGTAGGAGGCTGTCATCAATTTGTTGCAAAAATTGGTTGTTTACTTAATGAAAAATGGTCAGATGTAAATAGTAAAATTTGTAATCTTAAACTTTGCTTATTAATAAATTTCAATTTTAATAATACTTAGGAAATAAAATCATTTATCTTTAACGTCTGTCACTAAGGGTCGAAGTTAGGACAAGGACAGCGGGGCTATAATCTCAGGGCCCCCATCAATTCAGATAAAATAGAACAAATATTCCTATGTTTTTAAATTGATCCCGAATTCGATAGAAACTAAGCAAGGTTTTCTAGTGTAGTTGTTAAAAAGGTTGTCTAGTGTAATTGTAGTTGTCCAATAACCACAGTTGACCGACTATGGTCAACTTTGCGAAATAATGTGTAGGTAATCAACTTTTTGTAATGCAAAAGTGGCACTTCATATTTACTTATCGATGATGGTAACTAATTGCAGTGGGGAAAACTAATAATTATAAAGAACAGATTGCGAACGTAGATGACTCAAGGACGCTTGCCAAATCTCATGCTTCTCAGTTTGATGATATTGTCAACACTTTTACCAATGTATTTAATATCAGTGTACAAATATAGTACAAGAATAAACTTTTTCATATGCTGTACGAAATCATATTATTTTACTTCAGATACTCCACTATATACGAACAAATTTTAAGGGCCTTCACCAAATGTTGGCCCTAGGGCCACCGAATTCTAAATACGTCCCTGCATCACCCCTTAAAAAATTTAGCCTACCTTAGAGATAAAGAAACTAAGATAGGGAATTTCATTCTGATATAACAGTCCATAAATGAGCGAGCACATATGTTTATATTGTTTATAATCAATCCATCACTGAAACATTCAATATACTTTAAGATGTGATATAATACTTCAGGTTTAGAATATGATGTAGATAGAGGTATATACTGTTTAAATCTTATGGTACTCAAATCTGGAACTTAGTAGCTACAGTAGTCTATTATAGGAATAAAATAATAATTTTTATTATTACATGATATAGACGTAGCTACCCTCTTATTGGGACGAGATAGGTGTATATTTGTACCGTTTACCCACTTTTTGTGCCATCACATTGTATATACAAATACTTATGACAAACATCTCTCATTTTTTTTTGTATTATAAACTCGACTCAATTTCTTTGAAAATATTCTATGCTAGAATAATATTTTTATTTATAGAAAATAGTCAATTATTATAAATATACTGACTTTGTCAGTTATATTACATAAAATATCAAAATTAATTGGTAAATTATATTATACCGACAGATACTAACAAAAATTTTAATATCGATCTAAAAGCGATAATCTTCAGCAATTTTATTACTTTCGAAGGTAAGAAAAGCATGGCTTTTACTACAATGCTGGTATTGGATAGAAACAGATACATATAGATTACAGTACCAATTCCATTTGCGGTTGCCCGCCTGAATGTTTATCAGTTTGTCTGCCTCTGTCGCGATAACTCAAAAACGAAAAGAGATATCAAACTGAAATTTTTATAACGTGTTTAAGGTGTAAAAAGTGAGGTCGAGCTCGTAAATGATCAACACAAATGCTGTATTTAAGTGTAAAAAAATATTTAAAATACATTATGATTTTGAGATATTTAAACGCAGTTTTTTGGCGCTCTTTGTTGATGGCGTATTAAGTACGTGATCTGTCAATTTTTGACAGTTCAATGTATAATTTACACTTTAAAAAAATGAATTTACAACACAGAATTTACACTCGTTATTATTAAGTTATCTAATAAAAAGCCGTAGAATAGTATAATTTAATGAAATACCATATAAAATGTAAGTAATTAATATCATACAGTATGTCAACAAATTTGACAAGCACGTACTATGATGTCACGTCCGTATAAAAATTTGAATTTCCGTTTTAGAAATTTTTAAACGCCCTCACTGAATTTCTACTTTTATTAATTAATTTTAAGTAATTAAAACGATATTAATTACTAAAATAATGGTTTAGTTGAAATGTCCAGTCATTAAAGTTACGGAAAAAAAAAATTTGAACCGAATTTAAATTTCATGAATATTCCCTATTGGTCTTGGATCCATCTTGTAAACCGTTGGAGATATTTCAATGTAAAAAATTTTTTGTGATTTTTGTAAATTTTGTTAATCAAAAAATGTATTTATAAAGTTTTATTGAAATTCCTAATATTATTCATTCCTTGCTTATCTCCTTAAATAGATTTTTTAAAATCTTACAGAGGGCGAAGTGCTATGTAATATATTAAACTAATGCCACACTTTCCTTCAATGAAGTAAGAGAACTCGTTAAGACTAAACAGCTCCTACGCATCGAACTTTTATTACTATACATTAAAACGTGATATTACATTAAGAAACTATTTTTGCTTTATGTATAAATGTTGAAATAAATTATACGAAAATATATTATTATAGATAGTTTCATGAAGTGTAATAATATATAAAATCGTTTGTGTATAATTCTGAAACTTTCAAACATAGAATAATATCCTATCTATCTGCACACAAAGTACTTAAGTTTTTATTTAATTCTTTGACTATCGACTCAAATGCTTACTCTATTGTGCACAAACACAGAGAAATATAGAATATTGTTATGCACTTTCCCATTTGTATTAATATGGATGTATGAAGTTAGCAGATTCAAATCAACAATCGTAAATGTATAAATTAGATAGAACATTAGTACAAAACTTTATTTTTTATATTTATTATGTCCTTCTAATTAAATAAGTTGGAATGTGTTCCCCAAGATAAATTGTTTGATGTTTTTTTAGTCTATTTATGAATGGAACAAATATAAATGCGTTAACTGATGGGATAGTCCTACTCATATAGAAGGATAACATATCTAGGTATACTAAGTTTAGCCTCAAGCTTGGAACTCTTAAAAATCTTGATGCTACGATCAAAATTTTGGAATAGGTATTCATAAAATCACCTAATTAGTTCATTCCCGGTTGTCCGTGTGTCCGCCTGTGATCACGATAACTCAAAAACCAAAGGAGATGCCAAGATGAAATTTTTATAGCGTGCTTAGAACTTAAAAAGTGAGGTTGAGTTCGTAAATGAGCAACATAGGCCAATGGGGTCTTGGATCCGTAGGATCCATCTTGTAAACAATTAGAGATAGAACAAAAATGAAAAAAATGCATTATACATATATGGGAATCAGTTATGTGTGTGTGAATCCAAAATCGTGTTACCTATATATAATACACATGACGTAAAAAACAAACAAGTGCTTAATCAACGCTGTCTATACATGGTATTTCTACAATTAACTGAGTTAATTGTTTGTTTTCATTTGTTCTTTTTATATTTTGTAGCTGAGTTTTCCCAAATTTTTAATTAATTTTTGCTGTAACGGTCTGACATGCCAAAATTTTATTACAGTCACCCTTACTTTATGAAAAGGTTGCCATACTGTAAAGTTATATATCAGGAAATACTTTTAGCATTTAATTGTTTACTCTTTCTTTTGAGCTAGATTAAGATTAATGTTCTTTTGCCTTGAATTCAGTCACCATCAATTTACTGAATCTATACTTGATGCGTTTAATCGAGGCCAACATTTCAAAAAAACAAAATACATTTTTAAAGTACACAGTTTAATTTAAGTAGTTCGATCTTTTAATTCTGATTTAAAATAACTAATATTTTACAAATATATAAATTCGAATCAATTAAATTTTACTATTAGGTTCGAAAACACAAGTTCAAAAATTTGTCCTCGATAAAACGCACCAAGTATAGAATCGTTTCATTTCTCATTTGTCTATTTATTCAGTCAATCATCAAATGTACCCATCTTTCTGAGTAATTTGAAATATACTATATTCTATTCTTATTCCAAAAATAATGTGGTTTGGATATAACCCACGGCTTTTCTTCATGATAAATCTATAGTAACGACTTCGCTGTAGTCTTGAAATTCGGTAATTTTTGTAAAAAGTTTATACATTAGTATCATAGAGGAATGTAAATTTTGATGTTACTGCTAACTGTTATCACGTTATTAATACTGCTGCTAGGTACTATGTAAATGGTAGTAGTTATGGTAAATACATACTACCTACTATCAGGATAGTAAGTAGTAAAGTAATAGTGCAGATGGTATACAGATAGATATAATAGTATTGTACTATTAAATGGCTCAACAAACAATAAAGAATGGCTTGAAATCCTTACTCAGGTCAACAAGATGTTATTAAATAAAAAAGAAGACACAGACAGACACATACACAAGTTGCTTGTGCTCTCACTCATAATCATTTAGTTTGATTGTTCATAAAACCAATAAGAGACGTATAAGGGGTGTCTCTAGAAGGGTTTTACAACGCTTTACCAAGTTCAGTTGAGCTCAAAATAAGGAAATTTACTCCGTTTGATACTATATAAATTCCAAGTTTGAAAATTTGAAATCATGTTTTCAAATTAATTGAAAACGGAGGATGCGATTTTGCTAAAAGGTATAGGGACAATGTAAAAATATATCAAAATTTTAAGCGCTCTAATTTTTTGAGTCTAGATTATTGGATTTCACTCCAGGTTTAACTGTGAAGATACTTTCAAAATTTTTAATTTTAACCAGTGGAAGTATAGTTTATATGCAAGAATTGAACTACGAAAAATTATGTTCAATGATTCCAGAAATTATTCAGGTTTAAAAATATCATTCGAGATCATCATGTCAATACAGCAGTATAAATAAATTTTTTTAAATGCTGGCCCAAGTGAGTTTACCTCCTCGAGGCAAAAGCAGGAGAGTGGCAGAGAAGATGACACATCGTTACTTTCTCCTCCTCACTGTGACAGCTCCCGCACAAGTCATGATACACTGTCAGGCTCAGGTGCCCAGCGCACCCGCCACCTAACCAGTGTCTTATAGTAGTCACAACAATTTTGCTAATAGAGGACTTTGGAAGTTATATAAGAACTTCGCCTACGATTGCCCTCAAAACATATTTGCCTTGTAGTACCACAGGTTTTTCCCTCCATCTAAGATTAGCCTTTTTTAAGATATCCTCTTTGAGGAGCAACTTGCAGTTCGCAAATGGAACTCCCGGATGCCTACTGATGCTTGTGTCTGGCAGCACTGTGTCATTTCTAGCAAGCTCGTCGGATTCACAATATCCCGAAAGTATCCCTACATTCAGGTGTCCATACCAGGTTTTCATTCAGTTCCGCCAGCTCGTTTAAGGACGTTAATGCTTGTTAATCATAATTATTATAATAACCATAATTTTTCGATTTCGCGATGGTGGGGCTTTTAGTGTCATCTGATTCATAATTTATGGGCATAGAATGATCTCTTATAGTACTCTATCAACATTATTTTTAGATCTTAGAAGTATTCGAAATAATTGAACATCATTTTTCATAGTTAAACTGCATCCAATGATATAAATTACTTAATCTATATTTCAAACCAAAATGCGTATTCTTTAGGAAATTTAGTTAAAACAAATTTTACAACTCCTACTTCTACTTTAGCAACGCGTACTCTATATTAATCAAATTTAAAATTTTAAAATTTCAACTTTAAAGCCACCTATTTAAGCTGAGCAATTGTGTAAGTAGGTAAATCAGCTTATTTGGGATGTCTATGGTTGACTATTTTAAAAACCTTTTAAGACATCCTGTATAATGGATGTGAGCATAGTCGAATGGATGGTGGCATTCAAACATAAAATTCTCATTTATTTCATTTGTTTATTAAATGAGCGGGTATCCGTAGAGTAGACTTATATTAAGAATGCCTTCTTTAAAAGTATGCTCATACAAAATTGATCTGAATAAATCTATATAGCTTAGAAAAACTTTAAAAGAATAAAAAATGTCTATCTACAGTAAATAGATGTATATTACGGTATAAAACATTTTTTTTTAATCAGAGCACCTTTAACGCACGCGATATTGAGTAAGCAGTTTGACTTCTTTCCAACTCTCTCCAACGTCTCGAGCCTAATTCGTTTTTTTTTTTCACCCTTTGATTTTTATATTTCTATTCGACATCTGGAAGAATACCGTACAAAAAGCTGAACAGGTAAAACTTCCTATCCCATGGTACATGATTAATTGATTAAGTAAATTATTATGAAGAACATACCAGTGATAGAGTGAAGCAAATAAGTTTGATTAAGAAAGTTACCATGAAATACGGTGAAGGACAGTGGTTTCATAATGGAACGTAAGAACAGAATAAATACTCTTTGATAGCTTAGGCAGTTAATCAAATTCTCATTTATTTCAACTTCAGCTTTGGATGTGGAGTCGATACGTGGATAAATATGAAAATATGATCAACTTTATACATATTAAAACAAGCAAAATTTAAAATATAAACAGTCATCTTATCGAAATGGAGATATAAATATTAATATAATGCATCGAAAGTTATATTTGATAAACAATGTTGGTACTAAGCCAGACTGAAGGTTGTACCAGCGCCAAGGCAAATTTAGACTTGTGGTTGAAATTATCTGTACCTTATTTTCAACTTTGTTGTTGAATTTTGTTATAACTTTATGAATGTAGAAAAAAACGAATCAAATATTTCAACATCTGCTTTGGCTTTCGAAATATCGAAAGCTAAATAGTTAAACGAAATTTTCAATTTTCGAAATTTTGAAAATTACTCCAGATATCGAAATTGTATTCTTATTTTTTGTCTTATATTGTTAAGATATAACGTAATTCACCATCAAAATTGAAAATATATATTTTTTTTAACTTGCGTCCCCACTACCGTGGGCATAAACCCTTAATTAGTCGGGCACAACGGTTTTTTTTTTCAATAATTTATTAAGATTTTAACTTTAATTGAAATAGTTTTTTTTAATTTCCACCGACTAGTTTTGGAGAAATCAGTGAAAACATATCATCCATCTACCGTTTTGCCTTAACACCAATGTTAATTATGCCTACTTTTAAAGTCATTTATTATTTAAATAATCGGGCAACACCCCCCCCCCCTCCCACAATTTTCAACATTAATTTAGATTTAGTCCAACTTCATATTTAAAAAATCAAGCCTTTTATACAAAATTGCCCTGGCGCTCGTACGTTTATTTTTACCTCAAAAATTACCTGAAATGAATTCTTTGACATTTCAACAATTTAAAGTCATCAATTAAAGAATATCATATCTTCTACCCAATCAATATACAAATACTACTGCTATTATAGGATCATCATAGTTTAAAAAAAATTCTAAAAATATAAATAAAGTGGAAGCATAAAAATCAGATTACGAAAGTACAACTTGGAATATCTAGATATTGCTGGGTTGTCCCAATATGAAGTTTCATTTAACAAGAGTGAGTGATAAAATAGTGTTAAAATATAGGTAATGTCAAACACAAATTATTGTTACACTGTTCATATCTGACGAGCTATCAAGAAAATAGACCTAATAAAAGATTTTTTACACAATGCTTTACATAAATTACTACTAACACAAAACTATGATATACAAAAGCAGTTGAAAAACTTTTTTATTCATCATGATTATGGGACGTAATTAAATTGAAAGTATCTTACCGGATGTAATAAATTTATGAATTTTATATTTTCTTCTGGAAAATTAACTTGATTTTATAGTTTAGTGAATTTACTAAGTTAATTAATTCGAAATGCACTTAACTAGTTTTATTTCTTTCCATAATAGTTTACCTGGTTTGAAACCTAGGGTATAAGTTTAAAACTATTATAATTTTAATGAAATTTTTATTTAAAGTGTGATGGACCAAGACCAGATAGGCTCTAAATAAGAAGAGTATTACACCTCATACAGCTCGATCATTTTTATAACCAAAAAATTTCTGATGAACTATTTGGATCGTTTTCCCGAAAATTCAGATTTATTCAATGTATTAAAGGTCACAGTGAAGGGGTGTGTTTTAAATCCATTTGATGCCCTTCAGAACACAATTTATAGCGTAAAAGAGCGTATTCTTTGGACAATTTTAAATAGAAAGTGCATTCTATATTTTTGTTCAAGTCAAGAGGATTAAACTTAATAGTAAATTAACCTGGTAGGCCATGTAAAAGGGGAAAATCCAGATGTCGAATTGGCCATATTACCCATAAAAATGTAAAACTAGAATAGATATCAACACAAAATATGAAAGAAATTAAAAGTGATTAAAAAACGAAGAAGTTATAAGCAATCAACGATTGCATTCAAAGGTTTCCCATCTCCTTTTAGCAAAACAAAGTTTTATATCTAATCTCTATGGCGACACTCACGTATAACGTCACTAGTGGATATCTTCCTCTTTGTTTAATTACGCATTTTAAACGTTTACATCTTGCACACTAGTAAAGGTTTTTAAAAACCAACTTCCTTTTTCTATTATATTTGCGCTTAGTATGTTTGAAATACAAAATACAATTCATCCTGACATCCATTGATGTTTATCGTAGTTAACGAAATAGAGTACATTACTGGGACATTCAAATTGGCATTTGTGTGGAGACATTTTAAACGGTTCTGATATTAGTGATAAAATTTGTGTCTTTTTAACTAAAAAAATACTTTTAATAATAAAAAAAAAAGACATCAATATATAGAATGTGGTGAAATAATCATTCTTTTGAAATAATTCTGAAGTACTTATTTCTAATTTAAAACAATTTTATTGGTAGGATGACAATCAGAAAACATATCATTTTAGAACTTAAAAAATCAAGATATCTTCTGTCTTTACCGTTTTGGTTGACGATTTAATCAACTAATTTTTTTAACACAACTCTTATTTTATGTTTATTATAAATAATAAGTAATATGAGTTATTTTATAAAAATTTGTACACATCAGACATGCTTCACGTTATCATATTTGCCTTATCGCATTATCTTTATCGAAAAAATTTAATTCGAAAACAATCAGTTCCCATGCATTCCACCATATATACTGATTACGATAAATCCTTCTAATACATAAAATATAACGACTAAATAAATATAAACGGATGTTGATTTGTTGTGAAAACCGGATGTCATGTTATTAACATTATATATGTATATACATAATTGATATAGATAATAATCCAAAATAAGCTATTAACTTGTTGATAACTATTACATAACTAAAAAAGATTTTATTGAACTATTAACTATTATCTATTAATGATTTCACAACATATTTAAATATGGCGGACAACTTCGGGCTCTTTTGGATTTTTTGGCCAAGACTACTTTTATATTTAATCAAGCTCCGCAACAATTTTGGGCTCATATTATTTCTTCATATATATATTTCAATTTTTTTTACGTTTAACAAGATGGCCGAGTATAAGAGTCTCTCAAAAAAAAAGATGGATAAATGAGAGTAGACAAATTTAGAGGTTGATTTACGAAGGTCTCCGAGGTACCTGGTGCCAAGAGTATCTCAGGTACCCTGAGTACCCCGAATACCAGGTATCTGGTGTCCGATTCTTTCGATATATTCGTGTTCAGCAACGAATTAACTATTATTTAACGTAATTCCCGAAAACCATTGCCGATGGGTACCAGGTGCCTCAAAGATCAATTCTGTCGTGACATTCGTGTTCAGCGACCCCAAAAATCCGCGAGTAACTACTTTGGAATCATTTTCATCACTATTAACCGAATTTTGAATATAATATATAAATATATATTTATATATAAATATATAAATAAATTAAGGTCACAAAATTTCTTGACGCTCTAACGAATCGAATGCAGAAAACCGCATTCAAATTCGTCTAACTGTTCAAATTTTCGAACTTCAGTGCTTCGTTTCTGCGACTATGCACTAATATGTATGCACTGGACATTTTTTTAGAAGTATATATAATCGCTTTATACTTCAAATAGATTCAATTTATGTTCTAAATAATAAAAGAATTAAATTAATTTAAAAGTTTGGTTTAGTTGTAAGATTGTTTTTGTTGTTTTCAAAATTATAAATCGGAAATAAGTAACTGTAAATAACAATCAATTTAGGATGTTGAAAAACAAAACTAATTAAGTGATTGTATTAAAGTTTTGTTTTAATAAAATTAAAATATAAAAAATTTTTGAAAACAAACATCATCAAGGTAATTTTATTGTAGCATTCATTATATTTGGTCTAATTTTGAACTTTACGATATTTTAAGACATAAAGACAGATATTTATGCAAAAAGAACAATTTTTTCATTTAAGACATAAAGACAGATATTTATGCAAAAAGAACAATTTTTTCATAAGTATTTAATCAAAAACAACGAACAGTAACAGCTTCAATTAACTATTTCAGTGACTCATGTTACGAGGCATGCACAAAGGACAAAATAAGTATCGCCTGATGACAATTTTCAGCTGTATAACAATTTTCAGCTTTAATAAATTCTTTTAAATACCACAGAAATCATAAATGAATATGATGTATTTATTATTCAAAAAGAAGGGCTGATTGACCAGCTCTGTTCTAAAGTTTAACTGACTGACAATCATAGCTATCATTTATATGCAATATACAATCTGTATAACAATTTTCAACTTTAGTAAATTCATTTTAGTACCACGGAAAACTAAACCATTTCGATAGCATATATCTGACCCCTGTGCTATCGTTCGCTTGACTGACCGCATTATATGTGTGTTCACAACTGCTTTAACCAATCCTCAAATTATCAGCTTTAGTAAATTCAACGAATTTTTTTTGGCCTGGCTCTTAATCCAATATAGAAGCAAAACCAACGTAACACTAATATAAGCACGAAAATCTTCAAAAACTACCATTAAATAAATCGTTTATATTATATATATATATATATATATATATATAATATATTTATCGTAAACACATAGTTTTAATGAATTTATTGAAACTTATTGAAAACTATCGCATATAGTGAAAATTAATAAATTTATGATTTTATCAAAATAAAATAAATCAAATATGTTGTACTTGAACATTTATGTAATTTGAATGAATATATACCTACATAAATGTTGAGAGTATTTCATTCATGTAGCATGTATAAGCATAAGCATGAAGCCCAATTTTAATGCTACATATTATTTAGTTTGTAAACTTTCTGAAGAGGTTTACCACGAACTTTGTGGTAAGTGGTGACTTGTTCATTTAATAAGTTCACTAGGTGGTAGATATATGTATGTAAAGGATGTCTCCTCCCTTACCTTGATTATGAACTGTAATACGAAAAAAAACTTTCTTACCAAAATTGTAGCGCTAAAAAAGATGTACTTAGTCAGTACTATCATATTGGTCCAGATTTACGACTTCTTTTAAGTCTACTCGTTTTAATTATTTTTTATATAAAACTAGCTTGATATCCACATGTTTCGCTGGGCTTGAAATTAAAGACCACCGCGTTATAACCTCCACCTCTCTTGCTATCACTTATATCCCATCCCTAACACTCTCGTTGTGTGCGTAGTCATAGTAGGGACAACAAAATCGACGACAGCGCTTCCAGTGAAATATTTTGGCGTTAAAGGAGGCTGTTATGATTAATTTGCAATTCTTTACATGTAAATGTTATAATAAATGTCAAATTAAAATTATTGAAAAAAATTTAACTACTTGCATTAAAACTTGTGAAAATAAGAAACCAAATTGCACAAATATTATTTTTTAAATGTAAATTATCATAATTACTTATTTAAATGTACTAGACAATAATATTAGATTTCCAAGGTTAGCCATTAATGCAATCCACAAAATTATATGTATATGCATCCGTACAATTACATTAATAAAGGAGTGTATTGTTACCATGGAAACGCCTCCAATAAAACTCATGCACGGTGGGAATATATGTAATGTCTTGATTTATTGAGTATATCAGAAAAGGTGGCCATGAATTGTATTACAGAAATCTTTAATTTCTGTTATAATGGTTCAAAATAATGCTTCTAGATGGCGTAGAAAGCGTGAAAGCGTAACAAACACACAAACAAACATCCTTACTTCACATTTATAATATATAGGGATTGGTAAGTTAACCTTCATTGCAACGCCTAAAACTTTTGTTCGAAACATCTTTTCGAAAAAGAAAAACAAATTGGGCTTCCCTATTAAAAAAAAGGAAATCTTTGATTATAAATTAGTACTATTAGTTACTTCTCTGAAACTAATATTGCTTCGGGTTTTTGCTTCTGGTTCTTGCTCATTGTGTACGTTTTATGAAAAACAAGTCTCTAACAAAATCTTATCAGTAATGAGCAAAGATTGACCTTAAATCTTGTTTTAGCTCTAAAAAAACTGTATACAAATTTTTTTTTTGCAAAGTTATTTTTTTTATTTAAGCTCAATCTCAAATAAATTGGACGACACCCTGTATTTAAAGGTACATTATATTCACGTATCCAAATCCACTTTTATGAAATAATAGATCTAACTAAATATATACCTACCTAACTAACAAACTAATGTTTTTTTTTTTAAATTATTATTTTCAAAACTATAAAGTACTAGTACAATTAATAAAGAGTTTTTTCAACTTTTTGGGTCGGTAAAAATAAAATATCCGTCGGTTAAATACTAGATGTAAATTTTTTAATATGCACTTTTATGGAGGTTGAAATATTTATCTATCTTGATCTGTATTCTTAGATCACAGATACCTTTAGAGCATTAGTTCAGTTATATTAACATTTTTGAAAAGTAAAGATTAAACAGCAGTCTAACGATTGAAAATGGTGAAGGAGGTTATAAGAAATATAAAATAAGCCTATTTCGCAGCAGGAAAGTTGGAGGGTGTTTTTGGTGAATAAAAAAAGGGATTAGAATTTGTATATATGTTACCTGACTAAAGTTACGGTCAAAATGAAATGTGTTCAATAGCAAAATTCTAGATCACAAGTGTGACATAACATTCAAATTTTCGATTCTCGTTTTAACTTTCATAAATCAAAGAAACTACTCCCATAGAATGTTTTAGTTCATGTTTAATTGCACAACCGGGAACTGCTTCTATAAAATAAAAAGTAAAGAACGTTTTTTTGTTCGCGTTGTAAAGCTGGCTGAAGAGCTTTCGTTTTTTATCGCAAATAAAATTCTAATAAATCCATAAAATTCACAAATTTCGTTGATTTACCCCAAAGTGATTTAGTTTCTAATAATCTTTAGTTTATATTTCACTGATTTTTGGTACTTTCTGAAATTTTTTGGAATAGGCACGCCAAGTATATAAAACTCTTTTTGACTAATCGTCGAAATGAGTACCATGAAAAAAAATTAGACAATAATAACTCATATTGCCCAAAACGCCATGGTTTTTATGTGATTTGTTATTTTTAGTCAAAAGTGTGAAAAAATTAAAAATTACACCTGCTCAAAGACTATATGTTAACGATCCCTCACTTATTGACCAAATTTGTAGAAGACAAACACTCGTATAATTTTCTTTTATATTTGTACCGAATTTTCAAAAATCCTGTGGAAATCTGTTTTGATTGTTTATAAAAAAAATTAAACTTGGAAATTGTAGAAAAAATAACTTATCAAAATTTACCCAAACAATTTTTGAAAATACCATACTACAAAACTTTTTTATGAATTTCAAAATTATAATGATAACCAAAAACTGATTTTCATAACTAACAAGTGGAAACAAATATTTGACTGTGTTAATTGTTGAAATACCATGTATAGGCAGTGTTGATGACTCAATCGTTTGCTTTTTGACGTCACGTTAGTAAAGAAAGATATCCACTCTTAGATAGCCACACATTCACAACTAATATTCCCATATAATACATACTATAAAATTTGCACCTAATTTGCGCTCTCGTGGGTAAATAGCTATGTTTACAAAAACATGTTCCAAACAAAAGTTGTCTTATTTTTTTTAAGGAATATTTCTTACATTTAAACTTTGGTTCTATCTCTAACGGTTTACAAGATGGGTCCTACGAATCCAAGGCCAAATTGAAGCTTGTTGCTTATTTAAGAATTCGATCTCACTTTTTATGTCCTGAACACGCTATAAAAATTTCAGCAAGATATATTTTTTTGTTTTTGAGTTATCGTGTACACAGGCAGACAGACGGACAGACAGACAACCGGAAATGGACTAATTAGGTGATTTTATGAACGCGTATATCAAAATTTTGTAAGTATCATCAATATTTTTAAGCGTTACAAACTTGGAACTAAACTTAATATACTATAATAATATATTTCATATATACATGGTATAACAAGAAATATTGCGTTAACTAAAGTAAAAATTAAAATATTGCTATTCTCAACCCCAGATTATTTCTATCTAATTGGTATGGTTTTAGTTATAATCTGTGTTGCCAACATAAATGTTTTAATGATTATTAAGATGTCCTGTAATTATGATTAAAAGTATCAATTATTTTTTTACTATACTTATTTTTTATTAAATGACCTAAAATTTTTATACCATGTATATATGAAATATATAACAAGCTTTACTAATTTTAGTCACAAGTTTGTAACGTTTAGAAATATTGATGATACGAACAAAATTTTGGTAGCATAAGTTTTCGTTCATAAAATCATCTAAGTAGTCAATTTCCATTTGTCCGTCCGTCCATCAACACGATAACTCAAAATCGAAAGGAAAAATCAAGCTGAAATTTTTCTAAGCGTTCACAAGACTTAAAAAGTGAGTTTTGATTCGTAAATGAGCTACATAGGACAAATGGGTCTAGGGTCCATAGGACTCTTCTTGTAAAACGTAAGAGATATAACAAAAACTTAAATGTAAAAAAATGTTCCTTTTAGAAACTAAACAAATTTTACTTTAAACATTTTTTTGTAAACATGTTTGCCCGTGAGTTTCCAAATTAAGACAAAACTTTGGGGACTATTTTCTCCATATTATAAAAAAAATAGCTTAAAGTAGCTTCAACTACCAACATGTTTTTCTTAAAAAATACTTTCCAAAATTTTCGAAAACCAAAAAAATAGTGGCCGAAAAGCCGATAACTGTTTTGCTTGTGCTTTTTTTAACTCTTCTAATTTATAAAAAATAATGGCATACAATACTTTCTATACAGGGTATTTCAACAATTAATTCAATCAATTGTGTTTTTCACTTGTTAGTTTAAGAAAAACAATTTTAATATTATTGATTCAATTTAAGACATGGTTGATGAAACTTTAAAGTGTGAAACAGAAATTTTGAAGCTCTCTTGTGAAAATTACTATTAATAATTCACAATTCGCCATTAATGTTTCATAAGATGCCAAAACCATTTTAGCCCAATATATGTATATGTACCTACCGAGTACTCACAATAACTAAAATGATTGAAAATTTCTAAACTCGTTACAAAATTTGAGGCACTCACATTCAAATTTTTTTTAAATAGACGAATTTAATATTTATGGATATTTAGTAGAGATACATGCAAATACTAAATTTTAATAAGACGTAATTGGATTTCAAATATTTTCTTAGGTTAGTAAGAAATAGAAAGATTTTATATATTACAAGCATATTGGAAGTATTAAACTTAAATTAAAAATAATGAAAGGCAATACGATTGCATTAGCTGATTTTTTAGCAAGTTTCGACTAATTGTTGAGTGCGTGATTGAAATGTTGATTTTTAAAGTTTGAATGTGAACGAAAAAGTTGATTTGACCCAATTTGAATTTTTAACTTACAAAAATATAAAAAAGAGGAGTGCACAAAACAACAAAATTTGGTTAATTTAGTTAATCATTAGTTAATTCATGAACAAAATTTAGTTAATCATTAAAAATTATAGAAAGATTTGTGTTACTGAATCAAAATGAAACCTAAAATATATTAATATATTAAAATATATTAAAAAACTGTTATATCTGGAAGGATTTTCTGAAATCATGAATCCCAACCACGTTATGTTTTTTATAAAGAATAGTGAACGTATACTTTCAGAGCTAAGATATGGTAATATAAAAGATTTAAAAAATCTGATTTTTGGACTTACCTTACAGTCATCACAGTGATAGACGATCGAATAGGGTTGTCCGCAATCGTAGCGGGTGAGCACCTCAGTAAACTCACAGGTGATGCGAGCGGCCAGCGCATCGGTGTCGAGAATAGCTTGCAGTGTAAAACGACACTGTTCACCACCAGCGAGTACATCCTCTAGGAGGTGATTAGCAAGTGCTGACAACACGCTATGCTCACGGCAATGTTTAAGCCGCAATTCGACAAGCCGTTCAAAACGCCACGCACGATTTTGGCCCTCCTCACACACCATCTTTTTGTGCGATTCTTCCAAGTAATAAAGGCACTGGTTTCTAGTAGTTGATGCGTTACGGGGCGCGGAGGACGGTGAACACGGTGTTGGCGGCGATTCGTGACGATGAGTAAAACTTTCTTGATCTTGTACTTGTTTGTTCTTTTGTGGAGGTCCTGGACCTTCGCTGATCCATAGACTCGCTGGCACCGGTGTGGCGGTGCTGCAGGTGCCCTGTAGGTCGGGCGCCGTGGCTGGTTGCGCCAGATCGCACGCCGACAACCACGGATTGACGATCTCTAGCGGTGAGTTTATCGCCTCGTCGTCCGCCGCATCTGCTCCTGTAATTATAAATCCTGGGGGCGGCATGTTTGCTGTTGCTGCTGTGGAGGCGGCGGCCGCAGCGATCAGGAGCACCAGCGACACCGGCACCCGGTGCATTCTGCCAGCCGGGCGGCGTAGTGTACGCGGGCGGCTAGAGCACACACAACGACGGCGGGCATCGCTGCTGGGCAGGGGGCCGTGTCGGCCGCCGCCACACCACCACCGGATGGCCGCACAGGGCCTGCCGCCACACAGCGGCCCCGGCCTCCTTGCCTCTAGGCCTTGTTGGCGGCCCCCTTAATAAATTGTCCTTATTAATCTGTTTTAATTCCACCGACACTACACACCGTTTGATAATGTTTTGTAATTTGAACAACTTTTGCACACTTTTTTTGTTTGTTTGAACACTTTTTCGAATACACACTCCGTTGTTAATAATTTGAACAATAAGTACAACACGGTTTTTTTTACTACTTTTTTTAATTTCTTTACTGTTACTATTATTGTTACTGTTACTGTTACTGTTACTAATTGTAAATTTATTTTTTGAATTTGTGTTACTACTATTTTTATTATATAATAAGAATATAATATTAATTTGATGTGATGTTGATGAGTTGTTAATGATGATGTAATAATTGTTAATAATAAATTGATTTCTTTCTGATTCTGATTTTGTTGTTTTTGATGATGCTGTGTCGTCACTTCTAATATTAATTTCTTTATGCGTTGTTGTGTTGCTATTGCATAAAATAGATGCTGATGTTGTCTTTTTATTAAATTCAATAAAACTAATTGCTGCGTTCTTTGCTGATGAAGGATTCGATCGGTTTCGTTTTCTGGATAATAATAATAATAATAAATTTGTTTGTGCAAATAACAACAGTAACAATGACACTGAGTAGTATGGCGACTGTAATAAGTAATATTTAAATGACACTTTTGTTTGAACTGTACTCTTAGTTGATATTGTTGTTGTTCTTGATAATTGATAATTAACAAGTTCGTGAATTCGTTTATTACTAATTGTAACTGTTTTGTATTTAATTGTAGTTTTTCTAGATCTTGTAGTTTGTGACGATAATAATGTTTTTGGTGTTTTTTTACCTGTTGTAGTGGCAGCAATAACAGCTGAAGAAGGAGTAGAACATGAAGAAGAAGATGTTGATTGAAGCGGTTTTGATTGAGGGCTTGATGATGACCTGATTTTAGTTGAGATAATAATAAGAAGTAAGAATAATAAATTATGAATGTAATAATAATAATTAATGTAATTAGTAGTATAATTATAATACTTTCTTGTATTAATAATGTAATATAATAACGTGTTGTAGTAGTGATTGCCGGTGATGACGATGTATCGCCGCACATCGACTCCTGGTGGTGCACAAACATCAGTCGAGGATGACGGGCAGCAGCAAATGGGCCGCATCCCCACGACAGGTGCCCCAAACTCTGTGTACACTGCACAACATTCCACGCCGCGACAACACACAACTGGATTGACACAACAACGGGCTGTCTGTTTGTTCTACGCGACAACGAGCACATACCACCTCAGGTCCGCCATCTTGGCTTGTCGATGGTCGGACAGGCTCCGGGCGCGGGCTTGAGCAGTCGTCGTATATTTACACGCATGTGCACATTAATTCCAGCCCTGGTGTAGTGGTTGGTCGCACAGGATCGATACCGATGTGTATTATACATGTATGTATGTATGAATGTCGACATACAACGCCAGAGAGAAATGTGTGTTGTATGTATGATGTGCCTGTGCCCTCCCTAGTGTTCCCGGTGCTCTCTCTGTACAACATACAACGCCGCGCCGCGTTCACTTCTACATCCCAATCAATCGGCCAGATTTAAATCTCGTACACTAGAATACAACACATATCATATTTCTTGTCCGATGATATAATATATATATATATATAATATATATATATATATATATATATATATATATATATATATATATATATATATATATATATATATTCTTCTAAACCATGTTTATATAAATACATTCTTTAAAAAAGAACTTACAGAACTTAGAGCATGCATGCATCCATGCTGTTACAGATATTCATAAGAGTCTAGGATTACTTGAAAATGAAAATCAGTCACTTCATTAAATGGTTGGTGATGATGACTGACAATACGAATTACGCTGGCAATGCTGTCTCTGGCTACCTAGAAAGCTACAATTTGTAAGTGCATGTGTACTTTATAGGGTAAAACCATTTAATTCGTTATTTATAATTATTTTCTCTAATATCAACATGAATAATTTTTCTTTTGTTACATTCAATTTTGGATAAGTAGATAAAAATCGAAGACCATTGATTTTATTTAATATTAAAAATGTTCGGTAGCTGTCACGCCCAGTTTGACAAAACCAATTTTTTTTTTAACAATTTTATTATTTTGAAAGCTTATAATGCCATTAAAAATGTATTATAAAACCAAGCAATTAAGGTACATATTAGAAGTACTCTTATAAAACAAAAACGGATATCTGTCAATTTTAAGTGTGTTAATGCAATCAAAATTTTTTTCTAGCTTTGAGGTTCAGCATAGTTGGCTCATTTTCTTAAAGTGTTCCCGCTTTACTCGGTATAATTTTGATTGCGGATTCGATTCCCATCCGTAAAAAAATTTATTTAAATAATTAGTACCTAGAGATGGGTAAGTGTAGTATATAGTCAATGCGTAAAGGGACTGTACGCAGCCTTTCAAAAAAAAGAGCTAAAATTCTGTCAACAAAAAGTAGGTATCACAATGGAGCTAACGACCTAAATGAGGGTTACAACGAAGTTTGTAAAAGATAAAAGCTTGTTGTTTGATAGGGAAGTTCTAGTTATTGATTAATTAAGCCTTCCGATATTAATATTTAAGAGACGAAAAAAAGTTTCATGTTTTTTGGAGAAATCGAATTTCAACCCTTTCACACCTTATTATTATCAGATGAAGTTGGTGTGAAACTAGGCACTATAAGCCAACAACAACTTTTTAGCATGTAACGTACGGTGGACGCCATAAAAATTATGCGTTTTCAAAATCTGAGTACCTTATTCTAACAAACCTAAAATCTAAGAAACGCAAAATTTGAGGGGGGTTAAAATTATATTTTTCTTATTCGATTATAATAGCTTATAATTATAGATTTTTGCAAAAAGGAGTTAAAAGTTAAAATGCGCTTAAAGTATAAATTATTTTGGACATAATATTATTATTTTAAAATTACCCAACAGATTGGTCACCTATTACTATTATTCAATGTTACATATTGCCTATGTAATATTTAAATCCCATGTTAAGGATATATTTCAATTATGAAATTCATATTTTAAAACATAAATCCTAAAAATTATTTTCTATATTTTCCAAAATGGAAAAAACTTATTTACAAGCAGACATGCTTACCAGAATATAACTTACTGACCATCCGTATAAAAAAATTGAAATAAAAAATTTTTTTTAAAACACAAGCTTTTATTGTAATAAAAGTCACTTATACATGACTATTCGTAAAAGCTTGAGGCGCTCAATATAAAATGTCAATAACGATTCGGAGCACCAAATGTATGTATGTAACTATGTTTGTTCGGATGGAATCTGACAACTTAATCTTAGATTGTGCGCCTCAAGTTTTTTCGAATAGTCATGTATGTATGAGTGACTCATAGGAAAAATTATTTTCTACTTTTAAGTACAATAAAAGCTTGTGCTTTTAAAACTATTTTTTATTTAAATTTTTAATTAGCTTTCTGAATAATGTCGAAAATAAAATAATGTACAGATCAACCAAATTTTATTTCATTAATTTACCATAGGGAATACAGTTTTCTTAAATTTGATAATATTTTACCCTAGTTTAAATTAATTTAAACATAACGATACATCTTTAGTATACCTAATTTGAAAAAATATAAACAAAAACAAATTTAAAATATTTTTTACAAGCCTCGCAGATATATTTTACATTCATCTAATAAAATACTTATAGAGGAGCTAAATAGTTATAATCGTCAGGCCAGAATCTGTACAACAATCATCTGATTGTTGGTAGAAAGGTTATAATCTGACTGAAAATAAACTCTGGCTACGAAATAACTACATTTTTAGCTGCTTAATTTAGTTCTTCTGGCACCAATATTCAAAATAAATTTTCCGAGTGTCGCAAATTCTATGAGAGTTGTAAAACCTTCGTACCGACTGGATTCTATTTTTGTCTTTGATATAATCTTGAAGGTCGTGGTTAAGGTTAAATAAGTAGTATTAGTGAAAGATATGTAAGTAAAATAGTAAAGGTATTAAATATAGAAAACTGACAATATCTAAGCAAAAACTTCAATTTCTGCTAAATCTGTGGTGATCTCGAAAAAAATTTCGAAAAAAAATTGTTGCTTTTTTTAAAGATCAAGTTTATTATTTAAAATTTTTCTCTATCTCTTACCACTAAGAGCTGGAGTTCGCTTTTGAGTAACCTGTGACTTTGGCTTTTGAGTCAAGGTAACACTCTATGCTAGAACTTTTTAGTTCTAAAACTTTTGTGTGCAACTTTTTTCTTAAACCATTATTTTTCTAGTTTAGCTGCTATATCCACATCGTTTACGCATCCTATACATATACATTCACCTTCAATTTTCTAGGAATTTCTATTTCTATTATGATAGATAATAAAAGATGTGAATAATTTGTAGTAAAGAAATGTTAATAATGTTTTTACTGTTTTATTTATCCCGTCTTCAACAAGAAATAGAAACATTCGATTCGAAGTATTGACTTAATAAAATTCGAATTTGAACAATTTCCTTAAAATAATTGATGGATAAAATACAATAGGAAATTTTCTCGTTCTTATTTGTACACATTTACTAGGCGCTAAATTTTCACCGCTCATTTGCTAGGATAATGAGATGATCTAAATAGATTTCCCTAAACTGTAATTTTTATTATCTGTTGTCACTGAAGTTGATAAAAGAGGATGTTGTTTTGACCGAAATATTTGGTATATATATATTTATGTCCTATGATCCCGAGGGGGACGTAGGGCCTCAACAAATGCTCGCCAACGAACTCGATTCAGTGCCATGGATTTTACCTCTCCCCAGGATTTGCCTTCCTCAGAAATTTCTGGCTCCAGGGTTCTTCGCCAGGTATGACGAGGTCGGCCCACTCTCTTTTTCCTTGGGGGTTCTACTCAAGTGCTTCTTTGGCAATGCTGTTGTTTCGCCTGAGTGAGTATTTAGTGAGTAGTCATTATTATAAAAATATACAAGAGGTCAGATT
Organism: Chrysoperla carnea; assembly: GCF_905475395.1. Taxonomy (NCBI): domain Eukaryota; kingdom Metazoa; phylum Arthropoda; class Insecta; order Neuroptera; family Chrysopidae; genus Chrysoperla; species Chrysoperla carnea. The sequence continues at coordinate 86,478,429 of NC_058337.1, forward strand.
AAGGGAAAGAATGTCGAAATATTTTGCTTTCTGTATTTAAGTGTTGTAATATAGTAGAAATAAATGACAAAAATGGTCCTATTGCAGTTTTATACCAAAACGCTCATATAAAGTATGAATCATTCTTTTATGATGCATCGCAACGATCGAATTTTTGGTCCATTGCTTTTACGGTTCGAACAACGTTAATTTTATTATATATTATATGCAATATTGATTCTAATATACTCTTTAAGATCCAAGTATATCCTTAAAAAGTTTGTTTTCCGTCCAAATGCTTTCACGGCGTAACGCAAGAGTATATTTTTGTACAAATACATGTAGTTAGACTATGTATGCTCTTCAAGATCTCTAATTGAATACCAAAAATGACACATTTTTGTTTTTGATCCTTAAGACCCCAATTGCGGGGACATTCGAGCTGTAAAGTGGGGCTACCATCCCTGACCCCCTTGGTACGGCCAGTCGTCCCTCGAATGCAGCATATCTAATACATAAAATATAGTTGATTTTACGTGTCAAATTTTTATATAAAGTTTGCATGCACATTAAAGATTTTTGTTTTTCTTTGTCGAAATAATAATTATCAATTATGATTTTTTACAAAAAACTGTCATAGATTTTCAGTGTTGATGTTTATGCTATATCATCATTCTATATCAGACAATATTATCACTAGTAAGTAACTTATACAGGATGTCACCAGCCACCCTTTTATGCCTCTATAAACTTCGGCTATAACTAACGTCAGAAAAACTTACAAAACAGTTTTTACCTACTTCTGATTTATAGGTTTCAAAATTTGTATATTGTTAGGCCCTGGACGGCGTTATCCTTAAAAACGTGGTTTCTAACACATTTAAGTCAATCAAAAATTAGTATTATTAAGTAATTATATTTTTATAATGTTATAGCCTAATTGTAATAATGACATGGTTTGATTTATTTAGCTGGTCAGCAAAAATTAATATTTAATATTTACGTCATAATATTTTATATTTTGATCTAAATGTTTTATATGTAAAGGCAAGCTAAATATTCATAATTCATACAGTGATTATACAACTTGGACTTACATCTTTACAATACTGTGATTATTACAACCTAAGTTTAAAATCTATTAACGTAAACCATCAGTCAATAAAGTGATATTAAATAAATTAAAAAAAGTCGTTTTCATCTACAAAGAATTCATAAGGTCTCTCCTTGCTAAATACAAAGACCTTTGGTGGCAGCATCTGTCCCTGGACCAAGCCAAGGGACACAACAGATTTTCCCCTGGACCCCCTACGCAAGGCAGTCCCATAACAATATATATACAATTTCGAAGACCTAGCAATACCTAGCTGATATCACAATGGTATTTGCAAATACAATACGTAATAGAAATATGAGCGGTTTATAGATACTTTATAGCCCTTTTATTAAGGTGATGAAAATAACCAAGTACTTTTGTATGACGTTAAATGCTCGAAATCGTTAACTTGTCACCACACAAAAAACGCATGCTATCTAAAGCCCTGATCGTGAAGGTGGCTAAGTATTGTAATTGAACTCATACATTTTTGTTTTTGCGCCTCTGTTGGGTGATTGAGGGACACTCAATATAATGAGGAATGGGATTATTTCATATTTAATAATAGGTTAGGTTAGACTGACTATACCATCTTGAACATTTACAGACATGTGCCTCGGCTGTTATTTGCATTGTTCAATCACGTGCATGCACCTCGAGCCCCCTTGAGAATAGTGCTACTATCTTCACCCCCCATTTCGACCACCCCAAAGAAGACTTACTTACTGCTTATATTCTTCTACTTATTCCTATCTGACAAACTATATATGTTGTACTAGTAAGCCAAAAAAATTATTGTACTCCATATTACTAATTGGAAGTTGTTACAAAACTTGCTAAACTCTTGTTCCTTACTATTCTACATCTGAATTTTTACTCAGCTAAAGTATTATAGAGGTACCGATTTATCAGAAAATTCTTTGCAAATTGAGAAAAATTCCAGCAGGTTAATGCCAAGCTGTCGACAGAAGCGATTTAGGCCGACAACGTGCAAATTAGGCTTAGTATTCCAGTTCTTATCTAAGTCTCAATCAAAGTTTATGGGCCAAGTTTTTTTTTGCCTGTTTTTCAGAAGCTTTAGCTACGGCTAATAAATCAATATTTAGTCAGCCAACCTTTGCCTAAGCCTTAAAAAAGTTTCAATAATACCACGAAAAGCGTGAATACCGCTGAAACATTTTTAACTAAAACCCAGGCTTGGTCGAAGACCAGATACCAAAAGTTGGTCGAACACCAGGTACTAAGACTTCTGCCAAAACCTGGAACTTAAGGTTTGCACCAATATTGGCCCAATTAATAAGAGCATTCTGACGTAATATTGTTATTAACTGATTACCAAGCATTGTTTAGGAAACTCCATTAATACTTTAAATAAGAGTTCCGTACCAAGAACAACTAAAAAATAGGCAATGATCCTCAACATCGGTACAGTTTGGAGAAGGCTCTAAGGAAAAAGTAATTTAATGGAGAGTGTTCTTAGATACGCTTCAACTCCGAGAAAAATTTGTCGGAGGTTTTGTAAATTTCACTTTTTGGAAGTGTCAACTTTCCATCTTATATCCCTTATCGCCGTTTTATACAGAACATGCGATTTCTGTATAAAACGGCGATAAGGGATATAAGATGGAAAGTTGACACTTCCAAAAAGTGAAATTTACAAAACCTCCGACAAACTAAAAACTGAAACTGAAAATATATAAATCGTATTTGAATAAAGAGCATCTTTTAATAACATATATATAATGAGGGTGAAATTCAACTACTGTGATGGAGCACTGTTATTCAAGTGTCTTTTTAATCCCCGAACCAAAAAAAGGAGTGTTATAAGGTTGACCGCTATGTGTGTGTTTGTGTCTGTGTGTCTGTCTGTGACATCCTAGTGTCTAAACGGATGAACCGATTTGGATTTTTTTTTGTCTCGTTTGGAAGGTAATTCAATGTTTCAAGTGCAAGTTTAGTGTTCCGGAACAATTAAAAAATAGGCGATGATCCTCAAAATCCGTTTAATTTGGAGAAGGCTCTAAGGAGGAAGATCATTTAATAGAGAATGTTCTTAGGTATGTTTCAATAGACAAGCGAGTTTAGCATTCTGTATCCGGACGATTTGTCTCGAGTTTTTAAATTTTGTAAATTTTACTTGTTCCTGCTACGGCTGAACTTTAATTCTCATTTTCATCAAATTCCCGAATAATACAATAATATTTTTTATGCATATGTAAATTTTAACATGTTATTATTAAATGTAAGTTCTTTACTTCGGGTAAAACCACTTTCAACTTCATGATAAACTCCAATCAACTTACGCCTCCTTTTATAAACAATATATATTATTTTATTGATTGTTCTAAATTTAATTTATTTTTTTCAAATATTATCTGCTTATTACAAAAGTATATTTGTCCAAAAATTTCGGTCGTTGTTATCCAAGAAATTTTAAACAATGGAGCTGCACAAGCTTAGTACATTTTTCTCACCAAAATGTAAGCATAACAACATTAGTTTATTATTATATTATACCACTCTAAAAATTCAAATATTTGGAATTTAGAAATAGAACTCAAAAGTTGTTGAAAGCTTACTTCTCTACAATTTTGTTTATTATCTATAAATATTTCCCTTTCACTAGGAATTTAGAAAATTTTTCGTAAATATTTCTGTAAAGAGATATATAACTATACGAAATAATGGTTGCCTGATAAGTTGTATTAAAATTTACTTTCTACAACTTTGGGTGGGTCATTTCACCTGAAAAATTTTAGTTTGGGGCTATAGTGTATAAGTTGTTGTTCATTAAATCTTTAATTTATTTTTCAACTTTACGCTCAACCAATAATATTTTAAAAGCTATTGCAAATTTTTTCAGGAAAATTTTAGGGAAAATTTATAAATACACGTACGATTATCCTTGCATGGTTATTATTATTGAAGCAATTTGAACTTACTCTGTATAGGTACAATCATCAATATATTGATCAATATCAATATTGAATCAATAATATTGACTAAGTATGTATACGCGATGCATGTCTTAGGTATATTCATAATAGAGATGAAATAAAAGGATATGAATGGATTTTGACACTATAGCTATAAAAGTACCTTCTGAGTTTTTGTAAACTTTTATGTATATGAAACTGGCTGTTTTAAATAGCTATATTACTTTGGCTTTTATCAATTTTTCAAAAATATAAACAAAAATGTAGAAACATGTACAGTAAGTAACATCAATATCAGTTAAAAGTCAATGTCAGTTAAATTGGCAAACTTGATTTTTCTCAACTTTTACTAGATATATACATAAATATGAAGGATAAAATCTTATACCTAACTTTTTATAGAGACAATATACAAATCTATAATAATTTATTAAAAATATTATTATTTTCACCAAAATTGAAGTGCTAACTTCATACAACTCAGAGGATTGGGAAAAAAATTAAAAATGTGTTACAGTGTTACGAAAAAAATTAAAAACTTAAAGACAACATAATAGATTAGTTTTTATTTTTCTTCTCGCATTTATTTTCCGTTTTTCCCGTTTTTAATCAATACTAAAAAGTAAACTGAATTGCCGATATCTAAAAATTATTTCAGTCCTATGTATATACCTAAATAAACCTGGATTTTATGAATTGAAATTCTCAACAAATTATTATTTATTAAGCTTTTTATAAAATTAAAACATATTCCCCCCTAATTTAAAAATAATTTACATTTCAGTTTATCAAAAGTGAAGAAATTATACTAAATTTTTTATTTATGAGTTTATCTGTTTCAATAAGGTTAGTTTTGTTTTGAAAGTACAACCAACTACCATAGCTTTGCCCACGTGAGCTTCAAATAAACAATTAGATTAAATCTAACCCTTGGCGATTTGTCATAGACATAATTAATAATTCTCTCCAAAAAAAATTATTCTCTTTAGAAAGTAGTGCTTACTTAGTTACACAAAAAAAAATTAATAAATTTTTTCCTGATTTTGGGTTGAAATTCAATAACAAAAAAAATTTGCAATACCTACTTAGTTTGCATATAAGTATTTGTACAAAATCTTTAGGTACTGCTAGATACGAATTTGGGAAAAAATAGCTCCGAATTTTTATTCAATAAAATAGACCCGGTAAAAATAGACTGGAAAAAATAGTTATATTTATATTATTTATAATGAATATTATTTATATTTTGCTCAAATAGAGTCCCATTTTTTAACGCAAGGGCTAAAAACTTCAGTTCATAACCAACTTCTCTATAATCGACAAACTCAACCCAACCAATTCGTAATTACAAACTCCGTTTTTTGTAATAGTGACCCATTTTTGAACGCAAGGGCTAAAAACTTCAGAACCTAACCAACTCCCCTATAGTCGACAAACTCAACCCAACCAACTCGTATTTAAAACAATACAGAGTAATCAGAAAATAAAATAAGTAAAATAAATGTTCAAGGCAACAAAAATTAAATAAATAAACAAATCCTAAAATTCTGAAAAAAATAATCCGGAAAAAAACACCTGAAAAAGTGGATCTATTTTATTTTTCCGGATCTATTTTTTCTGGGTCTGTGTTTTCCGAATCTATTTTTTGGGGTTTATGTTTTCCGAATCTATTTTTTCTGAGCCTATTTTTTCTGGTTCTATTTTATTTTTCCGGATTTATTTGTTCCAGGGCAACTTTTTCCGATTACCGCTAGATACGCATTTAAATGATCGCTTTAAAATGGTAAAGCATGAATTTGAATAATTCAGGTAATGGTAACTTCTAGTGACATCTATATTTGGCTAATATAAAATATTTCTTGTTTTCACAAGTAGGAAATCTTGTTGAATATATATTTTTATAGAATTCTAACGGTCTAGAAGAGATCATCGTATACCCTACTGTAGTGCCAGCTATTTAATAACCCTAGTGGTAGCTATTTTTGAACTAGGTACTATAAAAATAAGTTTCTGCATTAACTTTTGAGTTTTAAAGCTCAATTAAAGTTCAGTTTATTATAATTTTAACAAAACTAGGCTGTGCTATCAAACAAAGAGGTGTCATTCTTACGAGGCAGCACTAATTGATTGCTATATGCTTATGAATACACCATTATTTCAGAAAGCGCATGAATCAGGATTTAAAAATTATACGTTTGGTTGAGAATATGTTTGTGAAATTAAAAAGTATAAAATTTTTTCAACATTTTTAACATTTTTCGTCATGTGAACCTACTCAAAAATATTTTGACCTTTTCAACAATTTTCTGCCCCCCAAAATTTATCGCCTTGGGCCATGGTATATGTGACCTAATATGCCAATAGACCTTTTCATCGATTTGCTTTTGTTTCGGACAGTTGTCAAAAAACTATTATCTTCTTCAAGCAACGCTTTTTGGCAAGGGTAGTTAATATAAGATATGTCGTTTCTTGATTGAAAACAGTCCGAAACAAAAAAGAATCATTTTGTAAATGAAACGCCCTATCCAGATCTGCTGATTGCCATAGCAACACTTTGAATTTTAATATCTAGGAGTAGGGCAATTTTAACCCCCGAACCAAATAAGGAGTGTTATAAGTTTGACCGCTATGTGTTTGTGTCTGTCTGTCTATCTGTGGCGTGAGCATGAGCGTATGTCCGTATACACATTTTTTTCGTCGTCCATATCGCGAACACAAAGTTGAGGTGTCTCTCGAACCCTATTAACGGCAATTTGATCCGAAAAGAATTTCATAACATTAAATCGAGTCGGTCGAATTTTTATTTTTTTGTTCAATATTTATAACGATTTATTGTGCTGGGAAGTGGACGTCAAGGGTCACACCAGACTCTACCCACGGGTTGTTACACATGTTATCATTTACCATGCTTCGTATATACTCAAGGTTTAAAAATTGATAGCATTTCATTAGTAATTTCTTGACAAAGTGTAAAAATTTTTTAATGAGGATATGATAACGAAAATATTTATATAAGCAAATGCGTTAAACCTTTATGTGACATCCGTATACACGAAGGTACACACATACAAACCAGTAATCCTAAAATAAATATTGCAATAAAATTAAAAAATGTATAAAATGGTTTATCATAGATTTATTTAGGTACTCTCAAAATTACTCCCTTATACATGTATTTTTTTTGATGAATTGGTGAAGCAGTTGACACCAAATATACTGTTACGTAAATATTTTATAACAGAAAAATAATGCATAAGAAAAAAACTGCAACCATAAAATAAATAACTTTTTGCCTTTGCCTTTCACAATTACGAAACAAGGCACAAACATAAGTTCAAGGAAATAAAAACATCAAAAACCAAAATTAAAAATGGCTCAATAAATATGGTCATAAAACTTTATAATAAAGTTCCGAATAATATTAAAAATCTAAGTGGCTTAATATTTTTAAAAGAACTAAAATCGTATTTAGTTGATAAATGTTTGTATTCTGTCGATGAATTTTTTTTAAATGTGATCCAAAATTTTGTTTTTGACTCAATTCATATAGTTTTTTTGTTGTAAACTATTTTTATGAATAAAGACTGATTATTATTTTTATTATTATTATTATAAGATTCACGATTTTCCTATTATTAAACCCATTACTAAACAAATGAGACAATTACCTATGTGACGGAAGTAAAATTGTCATTGGCTCTTAATAAACCATGTAGTATCAATTAAAAATAAGAATTTGAGTACATTACACAAAAATATCTATATATATAAGCGATTTACCACTGATTGACTCATCACGAAATCTCCGAAACTATCGGTCCGATTAACTTAAAATTTTGCATACTTACTTCTTTCGTGACATAGATGTCCACTAAGAACGGATTTTACGGAATTCCTATCCCAACGGATTTTCAAATTTGTAAATTAATTTTTATTAAATTTTTTCAGAAAAATTCATTAAAAATAAACAATGAAAAAAAAAGTCCTAATAATAGGTCAATTTTGTAAAAAAAAAGATAGATTACTCTTATAGATTAAATAATTTTTTAGGTTGGATTAAGAAATTTAAAGAGTTTTTCTGAGTACTGTTTGAGGTAGAAAGTGATGACAATTTTCGACCGAATCAAAAAGAGGCGGATTTGAAAGTGATCGATTAATACTCTTCGATATCCACTAGCTTAAGGGATAAGGTCTACTGGGGATCCCGATACAATAAATAACGGAAACGCATCCCAATACACAGGACCTCACGGGTGATGTGGAAATCTGTGTATTCACTGACTGGCACTATATTTTCATATTTAAAATTTGAAAAATTTACAATAAATATCAAATCGAAATTAAATATTTCGTTAATAAAAAAAGTATAGATTCACATCCAAATGGTTAGTGTGCCCAGCAAAGCAGGCGGGAGTCAGCTAGTTAATAATATAGGCATTCGATAACCATACTATTTATTACACAAAAATATTTATAATATATGCACTAGATAACCATACTATTTATTATGACTTTTTATATGATAAGAAGTAAAGGCATATTAATAGGAAAATAGCATTAAAAGTATCGGCACATTCATAAAATTAACTCGGACTACAAATAGTGACTTACAACCATGGACTTAATTTTAACTGTAAGTATTGAACAATGTCTCAATCATAATAATTTTAAACTAAAAAAAAAATTGGATTTTTTTTGGTTTTTTGAAATTTTTTTCATAAAATACAGGAAAAGATTGACAAAAAAAGAGCGTAAATGAATGTATACGGGTGTTATGCAAAGGCGTAAAACTTCATTTATAGGTTTAAAACAACCCAAATTTTACGAAACCAAAAGGCTTACCATGTTTTCGAATCAACAGATAACTACCAGGGGGCCAAATCATTCTCAAAATGGAATATATTTAAAATAATCAAGTAGATAACAGTTGCTAGGTGTGGTATATAAAAGTAAATAATTAGAGATATTCGATTTCAAAAAAGGGTGATATAGAAGCTATTCATAAATATATTTGAAGGCCCCATAAATATATCTAGAAACGCTACGAAGGTATATTTTTTTTGAGTTAATAATTTATCTATTGTACCTATAAGTAATTATAGAGCTGGCTCCACAAATTTCCCCTTACAATATGCATCCCGAAATCCGAATATTCTTCTAGTGTTCATAATGCTTCGGATGTGTATGTCCAAAGATCCTCCGATCTTTTTAGGTAGAAACGATGATACACAGTGAAAAAGATTTTCTTGTCTAAATCTCTTGGCTCTTGGCCATATGAATAGAATGTTCAATTGTTCCAAACTTGATTCCGCCCATTGATCTTTCGTTCGTTTTCAAATTTCGTAGAGCATCATGGATGTTTTGATTTTTCCGTGGTTTATTGTGAAACACGAAGTTCTAGTTACAAGACGCAGTGAGAGTACCTATCCACTATTTGGTATAGTTCTTAAAAAGAGGTGAGAGTGATTGATATCTTTTTTGGTAGAATATTATCAATTGTTGACCGTTGACGCATACATATCCTAAACTTATGTCTTACACGTCAAATTTAAGTAAGTCGTTGATAAATTTCCAAATGGTTGTTCATATTTTTTCCATAGGTCATTTAATTGACATGCCCGTTTTCCACATTGAAAACGCTCCAATTTCCAAAGTTTTCGTAAATGTGAACGTTGTTGGTTAAACTGAAATGAAGCCACTTACGAAGTTTCGTAAGAATGTTATTCACGAAACCATACCCCCCTCTGTACTGTAGACGATTATAATTAGGTTTAGGAGCCAGCCATTTATCAAAGGCAATGCAGGTCCAAACATATCCCAATGTCTTTCTTATGTATTTTAATACAATTTCCAAAATAATTTGATTGTAAAATTATTGAAAAGAAGATTAGTTGTTTCGTATAATTAAAAAATAATTCTATTTTTATATTCCACAGGCTTGGGAAATTGTATTTATAACAATAGCAGTCCTTATTTTGACATTCTGGATATATGTGGAACTTCCAGTACGAAAAATAAAAAAATTAACGTGTCATATCCCTGGCCCTAAGCTTATACCTGGCTCAGGATTACTTATAGCTTTATATAAAATCTTTAACGAAGGTCCAGGTAAATCCAAGCGTGTGTATAGCTATTTCATTGAACTTATCATCGTTCTGAAAATATGAATTCCAGTATTTCTTGATGAGTATGTAAAAAATCTTCACCACACAAGTTCCTAAATATCAGGTTTTTCGAATATTAAAGGTCAAAGTTATAGCAATGCCAGGAATTTACTTCTTCGGGAGCATATATCTTGCGTGAATTCGCCTAAGGATAAAATTCATTGGAAGATTTTTATTATACTTTTAAATATTTATTAACCAAAATAAAAAAATTATCTTGCACCAATTTTATGATTTTATGATGACTATTCTTTTTGTGAGAAAAACTGAGGAATGGAACACAGTGGGTTGTTATTTACTTTTGGATAACTCCAGTGGATTTTCAAGCAACATCTCTCATTCGTCAAAGAGTATTGTTACTTCCTACGCTATATTTTTTAACCTTTACCATATCTTAAAAACACGAATTTTTAATAATTTTTGCTTGTGAAGACTTTGATCCGCTCATCAAGTATTACTATAATCCTCAATTTCAGAAAGATTGATCGATTCTCTATATGGATTGTGGGCTTCCTGGTACAGGAGTCACCAATACCTATCCATGCTCATTGCTCATGTACTTTTAACATTTTTGAAACGAATATTAATATAATAAAGGAAATAATAATTTTTTAGGAATACTTAAATATTTTATGCAAATTATTGCACAGTATGGTCCAGTTATTCGATTGTCGCACGTTGGACGAGTGACCATTGTTCTCACTGACGTCGAAGATATTGAAGTATGCATTTATAACATGACATACATGTATTTATTACACTAAACCTTGATCGTCATACATTCTAAAAAGTTTTTGCGCTCTTCATTTTTATTATCTTGTACTCAACTATTACAGCTTAGAATCATGAGCTAACGAAACTTATATTTATGTAGCACTATATTAAGCACTGATGGCGATTAAGGTTTAATTTGGACATTCATAAATTAAATAAGAAAATGGTTAAAATTTTTAAGGTAGTATTAAGGGATGCTGAAATGATATACAAACCTCCTATAATGAGGAGATTGATAAAACCATGGCTTGGCAATGGATTACTATTTAGTGAAGGTAATGCAAAAAAATCAGATAGACCATCTTTACGGTATCCAATTATTTTTAATTGTTTTAAGGATCTTACTGGAAACAGCAAAGAAAATCAATAACACCCACATTCCATTTTAATATATTAGAGAAATTTTTCGAAGTTTTTAATGAGCAAGGTGACATTTTAGTTGAAATGTTGAAGGAAAAAGCAGATGGCAAAACAAATTTAGATATTTCTTCCTTCATGAAATCATATGCGTTAGATGTTATTTGTGGTAAATGTACAATTGTTTCAATAATGCGATGACGAAAATTAATAACCTCAAGTTTTTTTTCTTTTATTGCAGAAACAGCTATGGGATCTAAAATGCATTCACAAACAAAATTAGTTCAAAATGATTATGTATCAGCAGTTTATGAGTAAATATTGCTTACAAATTTTTCCATCTTCATACGGGGGTTGTTACGTTTTTTACATCTATTGACAAACCTCTTAAAACAAGAAACTACATTCTTCATTTATTCTCGCATTTTTTATTTCATAAGTTTGATGGGAAAATAGTTTTAGAAGAATTTGCTTAACTAGCTTAATTAGCCGCTCAATTACCTTTCTAGCCTGTTTTTTAAACGGCGGCGTTCAACTAGTGACCCAAACGCGATATTCAACCACGCAATCAAACAGCTAAGCAAATGACTTGGATCGATAACGTTTAACAATTTGCCTAGCTAAGTCATTTGAATTTATTTCCAGTTTCTGTCACCTGGCGCTGAAATTCACATACTGGTAATATGTCGTCGATTGGTGTTTCTCACAGTTTGATTGCGTTTACGCAAAAATAAGTACAATGGAAGAGTGTTTTTACAAAAAGTAGGAATTAGGTATGGTACTTTTAAAAACTGGTTTTCACGGCAAGAGTTGCAGAGCTCAGATACAAACTATGGCGACGGAACTGTTTAATTACTTACATGTACACTGTGTTATTTATTGAGTAATCTTATTTTATCTCATGATTTCAATATGCTATATTTTAAATTTTTTGTAAATAAAAAATTTCTTATGCCAGATATATCATCTTTTTAGTCAAATGGTCACCCATTTTAAGAATGGCTTAATCATCAGTAAGCCAGCTAATTAAACGTTGTATTAGTGGCTACGGCTGAATATTATTCAAGAAGCTAGTTGAACGACAACGTTGAGTAAAGTGGCTAGGCTATTAATTAGTTAATTAGTTAGTTTCAACACACCTATATATAGTTAACTGCGACAAACCTATATAATATTATTAAGCACCTGGATGACCGAGTATCCAGGTATATGAACCGTTTAAAATGTCTCCACACAAATATCAATTTAAATGTCCCAGTAATGTATTTGATTTCGTACCTACTACGATAAACACCAATAGATGTCAAGAAGAGTCATATTTTGCAGTTTGTTTCAGTTTGTTCTGAAGAACCGGATAAAACGACATCTAAAAATGAAACCTAGCTAGACCCCCAACCCCAAAGAAAAAACCCTGCATACTAATTTTCATAAAAATCGTTGGAGCCGTTTCCGAGATTCAATATATATACTTTCAGAACTTTCCAAACATCTAGGTGCATATAACTTTTTTTTACTGTTTCAGAATACAAAGAATATTTATAGACCGATTATGTAAGCCCCTCGAACAAATCGATTTTATATTTCCTTTTACAAGAAATGGACGTATTCAGAGAAAATGTTTAAAAGTTTTAAATGACAAATGTGACGAGGTATTTTTAATTTCCTAAATATGTTATTTCTTTTTTATTAACTAATATATTACAAGTAATTTTTCTAGATAATACGCCAAAGAAGAAAGGATTTGGTTGAAGCAACAACGAATCTCACCAAAATGAAACATGAGGATGTTGGTACTAAAAAACGTTTAGCTTTCTTAGATTTATTACTTCACGCAACGAATCTTGATGGTACGCCTTTAACGAATGAACAAATTAGGGACGAAGTAGCGAGCTTCACTTTTGCCGTATGTTTTAGACTAAGTTGAGTTTTACTGCTTCTTTTATTGAAAACGGTGTATTTTAGGGCCACGACACAACCTCTACGCAATTGTCTTTATTTTATTATATTTTGTCTAAACATCCTGATATACAGGTAAGTTGTACAAATATCATTCGTCTTTTTTAACAATTTCAAACTAAATTCGTTTGTATATCAAAGTTATTCTATTTTCTATCGCTTTCTTGAAATTTTCTCTTACTGGCGTGGCTTTTATCAGTATTCTTAATGATCACAAAAAATTTATGGAATACGTTTTCGATTTAATCGAACGCAGCTCCGATATATCGGCAGTTTATGTTGATCGATATTTTAAACTTGTTAAAAGAACCACTTTTTAATTATTTTAGAATTAAACTCTTATTAACGAAAAATAAGAGTTAGTTAGCAGACTCGACTAATTTGGTTTGAAAAATGCATTGAGAATTCATACGTTAAAATTGCTACTACATTTTCAGAAACTACAGAATATTTTTAAAACTGTGAATTTTAAGTGAGGTAAACCTCAATGAAACTCAATTGATAATAATAATAAATATAATGAGGTTTAACTACCGTTTTTCTGACAAATGCGCCTATAACAGAGACCACGCACTTTTATTTTGACCGTAGAACCTTAAAATAAAATAACATACAGAGCGTATCTATTTTTTAAAAAAACACAACTTTGATACTATTCATGTGTTAAGGACATCCTGTACATGACGAAAATAATTTTAAAATGTACTGCCAATAAGTATCCATCTACCCCAGAAACAAAATTTTCTCAAAATCAGACAGTTTATCCTTAATATTTCGTGTCGAATAACGTGAATAACCTTGTATAATTAAGAGAAGCCATGAAATTGTTACCAAAGTTAAAATTTCAGGAAGAAATCTACAAAGAACAATGTGCAATTTTTATGGGTGAAAACCATGAGCCCACATTTAAGGATGTTCAAGAAATGCAATATTTAGAACGAACAATTAAAGAATCTCAACGATTATGTACTGTTGTACCATTTTTAAGTCGTCAAACGCATAAAGATATTACACTAAAAACAAGTATAGTAGAAACTTAAAAAAGTGGATTAATAACATTCGATTAAATAAATAAATATTTTCATTTTCAGATGGCTATGTTGTGCCAAAAGGTACTATGGTTGTTCTATTTCTTACATCCTTACATCGAAATCCAAATATCTTTCCAAATCCAGAAAAATTTGATCCAGATCGTTTTTTACCAGAAAATATACGGAAAAGAAATCCATTCGCATTTATACCATTTGGTGCAGGTCCTAGAAATTGTATAGGTATGGATTATTTATATTTTATTTTGAAGTACACAATTGCACAAATAAGTTTTTTTTTTTCGAAATTTTAGGTCAAAAATATGCAATGCTTCAGATGAAAACAACTACCAGTAAAATAATAAGAAATTTCAAAATATTACCAGGATATGAAGAAAATGGTACGCTATATGAACCAGATTTTAAAGCATACATTGTATTAGTTGCTATAAATGGTATTAAAATACGACTTGTTCCTAGAAAATAAAATAATATTGTAATAAATAATTAATAAATAATTTAGATAATTTTACAACTATACATTTATTTAGTGGAGCTCCTAGAGTATTAAAAATATAAAAACCTCGGATTGCCGTGTCAGTGAAAGAAAAAAAAAATCTAATGTTTAACTAATAATAGATATGAAAAAGTTGACCTATTAAAAAATTATGATCTCGATTTTTAACCCCTGTGGCATCGTAGCTCCTAAACGGATAAACCGATTTTGTTTTTTTTTTTTGTTTGTTTGAAAGTTAATTTAACGGAGAACGTTTTTAGTATTATTTCAAGTGCGAATTTAGGGCTCCTTAACCGAAACAACTAAAACTAAAAAAGAGGGGATAATCTTCAAAATCGATTCAGTTTGGAGAGAACTAAAAGGAAGAAGATAATTTAATGGAGAGTGTACTTAGCTATGTTTAAAGTGCAAGATAAGGGTTTCGTATTCGAAACATTTGTCGGGGTTTTTTTAATTTTGTAAATTTCACTTGTGAAAAAAGAAATTAATAGGAAATAATAATCGGATTAATAGGAAATAAAATTATTTATCAAATATTTGTTTAATTGATAACCCTATCAACCTAATTGATTTTTACATTAAATAATAAGTTTTGTCCCAAATATGGGATATTCGATTTTCATTTTCGATGACGAAAAATCACAACATATGATATTTTATGTCTCATATATAAAAAATTTTGAAAAGCTATTAAGATTACTTTTTTTAACTTTCAAATTATCGAGTAGTTATAATATTCAACTCAAAATTCAAGACAAAGAAGATTTTTTCAATCTATTAATTGCGCTCAACGGTTGTAAAATATTTTGTCTCATATATGGGAAACTACTGCTGGAAAAGAGATTTCTTAATACGTCTATTGAAAAAACAAAAATTAACAAAATGATTATATTATTCATCTTATAGATAATACTGGTGATTTTATTAAATACCATGGCTAGATTTTCGAAAACTAAAACCCTTCGATTGACTTCAAATTTTTACCAGATACTTTATTATACACTAGATGAAGGTATTTTGGAGCATTTAAAACAACTCAAAATGGAAAGGTGTGAAATTCATTTATACTTAAATTGATATTTGTAAAAATATTTACATGGACATTATATAAATGTTTACATTAAGATAAAGGAGTTATCTTGAAATTGAATAACATATATTCGGCCATGTCTCTAAATGAGTGATGAGTTTGCACTCTGCGGGTTTTTGCATTATTCCTGTTATTAGAATAATCAGGTGTTCTTCAGATTGGGGTACAGTAAATTATGTAATTGAAATTGCAGGGTTAACACAAGTTTCACGTTTTATGTAGGGTTTACTATTGGGTATTTTCATGGTGGTCAAATGTGATATAAAAATCACGTGAATCAAAACGGAATGTGCTTGGTCAGTCGTCATTGTGCATATTATTTTTACTTATATTTATTATATATAACCCATGGTTATTATTAATAATAATTTTGAATGGAATACGCAAAATAGAGATACCTAGTCGTTTCAATTTTAGCAATTTTTTTTTCAAAAATTATTAAAAGTTTTAAAAGATAATAAAATATAGTAATATATAATTCGATGTATTGGAAAATCATGCAAATGAAAAAAAAAAAAAAACAACAATTTCATGTGTTCCTTTATTAGAAAACTTATTTTTATACTTCATGTGTAATTAACATAAAAAAAAATATATAAAAAATATAAAATATTATATGTGAAAAAAAAATTCCATATGAAAACGGTCTGCTTCGGAACAACAACCGTCATAAATTTCACGCATCATTTCGGTTTTGAGCTGAATTTGTTCGGTTTTCGTACAAAGAGTTCGAATAAAATTTTTTAAGGAACTTGACGAATTTGGCACAAATCCGAAAAGGTGTGATAAATTTGTGTCGGCTGTATCCGTTAATTTTTATATTATAAAAAAAATTAAAATGCACAGAATGACGCCAGGTACAACTTTGTCTGAAGATGTTTTTATTTTATGCTTGTTTTTCATTTAAAGCACAATCTTATAATTTCCACAAACAACACATTCCATCATCATTTAAGCCCTGGCGTATAATAAAGAATGTTAAAATTTAGACTCAAATGATCAATGACCCACTTGATCGATTTTGTTCGATCATGGACATATTAATTTTTAGTTCTAGAACAAGCTATAAAAAATTCAGGCCACTATTTCGTTTTGCAATTATTGTCAAACTTTTACAAGCTACAGACTAAACACTCCAAATCTCCATACTCGTGATATATTCCAGTATGCAGAGTATGAAAGTATCAGTATATTATATAATAATCACTCTGTATTCTGTATACAAACCGTGAATTAAATAATAGTAATCATAAATTTTTTTTTTGACAATCCCCAAAATTAGACCTTTGTAACAATGACTCATTTCTTGTACCTACTCATCTGATTTTTGTCGTGTAAAAGAGAACTTTGTACCGATATGATGTAACAAATACAGTTCTGATGGCATTTTTTCGTGTAAAAGAGAACTTTGTACTGGCATGACTTAGCAAATACAGTTCATGATTTAGCAGATACAGTGGTCCAAATCCAACAGCAATTGGACCATGATCGCTTGAATCTAATATAAAGAGTAAGATGAAATCTGTGCGTATCAGTATGATTATAATCTCCCATAAAAGTAGGTAATGTATAATTATTATTTAATAGAGTGGATTATAATGTGCAACGGAGATTTAATAGTTTTGTGTTGTTAACCTTGGGATATTCAATTAATTGTTGTGTAGAGTAAAAAAGAGTTGGTGTTTGTTTTACATTATTTTATTTTATTAAAACACGAGAGTATTAGTTATTTCAATATTAAAATATTTTGTGATGGTTTGTTAAAGATA
Organism: Chrysoperla carnea; assembly: GCF_905475395.1. NCBI lineage: Eukaryota > Metazoa > Arthropoda > Insecta > Neuroptera > Chrysopidae > Chrysoperla > Chrysoperla carnea. Next base: position 86,496,095 of record NC_058337.1, read on the forward strand.
TTATTTACATAAATAATATTTAAAAGTTTGTACATAAATTAAAAGTAAGTGTTTTTATTAAAATTGATATTAACTATGAAAATATTAACAATAAAATATTAATTTCACTTATTTCAACAGTTATTTTAAGGGCCACTTTTGGCTTCATTTTATTTTCTACTAAAATGTAATCTTAACATTCTAAACAATAATAAAATACACGAATAGACCTTTTTCATGAATTATTAAAATGCCTTTTTGTTAATTTTTTATGAAAGTATAGGTCGAGTAGATCCTGTAACTCGAAAATTACGCATTTTTAACAATAAAAACACTATGAAAAAAATTGTTAAAAAATCCCGATATTTGAAATAATTTTTCATTGGTTACTGATCTGTGATGTCAATTAGTAAATAATACATATTTTCAAACAAAGTTATTTGCAATTAAATTTCCTACACTTGTGGTTCTTATCAATTTTTTCCTAGAATCGATTATTCTATTATATTCTTTTTTCGTATAAACGATGATAAACTAATCTTTTGAAAATTGAGATTGAGAAAACTGAGAAGAAATTTAATTTCAAATATCTTTGCTAATTACCATATTTTTCGTGTAAAATTAAAAATAAAGGAGTCCTTTAATAAAGAAAAACTCATCCCACCTCCTTTCGGGTCTAAATCGAAAAATATCGATCCTAAAAAAATTGATGAGTATCAAAATTGTAGGAAATTTAATTCCTAACAACTTTGATGATATATGCAAAATTAAAATCTGTCATATTTCGCCGAAATTTAACTAAACTAGAAAATAATACATATACACAATAACAAAATATGCTACAATGAGCTACGACAGCTACAACTTCTGTTTGAAACTATTGAATCCGATGAATTTTTTTCAAGTAATTTGACTTTTTTATGTTTTAACCCCCGAAAACGAGTGTTTTAGGCTTGCTTAGGCAGTGTTATTTCTTTTGCAAAATCATCATATTCAAATAAACAACTGAACCCAGTTTCAACTGGGCCTATATATATAGATAATAATTAAATTTAATTAATTTCCTGACCCGATTATAACACTATATTTATATACTTTTTGTGCAAAAAATAGTAATAGTTCCCAACTGCGTAAATTTCCTTATCGGCTTGCAACTTTAAACTGTGTACTTACCGATTACCGACTTATAGTAAACACTGTTTAATTTATAAGCTACTATCTTTACTATATATTTATAATAACAGCTTTGGAAATTATTTCCTTAATTTTCCTAAGCACATGAACTGAGATCGCAAGTGCTATAAAAAATTTATGGCATTGTTCCTAAAATCATTTTTAAAATGGTAGATAGTATTTATAATTTTAATTTTATATGTAACCACATTAAATTCAATAGACAGAATATAAGTCGAAATGGAAAGATCTATTATCATATAATGAGATAGTTACTACACTTAGAATAAATAGTGTAGATATACAACATTTTTCAAAAATAGCATAACTAATTAATTAATACTTGTGATTCTGCTGTGTAATACTATTATAATAGTAGTATTGCATGGTACACGAATGAAGGAGGTAGTGTACTCAGTTAATTTTCAAAATAATTGAGGAGCGGAATTTATCAGCGGAAAAGTGGTATAATATGGATCCTATGGCCATGAGTGTATTTTTTGTGGATACCTTATATAAACTAAACCTAGATTAGTTATGTCTTTTGATTTTGGATAGGATGTAAAACAGATAGAATAAAAATAAAATTTCGTTACAAGAATTACTCCATAATTATTATTGACTATTCAAATAAATAAATCAGAAGTTGCATGTATGAATCCAGTAATGAATACACAAGGTTAACCTTAGTACCTAAAATAATTTTTTTTAAACTAATGAAAAAATTGCTTATGGGATATTTTTTACATGACAAAATTTTATTTATAACTACTTTTTAAATACCTAATAAAAAAACATACAAACTAATAATAATTGAAATTATAATAAGCAAGGTCAATTCAATTTTTTGTTTTTTCCTCATTTTTTTCTTATTCTAAGTATTAATCTTAGGTATAACAAGGTCTATTTAGTGTTATTATATTTTTTACAAAAATATAGACTTATAAATTTTATAAATTTTTTAAAGCATTTAGAACACTATTTATGCAACGTTCCGCCTTGTAAAATACAACTCTACATACCGAAGAAAGTAAGAAGTCTGCTAATGCAACATGAAACATACCTTCTTCAAAATTAAAAATCTTAAAAAAATTGAAATAAAACAAAAAAAAAAGATATCATAGTGCGAATTAAGCAAAACAGGTCCATTTATTAGGATTGTAAAATCTCCTTTTTTTTTTGTAATTTGTAGTTTTAAGTAGGGTGCGTGCCATGTTTTGTTGGCAGATTTCTAACTTTCTTCGATTTATATTTTCAGAAGGCATTTAATGATCATATACTAAAACTATAATATATTCGTAGCTTTGTATTTCGTAGCTTGAAAACTACTCGTTAAAAATTTTTGTGGTCGTCGGAGCTTTTGATTAGAATGATCTTAAGAACATTTTAGGGTGGGTTAAAAAAAGGTTCACAGAAAGCCATTTTTCTATCTAATATTGCGGGGTCCATTTCTATTTGAATTAAATCAATTTCAAGAAAGTGTCTTTTGGTAGGATCAATTTCTCTGTCCAGCTTCCCGCACTTTTATTTATGTTTCAAAAACAAGAACATAAAATCACTTTTCTTTAAAAGTATCTTACAAAAAGATTGTATATGGAAGGGAAAATATGATCTTAGCGATGGAGTTATACTTCTCACTAATTTTTTGTCTTATGTTAAAATTATCAATAAGCAAATACCATTATGATTGTTTTAACTTATAAGCCGTTAGCTAAAAGTCCAAGTCTATGATTTACTTTTATTATTTAGTTTGAAAATTTTTAATTTTATTACAAAGATTGTGTTATCTTAGGTTATATTGCAAAGCAACCTGCGCTTTTATTTTAAACAGATTCTTTCAAAGCCTCAAAAATCAATTAAGGAAGCAAAGAAGATTTTTTGCTTCCTTATTTTAACCAGTACAAGATTTGAAATGAAAAGAAAATGGTTTTACCAGTAGGGAAGATTGGACATTTGAATAAGAAAATATCGAAACACATGTTGCAGAGTTATATCACTTAACGTATAGAGACTTACTGTAATTAGTCTAGACTTCAGATTCAATTGTCTGAAGCTTAACGAATTTCCGTTTTTTTTTTTTAAATCCACAGTTTTCCCGGTTCATCAAATGCTATCAAAGTTGAAGAAATTCTAGTAAATGTTTAGAAAAAGCTTCAAAATCCCGGTTTACTGCAATAATAAAAATATAAAATGTAGGAAACGATTATAGCCTTAGATTAATAGTTAAAGGGATATTTTAAACAAGAAATAACTATTTTAATAACAACCGTTACAGGAGAGTTTCGCAATGAATTTTGGTAGCCCCAGGTAGAGGGCCAGTGAATTTCGTTACATCCAGAGGGCTAATCGAAGGTCGGAGTCTCTAAACTCTCAGGTTACGACAAATTTACTCTTTATGTGCATACTCCTTTGCCGCTAACGGGACCTAGTTTTCTGAGAACATGCGTTTTTGTACTCTACTATTCTCTCTAGAATCTCAAGAGAAATTGCGTAGAACAACTTAAACCTACCATCATTAGCACCTGCGCTAATAGCTTTAAAACCGTTCCGCATACTAAATAGCATGTTTTCTTGTTCTCTTTTACTCGAAGCAGTTTTTTATATTCTCATTCTCAACAAAACTAATATTGTTCAATAAATTGAAAACGAGAGTGGCCAATAAAATTATATTATTTTTAGATTTCTTTAACAGGAATGATTTTTCTATAATAAAAACAAACTTTTATTATTTCTAGGTTTTCATAAAAATGATTGAAATAATAATTGGTGCTATAGTTGCCATAGTTGTGGCACTATATGTATATTTTGAACTTCCTTTAAAAAGGATCAAGAGGCTAACCAGTGCGATACCCGGCCCAAAAGGCCTTCCAATTGTTGGAATATTATTTGATGTTAGAAAAGAAAAAGCAGGTACACATTAATTTTCTAAATAAAATTTTGATATTCTTCTAAATATTCTGTGTTTTTTTTAGGTACATTTGGATTCTTGTGGAATAACACACAAAAATATGGTCCTATTTTCAAAATTCCATCAGTAGGACGTTTGGCAATTAATATGACTAATCCAGAAGATATAGAGGTAATAAATATGTTTTGTGATATTTGCAGCCCCGTCACAATAATGCCAATAATATTTGTCCCCTTTTTAAAAGCTTACAATAATTTACAAAATATTTAAATAGTACAAGATTTGAAATGAAAAGAAAATGGCTTTAGCAGTAGGGGAGATAACAGGGATCAAAAACCTTTAAAAAAATGCTACTTTAGAAAATTTATTGAAAACAAATGAACAAAGATACTAGTTTTTCAATTGCTTGCCTTCTAGTAAATAAACTCTTCTTTACATATATAAGGTTTTTTAACTTGACATTTGCAAAAAAATAAAAAGTCAGGTACAGAAATTGTTTCAAACAAAAGTTTGAACATTTCAAAGCCTCGATCAATTTTAAACGCATTTTAAGTAGACACTTTGAGTAATAAAGATAAAGTAGACTAATTTTTGGGTCGTTAAAATGTGATAGCGGAATCAGTCAATATTTTGCATGCTCCCTCTTGAACCTGGTCTACGATATATTTCCCTCACTTCACGATGAAATTACTCTGTATAAGTAATTCAAAACGAAATGGGACCGAATCAGAGAGTATACATATATGCACCTAAATCTAAACTCTCTTTGAACAGTTTCGTTGCCTATTTTGAAAGGCCTATATTCTTTTTCATACATTATTTATGAAAAATTTTTTAGGTTCTTTTGAAAAATAATGAAATTTTGGACAAGCCGTACTCAACGACCAAATTTTTTAAACCATGGCTAGGAAATGGCTTGGTCTTTAGTGCAGGTAATAACAGTTAGAAAACATCATTCAATATTACTATTACAAAATATTTTGCTTATTTTAGGACCTTATTGGAAACAGCAAAGAAAATTAATTACACCCACATTTCATTTTAATATATTAGAAAAGTTTTTCGAAGTTTTTAACGAACAAGGTGACATCCTAATTAAATTATTAAAAGAAAAAGCAGATGGGAAAACAAATATAGATATTTTCCCATACATGCAATCATTTGCGTTGGATGTTATTTGTGGTAAATATTTACATTAACTAAATTCTAAATAAAAGGAACTTTCTATGCATCCTTTTGCCAATAATAGAATGAAAAATTGAAGCATAGGCAATCACTTAATTTTTTCTCAAATATTCGAAAAATAATTTTTTTTTTCTTTTATAGAAACAGCTATGGGCACAAAAATTCATGCACAAACAAGTGCCAGGAGTGCATATGTTTTAGCTGTACAAGAGTAAATGAAATATTCCACCCATGAAATTTAAACAAATATGATAATAATATATAAATTATGTTTCAGTATGGAAAGAATTATTGTCGAAAGATTTATTAGTGTCATTCAACAAATAGATTTCTTATTTCCTTTTACTGAAAATGGGCAGACTCAAAGAAAAGCATTACAAATTTTAAAAGAATCAACTGATAAAGTAAGTCTATATTGACATTAATGTATATCCGAAATTGGAACATTTGAAAATTGTTTTAGTTAATTCGAAAACGTCGAGACGACTTAATCAAAGAGTCTGAAAACAAGTCAGATGAAAATCAAGACGATTCTTTTGGTACCAAAAAGCGTTTAGCATTTTTGGATTTGATGCTTCAAGCACGAAATATGGATGGTACACCATTAACTAATGAACAAATTAGCGATGAAGTATCAACTTTCACTTTTGCTGTATGGTTCAAATAATTTTGTTTATACTAATTTTATATTCCTTAGCTACAGTATTAATTTTTTTAATATTTAACAGAAAGAAAGCTATATACGTTTGAGAATTTTACTCTTAGGAACTACCAAAAGGTAGTTCAAGTATGCATACGTCTGAAATTAACTGTTAAGTAAATACGTAACTTTCAGCCGGAAAATACTCTGCAAGAATGGGTATTTCTCTCGATTGGACACGTAGAAAATTTAGACACTTGCAAATTTTACAGGGTAGACACAGGACATTTTTAAGTGCATTCTTAACACACTTTTTAATGAAGTATCGTCTAAAGCACAAATCAAAGCATCTAGAAAGTGTTGCCAGACTGCTTTTGATATTTCCCCCTACCTCTGCAATAATTATCCCTAGATATAAAGAAACAGTAATCGGTATAAGTAATAAATCCCTAATAGAAGATTTCAATCAAATGCTCATCCGAAGGATTTGAGAATTTTGGTAAAGAAATTCAAGAACAATGATATATTGCAAGTAATAACAATCGGTTCTGTAAATCTTACTTAACTTTACATAAAACAGCAACTTAACTTTGGGGTGGCTTAAATATGTGGGTAGTTTTAATTAATTTTGGAATTCAAAAAAATATTAAACAATATTTCATGATTTATAGGGCCATGATACGACGTCAACTCAATTAGCTTTCCTGTTTTACTTACTATCTAAGAATCCACACATTCAGGTAAAATCGTAACGAAATGTTTCTAAATATGTTTCTAAAGAATAAAAAATGAAAATTTTAGGAAGAAATTTATAAAGAACAATGTGATATTTTAATGGGTGAAAAACGTGATCCTACATTCCAAGAGGTTCAAGAAATGCATTATTTAGAAAGAACAATTAAAGAAGCTCAACGATTATTACCCAGTGTACCACTTTTCAGTCGTCAAGTCACTAAAGATTTACAATTGAAAACAAGTAATTATCAGATTGATATTACAATTTAGGCGATAAATTTTAATAACAATAACTTTTTCAGATAATTATCTTGCCCCCGAAGGATCTATATTAACCGTATTTACATTTGGTTTACATAGAAATCCAAATATCTATCCAGATCCAGAAAAGTTTGATCCTGATCGTTTTCTACCAGAAAATTTGCGAGAACGAAATCCATATTCATTTGTTCCATTTAGTGCTGGTCCCAGAAATTGTATTGGTAATATTATACTAATAACTTTATTTTTTGATACTTCATAAGAATACAATAAATTATAAGTTTGAAATTTATAATTATAGGTCAAAAGTTTGCTATGCTTGAAATGAAAACAAGTAGCAGTAAAATCTTAAGGAATTTCAAAATATTACCAGCTTTTGAAGCAGATGGTACACCCTACGAACCAGATCTCAGAGCGTACATTGTATTGACAGCTGTAAACGGTGTACAAGTACGTCTCGTCTCTCGAACTTAAAATTTGTACAAAAACTGTATATTTAATTCGTACAAATATGTTAGCTGATTTCATACGTAATTTTTATTTTGTAAAAAAATTTGATGCAATAAATGTATTTTAAGTTAAATATTTGTTTACTTTAATCGTATTCAGTTTTGGTCAATTATTGCATATACTATTGAAATTAAGAACTGTAATCTACCATAGTGGTATCCAATGATTTGGGTAAAAACTATATCTACGCAACACTTATGGTAAAAGCCTACAAGTAAATAGCCCCTGAGTATCGGTAGGGTTTAATTTCTGTATTCTAAGCATCAATATCTTTAAGCGAAACAAAAAAAAAAAAACTGGGGCTAAAGTTAATATGTTTTGGTATATTTTATACATACAATGTTTAAAAATTTGAAGTTCTCTCGTTTAATTTAAGTTTAAAGTTCAGACGCTCTTACCAGAAAATCCTTTATAAAGCTAAAGTTACAGTTTATTAAAATCAAATCAGTTACATTTAATAATATAGATTCAAAAATTTATAATAAGACGTTAGCTTACAATAAAAATATTTTTTTTAAATTATCTTTTTCTTGGTTTAGCTAATTCCTTGGTACGCTGTGAACAAAAAACATTTGTATATGCTCTAGGATTAACAGAAAATGGATCTTCTTTTTCATCATTATTGCCTGCACTTCTTTGTCGAGGCTTTGCTAATCGCTCATCAACCGGTCTAAAATGAAAATCGTCCCATTTTTCCGGTCTTTCGATAGCTGCAGGATTAGGTGGTGTAGGCCCACTTGGCGGATCTTGTCGTTCACTAGGTTTTGCCATCCTTATCCAAAACGCAGATTTTACAGGATCCTTGTGATCGTACGATTTAGCGCTTTGAGAAACCTTTAATTTTAAATGGTAACAAATTTTTAATGATGATGAATAACTTTTAAGGTTTCTCGAGACCCAATTTACGTTAAAAATAGTAAAAAATTCAAAAGTTTCAATTTTATTATTAATCACCTGTTTATACATCTTTAGTAAAATGATTCTTTAATTCATGTACGGTTTATGAGAAATTAACTATCAAAATCAGCGTGTTTTTTAAAAAGGTTCTTTTTTGTAAAAACCTTTAGTTTCCTGGATAAAATTTGCAAAGATTACCTAAGTTAAAAAAATTGAAAAATTTGAATTTTAGAAAAGTTTTACAAGAGACTATTTTTGTTTTAAATCGAATTATCTACGTTTCTCGAAAATTTTTCAATGACTTTTTATGAGGAATTTTTCGAGTTTCCACTCTTCAAATTCTAATTCAAGAGGAAAAATATATTGAAAAATCTGAATGAATCCAACGCCCTCATTCGGCCACGAGAACTCCTTGAACGTTCCTAATAGTTGCCGATAATGCGTTTCATTCTTAGTTATATTAATTCATTCCTTTAATATTCATTTCATTGATTTTAATATTATTTTCAGTTACAATACCCTTTCCAACTTTAAAGAAATGAAAGAATATAAATATTTACCCCTGTTGAATATCGATCAGCTTCAGTTGGATCATATTTTTTTGATACATATCGAGGAGTAGCTAAGATGTGAATATTTTTTGTTAATTCTGCTAAAGGTTTTTTTTTCGTATGCTGAAACAGAAAATTGAAATAAAACTAACATTAAAAGTTAATAGTATATCTCTAGATTAGGTATATCTCTCAATAAACATTTTTTTTAAATTATTAGAATAATATCTGGCGCAGTGTTAGCAACGGCAAAACTGTTTTGCTAATTATAATTTATATTGCTGAAAGAAAATGAAGAGCAATTGTCAGCTCTTATTTTAGTACATTGTAGGTATGTTTTCGTTGTACATTTAGTATTTGTTTTTTTCGAAAAGGTTTAACCACCGGTGTCTAAAAATAAATTGAACTTACCACTAAGGTAGGTTCTGATTTGTATTCACGCCTAGGACGCGAATTTTCATCACACCATTTTTCTAACTCGGCATACGTTGCTGATCGTGATCGTGGCGGTGGACATGTTGAAGTATATTGACATGATTTTAATTTAGGAATTGATTCACTAAATTATAAACAAAAAATTATAAGTGATGTACAGAATTGAGAATAAATAATTTTAATTAATTCATAATTTTTGTATATTCATGTTTGGGAAATCTCACTGAATAAGGATCAAGAATTTGATGTTCTGGGGCCAATTTTACCAAAAATTGATTTTCTATTGATTCTTTTCAGAATAATCGCACCAATAAACAGTGCCGCTTTTCGATAAAAACATTCCAAATGTATACATATTTCTATTGTCCTAAAACGACCTGATGGTTATAAATTGTAAACAATACTTACGATTTTGGTATTGACTTGGGCCAATAAAATTCACGATACATGCTGGTTCTGGCTAAATTAATGTTTTTTCTCATAGCCATTCTAAAATGATCTCCAACATGTTTATATGTTTCCAATGTAGTTTCTAGTTTTCTAAGGAAAATATAGATATCAATATTAATAGTTCAATAAATCTAAATTTTAAATTGTATTCATTTAGAACGACCATTCGGATGGCTAGAAGGGTCAAAGGTAAGTTTAAATCTGAAAATTCGGTTAAAATCCGAAAAGTTGAAAGGAGTAGGTTTTAAAAATAGCTCGTTTATTTAGGGCTACATACTTTTATTTAAAATTTAAATATGCAGCCAAAAAAATATCTTCAAAAGCGAAAGTTCTTATGAAGAATTTATTTAACTGTGTTAACGGTTGTTGCCAGCTTGTACGAATTTGGTGTATGGGTAGAATGTTGTATTCATAAGAAATTTTATCGTATTTCGATGGACTCTGTAATAAGCAAATGCGCTACTCCTCTTCATTAGATCATACCCGATTTCAAACTTAAGGCAACTACCAGCGCGCCTTCGCGTATCGATAAAATAATAGGAAATTTTATTTGTCTACAATAAAGGTGACCATTTTTTGTCTAAAATGCATGATTACGTAAGTATAGGCCGAAACGGTTTTTTTCAAAATGAAGGCTTCTCCCGCTTTTCATGTAAAGATTTTGTGCATTTACATTCAGTACGTGATACTGAACCAATTTCAATAAAAAATTAACTTCTGTCATTTAATTGAGAAAAAATTCTCTGTTGCTTGTATTATTCAAGCTACTATTTAATGAAAATAAAATAAAATAATTACACTAGTGGACTCCTTGAAAGCATATCAAGCCTCGCCGAATATGTTGCCTTTAAAGCACTTCTTTTGACAAACACTTCTGGTGTCTGTGATGTTACTCGTTCATGTTTTTTCCGCGCATTATTCTTATTGTAATCAGCTAATGCATTGAGTCGTGGTGTTGATTTTGCTTTAAGTGCTGCACGGCTTACTGTATATTCATTCGGAATGTTTGCTTTGCAAAATCGAGGAGTTATTTTATTTTTATTGGGCAGTGCTAAAGCTAACGTTCTTATACTTAGTTTCCAATACTTCTTTGTGGGATCATCAAAATTCTTCCGATCTGTTGCAGTTACCATATTTATGCGTTTTTTTTATAAACTTTTAGACATGTTAATTTTTTCTTATTTGTTGAAGAAAGTTTGATTATACCACACCCTGAAAGAAATATTTTTAGATCGCTAGAATTTTTTCGTTATTTCTCAGAAATATAACCTGATAATATTAGAAATACAAAAAAGGTGTTGGCTCTCAGAATGGAGTTGGAAAGTCGAAGAGGTCGAGGTCGAAGGAAAAAGCTCCTTTGTATTCCGGAATAATGTTTCAAATTTGAAAAAATATATCATTGGCTAATTATGTCAAGAAATTTTCCCATTCTATTTTAAACTTTTATAATTATTCACCTGATTATACATGTAGACAATTTGGGTAAAAAAACAAAAAATTCGTATCGCAGGAGCTACGTTAGTTAAGCGAATTTTCTCAGAGATTGAAAAAAAAAAAAAAGAAAAAAAAGACATTTAAAAAAATCGAATATTGCATTTTTATTAACACACTTATATAAGCTTCACCTGTATGTATGTATGTTTGTATGTAACTTTGTATCATTAGTTATATACATTTATTATAATAGCGAAAAATTTTTATATATCGAAAATGGTGAGGTAAGGTAAAAAATGTAAAGAGTCAAAAAGTTTTTATAATTGTCAAAAATATACTCATATAGTTTTAAAATGAAATTTTTGACTAGTATCACAAAAGAATATTTATTTTACGCCAATACCAAATTTTCGGTAAAAAAACGTTTGTTTTTTTCAAACGCTTATATATCGAAAAAAGTGAGATAAAGTAAAAAATATCATTGTTCAAAAAGAACTCTTCAAAATAAAAATTCATATAGTTTTCACATCATATTTTTGACCAGAACCACAAAATAATTTGTATTTTCGAAATATCGAATAACGAAATTAGAGTAAGTGAGGTTTGGTGAAAATTGTCCCGAGTCAAAAAATATTCCACAAAATATAATATCTAATGACGTTCAAATTAAATTTTTGACTTGAACCACAAAATAATCTTTATGTTTCCCAATAACGAGTTTTCGGCGAAAATTCGCATTTTTTTTCCAGATGCTTATATCTCGAAAACGATGAGGCTAGGTAAAAAATATCGGGAATCAAAAAATGTTGGAAGTTGTCCATAATATAAAATACAATAGTTTTTTTAAATTGTAAAATAAAGTGATAAAATTAATACGGTGTCTGGAAATAAGATACTTCTGCCCCATCCTATGAGTATAAATCGGAAAAGCTCGTATGAAAGTGACTTTGTTAAGTACACTCATACAAACATTTTAGAATAGCTCCCATAAAAATCTACTGACGAGAAGTCGATTCTTCGGTCAAATACCTACTTCATTATCCATAGTAACTGTATTCAACCAAAATGACTCCAAATTAACTAACATAATAACACCAAAAGAAAATTTTCTTAGATTACCTTTTTTGAAGATTATTTATTTTTATTTATTTCTTGTATTATAGGTATATTCCGCTTTCTTAGATAATTTTTTTTAAATCTTTTTTTCTTTAAATGTTAGGTATTTATAATAATGATTGATTCATACTTGAAAATTTTGTCCCCAAAAATTAATGTAATTTTTAAAACATGATTCCCATTAATATGATCTCATATGTGACATATCTGATTTACGGTTTTGAAAATGATAGGTTTTTTAAAATTTTTTGTTGTATGAAATATTTTGACAATGTTATTTGAAAACAAGTGAATATTCATGAGCGTAGGTAAAAACTTTGTTTTGGTCAAATTTTGTAAATTCAATTTACATACTCTATAATATTCATATACTGAGAAAGCTATACGTGCCAAGTCTGTAATGAAGACGAAAGGGTGATTTAAAAACTGTCTAAAAGAAGAGCGACTCTCCAAATTAGATTTTAATGAAAGGGATCTCATGAAAAGGCACGGCCCGGCCGATTCCATTACAGACAAACATACACGCGTTTTTTTTGTAGACGCGTGTATGTAGACTGCCTTCATCTGAAGTCTTGACTTTTTATAAACAGGGCTGCGTCTAATAACCTTTGTTCAACTATTAACCATTGGCTAGTAAACCAAGCCTAGGTTTGCTAACCTTAGACAAGACTTGTGTAAACACTTGATTTATTATATTTAGCCAAGGGTCGAACAAGGACTGGCATACCAAGGCTGGATTTATTAGCCTTCGTAGAGGTAAGTTACAACTTTTTTCTGTTAATAGGTAAACGTTTTTCTGATTATATTTGAAAACGTTTTTCTAGTTATTTCTGTACTTATTTCTATTAGTAGCACACTTTCTTAAACGTAAGCTTAGAGTGCATACGCAAAGTTGAGCCACTAACTTGAGTCACTTTGAAAAAATTCAGTTCAACCACATTTAACCTACCTTTCAACCTATAACCTGTCCACCTAAAAATAAACATTTGGAATTGTTGAAAGTTAAAAAAAACAGCCGGTATATCGAAGAGAGGTTGCACGAAGACACTGCCATAAATAATTTTTTTCTTACTTATTTACCTGTTTATTCATTTATTGTCACATTTTAAGAGGTAAAGGCAGGTAGTTCACTTGTCAATAATAATAATAATAATACTTTTATTGTTTATGATTTACAGGTGCATTTGTAAATATTCAAGACAAATAAAAAAATTCTGTTTGCATGCTAACATGCAAATAATTTTAAAAATAATACTCACGTTAAAATATTTGTCGTGTTTTTCCATAGATAGATCGTCTAACGTCTTACTAAATAGCAATTTAATAAAACGTCATAGGAATAAAAATACCGATTTAGTAATTTAATTTAGTCGCAGAAATGAAACTAGAATTCATCTATTGAAAATTTTTTTCCTAGACTAATATTAAAAAAAATATTATCGGTTTTAATTTTCAGCATATTTGGAATTTCTCAGATAATAATACAAACAGAATATTGAACAAGAGTTTCAGAAAATAAATATTGCTTTAATTATATGATTTGATCATGTTTTCTGTATTATTATGATATTTATGATTTTAATGTTTTAGAATTGAAAATTTAGAAATACTCAAGTAGTTGGTATAAGTAAAATGGAAATATTTATCTTATGCAAAGGAATAAAAATAAATTTTCAATAAACTTTGTTAATAAATACCATAATTTAATTCTACTTTACAAAACGATAATGATGTGGTCCCTATAATTACGAAATTCTCCACGATTTGTTTTTGTTTTCACATATCTGCTACATTTTTTACCTATTTACAAAAATATTTTTTTGTGCTATCAATGTTTAACTGAAACATACATAGTTTTAAAAAAAAAGTTTAAATTGTAATATTTCACAATTATAGTTCTGTATGATTTCGCACTGATAAGAAAATTTTAGTGATGAATAAAAATAAATAAATAAAAAAAAACCTTAATCTTTCAAAAAGTAACAAAATTATTTATTAACAATAAAAAGCCAGTTTTTGTTTATCAAGACTTACCTAATGTTACTAACTTTTGGAAGCTGGAATAAAAAAAATGTATAGCAACTTCAATCTTCAGCAACTAACGAATAATTTATGAAATCTAACGAATCAAAGGGATTTTTAAGGTCACCAAATCTCAATTTAAGACTGAAAAATGTGAAAACCAATATGAAAAAGTTTAGGTTTCTGATGCACATTATTGACGCCAAATTTTCAAATTCATTGTTCTTTTGCTCATGCTTTCCCCGAAAATACAGATTTCATCAACGGGAGGGTATTGGGTGTGTTATAAATCCGTTTCTTGGTCCCAGTAATTTTTGTGTTTTTTTTTTTCATTCGCTACAGTGTGTGCAAAATACGGACTAATTGATATTTGCAGTTATTGTCTTATTAAATGTAGTCATGGAGAATTTCATTTTGTTAATTCTGTAAATAAAATTTTAATACTGAAATATGAAATTATGAGAAATTATCACCAGAAAAACGTAAGTATAGTTGAAGCAGGATATAGATTTTTAAATTGTTAAATTTTTCAACATCGCCATTGCCGTTTTATACTGAACTTAGTTAGATAAATGAAAGATAAAATTTTTTAACAAAATTTTACAATTTGTATCCATTACTTAAAAATTTTTAAGCATCTTTTTAAATACTTCTAAATCTAAATAATAACAATAAATACCTTTTTCTCTTATCAGGGTTAAAATGTTTCTTGGAATTTATCCAACCACCCATTAAAAAATTTGCACTTAGTTCCGATTCTTGTTACTGTTATTATTATCAGGGGGTCTAAAAATTGACCATTTTTTGTGTCTCAAACATATATAAATAGGGTAGGATTTATTTAAAAAAATTTTATTTACGATAGTGAACTTTCTGTGAAATTAACGTCCGAAAAATTTTGATTTTTTAAAGTAAGTAAAAATTAAATTACTAATAATTTTGTGATATTTTTTTAAATTATTTAAAATGATTATTATTATGCCATTGTGAAGTATTTATTTTTCTTAAAACAAAAAATTAAATTATATTTAATTAAAATTCTTACATCTATATTGACTCGTGTGTTAATATATGTTGCATTTTTTTCTTAGTTTTGGCATATTATTTTATTTTAACGTTAGGAATGAGTGAATTAAAGTAATTAATAATCTTAAATTAAAAGTAGAGATAATATGAAAAAATAATTAATCAATGAATGAAATAATTATTTAAAAAAAAAAATTATATTATTTAATTTCTTATTCAAGGCTGTTGGGTTCGTTAAGTAATCTTCAATTCCATGAATAAAGTAAATTTTGAATAAGTTACTCATTTATAATGCACATCTATCAAGAAAAATCGAAAAAATCGATTCATTACAAAATAAAAGTTAATTTTATTAGAAAAATCTATTAATTTTATTTAAAAAAAATAAGATTACTCTTTTAATTGATTTTAATACATAGAAAAATAATCAATTATTTTCTTGATGGTTATCTTTGGTTTGAAAATTTCTACAAAATTCAAAATTAAATCTTTCAAGATACCTTGTTTTTATTTCAAATTGCATTGAGTTTAAAAAAAATTTATTTGAGCTTAAAAACTTTCAGCCAAGGATATCTATCGTCTAGTTATACGAAAAACCTTTAGCCGAATTCAATTTTCTTCATTCGATCAAATTTATTTTACTAAATGGATGGATTACGAAAAGAACAAAAGTTGTTATGAGAAATTTAATGAATATATTTTTCGCAATCTGCAATTAATTCCTTTAATCTTTAATCGTGTTCAGTGCCTTATTAAAAGCAATACATATTTAATAATTTTAAATAATGCTTTAAAATGATTGTAGTTAATCTTAGATTTTACATCAAAGATCTCAAGATTTTATTAGATTTTTAAGTCGTTCAAGTTTTGGTATTTAAAGGCCTAGATTTATTACCCTTGGCAGATTTGTCGACGAACCGTTTAAAGAATTTGTGGCCAACCATGGCATGTCAGAATTGCGGTTGGGGTTAGAGTTTGTCAATTAAAAGTACACTTTGGGGTTAAAATGTTTTAATTTATCCTGACCAAAATTCTTAAATTTATAAAACTATAAAAGTATTTTAGAAATATGTCGAATTTCTTAGCAATTAAATTAATCAAATATTTCCAAAAAACAAATATCACAATCCAATATTTTCCAAAAGCAAATCGATACTCATATATTTTGTTTGATTATTTACAGTTTGAACAAGAAATAGATCAACAATTTTCAAAATGATGTCTTTTTTGATAAAAATCATTTGTATATTTTTGTTAACGCACATAACAATTGGAATGGATCAACAATCAACAAATGTTGCAACATCACCCTCATCGCAAGCCATACAACAGCAGCAACAACAGCAATATGCAGATAATGTTGCCCAATATGTCGCTGGTGTCGTACCATATTCACCACCATCAGCATACCAATATACAGAACCAAATTATGGACCACAACCAGAATCATATGACAATAATTATTTAATACCATATCCACCAAAAGCAACTGTACCAACTCATGGCGATCAAGACGATTATGACGATTCAAGCCTAGCAAGTTATCAATATTTATCATCGGTTTTACCTTATGCGAGAGTAAGTCTTATTAATTTAGCAAAAACATAGAAATTATAGTAAAATCCTACACTGAGATTTGGGTTAAATGGAAGTCTGAAGAAATTTTAATGCTATAGGTGGAGGGTGCCCCTAGAAGACTTCCTTTAGCTCGAACAACAATTTTTATACCCTGTATATATAAAATATATATCAAGGTATGTTAATTTTTTCCCGTCTGTCCGTCCGTCATCACGATAACAAAACGAAAAGAAATATCAAGCAGAAATTGACAAACTTTTTAGCGTGCTCAAGACGTAAAAAGTGAGTTTGAGTTCGTAAATGAACAACATAGGTCAATTGGGTCTTAGGTCCGTAGGACCCAACTTGCAAACCGATAGAGATAGAACAAAACTATAAAAGATAGGGAGTTGAAAATTTGCAGGTAACTTTAACTTGTGGTCTTGTAAGAGATTCTCAAAAACCGCCATAATTGACTTGGTTTTTAAAACTTTTCTAATTTATTAAAAATAATCCACAAGCACTGATATTCAACACTTTCTATACCGGGTATTTAAACCGTTAACTCAGTCATTTGTTTGATTTCACTTGTTTTACATCGAATCGGTATTTACCGAGGTAATTGATTTTAATTATATAATTCAATATGATAACCACCATTTTCTTTATCCGAGAGGAAAACCTGACCGAAGTATTCTGGGAACATCCTTTAACCACGAATAAAATTTCCTTGGAATTCGATACATAAACTTCTAAGCCTCTCTTTTTTTGATGATCAAAAATACACATAGGTATGTATGTACATACGAATAAAATTTTCCATGTTTCTATATAGGTCTGTACAGACGTTGATCGATCTCCTACTGAGTTTTCGGACAAATTGTTAGCGTATTTGATTAAATCATATGAGAGGACAATAGATGGGAGAGTAGTTGAAATAACGAAGTCAGTCAGATCTTAAAGAATACTCTGTCTTGCAAAAAGGTATTTTACAATTTAAATCAATTTTCCCAATTTCCCCAGTGTGTATATAGGATCGCGTAATAATGTGGAAGCGCCACCTTTATGATTAGAAATAGAAATTCTTACATTATTTCCCGACGCTTCCATTCGAACAATTTTCATAAATTAATAATTAATGAGCAATGCTTCTAAACTAAAATAGATCTAATTAAGGGGTTATTTAGTTTACGTCAGGGGATTATTTATTTAGGAAATTTCATTTGTTAAATCATTTTTTATCAGCTTGAAAACAATAAATTATTATTATTTATCAAATTATAAATTTTAGGGTTTAAGATCTGCTACAATAACACCAGAAATGATTCTAATCATAAAAATTTTGGTTAAAATAATAACACTCTATTGGTACAATACAGTTGCAAGAATGGTACGTTAAATTTGGATACCTACTTTATAGAATACAAAAAAGTTTTGCTAACGTTAAAAAATACATTCAAATTTAACTATCCTTGATGCTGGGGAGCTAATCCCTGTTAATTATGGCCGCGTTTGTTATTTAATAAATTAACAACATTATGGTATATAATGTTGTCAATTTACTTTGTCCTTCTGTTCTTATATACAAACCGTCATGTCAACTGATACGATTTGATGTCAACAATTTGTACCTCTTTGTACCCTTTTGTTCCATCAAACTGCCATGCTAATTGACATGATATAGCGTATCAATTTACGTTGTTCTATGGAGGGTAGAGATAAAGAGAACTATCTTAAATAAAGTTTAAAATTAAAAAGATTGCGGTCGTGGGACCCCTGTTATGAACGAAGTTCCTTACGAAGCTGTACAGAAGCAAATTTAAACGTTAAATAAATACATATAGGTAATCTGTTCCAATAGGCAGGGTTTCAAAACGAACATAATTATATTACACGAATAACAAGTTTTGGATATAAATAGTAAAAAAATGCAAAATTCGTGTACTACAACAAATAAAAATAATACAAAGAAGGATAACACACACATAGAAAGCATATCTCAATTTGTTATGTGACGGTTTTTGCCAGTTTGCTCACTATGGCAAGCCGCATTAAGGAAGTTCGTTCCAAAAAGTGTCCAAAATAACATTAATAAAATTAACCAGAGCGGCGCTTGTTTAGCAAAAGATGTTTGATGTGAAAGGGTTTTTTAAATATTTATCTTACTCTTATTTTGAGCATTCTTTTAAAACTTACCCTTTTTCTACAGCAGCGCATCGTTATTTGCTGCTTTTCGATGGACGCTTTTTGTATACAAAGAAAGTTCTCCTTATCTCTACCATCTATACATTGTATAAATCTAGATTGATAACTTCATTTCATAGTTTTAGTACAGGAACAAAGGGTACTAGGCAATATGTAAATTGATGACATCATATTGTGCCAATTGGCATGGCAGTTTTTATAGCGAAACAGATGGTGTGTAGATATAAAATGATTCGGGATGTCCAACAAACAATTATTTCACGATCGTACGATAAGTATATTGTTGGGAAAAATTTATCGAATAATATATACACTCTGCCGACAAGTTTGCGATTGCATCAATTTTACGCCATAGAAAGAACTTGACTACTTTGCTCTATGCTCCTATTATGTTTAAAAATGTTTCAATGGCATTTAAAATTACAAATATCCCATGTGAAAAACTATATCCAAAACTTTATTTTATCATCACTTTACTAGATTTTAAATGAATAGCAACCTAATTTGATTTTCAAACAATTTTATCTAGATTTTATTTTTTTTAATTGTTTCAGATTTTATATCGTTTGTTGGTCAAAGCTGGTACTATTATTGTGGGTGGTGCTGTATTGTTAGCACTTGGTGGTTTATTAACAACACTTATATGTTCATTTACACCATTTTGCACCATACAATTTCATGGGTTAGGTATTAACCGTGAATCAATGCGATCATTAATGACACCAGACAATTTAAGTTTAGCCACATCATTTATACATGATGCTATTGAAAAATATAATAAAATTAATAGTAATAAACATAAAGATTTATAAATTTAAAAATATTTACCTATTGTTTTAATGTTAAAAAGTAAAAATTAGAAGTAAACAAATTATCTGAAAAACAATTCACTACAAACAAACAAATTCAAGATCAATTAATTTAAAGCTTCCTAAGCTTAGCCTGTTTTTTTTTTGACGATTTTACTATACCATAACATTATTGGCTCATAATTTTTTTAAACAGCGTATTGAGAATAAAAGGGGATCTATACATTTCAGTGGCCGGACATAAACTTAAGTGCAGTGAAACATCTCCTATCTGAGATATCGAGCCATAACTTTGTCAAATGTGTGTGAACGTATTTAAATTTATTTCTCTTAAGTTTGATAACTTCACAAAACTTCAGGGAACTGAACTGGCATTGCCTTTCGATCACTGAAATTTATAGATCGACCTTCAAAAGGTATTATCGTTAAAACAATTGTAAATCGTGGTAATTAATTTTTATTATTAAAATATTGTTTTTATTTTTTCGTCAATTACTTAAATTTTAAATTTGATTGTATAAAAATCATCTTAAATGGCCTATCTCGTTCCAGTAATAATTTTAAGCAAATGTATGGATAAATTCCAAGATTTTATTATTATTACCAAATTAGAATATTATATTTTAAAATAGGATTCCATCCACTTTCTGTAACCGATTCATGTCCATGGCTGCGCCCAAGTTGAATTGAAGTCAGCCCATAAGTGTGGCCAAGGACATCCATCGGCTACAGAATGTATAGTGGCTGGTAAAGTATTTAGCTTCGATCATGTATGTATTTTATTTTATATATGTAGATATACGCCTTCGCGGACAGTATTGTAAATGATGTAATTTTTAATTTTTATAAAGAAAAATATTTTTTTATTGGATGTAAATAATTAGAAAAATAAATAGTTATATTTTTTAAAGAGTAAAATTTTTATTGATTCATAATAACAAAATAGTAGGTAAACCATTCCTGAAAAAAGAACATCTACTTGGGGATAATCCATTTGGGATTATCAATCATAGTTTACAATGGACGTGGATTTTAACTGTAGTATGGTATGAATGAATAATATGCTCTCTAAGTACCCAATTAAGGGTACATTTTCAGGAACATAATTTTGTGTTATTCAATTTTTGTTTCAACCCCACGTTCTACGATAATAATTGATATAAATAAAAATTTGGGTGTTTTGTCCAATATGCCAGAACGCTATAAAGACATATGGCGTTTTATATTCAAATATACCAAATACAAATTTAAATTGACCTAAGTAGGAACTACACAAGTAATCAGGAGAATGTATAGCTCGTCTTTACTCTTCTGGATGCCTCACGTTGTTATATTACCGGATTTTTTTTATTTAAGTATAATATCTAGTTGTTCCAGAAATACTAAACTTTCATTTATCGATACTCAAACAGTGTTCACTATGGTGCGACGCATTTGAAAATAGATCAAACACGCCGGAAGATAATAAATCAAGCAATGAATAGACATATGTTATCGGTCGATTTAATACACGATTGGGCTAATTTGGTTTCCTAGCTTGGTCCAACGCTCGACAATATTCACTATAATTGAACCAATATTAGCTGTGTTCTTATTTGCTCTATAGGTAACAATCTATGAGTATGATTCTATCCTTCCATATTTAAAAAAATTTACATAAAGCAATTTGGGAACAGTACAAATAATTACTTTAATGCAGACTAAACCAAAATCTATAGGTTTCTAATTTTCCTTTTTGTGTGACTGAAATTACAACTTGGCTGGAACATGATGATGCATAATGAGCAAATTTTGTGGCATAATTAACAGTGTCTTTTAACAGGCGACGTAACTATTGCAAAACAGTAAAACACAGTATTTCTGTTAAATAAGCATTTAATTTTTCTATATTACTAATACAAACAATAATTTATATTAATTACTAAAATACTATCTTATGAATTTCTAATTCGTTTACGGAATTTTACACGTATCGGTTTTTCGGTTCGCATTACTAAATCACAAAGTAATGTTATTGATTCTGGTGTATCAATTGGCTCCAATATGTAATTTAACAAAATATTTGATATTATTGATTTTATTTGAAGTATGGCAAATTTTTGACCTACAAATAAATTATCAATAAATTAATGAAACTGACTAAATTATGGATCGGACTGACTTTCTGATAGCACTTTTAGATTATCCATTTTAAAAGAATGGCGAAACGAATAAACGAACAAAGAAAATTTATAATTACCAATACAATTTCTGGGTCCAGCACTAAATGGAACATAGGAAAACGGATGTCGCTTTGCACAATTTTCATCAGTAAATCGTTCTGGAATAAATTTTTCTGGTTCAGGCCAATATTCGGGGTCACGATGTAAATCGTATATATGCACATTACACAACAAACCTTTTGGCAATACTAATCCATCCTCTAAAAACAAAATAATTCTCTAAAAAACAAAACTCCAAATTTTGAAGATGGCGTTATGTCTTCGCCTGGATATTTGCAGAAATACAGGTATCTACTACTTATTACTTATAGCCTCTTATAGGGTTAAAAAATGTTTTTTCATAAAATTATATGGCAAAAATTATATTTTCCAGAGCTAGAAAGTTTGTACATCATTGCCTCACATTGGACATTGGAATACCTGCACCAAATAAGTATACTTACTTAATTCTAACGGTTCAGTTAAAGTACGAGCAATAAATGGCACAGAAGGATACAGTCTCAATGTTTCTTTTATACACATTTCTAAATACTTTAATGATTGCAAGTCAGTATATGATATTTTAGATATATCTTCTCCAACCACACTGTACAATTCTTCCAGAATTTTATCCTGGACTTTTGTATGATTTGCTAAAAGCATTAACATATTCACTATTGCAACCGATGTAGTATCATGACCCTGAAAATTTAAAAAAAAAATTATTTTTGTAAAGCAAAAATTGGTGATGTCACCAGTCCTGAAAGGCTGGAACAATATTTTACGAATTAAATTTAAATTTTAGTGCGGACCGTCATCAAATTAGCAACGAGTAACATACACTATTAGAGAAATTACGATTAGCTAATGCAAACTGATGATGACTACATGGGGCCAAAATCGAAATTAATTCGAAATATCCGAGAGTTACTCTTATTTATTATCTTTGATAATATTTATAATGCTTTACGAAATAAATTGAACTCAAAATAAGTCGGTTTAGGTAAAACTTTATTAGGAAGATGCTCCGTTTGGGAGCTAGGGAGTCTTAAAGTTGAAACTAGGAATTCGTTGTTCTTTTTATAAATATATAAAAATAGATTACACATTTTTGATAAACTTGGTATAGAGGCACTATTTATCAGATAGACTTCTATCCCTGGAAACATTTAAGGAAACCTTAAGGAACGAAGGAGGGTAGAACCTTAAGGATCTTTGATACGCTTCTAAACTTCATTTGAAATTTAGGGACAATATTTCTCACCGATTCAACCATCCCTGCAAAGCGGCAAGGAGATTATAAAAATTTTGGAGTATTGATTTCAAAACTAGAAAGTACAAGTTTTTAAACGAGCTAGCTATTGCGGTTCCTTCAAATTCAATGATTTTTCGAATAGATACAGTTTGAAATTTGGTTTTAAAAAAAATGGTTGCATTTTTTTAAATAGACTAATAGGGGATCGGACTGAAGTTTTTTTATCACTTCAAATGGCGAATTCTCGAAAACTAAGAGGAAGATACCCACTAGTGATGTCATATGTGGGTATCGCCATAGAGATTACATTTCAAACTTTGTTTGGTTAAAAGGAAATGAGCAACCTTGGAATGGAAATCGCCATTGAGATTACATTTAAAACTTTGTTTTGTTAAAAGGAAATGGGCAACCTTGGATTGCAATATTCAACCTAAATTAAATTTTAATTTTAATGTTAAGGAAACATTTTACCTCAAAAACAAACGTATCCACTTCTTCTTGAATACCCTTATAATCAATGTCACCATTAGTTTTCATGTGTAATATTAACAAATCTAACATTGAATACAATCTTCGTCCACTTGTTGTTTCGATTGTTGTATTATCTACTATATTAGGATCCCAAGTTTGTAGCCGTGACGTAATAATTTTCGAAGTGAAGGATCGTAACGTTTTTATGGTTTGCCGTACTTTAAATTTCAGAAGAGATAAATTAAGTAGAAAATCTGGAAAAACCCATGGGCGACATATACGATATACAACAATTTGGCCAAATCTAAAACAAATTATATTAAAGAAATTTCTGTGAATTAATATAAAGAATGATTCAAAAACAATTTTACAAACTTCTTGTATTCTTTTCTCCAAAAGAAGAAAAATAACCTCATATAAATAGATTTCCCGGGTCCCGAAAATTTTACATTATTTCTTAGTTTATTACTTAACTCATATATACGTATTCTATGTATAGGTTGAATGAGATGGATATACTTGATAGTGCATTTCTCGAGGGTTTAAACTACTGTCATTTTGACCTTAGATTTTTCATCCTCGTCAAATTGATGTCTGAGAAATTCATCTTTTAACATATCGTCGTCGATCTTTTTGCCCCTGGTTGTTCCTTGTCAACCATTAAATATGCAAAAATTCACATATATTATACACAAATTAATTAAACATTGTGTATGAAATGCCCAGTAGTTCTGCCAGTTAGCATGCCTCTAATGGGATCGAATTACGATGGGTCGGTGGGGTTTTTAGCTCTTACGTTAATTCTATGATTGAAATAGCCAGGCGTTTTTTGAGTTGGTCTCGCCTCTCATTGGATCGAGTTTAGCGATGGGTCTGGGAGGTTTTTGTGTTAACTTTGTGATTTGCCTGTAAACGATTTTTTTTCGGATGAAATGACCCACCAGGAATGGTATAATATCTCACTCCTGCACCAGCAAATTTGTACGGCTGGATACTTACTCTGCATAAGTATTCGAAGCGAATTACATAAATGCCGTACAGAAATAAATCACATAGTGCTTCGGAAATTGATTTCGCTTTGAATTTATAAAGAATTTGTACCCAGCAACGCCGTATACATATTTGCTGGTATAGGGGTGAGACATCAAGAGGTGTGATATTCATATACTCATCTGCAGTACCGCACAAAATTGACGCCATGGTACTTACTTTTCATATAGAAACATCTGATGGGTCATTTCACTAGAAATAATTTATCACCAGCTTGTAGTCTATTAGAAGCTGATCAATGTCTAGATTTTGATTGACTTTTTATTAAGATAGATAGCTTCGACAAATTTCCTGTATTACTTACTTATGTATTGCTTTTTTATAATTGGAAAATTCTGCACTTGTAGATTCAAATTTACAACCCAATGTTGTATCTAAAAAATAAGCAATACAGATTTAATTTCACCTTCCAGATATAAGACTTCAGATAGGTACATCAAAAGTAAAGGTTTTATTGAAGTATTATGTTGATTGTTGGAAATCTAGTTTGTTTAGTCATCCATTTATTTGAATTTATTTTTATTTTTTTTGTGGGAGAGTGTAATTCTAAAAGTATTGCAACAATAAAAATTATTTTGCAAGCTATTTTCTCTTTTTTAATCTAATCCGAAAAAGTAGATCCGGAAAAAAGAGACCGAAAATTTTATCGACCCGGAGTATTATTGTAATTACGAGTTGGTTGGGTTGTGCTTGTCGACTATAGAGGAGTTGGTTGGGTTCTGAAGTTTTTAGCCCTTGCATTCAAAAATGAGACACTATTACAGAATTTTTTTTCGTTCTTTCAGGGACTATTTTCTCCTAAATCTACTATTTTCTCCCATTTCAAATTTTAGGGTACTTAGAATTATAGTTGCAAACAAAATTTTAAAATCCAATAGCGTTAAAATCATTTCAACTTTCTAAAACAGTAACATAATCTGCCAATGAGCAACATGAGTGTTTATAAAATGAGTTATGGAAATAATACTTACCACATAAAGTATGCAATGCATAATCGTTAATATATTCCACAACATTTGTGTACAGTTTATCACATTCCTTTGATAAATTTCGAACAGCTAATTTACTATTTTCTTCAAAAATATTGGCGAATTGTTTTAAGATTGTGAAATGAAATGCTGGCGTTAACATTTTACGGCGTATACGCCAATAATCGCCTAATGACAAAATTATTTCTTAAATATATATTTTCGTTCGTTTACTTTTTAAAAGTAAAAACAAAAAAAATATTCTTTTTAATAATTCATTTCTAGATTCAAGAAAGAAGACGATAAGAGATATAGAAACAGAAAAAAGGCAAGATGGTTTTATTAAACATGATAATGAATTACATTATTGTATACTACTACTATTCTGTTTCTAAATTTGTTTGCTTTCTCAAAGTTTTTCGCTTTTTTCGAGCTCATTTCCCTCTGTGCAACGAAGGAGAACACGTAGAGCATGTCATAATTTACTTTAAGGGGATCGAAGAAGAAAAAAAAAACTTCAGCTCAGAGCATAGAAACAAAGAACCCGAAAGTCTCCATGATAATGAATCAGACCAAAATAGGGGGCTTAAGAAGTTTAGCGAAGTTTATTAAAGAGAAACAAATATCTATATTGTTAATTTTTGTCCATTAATTTGATTACTTATTATTATTATTATTATTATTATTGCGATTATTGTTGTTTTGTATATGTATGTTATATTGTACATTTTTTTTATATTGCTTTTCTTTAATTGTTATATTTATTGCTTTTAATATAGTTTATTATTTTTACTACTGAATCTGATGAGTCTACAAGTACTTTATTTAATTTATATGTAATTGTTTATATATCTTCTTAAGATAAATTGTTAAAATCGATGTACGATTAGAAACAATAACCCTTTAACTAATTAATAACTAATCAATCTCAAGTCGGCACTGCAAAGAAGTTGACATCAAGTCTGACCTATCAACTCAGAGAAAAAACTTTTTGCAATCAAATTCGCAACAAACTCATCAATATATAAAATTGGTATTGTATTTTCTTATATTGATATTTACGATACTAATTATATCTATGTCAGTTTAAATTTTAATATCTATAAAATTTGCTAATTTCAAAATATAAATAAAAGTTTATTACTAGAAGATTTTGGTTTAATCTAAATCAATGAATAATGAATGAATGAACTGATATGATAATGATAATAATAAAATGTAATTATGTTAATATATAAGTTAATATGTTTTGAATTGTGGCTATCAGTTATTTATAATTTACAAAGAATCTTGTTTTGCACAGTTTAATTTGATAAAATTGATGGTCAAAATATTGTATTACGGAACAAATTGTGCGAAAAAATTATCTAAAAATTAACCTTGATCCAAAATAATGGATTGTATTAATTTTTTTGGCTACAAATTCATTTATAAATAAAAATAATTTATTTAAATTATATTTTGATTTTTTTTTTATAAACAACTTCATTTTGTAAAAAAATAATAAATTTATCCTTGTGGCCTATTATCCTTGTATCCATGTTATAATCTAATGGCGTATTACTAAACCGATATAATGTTGCCATTATCGTTTAAATGTATCTTGCGGGCAATAAAAATGCAACACTACGTTATTTAACAGATATATTTGATGATTGACACCAAATATATCAGATGTATATAAGGTGTTGCATTTTTATTAACCGCTAGTTAACATTTTCAAAAAACAATTTTTAATATTCATATTTTTTTTCTTCAACCTGATTAATAATTTTTAAACTTAAAAAAAAATTGTAAACCATGCAACTTCTTCTATTTACGCATTTCTTCTTTTTCTATTTATTAGTGTAGGTAATAATTTAAGAAAATTCATGGCTTGGTTTTCATTCAAGGAGAAGTAATATCTATCATTTGTATTGTTTTGTCAAGCAGATCACCTTAACAGTATGTAAAGATTTTTAATAGAAAATTGTTTCCCCTAATTATTATTTTAAGTATCTATTTATGTTTAAATGGGGGAACTATCTTTATCTAATTCACGATATGCAAAATATAGAACATGTGAAATTCATCTTACCTGCACTAGTTAGTAGACCTTCTTGAAGCCAGGGTTTTATTAAAAAGTAAATGAAACCTTTTTGTAGTTGCGTCGAACTTTTCAATATTTCCTATAAAAAAAATAAACACCAAAAATAATTATGCAATTGTTGCAGTTGGCCAATTCAATAATTATCATAACTTGACATCTATTAAATTCTTTTAATGTTGTTCAAGAAGAATTTCAAGCATTTCTGCAGGTGCATATCATTTTTTTAACACTCTGTTTATACTGAGTTTGGTTTTAAACTGTTTAAAATTGATTTAATTTTTTAGTAGTTTGTACAAAATATTGAATTTTTTCAAAATAAATAATATTTTTGTATTTTTTTATCAGTTGTAGGTAAAAAAGTACTTTTGTAATTTTTCTCTATAGACGCATAGTTTTCAAAATAAAAATTCTTGGAATGCAATATTCAGAAAAATGTTTTTTGCTAAGCTAACGCATCTCCTACACTAAGAATTTTTTTTATTTTTATAAATGTACATTTATCAAAGTACTTAGATCAAAAATAATATTTAAACTGCAAAAACTAAAAAAAAATATCGACAAAAACATTAAATTAAAAATTCTTACTTACCTCAATATCATCGGGCTTAGCAAAATTTATCCCAACAATATGCAACATACGAAGTTTATATCGTCCATTATATAATTTCGTACAGTTTCTAAGACTTTTCCACATTTCAGCTATTTCAACGATGAAGAAAAAGCACAATTAATATAAATATACATAATAATATAATAAAATATTTTAAAAATCTCACGTAATTTTTTTTAAATTTATTCACATTGCTATTATTATTAAATAAAAATTTATATAAATAAGTAAATTTTATTCGACTCTTTGTGGAATTGAGATGTGTTTTCATTTTAAATGATAAAGAAATATATTATACAAAAAAATATATGAAAAATATAGTTTTTAAAGTTTTTTTTAAATATTCACCTCTTGAGCCCCAAAGAACAAAAAAATTTCCAAATAATGGATATTCATATGGTCCTGGTATTTGTTTCAATTGGTTAATAGCTTCCGTTGACCATTTTGAACTAAATACCAACCACCAAACCAATTGAAAAATTAACAGTAACAGAAATATAATTGAAAAAACTATAACAATCATTATTTGTACTTCCAGAATTAAAATGATTAACTAATTGAATTTTTTTACAATTGAACAATTACTGTTTATTAAAATTAAAGAATAATAAAATATCAATTAAGCACAATAAATATATATTAAGATGCTCTTTATAAGATTAAAATCTATGACAGCGAGTTATCTAAATGTTCAAATTTTACAACAAAAAAACTAATAATACATGTGCTATTTAATCATCAACATGGATAAACATAATTTGATACAAAATCAAATAAAGTCTCTTCGTCTACGTAGTAATAATTTTTCCTTTGTCTTGGTTCTAAGAATTAGGTAACTAAAATTTAGAGCAAGTTAAAGTTCACAACATGAAAAAAACTCTGCGAATGCTTACATTCCAATTTCAATTCCTATTTTGCACCTTCTCGCAATAGGGAACATTCATGTATTTTTTTTATATTTTTAATTCATTGTTTACACCGTTATAACAAAGTAAAAAATATAAATACTGTTTAAAAATGCTGTAATTATTTGTTAAAAATTATTTAAAATATATTATAATTTTGAGATATTTAAACGCAGTGTTTTGGAGCTCTCTGTTGATGACGCATAAGTACGTGATCTGTTAATTGGTGACAGTTCAATGTATAATTTACACTTTAAAAAATGAATTTACAACACAAAATTTACACTAATTATTATTAAGCTTTCTAATAAAAAGCCGAAGAATAATATAACTCAATGTAATACCATATAAAATGTAAGTAATTAATACCATACAGTATGTCGACAAATTTGACAAGCCAGCCCTCAACTTTTTAAATGCCCTCACTGAATTTGTACTTTAATTAATTAATATTAAGTAATTAAAAAGATATTAATTACTGAAATAATGGTTTAGTTGAAATGTCCAGCCAATAAATTTACGGAAGAAAAATACTTGAACCAAATTTAAATTTCATGAATATTCCCTATTAAAAGTATGTAAAATTTATCTTTACATACTTTTAAACAAAAAACACGTTTATTTTGCAAATATGCTCACAAAAAAATTGTAAATAGCTATTTTGTCACCAATATTATGTTAAAGTTATAATAAATATTCGGTTATCATTGTTTAGTCGCTAAATACTTTTATATAAGCACTTGAAAAAATTAAATAGAAATACCTATCATATCAGCACGTTAATACAAATTATCTATGTTAAAATTTTTGGTCTGGTTGACTCTAAAATAAATTTGCTCATTTCTAATTATAATCACAGCTGATTGGAGGATTATGCTCTTAATAATCAAAATCATTTAAAGGAAACGATAATTGAGAATTTTTTAAAAATTCATCTTTTTTATGTATTTTATCAGAAACATCCGAAAGATGCGACTGTTTCTATGTTAACATAAAGGTGATCAAATTGAAATTATATAAATTTTTAAATTTCAATAAATAAAAAAAACTAAAAACTAAACGGTATAAGATATTAAAAATGATATATTTTTAATTTTCGATATTAAATTATGGCATTTGTTTTTTTGGAACGAAGTTCCTTAATGCGGCTTGCCATGGTGAGCAAACTGGCAAATACCGTCACGTAACAAAATGAGATATGCTTTGTATGTATATGTGTGTGTGCCATATCGATGGCAGCCATGGCAGCACGATATCTTATCCTACTTTGTATTATTTTTATTTTTTGTTTCTCTGTCTCTTTCTATTATAAAATCTCAATACTAAAATGATATTTTCCTCTGAATTAGATATTAAGATTATGGGAATAAACAACAATTCTAATTTCTATTTCTGTAAATGTTATTAATTATATTATTATATTATAATACGATAATATTGTAATAATTAAATTATATTATACAGTAGAACTTCGATAAGTTAAAGTCCAAGGGAAACACAAAATATTTTAAGTTATAGAGGTTTTGGGCTCTGATGGGAAGGGAACATAGTATTTTTTGAAGTAACAGAGGTTTTTATGTTACCGAGGTTTAAGTTATCGAGGTTGTACTGTATTACAGACAAAAAATAATTTAAAAGTTTTCTCGAATACCTATTTATTAATTTTTATACCATTTAAAATTTATTTAGTATCTCCTTTATAATTTTTAATAAATAAATATTTTTCCTAAAATATTAAATCAAATTTAGGATGAGGGAATCGCTTCGGCCGAGGCGAGGGTTATGGGACAATATACCTCGCCTCGCTTCGATTAGTTACGAGACTTAAAATTTTGAACTTCACCTCATAACCTTGTGGTGCGTCATAACCGGAAACGAGACAAGGCGAGGCTGCTTTGTAGCTTCGGTGAAAAACTAGCCACATTCGAAAATTATCCATTTAATTTGACGTGAATTTCACCGATCTCTCGATCATTGATATCTTCCTTACATGCAATTGTATGTACAGTTGAGTATTGATAATCTTGATTCAAAATTGAGTTCGATTTTGTCTCGGATAATATTTTATCATAATAATTAATCACAGTGTATTAAAACATGTGACATAAGGGTTGTTACTTGTAAGGTAGTAAAACACAGTTTCTCTTAAACAGTCACTTTATTATTTATATATTACAGTCAAATATACAGTCTATGCATTTCTAATACGCTTACGGAGTTTTACTCGTACCGGTTTTTCGGTTCGTATTACTAAATCACAAAGTAATGTTATAGATTCAGGTGTATCAATTGGCTCCAGTATGTAGTTAAACAAAATATTTGATATTATTGATTTCATTTGCAATATGGCAAATTTTTGACCTGCAAATAAATTATTTATTAATTTTTTTAAACGTACTTAATTAAATCACACTTGCGATAACGCATTTAATATAAGTAAATTTATTTAGGGAAATAACCGAAAAATTCTAGCATGCCAATCACTAATTGAAGCGACAAAACATTACAGCCAGTGCTTACGATTAATACGCAGGGATTATAACTTATTGACAAGGTTTAATTTAGAAAAAGCCGCGAAATCTTTGGCGCTAAGATATATTGAGGGAATATTTTAACATAATGCAAACAAACAAAAGTTATAATTACCAATACAATTTCTGGGTCCAGCACTAAATGGAACATAGGAAAATGGATTTCGTTTTGCACAATTTTCCTCAGTAAATCGTTCTGGAATAAATTTTTCTGGTTCAGGCCAATATTCGGCGTCATGATGTAAGTCGTATATATGAACATTACATAATAAACCTTTTGGTAAAACTACTCCATCTTCTATAAAAACATTTAAAATTATTTAAATTAATTAAAGTTATTTATGATACTAGTGGAATAACAGCAGTATTAACGTACGCCTGCGATATTTGCACAACGAGTGCGTAGCACGAGTTGAACCATCGCAGAATTACGTTAATAATGCGTCATCACACGTATATCGTACAAAACTTTATCTACACCTCTAAAATATAAAAATAAGCTATTATTATTAAAACTTTGTCATGGCTTATTGAGAAAAATAGAAAATTAAAAAAGTTTCTAGAGTAACTTGTTATTTGTTTACATTTTTAGAGTAACTTGGAGTGTGATAATGAATTCATTACTTTTCATTCTTATTATTTTTCCCACGCATACTGAGTGAGAAAAGTACTTCTTATCTCACGGACGTAGATAAATCAATATAAATGTTTAATTAATATGATATTAAAAATACTCTTCCTATCATGAATTTCTACTGCGGATTTCAAGCCGCAAGTAAATATGCATTAGTATGTTTGTTATCAGTATATGTACCCACACCACGTCTAAGTGTTATGTACAGTAACCTGTCTGTTGTCAGAAATATAGTATGTATGTGTACGTATATACAATGTGTCGCATTTCAGACAAAGGCACCCTAATATTTTCGTTATTAATAGAAAAATCGATTTCAAATTTTGCACAGTCAAACAGTGTAATGGGTCACATTTTTTAAGATACCTAAACGAAATCAGAATCTACCACAAATTGACAAATAGGGCCGATTCCTAATATTTTGCCTATCGTCAGAGATGGTTAAAGATATCTATAAAAAAAAAAAAAACAAAACAAAACAAAACAAAACAAAAAAACTATTTAAAAAAGTTGCTGAGAATATTTTTGAAAATTATTACAAGCTTATTGAAATATTTTAATAAATACCACTATTAAATTATCAATTCGTCCAGTTTTTATATTCCATAGCACACTAGTTATAAAAGTTTATTTTGCAATTTTATAACTAATATGCTATTGAATTTTAAAACTGGAAAAATTGTAATTTTGTTATGAAAATCGGTATAAAAAAATATTCTAAGCAACTTTTTCTAATAGTAAGCAACTTTTTCGATACCTCTAACCACCTCTGACTATTGGCAAATTGTTATAGGAATCGGTCTTATTTGTCAATATATAGTATGCTGAATTTAAAGTTCTGATTTCGGTTAAGTATCTTAGAAAAAGTGATCCATTACCCTATATGACTGTGCAAAATTTCAAATCGATATTTCTATTAATAACAAAAATATGAGGATGTCATCATCTTAAATGCGGCACACTCTATAAGCAATATGAGCATGTTTTTATAAACTTGACTACAATGGTTGACTATGTTAAGTAGATAATTAAATAACTTGATATTTGAGTACCTAAAACAAATAAATATACTTACTTAATTCTAACGGTTCAGTTAAAGTACGAGCAATAAATGGCACAGAAGGATACAGTCTCAATGTTTCTTTTATACACATTTCTAAATACTTTAATGATTGTAGGTCAGTATATGATATTTTAGATATGTCTTCTCCAACCACACTGTACAATTCTTCCAGAATTTTATCCTGGACTTCTGTATGATTTGCTAAAAGCATTAACATATTCACTATTGCAACTGATGTAGTATCATGACCCTGAAAAATCATTCAAAATTATTTTTTGTGTAATAATTATTGATGATGACTTCATAGTTCATTGCAATCAAAATGCTGTTTTCTGTTAAATTTCTATTAAATTTTTGAAATAAAATTTTCGTCATATATTCTTACTTTCGTTAGAATTAGTCACCATCATAAAAAATTACTAATATAATAATTTTTAAAATTTTGATACGCTTCTAAACTTCTTGTGAAATTTAGGAATAATTTCTCACCGATTCAACCCTCCGTGCAAAGTGGCAAGGAGATGATAAAAATTTTGTAGTAATGATTTCAAAACTAGAAAGTACAAGTTTTTAAATGAGCTATTGCGGCTCCTCCAAATTCAATGATTTTTCGAAGATATACAGCTGTTTGAAATTTTATTTTAAAAAAATTGGTTGCATTTTTTTTGAAATAGACTAATAGGGGATCGGACTAAAGTTTTTTTATCACTTCAGATGGCGAATTCTCGAAAACTAAGAGGAAGATACCCACTAGTGATGTCATATGTGGGTATCGCCATAGAGATTACATTTCAAACTTTGTTTGGTTAAAAGGAAATGAGCAACCTTGGAATGGAAATCGCCAAATCGCCATTGAGATTATATTTAAAACTTTGTTTTGTTAAATGGAAATGGGCAACCTTGGATTGCAATCTACAACCTAAATTAAATTTTAATTTTAATGTTAAGGAAACATTTTACCTCAAAAACAAACGTATCCACTTCTTCTTGAATACCCTTATAATCAATGTCACCATTAGTTTTCATGTGTAATATTAACAAATCTAACATTGAATACAATCTTCGTCCACTTGTTGTTTCGATTGTTGTATTATCTACTATATTAGGATCCCAAGTTTCTAGCCGTGACGTAATAATTTTCGAAGTAAAAGACCGTAACGTTTTTATGGTTTGTATTGTTTTATATTTTAGATGTGATAAATTAAATAGAAAATCTGGAAAAACCCATGGACGGCTTAAACGATATACAGCAATTTCACCAAATCTAAACAAAATTATTTAAAATTAAGTTTTTTGAAATTTTTTTTCAATTTTACTCCAAAAACTCTTTGATATGTACAAAATAGGAAAAACAATAAATAAGTTGGTCTACTGGAAAACAATACCATCCTAAAAATTTTTTTGAACCTACTTTGGGCATTCCAATTAAGAATTATATAAGTTTTTGAGTTATAAGCCCTTTTTGAGTAAACCTTATCTTTTGGTAGCTGAAATTTGGGGAGGTAGGGACATCTGCCCCTTCTAGAGATTCCCAAAAATACAAATTCAAACTTTCATTCCCATTGATCAAATCGTATTTTAGGTAAATTAATGATAAAATAGGTCTAATTTTAAAACACTACCATTTTCGCGTATTTATTTTCTCTCCGATATTTTGACTTGAATGACTTTTCAAAATATAAATTTATGATGCGCTTGTAGCAGGCTTTAAGATACCAAGGCTTGATTTATTTTATATCTAAGTTTTTACTAATTTTATATTGAAATAAATAGTTTTAGGAAATTATCTGTAAAGCTTACCTATGTAGTGCCTTTTTATAATTTGAAAATTCTGCACTGGTAGATTCAAATTTACAGCCCAATGTTGTATCTAGAAAGAAAAGCAATACAATTTAATACTACATATATCGTTAGTTTATTTAGAAGAGAATATAGGTCACATGACTGTTTTAAATAAAAAGAAGTCAGCGATAGGCCTTTTTTGTGTAAACTGATTCGAACTTGACCGTTTACATCTCAGTCGAAAGCATAAACTTTCATCTTTTTGAAAATAAAGAACCCCGCAATATTAGATAGGAAAATGGCAATATTAGATAGGAGCCACGAGCGATCAAAGACGAATATATTAAAGTTTTAATATATGGCTTAGAAAATAGATTTCTGAGAAACTTTTACAAACTGTCCCCAAAATATTCTTCAGATCGTTCTGCTCAAAAACTTTCTTGGACACAAAACTTTTTAACGAATAGATTTCGAGGTGATCAAAGCTACACATATATTATAATTATAGTACCTATATGACTAGGAAAATGGCCTTCTGTGAGACTTTTTCAAACTGCCCTCAATATAACGATAATGTTTGTGTAGCTACTTGCCCGTTGCTCGAAAACTACTCTCGTTAAAAATTTTTGTGGCCTTGAGAGTTTTTCAGCAGAACTATCTAAAGAACATTTTCGGAATTGAAATTGAATAACGTATAGTCATACTATAGCATGACTTTTTTCGGGATTACCTGGGCAGAATTGCGAACAAATAAATATTTAAATAATTTACTGTGTTTCGTGGTGATAGCTCAATAATGATAAAATAATAGCTCACACTATGCCCTACATTTTGGTTTTTTATCATTTTCTTTGAGAAACATTGTCGAAAATTGATGTTTAATATTGTATGAATGGTCTGTCAAAGTGGCTTAGAAAAATTGCACAGGAAATTTTTTAGAAAACTCTAAGATTCCATTATAATTTCTACCATTAATTTCTCAAAAATTTGATTACTACTTTTTTCTCTAGAATTAAAAATATTGAAGGAAGATATAGCAAATGATACAGCACTGAATAGCTCTTTTCGAGAAAATAACAAGCTCGCTAAACGCTTACCCTTCAAACCCTCGACCCAAAGCAGCAAGAGATAATATTACCTTTTGAAATACATTTTCAAATAGTTGAATGTGTATGCTTTCAATGAGGTATACATTGTCAAGATAGAATCATTTTTCGCAGAGATACAGGCATCTGAAATTACGATTATAATTCTAAGTAAATGAATCAAACGAAAAAAATTGCATGTATTTGACGCACTATTAACTATCTCACCTGGTATTTGCTAAAACTACGATATAATAAAAAAAACTTACCACATAAAGTATGCAATGCATAATCGTTAATATATTCCGCAACATTTGTATACATCTTTTCACATTCCTTTGATAAATTTTGAACAGCTAATTTACTGTTTTCTTCAAAAATATTTGCGAATTGTTTTAAGATTGTAAAATGAAATGCTGGCGTTAACATTTTACGGCGTACACGCCAATAATCACCTAATGAGAAAATTAATCCTTAAATAATTTTTTATCGTTATAGATACCACTTTAAAATTAATGGGTAAATGAACTAATAATATCTGGCAAGAAAGTTTGACTTTTCGGACTTTAGCAAGGAACTCGATTATTTATTGTGTTCAGTATAAGCACAATTCAAATTAGGATATTTCAATACCACGTATAGAGAAAGTTCGCCAGCATTATTTCTTTTCGTTAAAAACAGCACTTTAATGGTCCAGGAACCAAATTTTAGTTCAATGTTTTTGCTCATGGTAATTTTTAAACAGGAATATAAATTGGATCCGACTCTATTTCGAAATGCTTTGTTAGTATTCAAGTCTACTTTCTATTTCATCCCGAGTCGAAATTTAAAGCCGACATAGAGCCTACGAAGTTAGTACTCCAGGAAGATTTGTAGGCTCAAAGTGGGTTCTACTTTAAGGTCTACCACTTCAAGGT
Source organism: Chrysoperla carnea (assembly GCF_905475395.1). Lineage (NCBI taxonomy): Eukaryota > Metazoa > Arthropoda > Insecta > Neuroptera > Chrysopidae > Chrysoperla > Chrysoperla carnea. The sequence continues at coordinate 86,533,549 of NC_058337.1, forward strand.
CTAAAATTTGATCTGAAAATAGTAGTCATTAGGTTTATTTTAAAAAAAAAAATATATCAGCGATATTACATCTTTACAGTCCACCGCTGTACCAACTGAGCAAAAACTGATTGACATACACATGAGTGAACAAAATTTTTTATATCAATTTTTTAGTTCAAGAAAACAATAGTACGGCTTTTTATTATTTTAATTAATTAATTAATTTTTATTTAACTCTCTCCAAATGATCAGATTTCGGGGTAGATTGTAAGAAATAATCAAGTTACTAGAGTCTATATGCGGAATTTAGTTCGGACTAAAAGGATCAATGTATCTTTTAAATTTCGATTCAGAATTCCTTATTAAAAATAAAAATTATGCTATAGCAGTCAATGATATTGGATTATCCAATTTTTACACCAAATCGTGCTCTGTGAGTCCAAAAACTTCACTAGCATGAATTTTATTCGGAAGGTTTTTCAACAGTTGCATTTGGATAACACTTAAGAAATTGGAGGCACTATCAAAAGCTTTGTGATTAATCAGTGAAATTATCTGCCATTCAATTACTTTTTTAGTAAATGAAGTCGTGGTAATTATTAAGTATAAATTCAGGTATATCCACTTCCTCTTATTCAGCAAATTAAAATTAAAAAAGTTTTTTAATAGACGAACGCAAAAAATAAAAATTGACTTTTCACCAATAATTCTTTTAAAAGCCTAACAATAATAGTCCTCAGTTTGGATAAGTTTTTTAAACTTTGTAATTATAAAAAATTTTCGGAGAACACCATCATATAAAGAATAAAATGAATGTTAATTAATATCTATATAATTTTTTTTTAATAAAAATGCAAAATATGCTGATTTCAAAATATAAGTGTTAAATAAAATAATGAATAATAAATTTATGATGATTGATCTGATAATAATTATGATAATGTTAATTTACTTTGAATTTTGGATCGTATCAGTAATTAATATGAATTTATAAAGGCTCTTGTTTTGCATAGTTAAGTTTCTTTGATAAGATTGATGGTCAAAATTACGAAACAAATTTCAACAAAATTATTTAAAAATTATCCTTGACCCAAACGCACGTGCGAAAACATCAAGGCTAAAAGAACAAACAATTACATTTTTAAGTATGTACAGCAATACAGCATTTGTCCCAAACATTATTTCTTTCTAGTATGAAATATCATTAGATTTTTTCCCAACACACATTTCGAGAAGGGGATTCTTGAGAAATAAATCGTCAGATTAATTCATCAACTATTTTCTCGCTTCTGGTTAGGAGAGAACTGAGAAGTAAAGATTTTTTAAATAAGGAAAAATTTCTCAGATTACCGTGTGGCTTATAAGAATAATAATAATAATAATAATAATAATAATAATAATAATAATAATAATAATAATAAAGGGGTTAAACCCTCGTTTCTCAGGCATACGTCTATAGCAGACGCATCCCCCCCTCCAACATCATTATTTTTAATCTTATATATTATTACTCTAACAAGTTGTTTTCTGACCTACCCTAATCTTCCTTATTCCTTTATCAAATTCCATGATTCGCCCCTCATTTTCAAGCTTATTATGTCTTGGTTTGGCGAAAAATATACTCAAGGTCTAAAAATGTACCACTTAGGAAAAACACTATAGACAAATAATTTGTACGAAAAAAGTCTAAGTAGTGAAACGGTTAATTCTGCATGACTATTTATCCATGCCAATATCTACTTTGCCAACTGTTCCATGTTTACTAAATGAATTCTATACAAAATCGGAATAAATGTTATCTAGCATCGGAAAACGGTAAGCATAAGAGATGCAAGTGGTAAAAAGGTCGAAATAAGGACCTGATTTTTTAGGGGGATATTGCAGTTTTCTGTATTTATTTTAGGAATGTTCTATCTATCGAAAGTATAAAATTCAAAAATTGGATACCGCAATATCCATAAAAGTATTGGCATAAAATATACAAATTACCAAGTTACATAAACGGGTTCAAAATGGGGGAAAAAATTTTGTATACTATTCATACGGTTAAAATAATTTTCAGGCTCGAGGCAGAAGAGAGTTAGTTAATGAATCAGTAGTATGTTAAGTAAAAATATTCATCATATACCTTCAAGCGAAATGATACATCTATTATAATTCATCAATTCATAGAATAGTAAATAAAAATACCCACAGGAAATTATTGATTTGACGCTCAAGACTTATTATATTGTGCTGTCAAGTCAATGTGGAAATATTCCAATTACTAATCTTTTTTAATTAGGGAATAACTTTATATGCTCGTAATTGGCTTCGCGAATTATATTTTTTTATACCATGTATATATGAAATATATCAAGGTATATTAAGTTTAATCCCAAGTTTGTAACGCATAAAAATATTGATGATACGTAAACAATTTTGGTATAGGTGTTCATAGAATCACCTAATTAGTCCATTTCCGGTTGTCTGTCTGTCTGTCGTCTGTCCGTCTGTCATCACGATAACTCAAAAACTAAAACAGACATAGGTTAATTGAATCTTGGGTCCGTAGGACCCATCTTGTAAACCGTTAGAGATAGAACAAAAGTTTAAATGCAAAAAATGTTCCTTATAAAAAAATAAACAACTTTGTTTGAAACATTTTTTTCATAAAAATCACTGTTTACCCGTGAGAGCGCAAATTATGCGCAAATTGTATTGTATGTATTATATGGGTATATCAATTACATATATATGACATGTATGTATGTGTAATGTGACAGAGTAATCAACACTGTCTATACATAGTTTTTCAACAATTAACTCAGTCAATTGTTTGTTTTCACTTGTTAAGTAATGGTATTTATCTTACCTCCACTAGTTAGTAGACCTTCTTGAAGCCAGGGTTTTATTAAAAAGTAGATGAAACCTTTTTGTAGTTGTGTCGAACTTTTCAAAATTTCCTATACAAAAGAAACAGAAAATGTAATTAGGTGGAAAATTCAATAATTTTATTTTTATTCTTGTGTTGAATGGAGTTAATATTTTTAACTTACATAATAATTTTCTTAATTTTTATGTGTTTTTCCCTAACCTAACCCAACCTTGTATGTATGTATGTTTTTAAAATAAATAATTGAAAAAATAAAAAACCCGACTACGTAAAATAAAATCTGAAAAAAAAGAAAAAAGTCCAGTAGTTTACATAGCGACTTTAACAATCCGGGCCTTTTATTGGGAAAATTTGAGCCGGTCTAGATTTTGATAAACTACTCGACTTGTTTCTTTCTTTTCAGATTTTATTTTACGTAGTCGGGTTTTTTTATTTTTCCAATTATATATTTTATTTTAGACTGTTTAGTGTCCGAGCACTAAAAAACCGTCTTATTATACTGAATTAAAAATTTTAACCAATTTTCTTAATCTTAATAACTTATGTATATTTTTGTAATCCCCTTCCAATTTTCTTTATTTTGATAACCTTCTCGATAGGTTTTGTTAATTTTTTTGTTTATTAATATATTACTGTTTCGCTCCAAAAATCCTCCTTATTTTTCAAACAACTATCTAAGAATACTATGGTATTTAAGACGGATACAACGATACATTTAATGTTGAAATCCAATAAGCCGTTTGGAAGATACAAAGTAATAAAGAAATTTAAAAACAAATATGCATACGCACATACATAGAAGATACTCGCGAAAAAACATAGCCACTCCTTGATAGTCGGGTAAAAAATTTATATTAAATTAATGAATGAATAGATATAGGTACTAATACTACTGTAAGCAAGACATTAACACCTGCGGCCCTGTAGCGTTTATTACATGACGTTGGATGGCTTTGTTTCTATTTAAAGTTTCTATTTTAGTGGTTTTAATTTACACTTAATTATGAATTAAAAATAATTAATAATGTTAATAGCACAATAATAATGTTAATAAAATACAATAAGAATTTTAGTTAGGATGTAATCAAAATGTTTTTAAACTCTTAAAATTTTTGCGTTACTTTTAAAAAAATAAATCAAATAGGTAATGACTTGAAAGAACAATACAAAAATAAAATCAGAGAAAAGGATTAATTATTTACAATATTAATTGGTCTACGTTAATTTCTTAAATGTGTTCTGATTCTTTAAAATTAGCTTAATAATAAAACTGCGGTTAATTTCTGGAATAGGTAGGTAATTAAATAGTTGAATCAATAAGGATTTTCATTTCATAAACATCAAACGTAGTCCTATTTCCTATTCTGTGAAATTTTTCTTTAAAAATTTGAATATTTTTTTAAAATGATAATTTTAGGCGAATTTTCTCTAAAAAAACTGTTTAAAACACGTTATAATGAACTACATATGTAATTCTAACGATTCTTAGAATAGATCAAAAACAATAAAATTGCATGCCGAAAATTTTAAAAATTAACGAATATATATTAAAAAATTAACTTACCTCAATATCATCGGGCTTAGCAAAATTTATCGCAACAATATGCAACATACGAAGCTTATATCGTCCATTATATAATTTCGTACAATTTCTAAGACTTTTCCACATTTCAGCTATTTCAACGATGAAGAAAAAGCACAATTAATATAAATATACATAATAATATAGTAAAATATTTTAAAAATCTCACGTATTTTTTTAAAAATTTATTCACATTGCTATTATTTTTAAATAAAAATTTATATAAATAAATAAATTTTATTCGGCTCTTTGTGGAATTGAGATGTGTATTCATTTCAAATGATAAAAGAATTATATTATACAAAAAAATATATAAATAATATAGTTTTTAAAGTTTTTTAAATATTCACCTCTTGAGCCCCAAAGAACAAAAAAATTTCCAAATAATGGATATTCATATGGTCCTGGTATTTGTTTTAACTGATTGATAACTTCCCTTGACCATTTTGGACTAAATACCAACCACCAAACCAATTGAAAAATAAACAATGATAGAAAAATAATTGTAAATATTATAACAATCATAATTAGATTTTCCGAATTGAAATTATTAGTGAAATGAATTTTTAACAATAATGAATTTTAATTGTTTACACAATTTGCGAGCAATAAATAAATTGAAAATAAGAAAATATAAATTAATCACAATAAATATATATTATATATTAAGATAGGTAAGTACTCTTTAACATAAGATTAAAATCTGGGTATTACAGAGAGTTATCTGAATATTCATATTTTTTAACAACGTAACTAGCAACAAATAAATAAATAAAAATTTAATAAAAAAAATAAATATTAAAGAAAAAAATGTATGTGATTACTTAATTATCTAAATGGTGGGTATAAAAAAGTAATTATTTTACAAAATATCACACCTTTCACGTTCATATCACAATTTGATATAAAATCACAATAAGAGTTCACCAAGATAATTTATTCATAATAATATCAGATTTTAGTCAATGATTTTTTATGTCTTGATTCCAAAATAAATTATGAAACAAAATTAAAAGTTAGCAACCCGTGAAATAAAAATTTTTCAGAAATTTTCATTTAATAAATTTTAGTCGAAATTAATATGACTTTTTCCTCATTTATTATTCAAAAAGTAGTCTGGCCGCAAGCTTTCCTTTTCGGAGTCCGTAGATATCCGTGGCTACACCAAAGTTTTTCCTACGTATTTTATGTGCTTTCTAATTCTTTTTTTAGAATAGATGCTTGGTTCATATCAGAAATACCCAAAATTATGTTATTATAAATGAAAAAAATAATATATTTATAATGCAACTTCAGCTTTTTCTGTTGAATTTTGGTACAGTACATAATTTAATATTTTTGCGGGGAAAATATTAGTAAAAAAATCTTAACTTTGAAATATTTTATAACATGCAAATAATTACTGGATGATTGAAAATACTGTATTAGTTTTTGTATACAGGGCCATTTGCATGGTCAAATTTGGCCCAACTTTGTTTTTTTTTAATGGAACTACATATTTTTTATAGCATATTCCGGTTCTTTGTTTGAAAAATATTTTTCTAGACCCAATAATTGGGTACCAGAAAATTCTCAAAATACAATTTTCATAAAAAAAATTTAATTTTTGTCGAAAAATTTTTTTTTTCTACTAAATAATTTTAATATACTATTCTTACAATTTTTTTACTTAAAAAATATAAAAATGAAGACCGAAAGTTACAAAAATTGATGTAACGTGGCTCTTTCGAGTAGTGTTTTTAAGACCAAGGATTTGATAAATACCAATCCTAAAAAAAACCGATAGTAAAGAAAAAATTACAAAAAATTTTGACAAATATACTGACTTCACTAGCGAATCAGCTATTTTGAAGTTAACTATCAACTAAACAAATTTTACGTATAATTTCAAAATATAGTATCAGCTAATTACAAAAAGTCGCATTCTTTTATGTTGATCTTCATGAAATCAATCAGAAGTGCATATCCAGGACAATAAAATATAATTTTAGTAAAATTCAAGGATATCATTAGGCATACAATTATCTAGAATTGTACTACCAATTACCTATTGAAAATCTTTAATATTAGTAATTTATTGTATATAATAATTTTACAATACTATAATATAATGACTTACAGAAGAAACACATAATTAAATATTAATTGGACTAAATCATCATTAGTGTTAATTTTAGTTTGCGGTCACAGAATCACCCCGATGACTGAACTTCAATTACTGGTTTTTCAGGGGCTGTCCCCTTGCGGTCCAGAATAATTTAAGTTAAAAACTTTATTTTTTTTTTGTTAATTATTTGCTTTAACTTTTAATGGTTTTCTGCATTTTCTTTAGAAAATCTGAAGTGATGTGTGATCGCCACACAACGATTACATCTTATAAGTTCTCACTTATCAAATTTTTTGTAAATAGAAAGAAAAAGTCCGAAATTTTAGTAAGCAAAAACCGAAAAAATGTAAATTTGTCGATACGTTTTTTTGGAATGTATGGTTTGAAACGAATTTTTGCATATACCTATTTTAGTCGAAAACCTGTATCTTTTAAGGTGCCATCAAATGTACTTCAAGTGAAAAAGAAAATGTAGTAAAATTTAAGGAATTCAAGAAAACCAAATAAATTGGCTCAACCGGGCCTGATAGTGAATCGAGATATACAGAATATGCAATGGCGGATTATCTAATACTTGATTGTTACTCCAATAAACGAGGAGGAAAAAAGACGAAATCTCTAAATTTTGACCTATAGCACCGATATCGATGAAAATTTGGAATTAAGCTTTGTTCATCCTCTAGATCAAAAGTTATATGGTGCCTAGTGGTGCTTTTGCAAAAGGGGTGGAAGCCACCTCTTCTAAAGGGTGGAAAAATATATGTTAAAAAAGGCAAAATGAAAAAAAGGCAAAAGCAGCACTAGGCACCTTATAACTTGAGGGTGGACAAAACTTAATGTAACTGGCGTGTCAGCAATACCAAAAACGGATTTTATATTCGTATAAATTCCAGGTCAATCGAAGCTATAGAAAAGAATTTAGAGAATTAATCCTCGTTTACTGGAGTAACTGGCGTATGAGCAATAACAAAAACGGATTTTATATTGGTATAAAATCAATTATATACTCATAAATCGCAGATCAAGAATAAACTTTTTTTTTTGCAAAATTGCATTATAAGTAAAATTTATAATTAAAAGAAAATGTAAACAAAAATTATATGAGCGCCCAATTCCTTGCCACTCGGCGTGTGACCGTAAAATTTTGTTATCCATTAATTTTGCAAAATGCAGTATTTAATGGTTTGATTGTGGCATTAATGAACTTATTTATTAAGTTCATTGATGGTTTGCTATCTAGATGGATCAGCACTTGAGCTTTTAATGAAACATTTTAATAAAAACCTATTATAACGGCACTTGTTGCGGGGGAACCACTCACATAATTCTTGGGCAACCACTGTTTTCGTTATTCTTATTGTGTGTCAGTGTATTTTTTTTTTAAATCATACATTTAAAAAAAATCATAATGAAATTTAGTCCAGATTAGGAGCCCATTAAGCACAATACTCCAATAACTTGAACTTACCTAACAATCGGAACTCTTCTATCTCTTACATCATCGGGGCATTAAAATGGGTAATATAGTTATTTTATATTAAAAATTAATATAATATTTAAAGAATATACTTAATTAAAAAATACAGACTTATTTCTTTAAATATCAATATTTCAATTGCAACGCAGTCATCGCCAGTAGCTAAATTGATTCATATAACACATTACAAACATTCTTCACGTTAAAAATAATATGTAAAATATTACAAATATAACAATTACAGTAACACTTACAAAATAAAAGTACAAAATTATCACAAAATCGAAAAATGAATTTTTTCAGGATCACTAATCTTTTTGTAACATCTCGCAACAAATTATTTAGTTATGTAGGTACATAAGATTTTTTCATGACAATTTATTTACAAAAAAATATCAAATTTGAAATGAAGCAAAATGTGCTACGACACCCCAGGTGATAATAATTTCAATATTTTCAATATAGAAATTGAACTAGAAACTAAAAAATATTTATTTATAAATAAAGAGAATATTTATATTTCCATAATAAACTTATGGAAATGTGTATGAGGTAATTAGATTCTAAGTATCTAGTTTTAATGTTCTTCAATTTTGGCCATGGTAAATATTTCCGTTTTACAAATGGGTATTAAAACTTTTTTGTTGATTTTTATTAGATAAACAAAAGCTTATACATCATATTTTGAAAAATTTATTTTTTACAATCATTATCAACTAATTACGTTTTTTGATTCAACAACGTACAAAAATTGTACATATAAGTTATATTAACAAAATATGTGCCAAGTGCACATTGGACGTTCATTACTTAGGGCTTTGTTGTATTAGATCGTAAGCTCATAGGAAAGTGACAATTCTGTGATGATATAAATTTGCTGACAATTATGAAAATTGTTATTTTAATATAATGTTCGCTTTTTCTCGGCATTTTTTATTGTTTATCTCGATTCAGTTACCAGACAATTTTTTTTTTTTAATTTTACCACAAAAAAGCATTTTTAATAAGAATCTATTTTGTCCAGAAAGTAAGCCATACCAAACTATGATGAAATTAAAAGGTTTTATAAGTTGCACCATCTCCGCTTTTCGAAAAAATAATATAATCCTTGCAAACCGTTGATCAGATCAGTAGCTTAGGTTTTGTTAGGTTATATTAGCTGTCCACGAAGGACACACTTAGGCTATAGAGCCCATTGTGATACCATATATGAGTTTGACCATCTTTCCGCTGATAATTTCATTTATCAGCTCCTCAATTCAGAGGCTGAGTGCACCTCCTTCATGCATTTACCATGCACTACACCAGCCCATCACAACTATTAACTAAATTAATTTTTGCGACGGTGGGAATCGATCCCGCTACCCTAAACATACCGCGGACGGAATTGTTTACGCCTTAAAAAACTGAAATCAGATCAGTGTTCAGGTACAAAAATTAACGAACAAATGTAAACAATTAAAGAAAGCAGTGCAAATGAAAGAAATTTTTTTTAAAAGATTCAAAAATGGATAAAATAATTTTGATGCTTATCAAATTAAATTCTTTTATTTAGAAATTTGAAAATACAAATATAGACCAAAAATTAAGTTAAAAGTCTTGACAAAAAAATTATTTTGTTATCTTCTTACTGAAATTCTTAATTGGGATTTTTGGCCATTGAGAAAAATATATGACTAAATGAGAATAATATATAGAAGTTAATTTCTTCAACGAGATATATTATCATTGGTATTTTTATCAATGATAAAAAATCCAAAATTCCCGTTTTTCATTTAGTTCTTTTGCAAACTTAAAATTCGTCCTATAAAACACACTTTTATAATGATAGAGCAATAAGTTCTTACAACTTTTTTGTGTTTTATATTTGAAAATACGAAAATTGAAATAATTATTGCCATATATATGAACGGATCCCTAAAAAAATGTACAAAATTATCTTCAAGAATCAATGCGCACATTTAAATATTTTAATATTTAATATCAACAATGTGGTAAAATATTTATTTTAATAGAGGCCATAAAATTACATAAGAATATAATTGAATTTATTACCAAAGATTATATGTGTTGAATAGACGAATTCAGTTATGTAATGTTTTTTTTGTAAGTTATTTTTTCATCCATTACGTTATGTACTTTTCACTTTTGTACCTAGGGACGTCAAACCAAATATAAGTCATATTTGCTTCCCATAGCATAGTGTCATAAAACGAGATTAACATGACTTGTATTTGGTTTTTTATTGAGGCGAAAATCATGAAAACATAGTGGAAATCATTTTAGTTACCGTTTATGATACTATGGCTTAGTAGCCATTGTATGATACTATGGCTTAGTAGCCATAGTATGACACTATGGCTTAGTAGCCATAGTATCATATCATGTGGTTTGAAGTTATCAAAAAAATGGGATAGTTTGATAAAGGGGGGTAAGAAGGGGGTGCACTTGCACTCCCTTCCTTGAAGGAAATTCACAAAAAAGATTAAAAATTCATTCTCTTCCTCTAGTCTTTTCCACCTCAGTTCCATACGACAAAATGCATGTCTCACCATTAGTAAAACGTACAGCAATTTCGTTCATTTCGTCAATAAAACTACATCTCCGCTGCTTCCAGAAGTTTTTCTGTTATTTTTGTCACAGTTCACGATTCACATGTATACAATAAAACAGGCCACACAAAACACTTGAGCACCCAAGTCTTTTTAATTTTAGAAATGCTGTTGTTTAAAAGTAACGACCTGAATTTTTTAAATAAAAAGCTACCTTTTCGATGATCACACGCCTCTTGATCTTATGTGCACACCTATCGTCTTCAACTATAAGAGCTCCAAGATATACAGATTAGATCACTTATTCCACCATGGTGTTATGAAATCTTAATTCGCATTTGGTTTTTTTTTTGCTTATCACTTATCTTACTTGTGCCTATCTAGAAATAGTATGAAAAGTTTGCTTATCGCCTAACACTTTGGTTACGAATATCTTTTAAACGCTCACAGTAATCTAATAAGCAAAAGAGATCTTTTGTAGATCAGTTAATTTTCTACAAAAATATATATTGCCCATTTAATGAGTTTTATTAATTAGTGAGTTATAAAATTAAGAAGTTAAAAAAAATTTCAGTTCTTCAAATTTTGCCCTTCAATATCTTTTAAATTATTAGAATAGTGGAAAAAATGTCAGATACCTCTTTTGCAGAACGTTTTAGATTAAACGCAGAAAAATTTCAGACTAAATTTAATTTTTTTTTAATATATCTTTATAAAATATAGCTCACATGTTATTCTGATCTATGAACTATATTGTAACAAACAAACAAAAATCCTAACTTTCACATTTGTAACATATAGGGATAAACGTTCTGGTTATTCTAATAGTAAGATATTTGAATAATAAATGCAAAAATTTTTTATTCAAAAGTAAATTGTATAATTGTCTGATAACATGAAAATCAAAAAAGAAATGTCTTTTTTTATACAGTATAGAAATTCAAACGATTTTTACATTTTCACACGATTTTTGCAATTATTTTAATTACCTTCTAATTAAAATTACAAAAAATAGATATGAGTCAACATAAAGCTTTTCATCACCGTCAAATTAGGGTCCTGTCCCACGGACTACCACGTTAAATAAGATTGAATGAGGTGTATTTAAAACTGTTTATTTGCTTTTTTTGAAGACCCATTCAACGAAGCTCGGACATTCAAAATTATCAACGTTAAGTTTAATAAATGGTACAGACAACGGAACCCTAATTTTGTGCGTGCACGGCACGAACTTGACCATGTTTAATTCTACAAATATTCTGATCATATTTTTAACCAACTTCTTGCCACAGCCACGTGTTACGGTCAACAAGATCGGTTAATTAGGTATATTTTTTTTAATGACAAAATTTGTTTTTAAAAAATTATTGAATAACTAATTAATAACTTATTCACGAACTCGCATAATTAGGTATTATCGTAATTCCAAGATATTTTAAACACATATGACCTATACCAATAAAATAAAAACATTTCGTCACTGGGAAATCCAACTTTCATTTGACTGAGAAATCCAAGGATGAATGACAAAGAAAATTATAACAAAGAAAAGAAAATTTGAAGTTGTAAAATGTAGAACATAGTTGTAGAATGTCGCCCTATTAGCCCAGTTAGTTAAGACGTTACCAATTCCGTCCCCGGTATGCTTAGGGTAGCGGATTCGATTCCCGCCGTCGCAAAAATTAATTTAGTTAATAGTTGTGATGGGCTGGTGTAGTGCATGGTAAATGCATAAAAGAGGTGCACGTATCGAAAAAATCGTCAGATGAAAAATTGTAATACTTATAAACTAATTGGTCATAAATTTATTGTCCACAACATTTCTTGTTACAAAATTATTCGAGAAATTGATTCACATATACAGTCCTTTTACCAGTAAAAAAATTTTCCAATTAATTCGGTTAAAATTGAGTTCTAAGATAATTTTTAGAAAATTATACGCGGAATTTTAAATATAGGTTTTTATGCTATTTTTTAATACAAATATTGTAACGTCTTAATTATTTTTTTTTTAAATATGCATTTCTTTTTAATTTCTATTTTTATACCATGTTTATATGAAATATACATAGTATATTAAGTTTAGTCCCAAACTTGTAACGCTTAAAAATAATGATGCTACGAAAAAATTTTGGTATAGGTGTACATAGAATCACCTAATTAGGCCATTTTCGCTTGTCTGCCCGCCTGCCCGTCTGTCTGCCCGTAAGCACGATAACTCAAAAACGAAAAAAAATATCAAGCTGAAATTTTTATAGCTTGCTAAGAAAGTAAAAAGTGAAGTTCGTAAATGAGCAACATAGGTCAATTTGATCTTGGATCCGTAAGACCCATCTTGTAAACCGTTAGAGACAGAACAAAAGTTTAAATGTAAAAAATATTCCTTATGTAAAGAAACAACTTTTGTTTGAAACATTTTTTTATAAACATCACTGTTTACCCCCGACGGCGCTATTTAGGTGCAAATTTTATAGTATGTATTAATATGCCGAAATATCAGTTATGTGTGTGTGGTTATTTAAGAGTAAGAGATATCTTTCTTTATTTAGGTGACGTCAAAAAACAAACGATTGAATCATCAACACAGTCAATACATGGTATTTCAACAATTAACTCTGTCAATTGTTTGTTTTCACTTGTTTTTAATTAACATTAATAACAATTTTAATTATAATTTATACCATTTTCTTATAATAGGTAAGAGAAGACGTAATACCTACCTTTAATAAGGTACCATTAAACGGCATAATATTTGTTTAGATATTTATTTACAATTTATGTTTATTTAACAATTAAATATATTTCTGTGATATTTACAAAAAATAAAGACTTAAATTATTGTTTCTTTGTTACTAACCTTACCTCGTCAAAATAATATTCAATGGTCTGTAACTCCTAAAACCATCAAAGAAACCAAATTTTTGACATTTTGGAAAAAAAATTATTTTTAGTTTATTTCAGCCTACCAGTATTTTAATAAAATACCCTCATTACAAATATGGATGAATTTTTGTTGACTTCGAGTTGAGACATAGTTATTGAAATAAATACCACGATACTCGAAATAAAAATGTTTATTAAGAAATTTTATTTCGAGTATCGTGGTATTTCTTTCAATAACTACCCTTATTTCAGTTCAGATGCTGTCCATTATATATAAACCCGTGAAAAGCTTACTGAACAATGTCTCGGGAAAATTTTTGACCAATTTGCATTTTAAGTGCTTGGTTGTTAACTGTTGAGAGCGCGCGAAATATCACCCAAAAATAACGATTTTTTGTTCTTTCTAAACATGCTAGAAAGATGGAATTTTAACCAATCGACTCGAAATAAAGTCAAATTTACAGAAGAGTTCGAAAAATCTCATTTTCCACAACGCAACCCGCTGGAAAAACTGTTTTTTCGAGTTTTCGGCGAGGGGTGTAGGTAATGAAATTTTTCGAACTTTTCCATTAATTGGACTTTATTTTGAGTCGATTGGTGAAAATCCCATCCTTCTAGCATGTATAGAACAGAAAATTATTTTTGGGTGGTTTTTAACGCGCTCTTTTAGCAATTAACAATCAAGCACTTAAAATGCAATGTTTTTTCCGAAGCAATTCGGTTAATATTATTTATTTGTTTAAATATAATCAGTTTAAACAATATCCTACCGGGTTACCCACCGGCAACCTGCATTTTTATGCTCAGAAGAAATTATGCATGCTCAATGAATTATTTATGAAATAACAGAATGACCTCTATGCATACTAATTTATAGAGTTAATATTTATACAGGCAGCAAATAAACACAGCATTTTTTACCAGTATTATAAGATAGGTTGAATGGTGATAAGATAGCTCTTCAAATTTTCGGTCGGAAAAATTTTGGTACTTATTCAGGGACAACTACTGTGAAGGCCTATGCAAAAAAGTCAAATAAGAAAATATTTCCAATTTTCCTGCCAAACGATATCTTATTGAAATTTACTGAGATATTTCATCTAGTCCTAATAAAATTAGTTGGAGAATTTTATGATTTTTGCAATTTTTTGATATCAACATAAAATTTTATGCGAACAAAGTGTCACATCAATGTTGAAGTCACCCACTTCAATGTCTCGGTAACTATTTATCGTACAATAACTACAGGTATGAGAATTTTTATCGTAAGTGTCGTCGTGTCGTAAGTGTCTTTCAAAGCTAAGAAACAGATTTCACTTACCAGAGCCGCCATCATTGAAAAAATCAAAACGAAAACTGGGTCCTCAGAGAACAACTAGAGATATAGAGAGATAAGACGTGTCAAATCCACAAAAAAGACTGCATTTTGAGGAGCATTTGAGATGACAAAAAACTTGAATATGTTGAATATTAAATATATTGTCTTTCTCAACAGTTTTGCTGAATCTCTCACAATCTGTTAAAGATAGAGCAGAACTTGAAATATCAAAAAGGTTTTATTCAAAACAATTTTTCGGAGGATGTAAAAAAGTTTCAAAAGTTTTAAGAGAGAACGTTATTTTTAAATTCTAAATTTTTTATTTTTAAAGAAAAGCTAATGACTTGTGTTACAATTTTCTCGCTATTTTCTACTTGGATAATTAGTTAGCGTTTTATAACTATTTAATTAAAATTATAAAAATACAATTACAAATTAGTAATTATTAAAGTCTTGAAACTCTTCAACCATTAAAAATATTCAAATGATTAAAAAACAAGTGAAAACAAACAATTGACTGAGTTAATTGTTGAAATACCATGTGTAGGCAGTGTTGATTACTCTAGAGTATCGATAGCTATCACATTATACATTATACATGTCACACATACATAAATGATAATCCCATATTAATACATACTATAAAATTTGCATCTAACGTGTGCCCTCGTGTGGTAAATAAAACAGTGATGTTTACAACAAAATGTTTCAAACAAAAGTTGTTTCTTTTGATAAGGAACATTTTTTACAATTAAAATTTTGTTCTATCTCTAACGGATTACAAGATGAGTCTTAAGGACCCATGACCCAATAGACGTATGTTGCTCATTTACGAACTTCACTTTTTACGTCCTGAGTGCGGTGTAAAAATTTCAGTTATATTTTTCTTTGATATCTTTTTTCTTTTTTGAGTTATCATGTTCACAGACGGACGGGCGGACAGACAACCGAAAATGGACTAATTAGATGATTTTATGAACACCTATACCAAAATTTATTTCGTAGCATCAATTTTTTTAAGCGTTACAAACTTGGGGCTTAATATAATATGTATATTTTATATATACATGGTATAAAAATCACTTAATTTATATTCGATTTGATAAGTTGTACCTACTCAAATTAAATTATTATTATCAATGTTATATAATTTTGAGTGATATTTTCCCCGAAAATATAGACATATGCACGAACTAGTCGTTTTTTTAAATCACAATACGCGACTTAAATCATCGCACGATGGAAAATGTTTGAATTAAATCACAGAAATTGCAACAATTATCTTACAAAACACTTTTTTCGAAGAAGAGTACTCAATAAAAGTATTATAGACAAGGCGTGCCTATTCCAAAAAAATTTTCTTCAACAGCTTTTTTATTTAGTATCTCACACTAACTAATTTTTTTTAAATTAAATATTAATTTAACAAGTAAAAACAAACAATTGACTGAGTTAATTGTTGAAATATCATGCATAGACAGTGTTGATTACTCTATCACATTACACATACACACATGTCACACATACATAACTGATATTTCCATATAATAGGTACAAACTATACAATTTACGCCTAATTTGCGTCCTCACGAGTAAACAGTGATGTTTACGAAAAAAATGTTGAAAACAAAAGTTGTTTCTTTTGATAAAGAATATTTTTTACATTTAAACTTTTGCTCTATCTCTAACGGTTTAAAAGATGGGTCCTACGGACCCAAGACCCAGTTGACCTATGTTGCTCATTTACTAACTCGACCTCACTTTTTACGTCCTGAGTACGCTATCCAAATTTTAGCTTGATATCTCTTTTCGTTTTTGAGTAGTCGTGATGACAGACGGACAGAATTAGGTGATTTTATGAACATCTATACCAAAATTTTGTGCGTAGTATCAATATTTTTCAGCGTTACAAACTTGGGTCTAAACTTAGTGTACCTTGCATATTACATATATGCATGGTATAAAAATTTGAAAAGAACTGTATGATAGTGATCTTCTGGCTTACGCCATTTAAGTTTTAGTTTTTTTAACCTGAAGAAGAAAGTCATAAATCGAGTATATTTTTAAGATCTCAACGCCACGATAGTAAAAAAATGAACTTTCATTAGGTCATTCAGCTGATCGTTTTCATTGAATAAAAAGATTATAGAAGGATTATAAAATGCGTTGATAGGTATATTACCAGTAATATTTATATAATAACTCATAACTCAAAAAAAAAATTGTAAACAGCACTTTAACGATTGGAAATGATGAAGAGGGGGGGGGGGAATTATAAGGAATATAAAATAAGCCTATTTTCTATCAGCAAAGTTGGAGGGTCTTTATGAGGGGTGAAAAAGGGGCGGGACTTTGTATTATTGCGTTTTCTGACTTAAATTGCGGTCAAAATGAAATGTGTTCAATAGAAAAGTTCTTGATCACGCCAAAATTCAGAACTTTTAAAGTCATTTTTAACATAACCTCAAAATTTCCTAGAAAATGGTGTCAAACCGTCTTTTTTTTTATTCTTATATCTCCAAAAATAGTCCAATTTAAATGAAAATTATGGAAAAAAATATCTGTCCTTAATAACCGATTTTTTGGGGGGGTTTGCGATGTGGTTAATGCAATTTTAATTTAGTTTCGGTTCTCTTGGTGAAAATTTCATCTTTCTAGCATGTATAGAACTGAAAAACGTAATTTTGGGTTGTTTTTCCAATTTTCCTGGGGAGTTGCAATGAAAAAGATGAAATTTGAAGTTTCTCGTAGCATCTTTCTAGAATGCCTAGAAGTGCTGTATGTATTTGTATCGGTAAGTGAGTCAGTCAATTTTTGTTGTGGCTATATATTATTTTAGACGAATCTTTCTAGCAATATCGTTGCGACCTGGACAAAAAAAAAATATGTCGCGTCAAATAATAAAACACATTTTTTTTGTTTTTTTTTTTCGCAGAATTCAATGATGTAATTACAATGATGTTATCTTTTTTCGCATTTTTAAGCGTGTTCAGCGTGTTCAGCGTGTTCTTAAATCGTTGGTATATGGTATCTTCATTTTTTATGAATATAGATGTAAAAATAAAAAAACGATGATTTCCTGAAGTATATTTTTCATTTTAAGGAAAGGGTATTTTTTACGAAAACAAGAAAAAGGCTTTTCTCCAGTATGTGTTCTGATATGTGCAATTACTTAAATTTGGTTTCTGGGAAAATGATTTGTCAAAAACTTCACAAATAAATGGTTTTTCTCCAGTATGCGATCGTTTATGTATAATTAAATGGTTTTTCTTGTAAAACTTTTTATCACAAACTTCACATGTAAATGGGTTTTTCTCCAGTATGTATTCTTATATGTGTATTTAAATGTTGTTTCTGGTAAAAATGTTTGTCGCAAACGTCACAAGTAAATGGTTTTTCTCCAGTATGCGTACGTTTATGTGTAATGAAATCGCTTTTCCGAGTAAAGTTCTTATTACAAACTTCACATGTAAATGGTTTTTCTCCAGTGTGCGTTCATTTATGTATAATTAAATCGGCTTTCTGAGTAAATTTTTTATCACAAACTTCACATGTAAATGGTTTCTCTACAGTATGAAATCGTTTAATATGTCTAATTAAATAGGGAATATTCATGAAATTTAAATTTGGTTCAAATATTTTTCTTCCGTAACTTTAATGACTGGACATTTCAACTAAACCATTATTTTAGTAATTAATATCTTTTTAATTACTTAAAATTAATTAATAAAAGTATCATAGTACGGGCTTGTCAAATTTGTTGATATACTGTATGATATTAATTACTTACATTTTATATGGTATTTCATTAAATTATACTATTCTACGGCTTTTATTAGAAAACTTAATAATAACGAATATAAATTCTGTGTTGTAAATTCATTTTTATACCATGTATATATGAAATATACATAGTATATTAAGTTTCGTCCCAAGTGTGTAACGCTTAGAAATATTGATGCTACGAAAAAAATTTTGGTATAGGTGTTCATAGAATCACCTAATTAATCCATTTCCGGTTGTCCGTCCGTCCGTCCGTCTGTGGACACGATAACTCAAAAACGAAAAAAGATATCGAGCTGAAATTTTTACAGCGTACTCAGGACGTAAAAAGTGAGGTCAAGTTCGTAAATGAGCATCATAGGTCAATTGGGTCTTGTAAACCGTTAGAGATAGAACAAAAATTTTAAATGTAAAAAATGTTCCTTATAAAAAAATAAGGAACATTTTGTTTGAAACATTTTTTTGTAAATATCACTGTTTACCCACTAGGGCGTTAATTATGTGCAAATTTTATAGTATGTATTAATATAGGAATATCAGTTGTGTGTGTGTCTATTTAAAAGTGAATATCTTTTGTTATTTACGTGACGTCAAAAAAAACAAACGATTGCGCATCAACACTGTCTATACATGGTATTTCAACAATTAACTCAGTCAATTGTTTGTTTTCACTTGTTTAAAGTGTAAATTATGCATTGAACTGTCACCAATTGACAGATCGCGTATTTATACGTCATCAATAGAGAGCGCCAAAAAACTGCGTTTAAATATCTCAAAATTATAATGTATTTTAAAAATTTTTTTACACTTAATTAACGTATTTTTAAGCAGTATTTATATTTTTTAGTTTGTTATAACGGTGTAAACAATGAATTAAAAATATTAAAAAAAATACATGAATATTCCCTATCTCTTTATCATTTTCAGGAAGAAGTAAATATTTTACACTTATAATACTATCAATATCATTGCTACCTTCTTCTGGTATTTCAATTTCATTTTCATTTCAATTCGTCCATTGTAACTATTGTCATTTAATGTTTCATTTTTTATAATTAATTCTGTATGTAACTTTTTCAAGTTTAATATTTTCTTCTTTGATTAAACAATAATTATTTATATTTTCAAATGAATTATTTGTCATTTTGTTAAGCTTTCTATTTCACAAGCACCAACTATTTAATTAGTCTGATCCATAGATTACAAAGTTGTCTACACTTGTCAATTTCAATTCGCAAGTTTTTTTTAAAAATATAAATGACGTTAAAATAAATATTACGTTATGATGGGTTTTAAAATAGAAAACAATAATACATGTCGAGTGTGTTTAAAAACAAAAAATACTGGTATATTTTCTATTTACGAAAAAATGTCAGAAGAATATACGGAACCAATATTTAGTATGATTATATATTGTGCTTCAGTAAATGTAAGTTACATATCAATTGAAATGATTGAAACTAATATAATAAAATTATACTGTCTGTATATTTAACAAATTTTCTTTTTAATATTACAATAAATCACGAACTTTAATATCCTAAATATTACGATCGTTACAGTAAATGATTTATGAAATTATGATTATTCTCTGTAATATTTTTATTGAAATTTTGGGTAGTGTTGATTTGACCACTTTTGACGATTTCATCCCCTCTAGCTCCAGGGGGAAGAGTCCCAGACGGGAGTTATATCTAAGCTAGGACTTTGTTGATATAAACCCTGATACGAAGTTTCACAGCTGTCCCCTCAGCCTCTCTCTAGAAAATCCCATTTTCCTGTATTTGGAAAGGTTTTCCCTAGGGTGTGGGCCTTCTCGAATTTTCCCGGATATGTGGCTTATACCTATCCTAGGAACACCTTAAGGTCTAGCCTTGTGCCCAGTTTAATCGAAATCGTTAGAGCCGTTTTTGAGAAGACCCCAAAGATCCTGTTTTGGCCTAGAGAGAAGTACCCTTAGAAAAAGGTCTAGGGAAAAAATGAAAAAATCGTCTGGAATTATGACCAAACTGAACCTATGTACCGAGTAAATGTAAAGTAAAAATGTAAAATTATCAGTCAAAAAAGCTGTAAGACTTATAATACAATATACTAAGATAATATTATAGATACTACCCTCATAGAGTTTCCGAATAAAATGAATAGACCACAAAGGCACAAACCCATGCTGAAATTTTTCGGGTGAAATGACCCATCAGGAATCATGTTGAAAAAGATGCTCCTATATGTAAAAGTAAGTTTAAGCACCATGGTGTCATTTTTGCGCGGTACAGATGAGAATATGAATGGCCTTGGTGTCTCACTCCTGCACCACCAAATATGGTCGACGTTGCTGGATACTAACTCTGCATAAGTATTCGAAGCGAATTACATAAATGCCGTACAGAAATAAAGGTATCGAAGTTAACAAATTTATTTCTGTACAGCATTTATGTAATTCGCTTCGAATATCTATGCAGAGTTGGTATCAAGCAGGACCAACCGAAATTGAAGCGCAAAACTAAAAGTGATGTGTATGTTTTGTACGTAAAACAAAAAGCTGGTAAAGAATCATGTAGGGCGGATTTTCTTTTATTATAAATATTTGTATACTTCGATTTCATTCCAAATGGTAATGAAATTATTCTTTAAACTTATGATTTATTTCAGAATAGCTTTAATTATTTGGCGCTGGAATTACAACTGCTTTTTTATGGCTAATCGAAGGCATAAGCATCAAAGTTAAAAAGATCTTTACCTTTATATAATCTGTTTCGCACAAAGAGCCATCGGGGCCTCTCCAAAAAGTATGCTGTGTATACACCAACAGCATTTATTTAAAATTTAAACTTACAAGTGCCATCTGTAATTTTTAAGTTGTCAAAAAAAAATTGGCAGTTGATTTGAATCATGGCAACGATATACATCTTATAATTTTATGAATTGACGCTACTACATAAATATTTTGGAAAATTTTTGTCCTATGTTGCTCATTTACGAACTCGACTTGATATCCTTTTCGTCTTCAGCTTGATATCTCTTTTCGTTTTTGAAATATCGTGTTCACAGACGGGCGGACGGACAGGCAATTGAAAATAGACTAAATAGGTGATTTTATGAACACCTATACCAAAATTTTGTTCGTAGCATCAACATTTTTAAGCATTACAAACTTGGGACTAAACTTAGTATACCTTGATATATATTACATATATACATGATATAAAAAGTTTTCCATGTGAAGCCAAGTTAAGTAGACACGCTGTATATTGTTTATATTATTGAAAGCATTGGCCATTCTGTTTTTCCAGCCTACCAGGGAACCGAGACCGTTATGTGCGACAGTAAGTTGACACAGACATTACAAAGAAAGCATTACACCGATTTTAAGGTTCCTTAAATACCAGCCATTCATAAAATGTTTAAACAGTCTTTAGACTGTCATAATCAAAGTCTTTTAAATTCTAATTTTATACTTCATTTAAATTATTTATTTTATTATTTACTAGATATCAAGAGAAGATGGATTGCCTGATGTTGTATGCGAATCTTGTAAAACACGTTTGGAAACATCGTACCTATTTAAGCGAGACTGTGAACAATCGGATGCCAAATTACGTATGAAAATAGAAATTGACTATGTAAAATCTGATTTTTAATCTATTTATTTATGGTTTTATCTTTTTCTAATATTTTTTATGTTTTTTTTTTAATCACAGAACTTTAAACAAGAAAATAACAACGATTCAGAAAATTGTATTGAAACAATTAATACGGAAAATATAAAACTAGAAAATGATACTAACTTACATAATTATGAAAATAATGAAGAGTCTTTGGACACTGTGTATCCAAATATGTTTGCGACGGCAGAAATTCATGATTCTAAGTAAGTAGAAGATATTTTAAAAGTTTTTGCATCCTAAGGCGATGTGCAACGACGGAAATTATGAATCACATGAAGCTTAATATATTTGTGTGATAGACTTTAAGATGGTGACAGATTTCATTGGACCATTTTCTCGCTTATATTATGCCTCTGAGTGTTTACGGTATTTTTGAATTGGTCTTTAAACCCAATGGTGTTTATTGTATCTATGATCCCCTCTTTCTATAACTCGAAAGCCCGTGTTCATAAGTTGTTCTGCCAGTTTCAGAAATTTTGAGTGAAATCATTTTTACGTATAAAAACTAGGCGATCCTTTATAATTAAAATAGAAAATATTTTTTTAACGAAAAATTTATAAATTATTTTGATAGTTCAAATTTTTATTTTAAAACTTTCCAGTAAAATATTCGCCATTGGTTCTGTGTGGGGAATCACATCTTTGATTTTTCTTTCTGTTTCCTGAGTGCTATAAATTTTTAATATATACATCTAAAGTAAATCAATTTTAAAGCCCATGTGATAGGCAAAACATCGTATAACTAGAGCTAGGTCTTTCGACTTTTCTGCTGTACAAGCCCACTTATAAGCCTTTTTAAAATTGATGTATCAAATAAATAACAATGTATTTCAGAAGAAAATTAATCCATTTTTAAGAATTTACAAGTCGCCCTATTAGCTCAGTTGGTTAAGGCATAACCAATTCCGTCCGTGGTGTGTTTAGGGTAGCGAGCTTCGATTCCCGCCGTTGCAACAAAATTAATTTAATTAATAGTTGTGATGGGCTGGTGTAGTGCATGGTATATGCATGAAGGGGGTGCACTCAGCCTCTGAAATTGAGGAGCTGATAAATGAAATTATCAGCGGAAAGGTGGTAAAACACATATATGGTATCACAATGGGCACAATAACCTAAATGTGTCCTTTGTGGACAGCCATTATAACCTAACCTAACCTAACCTAAGATATTTTCAACCATTCACACGAATTTAACTTCAACATATTCAATTTAGAACCTATTATCTCAAATTAATTTTTTTTCTTTGTGTAGGACTCCAATAGAAGCTTCAACAATTGCATCAGAAAATGTATTCGTTGGAAATTCAGATAATCATGTTACTGATAAAGAAGACAACGAAACCGATACAGAATATCGACCAAAAAAATTAAATCGTAAACGTAAAAAAAAAGCTATAAATCTTGCGAGATTACGTAAATTAATTTGTTATGTGTGTATTAAAACTTTTCCAACTCAAAATGATTATAATGCACACATTGCACAGCATCCAAATCAAAAATATTCATGTGATCAAGAAAATTGTAATATGGAATTCTCAAATTATATAAAATATGCAATACATAGAAAAAATATTCATTTAATTGAACATTATTTAACGTGTAAAGATTGCCAGAAAAGTTTTAATAATAAAAAAAGTTTTGATGTGAGTAGAATCGCTATTTTAATGTATTGTAACAAAATCCTTTAGCAAAGATTCTGTAAATTAGATACTTAGGAATAAATTATTTCTTTTGTTTACTAAAATACCACCTGAAAAATATATCATTTTCGACAGATGCAAGTAATCACGAGGTTCGTGGATAATAGGGAATATTCATGTATTTTTTTTATATTTTTAATTCATTGTTTACACCGATATAACAAAGTAAAAAATATAAATACTGCTTAAAAATGCTGTATTTAAGTGTAAAAAAATATTTAAAATACATTATAATTTTGAGATATTTAAACGCAGTTTTTTGGCGCTCTCTATTGATGACGTATAAATACGTGATCTGTCAATTTTTGACAGTTCAATGTATAATTTACACTTTAAAAAAAATGAATTTACACTCGTTATTATTAAGTTTTCTAATAAAAAGCCGTAGAATAGTATAATTTAATGAAATACCATATAAAATGTAAGTAAATAATATCATACAGTATGTCAACAAATTTGACAAGCCCGTACCATGATGTCATGTCCGTATAAAAATTTGAATTTCCGTTTTAGAAATTTTTAAATGCCCTCACTGAATTTGTACTTTTATTAATTAATTTTAAGTAATTAAAAATATATTAATTACTAAAATAATGGTTTAGTTGAAATGTCCAGTCATTAAAGTTACGGAAGAAAAATATTTGAACCAAATTTAAATTTCATGAATATTCCCTATTGATATTTTTTAGTTCATTTTAGTTAAAGAATCGGTTAATAGCATGAGAACCGTTGAACATTTTAAGGGAAAGACTTATTTTTGAATGTATTAATACAAAATCGAAGACTTGTCTGAAATGTAATGACTTACAATACTCACGCTTAACATTCGATCGAGATCGAGATCGTCCTTTTAAATATATTGTTTTCAAAAAAAATATTAGTCCGCTTAAATCTTACCGTGATTCAAATATATTTCTCCGATATTTATGAATTTGACTTTTTTATTTCATTAATTACTAATTTTGAAGGTATCAAAATGCCTCAAACAAATAAAATTTCACCAATCGAAAAATTCGCTCCACCATGCTTTAACTTTTTGTATTTGGGCATTCCAAGAAAGTATTAACAAATTGTTGCTATTAACAGCGATCAGATCATCAGGTGCAATTAGCGAATAAAACAAAATCATCAAATCGTTATTTTCGAAAATTATTTAATTAATTAATAGTCTCATGCGAAATCCATATTTGAGTAACACGCATGGATATGCGTTGGAATCGTGATTGTAAAATAATTTTAATTTTGGATTTTTTTTCTAGAGGCATGTACTTAATCTACATGGAGATCGTCCTTATGGGTGTTTAAAATGTTCAAAAACGTTTCGTGAAGAGAGTGCCTTAACAAATCATGTAGAAAAAACACACTCTAAGGAATATAAATGTGAATTTTGTGAAAAGGTTAGACTTAATTTCACTTTTACTAATTCGGGTTGTTTTGCTAAATTTTATCATTATTGTCACGCAATAATAATAATAATAATAATAATAATAATAATAATAATAATAATAATAATAATAATAATAATAATAGATGAGTACCACAAATGGGTCCTTAATACCTAGACCAATGAGTCCTATGTGCCCTCCTTAAGAACAGTGTGTTACGCGAAGTTGTACCTCCTGGTAAGAGATCCTATTTTAATCAGAAAAAGAGAAAGGATTATGTCGAAGCCAGACGCCGCCCAGAAAACACACAGATTCTCCGCCGGGATTATTCCTAGAATTGGCGGGTTCACCGGTTTTGGACCAAACATATATTTATTAAAAAATTTTGTTGTGTATCATCTATAAATTTGTATAGATGCAAAAATGGAAAAACATTGATAAAAATGTCACAGAATAAATAGTAAATCATTTCAAAAACCAAATTAGTATCTAATTCCGATTAAACGGGAATTATAAAATATTTGAAACTATCACCAAAAAGTGCACATGCTCCTTAACAACAACAAAAAAGTACCTATTTTTAATAAAATATTTCAACCGTTAAGAAAAAAATAGCATTCAAAAACCGGCACAAAATAAAAAATGATATTGTTCCAATTTCTTAGTCTTATTTGTCAAAATAATTAAAATAACAATATTTTTAGGTTTTTTCAACTTCATTTCGCCTGTCAACTCATAGACGCTTACATACTCAAGAAAAACCTTATATTTGTCAAGATTGTGGTAAAAGTTGGATTGATAAATCTAGTTTAACAAAGCATATTGATGCTCATCATAGTGGTTTGTATTTAACACTTTTTAGCTCTAATATTTTAATTATTCAACCTTTGCTATTGAAATTAAAATAAAAAAAAATCGCGAACGTTTAACGTCACGAATTTAAAAGGAAATAGTTATACCACTGGGGTTTTCAAACTATTAAAACAAAATAACCTTCAACTTTTTACCCTTTTATATGGAGCTTTATAATGTAAAAAATGAGCCTAGTGTGGGTCAGTCTCATACACTCATTCATTTTGGGGAACGACCTTATAAATGTATTTATTGTGAAAATTCATTTAGTACACGAGGTTATTTGACGATACATGAACGATTTCATTCTGAAGACAGACCGTATAAATGTAGCACTTGTAAGAAAGGATTTACAAATAGTAAAGATTTAAAAGTACACGAGAGATCTTAGGAATCAAATTATTTACATGTAACATTTGTAATAATAGTTTTACCACGACACCATCTTCGTGTACAAACAAAAAAACATGATGCGGCATAAATCCGTGAAATGACACGACAATTAATTTATGTTTTTTCCTAAATTATTATCTTACATTATAGACTATTAATAACTTCAAAACATGGTTGATAAAAATAATAGTTGCAGTGCTTGCAGTACTTACAGTGGTCACATAATCAACAAGCGACAAGTGATTGGTAAATTGTGGTGGAAGTAGGTGATTATTGTTTAATAAATAGGATTGACTTCTATTCACTTGCATTGTCACTTGAATTAATACTCAGTAATAACTCACCTGCTTACACCCAAGGCATTAGTGTAGCAGCAGTTACTAAAGTTGTGTAAACTAGGTATTAACTAATAGGCTTTAGTCCGCTAAGAATAAATCGGTTGGATAAAAGTTTCTAATGATTAATCATAATATGTAGATAACAAAAAACAAAATTAATTTTTATAAAATATAAGGATTATTAATATTTCTTTTAAATAAATGCTTTAAAATTATACACCCGGTCACGTGAAAGTAAAAACCAATCAGATGTACTTTGAAGGTACTATGTCACGCCATATAAAAGACTATGTAAGCTTACAAATACAAAAACATCTAAACTTGCAAATACTTGCAAACTTGCATACACATAAATGATTGTATATCACGGTTTGATGTCATTTAAGACGCCATGAAAACGCCAAGTCAAATACGAAAAATATTTTAATTTATATTTTATTTAAAGTGAAAAGCTAAATTTATTGTAGGTTTGACCTTAGCTTTATTTTCACCATACTGCCGACATTTACTCATGTTAATTAAGAACACTTTATAAAACCTTTTTCTTATAAACAATAGTACTATTTTGTGTGACTTTACTGTATAAAATTATCTATTGTTTTCAGGTAAACCACAGAGGAAACGTGAAAAAAATCAATTATGTTCATATTGTGGGAGAGCCTTTGATCGGCTATCCCATTTAGAGAAACACATCCTAACACATACCGGATCAAAACCAATTAGTTGTGATCAGTGTGATTATCGTTGTAGTTATGAATCATTATTAAAGTCACATAAGCGTTCACACACTGGTGAACGACCTTACAAATGTACTTATTGTGGAAAATCGTACCCAACCAATAGCTGGTTAATTATACATGAACGATTTCATTCTGGAGATAGGCCATATAAATGTGGCACTTGTAAGAAAGGATTTACAAATAGTAAAGATTTAAAAGTACACGAGAGAACTCATACAGGAATCAAATTATTTACATGTAACGTTTGTGATAATAGTTTTACAACAAAACACTATCTTCGGGTTCATACAAAAAAGCATCTAACGTCATAAATTCTCTAAATAACACGGTAATCTATGTTTTTTACGTAAATAATGATAGCATAACAGTCAGCTCAAAAATAATGCTTCATGTATCAAGCATAAACAAATTACAGAAATATAAGCGGGAAAAAAAACCTATAGTTTTTCAAAAAAGACTACCAACAACACATGCAATTTAGAAGCCCCTTACTCTTGTCCATAATGCACTAAATTACAGGAGTTATTTCTTTATTTTATGGGTTCAGTATTACGTACTGAATGTAAATAAACAAAATCCTCACAAAAAAAGAGGTAGAAAGTGCGTCCATTTTAAGGGGAACCTGACTACGCTGTAAAAATTTCAGCTCGATATCTTTTTTCGTTTTTGAGTTATCGTGTCCACAGACGGACGGACAACCGGAAATGGACTAATTAGGTGATTTTATGAACACCTAT
Organism: Chrysoperla carnea; assembly: GCF_905475395.1. Classification (NCBI taxonomy): domain Eukaryota; kingdom Metazoa; phylum Arthropoda; class Insecta; order Neuroptera; family Chrysopidae; genus Chrysoperla; species Chrysoperla carnea. Next base: position 86,561,917 of record NC_058337.1, read on the forward strand.
GACAAAATTTTTTTCCTGGCATCATTATTTTTAAGCGTTACAAACTTGGGATTAAACTTAATATACTATGTATATTTCATACATGGTATAATACCTTTATTATAGATAATTAATTTCCTATCTTTTTTTGTAAACAAATTTTTTTTTGTTTCACTAATCTTTTATGACATACGACAATGACGATTTACTTATTGACTATTTGATCGATATCTTTTATAATATTTATTTAAACAATAAAATGCTAATAACGTAACTTTTAAATCTACAAATTTCCTAAAACTTTTACTTTAACATTTTTTTTTCGTACTCGTACGTAACCACCAGGTGCAAGATTAATAAAAAAAGAGGTACCTATGCATAGAGGTATGTAATCATGAAAATTCAATAAATATATAATAAAAGGATTAATGATAATTTGCCTTGTTACCTGTAAAAACAGCTGCTAGCCGTTGAAATTTTTATACGATTAAAAAAATTTGACAAAAAAGATAGGAAATTGAATTATCTACAGTAAAGGTCATTACCATTTTTGCCCTGATGTGTACACTTACGGAGATAGTGGCCGAAACGATTTTTCTCAAAACGGCAGCACTTCCACCCTCCAAATTTGTAAGGATTTTTTGCACTTACATTCAGTACGTGAGACTAAAAACCTTTTTTTAGACTTTTAATAGAAACCTATTAAAAAAAACTCGTGTAATTTAATGCGAGAAAAAATTTTCAATTATCTTTAGTTGAAAAGCAACATTGAACGCGTCAACAACAACATTTTATTGTTTAAACAATTACTAGAAGAGATGACGGTCAAAAAGTCAATAATTAAACCGTAGTAGTCGTAAACGGTAAGTGATACAAAAAACATAATTGAACAAAAATGATAGGAAATTTAATTATCTACAATAAAGGGAGATATCATTTTTGATCTATTGCTATAAATTTAAAAAAATGTATATTTATGTTGATCAATTGTTCTAAATTATAAACGAAGTATTCCAACGTGTAGTTTCAAGGATATTTTGTTAAAATAATAATTAAAATTTCGTATATTCGCATATTTCGTATATTCGTTTATTTTAGACCTTATTTCGACTTACAAAGTACTTTCTCAATAACCATTTTCTAAAAATATCGTACAAATTTTAGGCGAATTGATTTTGACTTCTATGAAACTTTCAACCTATTATATGGTCTGTGATCGATAACTATTTTGAACAAGATTTTAAAAAAAACGTAATCCTAGGTAATCTAATCGTAAAATTGTGATCGATTCATGTATAGTCGGTAGATTGTACCCGATATCTATGTTATTCTCAAAAGGACAGTAGTGGCCGTATAACCATAAATTAATAAACCAAACCAGTTAGGTATAACTCTGGCTTACTGTACTGCCTTCAAAAAATAGCCTCGTGTACCCGGGGGATTATCTCGATAAATAGACATAAAATTAAAAAAAAAAACGAACAAACTTTTTTCACTTCTGGTCTAGAGAAGAGGGGAGGAATTTTAGGCTTATTAATCTGTATACAGCACGGAGAGTAATTTAAATTGTTCCTTTTTAACTACGCAATATTAAGTACGCTTTCACTCTTTATAACATGATTAACAACTATTCAGTTTTGAAATCTAAAACTGATGTGGACAACATGAGTTATTTTATCTTGAGAATCCTTCGAAATATCTTAAAAGCGCACATCAGAATTTTTTTATTGGATAATTAGATATCCCACCAAAAAGTGTTCTTAAAGTTCTTTTTAATAATTAAAAACAACTTTACGTTGAGAAACTGTTCGTTTCAAAATTTAAGTAACCAAATGTCTAATTTGGTTGGACTATTTACGATTATCTGGCGTAAGCTATCGATATGAACTCATCAATTTACACCACAGTTGAAACGAAGTGTTAATGAAATAACTCTTTGAATCCTTGAAATGAAAATGGATCGTGTTATTATTTAAAGAAAGTAATCAAAGTTTTCAAATGTTTTCTTGCTACTATCTATACTATCTACACTACACTATCTTCGTCTAATTTTGTTTAGCAAGGAACTTTTCCACTTACCTATTCTCTTCATTTTAATATTAAATTAACACTAAATTTTGTTTGTTAAACTAATATTTCCTCTCATAAAATTCGTAAAGCCCGTATAACTTATTTTATTTTTTTCAGATAAACCGAAGAAAAAACGTGAAAAAAATCATTTATGTTCATATTGTGGGCAAGCATACAATAGACTTGATTTATTAACAAAACATATTCGAAGGCATACAGGATCAAAACCATTTAGTTGTGACCATTGTGACTACCGAAGTCGTGATCAACAATCGTTACGTTCACATATTCGTACACATACCGGTGATCGACCATACAAATGTAGTTATTGTGAAAAATCATTTAGTACACGAGGTTATTTAACTATACATGAACGATTTCATTCTGGGCACAGGCCTTATATATGTAGTTCTTGTAAAAAAGGATTTACAAATAGTAAAGATTTAAAAGTTCATGAGAGAACTCATACAGGAATCAAATTATTTACATGTGATATTTGTAATAATAGTTTTACAACACTACACTATCTTCGTGTACATACAAAAAAACACGACACATAAAACCGTTAGATAGTGCAGCGATCCATTTATGTTTTTACACGGTATACATAGCGTAATGGGTTTAATTCCCGCAGCTACAACAAAAATTAATTTGAATAGTTACGATGGATTGGTATAGTGCATGGTAAATGCATCAAGGACGTTTATGCATAATCGTCGAAAATTCGGTATCACAAAAGCCTTATGGTCTAAGTGTATTCTTCGTAGATTGCCAATATTATCAAAACAACTCCTAAATTGTGGCTTAATTATCAAAAATGCATCTAAATCAAAAGTTGCTCACAGATGTTTATATTTTCTGATATTTTAGTTTTTTTCATCAAAGTTCAAAGTTCTTTTCTTCGTCGCTTGTGTGCGACGACTAACACTGTGTCGCTAAAATTTGGATCATTGTTCTCGATTTACTTGTAATTTAATGGCTGTGTTGTTCATAACTTTCTTTCATTTTCTATTATAATATTAGTCTCTAAATTTATAACGTGCAATAAATATTTAAGTTTTAACATTTATAAATAATAAATTCAACGACAATTAAGATTTATATTTAGAGTGTTGGATTAACGCTTTATTGATATGTATAAAATTTAATGTATTTATTTTAATTTTTTCCTGGAAAATGATAAATGCATATACTCCATAAAACAGAATATTTTTTAATAAATCTCGCTTTAGACGTAAAACTAACAAGTCCAAATCTACGCTTATTTATACAATAATACAAACTATGGATTAGTTTGCAGACTAGGATTCTAAATCAACGCTACTAATAACTAGAGATAACACCATCTCATCAGCGCTACATTATGTGCAGGATGTTTCCTAAATAAAAGCAAAAAAAAAGTTTTAAGCATATTTTTAGTCAATTTTATGTATTTTTCTTTATATTATCTGTGACCACTCTATATATTTTTGTGAAATTGGGTATATATGTTGCGACCAACTATCTTAATTAGTACACGGCGTTAACAACAAGCCTGAATGATATTCAGTCGCTAGTTGAATGGCGCCGTTGAATAAAGATTTTAGGCTCTTAATTAAACGATTAATTAAGATAGTTGGTAGCGACATATATACATTTTACATCTGAAGATACTTTTCGAAACCCCTTTTTTTATTTTTACCGTGAAGTTAGCGGAAATATGTCCAAACTGTATCATGGAAACGATGTGTTTACGGATATTGATATAATTGTTTTTTCATATAGTTGGCTCGAGAATATGCTCTTTAACTTTATGTTCTTAACTTAGGAAACATCCTGTAAACATATTTGAATTTAATAATTATCTGATTTTAGTTGTTTTCCATGTTGTTTCGAATTTGTTTTGTTTTATTAATACTAGTTACGTTTAAGCCTATATAGGCAATATATGATATATTGTTGATAAATTTTTTGGAAGCTCGAGCTATTTATAACTTTTGGATATACGGAAATTTCCTTTTATATTGTATAAAATATTATATATATAATTGTTAAAATTTATTATTCAAAAATTGTTAAAATGTTTTTTTTTTTTTTTTTTTATAAACAAAAAAATTAGTAGGTATGATATAAAAAAATTTGTTGAATTAATAATGACGAATGAATACATTTTAAAGATACTATATCTCAATATTCTTATATTTTTTTAGCCAGATTGTAAAATTTCAGCCAGATTATAATGACGCTTTCAGTAAAGGCAAACCAGTATTAACTCTAGCCAACTTAGTCAAGTTGAGTTAATACAGGTTGTGATGGTACTTATAGTAGCTCGTGGGTAATCGAATAATGTGACTATGTGTTCCTCTTCTATTTTATGTGTTTGAGTTCCAAGTTCTCCTTGATTAAGATGGGCCACTTTTTGGTCTCTCCATTAATTGGTGATATTTGTTTATAAAGTTGTAATTTTTCTGATAAGCAGGAATATATAATAAAAAAAAACATTCATAAATTTGAAGATTTACCAGCTTCTTAGTACTTCAAGTATACCTTCCCTTCACGAAAAGACGCACAGAATATACGAATATATTACAAAAAATAGTGATGTTAAGAAAAATTAAAAATTAAATTTTTATAATATAGCTAGCAATTATCTGGCCGTTTCGCTACGCAATTTCAACTTTAAAAACAAAGGCTATCGCTTTACTTCCCTTGCCGTCAATTTCCTCCCCCCCCTTTCCTCTAAAAGTGCATAGTTTTTAATTTTTTAGTGTGGAATCTTAATTTTTCAAGCTTCTAGTCCCATGAGTTGGGCTGTGCATTCATACTTCAGTCAGTTATTCTTTTATATAAACTGCTGTTATCTAAATAATCTGTCTTTTTAGATTTTTGTTTTAGATATATTTTTTGAGATTAAACTTGTTTTTACTCGAAAACAATTAATTTTTCCAAAACAAAGGCAAGAAGCCTTATTTTCAAATGGTCCCAGTAGAGCTTTTAAAGTCAAAATGTCTAATTTTTTTGATTGATAAGTTATAGTTTTAAGATTGTAAGGCCCCAAGTGCAGTTTTAAGGTAACACCAGGTACTACACCATTATGTTGTAGTACATAATTACGGCATTCCACACAATCGCAAATTCCCGTCGTGAAAAACTCCACATTATGAAGAAAATAAATACATTGGTGAAGTGAGCCCTCAGCCAGTATTAAATATTTTGAGATTCATTTTTTGATTTTTTTATTGTTGTTAGAATGTATATATATATATACAAAATATGTACACCAATAGCAAATTCGATTTATGCAGGGTGCTTGCCACCGGTAAGGTCGATAATTTCCGAATTAATTTGGTAATTTATTATTTCGTATCGTGATTATTCGAGAACCATTGGCATTTCCAGTGGCAAGCGGCCTGCATAAATTATATTTACTATAAATGTATACATTAAATCTGTTTGTATAGATTGTTTGTTCAAATAAATATATATTTATATTTTCTGAGTCCAGTTCAGTAAATTTACAAATTGAATATTTTTGAAATAGTTTATAAGACTCAAAAAAGAGTCACTCTCCTTCAGGTTAAACAATACATTTATAATTTAATAGGATGCGATGGAGACTTGAATTATTTCGTAATTTTTTCTTTGGTTGAGTAACTACCAAATACCTATTTGAGAATAAGTTTTGGAACTCATAAATTAAGACCTGCCTAGAATAGTGTACAAAAAAACTTATTCAATCAATGATACGAATTAAAATCAGATTTGCACTAAATTACCTCAAGTCAACGAAGCAGCCTTGCCCTATACGCCATATATGGGACAAATAATATATTCGGTTTCTACCAGATGCTTGCCGATGGAAATATAGAACGTATAACACAGTATAACATCGACAAGCATGTCCATTGAATCAAAAATGCCAAAAAATTTAACGATCGAATTTTTGGTTTTAAATACCAACTCAGTCTTAATGGTCAGTTCTTTTATGGTAACTTTTAGCATATTTACAAAATAATAAGAAAGAAATAGGCTAGAATACAAGAGAATAAAGAGGTAAAATTACAGCAGGTAATCTAAAATGGTGAGGGAATCAAGAACTGAAGAAAGAAGAAACCAAAAATCATTGACTCATACCTACATATTTTAAGTTATGCAATATGCATCTAGTTAGAATAATTTTACAAATGGTAGCTGTGGGAAATAGTTTATTATTGTAGATAAATAAAATTACAATTCGGTATAATAAATAAAATTGCGTGTTAATTATGCAAAAATGATATTTGCTGCATATTTTAATAATTCGGCTGAGAAAATAACACGTGTGGGCAAATAAAACTACCAATTTAAACTAATATATGACTAGCTTTATTTATTAATAAAATATGATAATATTATAAATTAACGCAACAAATTAATTTTAATTAAAATATTCTTCTGAATAAAATACGTATAAAATTAAGTTAATTGAGATTTTTCTAAACACAAATTGTATCTATATGAGATCTTTTTAAAAATGGAAAGACTAATAATGTAAAACAAATTCACAATTCCTTAAAAATTTACACAAACTTGGGTGCATAATATGGTGAAAAATACATTTCTAGCAGAATGTCACCATGAAAGGTAGTTAAGATAAAAGTAGAAATGCAATATCATGTTTTTAGTTACTATTAGTTTTGGAACGATTTAATAATTATTTTTTATGCCACCATAATATTGCGGGTAATATGTTTATCTATTCATCTAATTGTTTTAGGTTTTAGTAAATTAAAATACGCCATTCCATTTCTAACACCTTCATGATAACACCATAACTGAATAATACAGGTTCCCATCAGCATACATTGTCACTGATAAATACACTTCTAGAAATTGGTTCGTAGCTTAATTTTATAAGGGGCATTCGTTCTCTTTCACATGGGGCGGAAATATTTCGATCGACCCCACAGACTTCAATTTGATGGACAATCATTTTTTTTAGGAAGTTTAAATAATAAATACAACATTCGTTTTGCCCGTGGACATCTTATTTTATTCGGCGCCTATCAAAACCATTTTTGCATCTATAGCCGTCAAAGTGAAACCTGCGAGGGCATATAAAAATTATCCGAACTACTTGAAAGAGGACGCCCTACTTACAAGAATTTGTATAGATAAAAATATTGTTTAAGTAGGACCAAAAAACTGCACACAAATTTTTAAAGGAGTTTTTATAAATAGGCACCAAAACTATAATAATTTTAAAATTTTTTAAAAAGAAACATTTTTAGGATTATGGTTGGATCTAAAAGTAAATTACACGTATTTTATACGTCTAATTTGTAAAATACTTGTAATAATAGTTTATACTTTCATGATGTGACGCAGTTTTAAAATTAATGATTTTCAATTTTAACCAGATCAATTTTGCTGACGTAATAGGATTACTTAGAGCCTATTTGAGAGTCTATATTTTTATTTAAAATATACGTAATTATTTATTAAAGAATTAGTTAATATTAAATAGCACGATTATCAAAAGTAATTTACATATTTTACATAAATATTTTGGAAATATTAATAAATATATATGTTGACTTATGTGATAGCACCATGGAGGTATTATAGAATACCCCCTATAATACCTCCATGGATAGCACTGATACCCAACCCTGCTTAGGACCGTTTTATAAATATTTTAAATTGCATTATAATAGCTGAAATTATCATTAGTATTTTTGGTTGTTCGGTGGGTTTTTAAATTTATAATTATATATAAAAATTTTACATAAAACAAACACATACATACATTTCTAAAATATAATAACAAATTGAAATAACATTTGTATTTAATTATCTATAAGTTCTTATGAAAATCCAGTGGTCCAACGCTCAATGAAAAATGATGAATACAAATTAGCCCATTAGTCTTGAGTATTTGTTCAACTGCCAAAACGTTAGAGAAAAGACATATGAATAGTTAATTTTATCTTACGTCTTACGTTTTTTTTATACGTGATAGGCATTAGTCCATATTTTATCTAATGTATTTATCATAATTTACAAATTGAAAGAAAAAAACACGTCAAAGTTGGTTAAGAACTGAGACGTGTAAAAAACTGGAATATGGTATCACTTGATAAAATAAGAATAAAAGTTGAACCCAAATACCCTCCAGCAAACCATTCGAGCTGTGTGAAGACAATATTATCAATCAAGTTTAAAATTGTTCTGAATTTTGCTCATAACACATTTTTATTTACAAAACTAAAAGAATATTTGATTATCTCTAAAACTGAAGACTTTAAGGTATATTGCAAACTATAGTCTCGATCAAAAATCGTAGTCAGTAATGTATAGATAAAAAGAAATGTTTATGTATGGATATAAACATTTATATGAATGTGTGAGTAAAAATAAATATGTATATGTGTAAAATTTTTGTTTATTGGTTTTTTTGTTTAAATATTTTCTAACTTTTAACTAAAATATAAAAATTATCAAACGCGAGAAGTTGAATTAAAAAAATTTTTAATTAAGATAGTTCTTTTGAAAAAAAGCTCATTACTTTCTTCTTTATGAAAAAAGAAAAACAGTTTTGACCGTCAAAATTATTCCATAAGGGCTATCAATTTATTTCTGACAATATACCTTAAGAGATATCACGATTTAACAATGAATTTAAAACTAAAACTTTCGCAATCAAATTCATGTAGGTACCATTTATGTTTTGTCAATTAAAAATTAACTGCGCACTTGGAAAAAAATGAACGAAGAAGAATAAAAAAACTAATAAATAATGAGAGATTTTCCAGTTTTCTAGTTGTTATTTAATAATGAAAAATAAAATTACAGGAAATTTTCACTATATGTTTCTTTTATTGAAGAAAGTATTAGAGCCTGTAGACTTGATCTACACAATTTTTTAACAAAATGGAAGTATAACCGTTTTTTTAAATATTAATTTAAATTTTATTCTAGTCGGGAAGTTGTTAGTATGGCCCCCAAAAATTTCAACCTTTTGTTTTTTTTCTCGCTACATCATAAGTTTAATTACCTTATCTTATAAAATAACGATTATAACTCGGTAAATTTAGTCAAATCCCTTCTCAAAAAGTATTGAGGAATGAAAAGTATAAATTTTTATTGCGTGTACTGCATTTTTTTCTTATCCAAAGAAATAAATAAAATTCCGAACTGATTTATAGGGATGGCCTATAGTATAATCTGTTAATTTTTGGTTATTACATTTCATACCCAAAATGTAAATGTTTTTCTTTAACCTTTACATATAAGTTAAATTAACTTTTTTAGTCTTTCTTAGCGTAAAAATTATTGACATAACTTAATTAAAAAAACTTATTAATTAAAATATTTTGAAAAATTTTTGAGAAAATTATTGAAATTAAAATATTATATACTATCAGAAAAAATAATAAATTATGCCATTTACTCTTCGTTCGTCAGAGGAATGAGAATGCATTGAAGATTTAGTAAATCTTTCTGGCACATTCTGCGTAATATAAATTTTTTTAAAAATTTCAAGACTGTTAAACCGATGGAGAGATCGACAATTTCTTAATATTTGATTAAAAAAATTAAACAAATAATGAAAGTTTATTGCCAGTAACCAGGCGTGGAAATTATTTGATAAAAATGAAAAGAATCATTAACTATCTCCAACATAAAAATATGATTTCCTTTAATTATCATTGTAACTAAAAAGAATAATTAATATATTAATCAGTCACAGCAATACAAGCGTAAATAGCGTATTATTAAGAGTAAAAAAGGCAGGATACACAAGTAACAATATTATGCCACAAAAACCAAAAACAACGGCTCTAGCAGACATACACAGTCAATTTTACGTACATCGTCATAGAAACAGAATGCAATACTTTTGTTTTCGATATTCATAATACAAAAGGCATGCTTCTTATAGTAATAACAATAAAAACACTTATAACTCCTAATATAATACGGATATGTCTGTATTTATATTTAATTTTGAATTACACACACAACTAATAGTTTTAAAAATAAAAAATGTTACTTTTGTATCCAGTCTCTCACTAGTATGATACAGGATGTACAATAAAATCTAGAAACGATGAAATATTTCGTGAAATCAACGTTGAACAAAAAATGCAAGTGTAATATTTTTTGAAAGCTATTTATAGTACTAAAATTAACCTTCCATATACTTCTTTTCTAGTGAAAACACACTACAGCCAGCACACACAATGTCGGATTAACCCATATCGGGGCTCCTGGGCAATGCAATTCTTCGGGGTCAAAATTAGACGGCGCTGTGTGTGATTTTTTTGAGTCTTTTGTAAATCACTATAGCATCTCTTGTAAGCGGCCCTTCTCATAAAAATTTACCGTTCCCCATTCCTTTTTTTCTCTTCATCAATCACCCGGGGCTCTTAGACAGTTGTCTAATGCTTAATCCGCTGAATACACACTGTATGGAATTGTAAATTATCCACAAAGGAATGTAACTTTGGCAACAAATGACTCATTTCTAGCTTTATTTTCACGCGAACTTAACTGAAGAATTGTAACTTTTACGAAAGCACCTTTTTAACAAACAATCAAACCTCTCAGAAAAAATTTATCTTTTAACATTTTAAGCACATTATCACATTCTTTGCATCCTTTCGATGTGATTTACTTAAATTATACGCTTGTAGTTGAAGTTACGATACTACGAGGTTACGTCGTTTTTGTATTTGGTTGGCCTAATGAAAGTCATTATTATAAATTTCCTGTTGTTTCATAAACCGCCTACGTTATACCACAAACGATAATGCATGGCACAGGTTTTTTTTCGTTAAATTACTTTCAAAAAATGCTGCTTTTTGCATTTCTTGTGGCGACATTTTTTTCTCGAGTTACACAGCCGTTTTCATACTTCATATACATCCTGTGTTCTGTATACATAATATTCTGATAGTATTTGTTATATATTTACATAAATACATCTTTGATATTTTGAAAATGTCGTACAGCCAAATCAACCGGTAAATCAAATTTATATTGTGTTAATCTATCTAAGGATTGTAAACTATCATTAAATCCAGTTTTCATAATATAACTCCATGTGTGATAATGATTTAAAATTAAATGTTTACACTGTAAAATTAAACTAAGCCATATAACTAATTTATTCGAATTTAATGCCGCACATATGAATGCCTTAAAATGTGCATCGTAACTGCGTTTATATTGACTATGTGTGGCAATTATTGAACCAATTGTAAATAGTAAATTCTGTTTATGTGATACGCTATGACTGTCTGCTAATTCTAAATTAAAACTTTGTGATAATTTACGCGCTGGTGTTGTATTATATCGTTGTCCATTCTTTAATTCATAATATTGTAATATTAATTGCCATGGATGCATTTTTCGTGGAGTTTCTTCAGCTTGCCGTGCTGCAAAACACATCATAACCGGTACAACACTAGTTCGCTCGAATTGTTCAATTAAACCATGTTGAAGGAGATCGCATATAGATGGAGCTAATTGTTTCCGAACTGCTGTAACTAACCGATTTTTTGAATCGTCATGATCACTAAAATATTCATTTTGAGATGATTGGTGGTCATCGTTAGATTGATTTTGACATAATTCCTCAATTCTTGCAACCGCTAATTCTAAACGTGCTCTCAAATCACCCCAATGATTGTAGCACGTTTTTAAATCATTTCGACGGAAATGTTCATTTGGACCACAACCAAATTGCATGACAATAAACATTTGTAACAAAGTTGCAGCTTTCTTCATAATACCAATTGTACGGCTTTTGACTTCGTCATCGTGCATACTTCGCGGTTTGGATGAAGATGAATGGTGGCAATTTAATGTGTTATGAACGCCATGGACAGGACACGAACATGTACACTGTGTGCTAGAAGTTTGAGTACCTTCTTGTAAAAATTGAATAAATCGTTCTAAATCAGCAATTTGCGTTTTAAATTGATTGATTAGTTGTTCTTTCATTTTTAAGGGTGTGATTGCCGTCGATGCGCCATCCCCGTCTGATCGATTATCAGCATTAATTTTATGTTTTAATTCATCGATTAATACACGCTGTTTTTCTAAAAAGAATTCTGGCGTTGCAGTTTCCTCATCTTTGGATTTAAACGTGAAATTTTCTAATTCAGTTAACTGTGATTTTAATTGTTCAATTAACTCTAATTGTTTATGCCGTTGTGCAAGCCGATCGAATTGAGCATCGTGACTTAATTTCTTCGGGGTTGATGTAGTTGAATCAGTAACACCACGAAATGCAAATTCTTCTAATGATTTTAGTAAATGTTCTTTTTCCGACAAGGGTGCGTCAACTACTTGACGCAATCGAAATTGAACTTGCGCAAAATGTGTAGTTAATTGTAATAACGATGCATTTAATACTTCTTGTTCTTCTTCTAAAGCTCGTAACCTTTCTAAAGGAAAACATTGAGAGGAACATAATGATGAGAAACTTTGTGTTATATTTTCTACTTCGTTATCGATATCGTTTCCCCCTAAAGGATCCCACCGTTCACCTGTTGGATGCTCATCACTTATTAATTCAAACCCATCTGAAGTTTGCTCCGTGTGTTCAGATTGAATCTCGGCCATTTTTTTGATATATTTTTGTCACTTTTAGTGACAAAGTTGAAAATTTTTGTATCTAAAAACAACAAAATAAAATTATTTGTAACAAGAGCATTTTCTAAGAATAGCGACGTATTATCGGTCATTATTATTTAAAAGAAATTCTTAAATATTCCACGATCTTTGAGGCATAAGGGAACAATTATAAAGGAATAAGGAAAATCTGGTGCGGACCGGCAGAAAAACAGGCTATAAAGAAATAATATATAAGATTTTCATTTTGCGTGATACCTATATATAACTAACTCACTTCTGAAATAACGAATCTATTTCGTTCTAACTTTTTTACTTCAAATTAAACTATGAGTATAGATACTCAGTTACGTGATTAAATTAAAATATTCAAACTCGTAGAAAAAAGTAAATGTCATACATGCGAATTTTTCACTTTTGTTTCAAACGTGCATACCAAATTTCCTGAAATTTAAAATACATATAGTATGGCTTGTATAGAATCAGGAGTATATTTCATTTTAGAACAGAGTGAGCTTGCAGTTATACTAATTTGACGCAAAGTCTGTACCACCAGCCATACCACCAGTCATATCACAAATGTGTTATTTGAGTCTTCAAAACAAGCCTTTTTGTCTAGAACTCAAATATCACATTTGCTATAAGTTAGCACGTTTCCAAATTCTTTATTTATCCTTAAACAGAGGTCCAGAGCAGACTTTTATAAAATATACTAAACCGATCTCGAGCAAAGCTATTCTTCAGGCGACCAGAACTTAGTAGCACCTAAGCTTTATCGAAAAAAATTATAATTATATGATGATAAGGATATCTATTATCACATATAGGGTACTACATGTTATTTTTTAACATACTAACATATATATATAATATGTACCACAATCGACAACTACATACGACAAACTATACGGTACATCGAATACTTTATTCGTTGCACTGTTTTAAAGCGTTATTGCAAAAGCTTATAAAAATTTAGAAGTAATAAGATAGGTATACAAGAATGGATGTTCATGTTACATATTTTTATTCCATAAATTCGTTTAATAATTCATGTTAAATATTTCGTACACTTAATTTACCTAAATCATATAAAAATATCAAAATTACTAATCAATAAAAAAAAAAAACAATAATTTATATCTTATTTTAAAGAATTTCATTTAAAATATGTTTAAATATTTCTATTTCAACGTTGTATGTTAACGTATCTATTAATATGTTAAAAGGGTTGCATATCATTTTATAAGAAATAAACTTACCGTATTTGATTTTTTATCGTTAACAAGAAAAGTGATAACAATTTTAATATTATAATAACTATCTTTCAGTAATAATTTGTGTTATGTAAACGTCAAATTGACTTTTTATTCTTTAATTACAGCAAAAAGTACATTTACATAGGTAGTTTTTCATGATGACGTCAAAATATTATTATCAATGTGGTTTTACTATCGACACATATAAAGTGGAATGCGCGTATTGGTTTTTATAAGGTTCAAAATGTGTTAAAGTTGCGATTATACAAAATTTAAAAATCAATTTATTTATTTTGTGAGTTTTTCAATATTCAAAATAAATTTAATTGTAATATGGACAAATAATCTAAGAAATGAAAGCGATTAAAGGCCAAAAGGTCGTAATTCTAAATACAATACGATATTCTTTGAGACCCGAGAAAAATATAAAAATGACCTGGATATAACTTAATTTCATCCTATCAACCATAACAATAAAAAAAAGAAATATACATAATAATGAGTAGTGAAATTGTAAATAAATTAAAAGAAACAAAATCATAATATGATTTCTAATTCCAAAAACGGGGCGAGTATTATAAAGTGCCCTGCTACACTATTAAAAAGATTAAATGAAATAGGAAGCTAAGAAATCAGAATTTGTTAAAAACTTCATTTTTTGAATGAATGAATCCTCAATGAAAGAATGAAAATTGGCGTTAAAAACATAATTTTTAATAACGAAGCCGTTATGTTTTATAAAGTTTTTTGCCACCTTCGTATTAAGCGAATTTGTTTATAAAAATATGCAATATATAACATTGTGAACAGCATTTCGGTTAAATATTATTTATCTATGCGAACTAACTATATTAGTTCTTTTTCCTATTCCTCCAAAATCTTTCTTAGCATTAAAATTCCATACTTTTTAAGCAAGAGATTTGTCTGGAGTTTATGTGCTACGTCTGGAGTTTGTCTATAACACAACAGGGGCGTATGTAGCTACCGCCGTATCAATGATATGGGGCCCAGGGCTACAGAGGCCCCCAACATGTGTAATATTTCATTTGAATTGTTTGACTAGCTCAATTTCTAGGATGGAGTGAACTTGTAATCAATAAATATTTACTTTAATTTAATGCAAGCATTTTTGTTCTTTTGAAGGATAAAGATGTCTTTTGTGAGACATCTTTATACTTCATTTGGGCCCGCAACTAATTTTGATACAGGGCCCCTCCACTGTGTTACAGAGCTACTCCACTGTAACACAAGGTGCAAAGTAAAGAGTGATAACATTAACGCGTACAAAGTGAGGTAAGTATAACTTTCACTCTCAGCAATTATGAGGATGAGGCCCACTTCCTTTTTTTTTGGGATATTTAGTATAAAACTGAATGTTTTCATTCGACATAATGGATATAATACCGGGTGTGTAACCTACAGGCATTCAAAAAGTTTAGAAAGTAATTTTTTGATATATTGCGCTTTTGGTAAAATTTTTCAATTTGTCTTTGGTGACAAGATTCCTTGTTATTTACTCATGATCACAGTCATAATATATATGACAAGTTGCATTCGCTATATGTTATAAAATAAGCCTGTGATGACAATGATTCGTTAAGCAATGCATCTAAGTATAAGAGGTATTATAGATGTTATATGAAATAGACCTTTTTTCACATTTTTTTTTTCTTTTTTTTAAATGAAAGTAAATGTCTTGATAAATGGGCTAATTTTTTCCCCCGATTTTTTTGAAGTCATATGACCGAGAAAACAGACAATGAAAATCATTAAAATTCAAATTGGCGAAAACGATCCGGAAACACACGATGTTACACGAAGGTAGGTTTGACGTCATTTGAAGTTGATAATAGTGATATATTAATACAACTGCTGACATTGTTTTGCTTGTCGGATTGATATCACAGATCACGTGTGCGGTGGAGCCAAAAAAAATCGTTTTAAAATATTTCAAATATTGTGACTTTTTAACAATTTTTTTTCATAGTGTTTTTATTGTTAAAAATGCGTAATTTTTGAGTTACAAGCTCTACTCGACCTATATTTTCTTAAAAAATTATCAAAAAGCATTTCTGTTTTTCATGAAAATTCTGTAGATAGTACAGTATTCGTGTACGAGTATTCTGTCATACTCGTGATACACATATGCCTAGATGTAAGCTGAACACTAGGTATATTTATGTAGCACATCTATGATCATCGTCGTATATACGTCACTTGTCAAATTTAATTGGTACCAATTTTTGAAATTACAAAGAAAATTATTGATGCAAATTTTTAGGTTAATTTGAAATTTTAAATGGATTTTTAATCATGTCGAAGAGACTTGGAGGTTCAAATTTTTTTAAATCAAATGAAGTTAAAAAACCTAGAATTGAAATAGAACAACCTGCTGTTAAAAATCCTAGTCCAAATGACGATGTTTGGGGTGAAGATTTTGATGAAGATATTTTGACACAAGTAATTTTATTATTGTCCTTTTTTCTGCAAAACATGTACTAATATACTAAAATAATTAATTGCAGTTAGAACAAAGTCAATCAATGTGCTTACCGTCGTATAGTGAATTCCAGAAAAAAGATCAAATAATAACATCCACATTTAAACATGATTTCGCTATTCCAAGTACAAGTAAAACAATATCGTCATCTAAAAATTTACCAGCAAATAAACCATCAATTGCTAACATTCCTCAAAAATCAACGAATAATTTTATTTTTCAATCAAACAGTCACTTGACTTTTAAAAGAAATTCAAGTATCGAGAATTTAAATTCAACTCAAACCATAATTTGTAATAATGAAGCGAAAAATGTATCAAATGATTTATTGAAAGAAATTGAACGACTTAAAGATGAAAATAAAAAACTTTCGGAAAAGTTTATCACAAAAGAAGGCGAGGTGATGTAATTTTTTTTTCACTCCAAATCTTTAAACTTTGTTTAACCACCTGGAACCGAATATTTCAACACAAAAAGTTGTTTTTCCATATCGTAAAAACTTGAGTACTTTGTAAAAAGTTTTTAAAAGTGCTGGAAAGATTGTAAACTTTAATCCATCTCTATAAAGAAAAAGATTTTAATAAATAAATAGGGTTGAAACAAAACACTTTCAGATAAGTTAGTGAATAATTCTCTTAATTCATCAAGTTCAAATTTATGGGAAAACCCTCTGTGGACAATATATTACAAAATCATTTTTCGTTAAATAATTTTAAACAATGAGACACTGTGAAATCTCTTCATTCTAACAGATCATTAAAATTTTTAACCGACTTCAAACAAAAACGGGGTAGGTTATCAATTCGGCTGTATTTTTTTTAATGTTTTTTACCTCTAAACTTTTGACTGGGTGAACCGATTTTGATGATTCTTTATCTATGAAAGCTGTCGTTTCCCGTGTGGTCCCATTTCATTTTGGTTCAGTTCTGACAACGGCATTCATGAGAAAACCATAAAAGTCTTAAATTTGCATTAAGTATGCACGAAAGAGGACAAATAACTCAATATCACGCCAAGCGATTTCGATTTTTCTTTTTTCTTGACAAATTAGTTAGTGTACTTCAGATTCACTAAAAAACATAAAATAAAAAAAAATTTTAACAAAAAGAAAACCGACTTCAAAAGAAAAACTTTTCCAAAACAAATTAATACGCACTAAAAAGTAAAAAATAACGATAATATAATGTAGTTAAAATTATTGTTATTTTTGGAGTCGGTGTCAGCCAAGCTAATGTAGCAAACTGTTTTGTCAGAGTTGTTTCCTTGACCAACACCGACTCCCAAAATAACAATAATTTTATCTATATTATATTATCGTTATTTTTTCACTTTTTAGTGCATATTAATTTGTTTTGGAAAAGTTTTTCTTTTGAAGCCGGTTTTCTTTTTGTTAAAAGTTTTTTTATTTTGTGTTTTTTTAATCAATTTATTGCAATTACCACATTTGAATTCTTTTATACATAAGAAAATAGTTATTTATGAAATGATGATAAAGTTACAGCTACGACTTAAATCTATTTTTTATAGCTGAATCTACAGCAATTTTATGCAATACCAGAAAAAACTTAAAAGAGTATTCTCTCAAATTACGTCGACATGGTCTATAACGTTACCAAATCATATATACTATGCGTTTATCGAATTGTTTCAACCCTTTGAATTGTTTGACAAGCCAAATCGCTCAAATTTTCAACTCTACCAAAATTATAATTATTAAAAACAAAAAAACCTACCTTTCATATTAAAAAGAAATTTTTATATGTTTGTGCTCTTATAACCCGCGGACACTAGTCGTACTCAAAAAACTGATGCTTTAGTTTATAATTTTGACTTACTATTTTTAGGTAACAATTTTACGAAATCAATTGAAACAAACACAGAAAACAATTGATACTATACGAATTGAAAAAATGCAATCATTGGAAAAACAGAAAATTGAATGGTCTGAAAAAATATCGGCTTTAAATACTAATTTAAATTCTGCTAAATCTGAATTAGAAATTAAGGTAATTCTACAAAATTTTATTTTTGTTAAGAGTAATAGGGAATATTCATGAATTTTAAATTTGGTTCAAATATTTTTCTTCCGTAACTTTCATGACTGGACATTTCAACTAAACCATTATTTTAGTAATTAATATCTTTTTTATTACTTAAAATTAATTAATAAAAGTATAAATTCATTGAGGGCATTTAAAAATTTCTAAAACGGAAATTCAAATTTTTATACAGACGTGACATCATGGTACGGACTTGTTAAATTTGTTGACATACTGTATGATATTAATTACTTACATTTTATATGGTATTTCATTAAATTATACTATTATACGGCTTTTTATTAGAAAACTTAATAATAACGAGTGTAAATTCATTTTTTTAAAGTGTAAATTAAACATTGAACTTTCACCAATTGACAGAACACGTACTCATACGTCATCAACTGAGAGCGCCAAAAAACTGCGTTTAAATATCTCAAAATTATAATGTATTTTAAATTTTTTTTACACTTAAATACAGCATTTTTAAACAGTATTTATGTTTTTTACTTTGTTATAACGGCGTAAACAATTAATTAAAAATATAAAAAAAATACATGAATATTCCCTATTGATAAATGGAATTTCATAATTTAAATAAATAAAAGGATGTAAAAAATTACACTCGATTTACAAAAAAACATGTAAAAATTTGGAACAAAAATTAGTTTCATAATAATAAGTAAGATTTTAATAATTTTAATTAAAACTAAAACTTAGCAGAATGTTGTTACAGGATATAAATCATTTTAAAAACACTTCTAAATACAAATTTTTTAATATTATGATTTTTCCCTAATGCTAGAGTTGCCCATAAAAGCTATGGAGCTATATAGCGGCCGTAATGAAGCGATTTTTATACAAATTATTTATATGGCATTTATTATTTTTCTGTCGCTTAATATCGCCACCGCTTTCCTAGGTAACTTTCCTTTTCTAAGGCATTATTAACTCTCATATTATCTCATATTATTAGGTGGAGCCCGTAAGAAATGATAACTATAAAATATTTTATGTATTTCTTCAAATTATATGCAGATATTAATAGTTACGACATTATTTTCTATACTGTCAAATAGCCTATTGCCGTGGCAAATACAATTTCTAGTTAAAACTTAAGTATAAAAAAACATAATTTTACAATCCAACTATTAGTAAAATATTCGTTTTAAACTTAACAGAATTTGGAAGTGATGACATTAACAAATCGTTGCAGAAGTTTAGAAAGTGCTACAGTGAAAAAAATTAATATTTTATCACAATCACAAGCTGATAATGGATATCGACAAAACGATGATTTTTCGTCACGATTTAATGCATCATTCACTGGCAATAGTAATATCAGAAGACATATATCACTCAGTACAAAGTCTATTCAAACCCAAAACATAATGAAAGTATCACGTACGGATATGTTTACATGTAAGTATTATTTTTGAAATTACTATCAATGAGTCTTGTGACCACAAAGACCATAGATTTAATAAAAACCGAAAAATTTCCATGTTTTTTAAAGTTTTTATAACTTGAATTATTATTATTCAAGTTATTATATCTAATTTTCCAATATTTATTTTTCATGAAATAGTATGAAATCGATTATCTAGTCTTTCTTCTAATATCTATCAACTAAACAAATTTTTGTATTCTTAAACGTATTAAAATTGTTATAAGTTCGACCCGTGAGGAATTCCGCAATGCGGCACTCGTAGCTAAAAACAGGCTAGAGAAATAATATATAAGTGAAACAAAAATTTACTTTCTTTTGTTTATAGGCAATTTTATTGCAAATATGCAAAATTCCTAAGCGGTACATTTTTAGATCGTGGGTCTTATTTTTCGTCAGTAGTCAGTACGATAATAAAGCTTTGATAAAGGAATAAGGAAAATCTCACGTGGGCAGGAATAAACAGACTAGAGAAATAATATAAAATATTAAAGATTTACGATTATTAATATTATTTGATTTCTATTTTACGTGTTTTTGGAATAATATAACCCAGTTAGATATATTGTGTCAAGAGATATTCCAATTAAAGGACTAAATATAATAATAGGGAATATTCATGTATTTTTTTTATATTTATAATTCATTGGTTACACCGCTATAACAAAGTAAAAAATATAAATACTGCTTAAAAATGCTGTATTTAAGTGTAAAAAAATATTTAAAATGCATTATAATTTTGAGATATTTAAACGCAGTTTTTTGGCGCTCTCTGTTGATGACGTATAAGTACGTGATCTGTCAATTGGTGACAGTTCAATGTATAATTTACACTTAAAAAAAATGAATTTACAACACAGAATTTACACTCGTTATTATGAAGTTTTCTAATAAAAAGCCGTAGAATAGTATAATTTAATGAAATACCAAATAAAATGTAAGTAATTAATATCAAACAGTATGTCAACAAATTTGACAAGCCCGTACTTTGGTGTCTCGTCCGTATAAAAATTTGAATTTCCGTTTTAGAAATTTTTAAATGCCCTCATTGAATTTGTACTTTTATTAATTAATTTTAAGTAATTAAAAAGATATTAATAACTAAAATAATGGTTTAGTTGAAATGTCCAGTCATGAAAGTTACGGAAGAAAAATATTTGAACCAAATTTAAATTTCATGAATATTCCCTATTAAAGGACTAAATATAATTATTATTATTCTCACTTATTTATAATATTCTTTCAGTTTATCCTCTAAGAAAAGAAATACCGGAAGATATTTTTAGATTACATCCAAACATAAGAATATTAAATGATAATAATAATGTAAATATTCAAAGCTCGAAGGAAGATCATGAAGTTGGTAAATAATTTGGATAATTTTATTATTTTAATAAATTTTTGTTCGGATCACCTATTTAAAACCAATTTTATTATATTTTTAGATGGTAAAAATTTAATGCCAGAATTTATTACAAAATTAGAACATAAAAAAAATTTTTCATTGGAATATATTTTTCCTGAAATAAATAATTTAATTAGTTTATCATTGGAAGAATTAGAATCTAATAAAAATAATTTATACTTCAATAAAGTAAGTACCTTTTTCCATATAAGATGTTAAGAATTGACTTCATGTGTGCAATAGGGTATTATCGTTAGTCAAAAATAAATCTTGAAATTTGAAAAAAGTTAAAATTTATGTAAAAATATACTTAAATATTCTGATTTCGAGTCATAAAAGCACATTTTTCTTTTAAAATATTAAAATTAAAAATCGTAATTTTTAAACTTTATATCACGTGACCTAAAACGCGGGTAAGCCCTGCTGTGATGTCATAGCGGAATGAGTCATAGTTCATAGACCATCAATTAGTTCAGTGTAGACAGCTGGGTATAATATATACATAGATAAGTATTTATATTTATTATAATCAGATCTCTATGAATATATCTGTCTAACTTATTTGTGTTATTTCATATAATGATACCGATGTTACGTCATCAAATTGGATACCCGCGTTTTTGACAGTTTAAAAGAGTTTTAAAATTTAATTTAAGTTTTTGGCAAGAAAGCGTGTGCATTTTTCCCAAATAAATTTTGTTTGGCTTTTTATTAGCAAAATCAACATTTTGAGGTACTTTTTCAAAAATAGTAGAATACCCCATTGAGTGTAGCATTTGTATACTGAATAATAACTGCATTTGCATTGGTCAACTACATATTAAGATTGTGTGAATTTTCGTATATTTGTTTAACATTTGCATTCGTAAGAAACGATGCGAATTTTAAGAACGAACTATTCTATTTTACCAACTAAAATAAATTTTTTTTTCAGCTTATACACGCGTGTCAAACGTTATTGTTTAATATTACAAATTTACTAAAAACTGAAAAAAAGAATGTAAGACGAATATATATTTCATTAAATGATCGATATTATATTAAAAATGTACCAACAATTTCATCACTATTTAATTCAAGGTAAATTAAATAAACTTAAGATGTATTTTTACCAATATATGAAAGAACCTTTGACGATGAAATGTTTAAATCGAGGTATAACACTGCAAGGAGGTGAGCGACCGCTCTTAGGTTGATAAATGTATCCAAAAAGTACCTATTAAATGAATGTCAAGTTGATATTTTGTTCCCAAAAAATAAAGTAAGAAACGTTTGCTTACAATAATAGTCTTGATTCATTTCTTCATGTTCGGTTGGTCGTCTTTTTCAATACTAATTAAATAAAATTATTCTTTTTCCTGTAGATAAACGGATCAAGTGAATAACAGTGGCCCACTGTTTTCCGAGACTCAGGTCTAAATTAATTTTTTTATGTTATTTTCGATTTTCATACTCTGTCCAGGCTCATTTTAACCGTTGAAATGAACCATTTTTCTCCCTAAATCGCAAAAAAACGCTTTGAACTCCCATTTCACCATTTTCAAGGGTCTCGAGTTTAATTTTTTTTGTTACTTACATCCCAAACTAACATTTCCACCAAGTCGATGCCTGTTAGTAATTTATTTGTCTCAAAAGAGTTTTAGAATTGTGCTAAAAAACCATCTTAATTCTATTTAATTAAATAGCATCAAATATTTAATTATTTTTTATTTTTTACAGACCTATAATTCAAAATGAATTTGGCATCATTGTTCGGCAATATTTAATGATAATAGCAATACTTGTAAAATATAGCAAATATTTAGCTAATTATATATTTGGGAAAACTTTACTTAATTTAAGCGATGATTTAGAATTAAATAAAGAAATTATATCATTCAAAAATAATTTTGATGATGAAAATTATTTATTTTTAAAAATTATCAAAGATATAGTTTTAACAATCAGAGATCACGTAAGTTATTTTGTATCATGTATAAATAGTACAATCAAATATGTAACAGATTAAGGAAAATGCAATAAATCACTAAATTTTTTCTAAAACCTGGTGGAATGTGTTTCTTGGATATCAAATATCATTCCTAAACTATGATTTAGTTACGCAAATGTTTCTATACGTTACAATAAACTGTTAATGAAATGGAATGGTCCATGTAAAAGTTGACTTAAAAAATTAATAACTAGGCAACTTGTATTACGTATATGCTACATATATAAGATTGTGTTTTTCATGGCTGATATGTAATACAAATTGCCTATTTATTAATTTTTGAAGTCAACTTTTACATGGACCGTTCCATTTAATTAAAAATTTATTGTTTATGAACAAGTAGAAAAATTTGCACAACTAACTCATAATTTAGTAATGATATTTAACACATTCCATCAGATTCATATTCAATTTAATATGTTCCTTAATTAGGCTGGTGAATACTTAGCTTTAGGAAGTATAGAACTATTAAGAAGTTTAAATTTTGTAAAAAATAAAATTGTCATATCGATAATTTAAAACAGCGATGAGTTCTAGTTTGAATTAACTTTTAATTTTTAGGATTTCTCAAATAATTGTTGCGGTCTATTAATTGGAATTATAGAATTATTAACAAATTGCGTTCACAAATCAAACTTTGACAACTTAAGGTAAGGAAATAAAAATGGAACACAAATTTCTGTGGTTTCTAATTTAATTTGTAGCTTTTTCTCTTATCAGTTGTAAAAAATCGTCTTTCCAATGACCTGTTGAGTGTAGGTCAATAATAACAGGGCTTCTATCATAATTATGCCCCCTTCGAAACTAAGAACTTTCATTAGTGTCATTTTTTGATTGAATACTCCCTTGGCAAAATAGTGAAGGTGACATATAAAAATGAACACTCTGTATGATACTTTATATTTTATTGTTTCAGTAAAAATTTAATTTTCGATATAATAAAGAATGTTACTTTTTCTTGTCCACCGCCGGCAGTTTTATGTTCAATAACAAAATTATTGAATAGATATTCATTTAACAAGGATTTTTCAAGACAGCTGTGTTGTAATTCAAATAAAGATAAATTTTCTAGTAATGAAAATAAAATTTATTTTGATGAAGGTAAGGAAAAAAACTGTAATTAAATTTAGTTTTCTTACTCAATTAATTTTTCAGACTCATGTCTTTTACAACATTATTCAGTTCAACTGGATGATTGTTTACACAAATCAGTGACAAATATTTGGATTACAATGGAACAACTTGAATACCTTACAGTATTTTTTCATAATCAATATTTAGCCAATAATTGGACGTCGTCAAAAGATGAGTTAGTATTTATATATTGATTATATAAAGCCTAATAGTTCTACTAAACTTAGTATCGTATCTTGTCACCACATTTTTATTTGGAAAATATAAAAAAAAAGTAATTTAACTTACTTGCTTATCGATGATGAATTTAATGGCGGGGATGGGAGTCATCAACATAAATTTTAACTAGGCACTTTCGATGATGCTGCCTTCTACAACAAGTTTATAGTTTACAGAGTCCCTCGATAATCTTGCTCGTTAAGGTGAGAAATTTCCGAAAAAATCAAATATAAATGTCAGTTTATATCAATATTTTGAACGGTACAGCCTCTACAATTCGCGGATTCATAGCTGAAATTTAGAGCATTAGCCTGTTCGAAGTTCCAGCTGTATGTGTTTAATTTTTCTATTTGACTTAAATATTTAAGAAATGTGTTTGTCAAAGTAATTAAACGATATATATCAGCCATCTAAAACGCAGTGGGTTGTAAGGAAAAATGATTTCCATGTATTATGAAATATAGGTAAAGTTATTACACAAAAATAGAACTTTTGTAAATAGAACTTTTTGTAGAAACCCCTTGGAATATTTAGAATATTATAATTTAAAAAAAATTGTATTTATTTTGTCACACACAATAAAAAAAATCGTCGAATGCGAATAAATGAAACTACTTATTTACAGTGTGTCGCATTTAAGATGAAGACACCCTCATGCTTTCGTTATTTATAGGAATATCGATTTATCTACACAGGGTATTTCAACAATATTCTCAGTTAATAGACCTTTTCATTTCAATTACGATTCATTATTGTTTCGGACAGACATTAAGTTGGATAAAGATATAAGATATTTGTCATTCATTTTATCACATTAGTTTTTTATCACAAACTGTCCGAAGCAAAAGGTAATCACTTTTTAAAATAAAAAAGTCTATTGTTTATTTTCACTTGTTGTTTATTTTTTGTTTTAGATGCCAATGTACGTTAAATACTATGCAATGCTTTTTTAACTTATTAAATTGCTCTCTAGTCTACTACAAAAAATATAAGCTTTGTTTTCAAGGTGAGTCCATAGAAATTTATGATACATATTTTAAAATTTGGCAGTATATGATATTCCAAATACACTTGGAAACACTAAAACAAAATTGCCGTCTTATTTTTTACAGTAATTAAATAATAACAATAATAAACGGATAATCAAACCTAATATTATAAAAGCAAATCAATTTTTGAGATATAATAATGCTACTTTTACTTCCATACAGATCTTTTAGTAGGTAATAATGCTTGCCACAAGACTAATGAAAATATATAATCCAATTAATCTGCGAAACGGATGACAAAATAGCTATCAAAAAACAAAAATACGTTGTTATAGAATAAAACAAGCCAAGAATCACAGCGTTTTTTGAATTCATCGTGTTTAGCATGTGCTACTGTGTACGAAAATGCATGTTGTCAGTCGGTGATCGGATATTTTAACTTTTTATACCATGCATATATGTAATATGCAAGGTATATTAAGTTTAGTCCCAAGTTTGTAACGCTTAAAAATATTGATGTTATGAACAAAATTTTGGTATAGGTGGTCATAAAATCACCTAAATAGGCCATTTCCGGTTGCCTGTCTGTCTGTCGTCTGTCCGTCTGTCATCACGATTACTCAAAAACGAAAAAATATATCAAGCTGAAATTTTTATAGCGTTCTAAGGACGTTATAAGTGAGGTCTAGTTCGTAAATGAGCAACATAGGTCAATTGGGTCTTGGTCGCGGGTCCGTAGGACCCATCTTGTAAACCGTTAAAGATAGAACAAAAGTTTAAATGTAAAAAATATTCCTTATAAATATTATATATATATATTTTTTATAAATTACCAACATGTTTTGAAAAATTCCATGGTTAAAATTTTCACAGTTCCTAATGTACAGATTTCTGTATATAGTTTTTCAAAAAATATGGAAGCAATCGAAGAGCTAATTTGAAAAAAAAAATCGATTCTGATATTTTAGCTAGGTACTGACTTTTAGTCAGGTACAAAGAACGTACTTCGATCCACAGCAACAATTGGTCAAAAAAAAAAATCAAAAAAGCGTCAAATGCAAAATATCAATGCATTCCACATTAAAAAATAGTCGAACGCATGCGATTGCTATATCCCTCTCATTATTTATTTGGCTCAGATTTGAGCTAACATCAAATAATGTTACTATATTTTATACGAAACGAAATATTATTCGTTTACAGCTCATATTTTTACAACTTGCTTGCCCAAATTTGCCTCACTTTTTGAAATTCAAAAATAAAAACATTTTTAATATTTTTCAGAACGAAGAAATCAAACCCATATACATAATATTTTTAAAATGGCTGTTAACATGTTACATATATTTTCATACAATAAGGATACTGAAATGTATAAATTATTTAAACTACATCGACAAAATGTTCATATTTTAAAAGAATTAAGTAGTAATTTTGAATTTGAAACACGTAAGTAATTCTTAAAAGACCACGCAGCTTCCTTGTATAAAATGGCTTTCGGACAAATCTTTGCAAAAATACACTAGCACCAGGACTCGAACCTCTTGGATTCATGCCAAGTGCCTTATCTAATTTGGTATCATAAATTATTTAACCGAACCGGGCTTTAACGTTTAAAATTGTATGCAAGTTAGAAGCCTTTACATTTGTTTCTAATTTTTTTTTTAAATTTAATTAAATAATTTGACTTATTTGTATATTGTGAATAATATTAATGTGTTAGTAATCTGGGGGACTAGACTGTGACTTATAAAAAGTACACACAAAATTTGAAACAAATGTAAATTTGGTTTCTTAATAAAAATATGAGGTTTTTTATCACTTATATGAGCAGTGTGAACCTGTATGTGTATACTATAAACACATGAAACATAGCGATAGTATAAGACGCTAAAATGTTACACATAATTGAGTCACTTAAGTATAACAGAAGTGACGAAGTTGGCTACGTCCTAGATCAGATTTCTAGAGGACCCGGGTTCGAGTTCCAACTTCTGTGTAATTTTTCGTTTCTTTCTATGTTTAGATTTTACTAAACGCACTTAATTGTCCCAAAGAATCGTGCAAGGTTTTTTTTATTAAATAAAATTGTAATTAATCAATAATTTTCTATTTTAGTAAACATGTTAGAAGAAATGGAAGCGGATAATAATTATCAAATTAAGCTAAATAAAAGTGAAATATTTCACAAAGACGAAGCTACACAAATATCAAGTGAATTATTTGATAATTTTTTTAGTTTTGTGTAAAATAAATATTTGTTTAATAAAAAAAATTTTATTTTAATTGGTGAACGTTCAAAGATGGAAGAGAGATAACTCATAAAGTATGTTAGTTATTGATAGCACGTATCACACTAATATTATTAAGAGGGAAAATGTTTTTTTGTAATGGATAAACTCAAAAACTACTAGACTGATTTAAAACATTTTTCACCAATTTAAAAAAATAAAATTTATGAAATTGAGAACAAAAAGGGAATAAGTGAGGGTAAGGGAAAAATAAAGATTTTAATATCCTAAGAGCCAATCTACTTATGGGATTTCAGCTTTCAATCATATGGCTTACATCTTACGTTTTGACAGTTAGATACACATAAAAATAATGTAATATGTAAGCGAAAATCGTAATAATATTCGCTTCTGTCTTACCGAGAACTGAATTGATAACAATTTAAAGATCTATTCGGTTAAAAAAACTTTAAAACCCAGGTTATTTTAGAGAGGCCAAACTTTGAGAACTTTAAAGTTTGTTTTCGAGTACATTAGTACAATTTAATTGATTCGAATTTATAAGTTTGCTAAATAAAAGTTATTTTAAAGCAGAGCTAAAAAATCGAACCAATTAAATTAAACTATGTGCTTTAAAAATGTACTTTGTTTTTTTCAAGATTAATTTCTCTAAATATATATTATATTGTATATTACGATATTAAGTCTAAGAGAAAATTTCATTTCAACGTAACTTTTGAAATACCGAGTCGATCGGCTACCGTGTTTTAGACTCAGACATTTAAGTTTCTAGCTATTATCTGAATGTCTAAACTTTTGTTCTATCTCTTACGGTTCACAAGATCCGTTTGAGTTATCGTGCTGATGGACGAACAAAAGAAAATTGGCTAATTAGACTTTGATATATTTCATATATAGGGTATAAAAACACAAACATAGTAATACAAAATAATTTATTGAATGGTTCTAAAAATAATTAATATTAATAATATATGCTAATAACTTGATGGAATGGAACTTCCTGTAATTTATGATTAATTTTCCTACGTAAATCCCACAAATATTGATCGAGTAGTATAGAATTAATAACAATATCTGGTTTTTCTGTTTTAAGCCAATTTTTTAATTGCTCAATAGCTTCGATACTACATCCACGAATTTCTATTTCCAAATTACTACCCGGCATTAATATTTGCTTTTCATTTAAAGTGTTTAGAAGTTCTGGTGAATATTCGAGAACATTAAAATAATTCAAAATTTGTGGAACACGATAATCTGCAAACATTGTTATTTGATCAATGTCATAGAAATTGACTAATTTTGATAAAAAATTATCTTCGCTACAATTCAAATAAAAACATGACCAAATATCAGCTACTAAAATTTGAGCGCGTTTATAGAATGATATTTGGTAGCCGTTAAACTGACTTTCATCCCGAAAACACTCGAAGTTTGTTACAATGATTTCCAGTAATTTCATAGCTGAACCATTAGCCATTTCTAAACAAGTTTTAAAAGTTGAATTGAATTCTTGCATCAAAATTGTTCCTACTTCGTGTAAACAATTTGTTCGTTCTTTGAGAAGAGGAACTGTTGCACAATTTTCATCTGGTCTTAAAATATAAGATAATTGTTCTTCAGTAATTTTGGAATAATAATTCGGATTCAAAATATCAATATTTTCCTGAAAAATAATACATTAAAATATACCATATATATATATTCCAAACAAATCAGAAAGTTTCTCATTATACCTCCATTGCCCGATTAATAGCAGCACATAGTGCAAAATATCCAACATAACCATTAACAGTCCATTCTGATTTGCCATTTAGTTCATTTTTTGGTGTCCAAAAGCAAAAATTTAAAGTATCAATTACAAATATCCAATCAATTGTCCATGGTTCATTTGGTTTAGGATGTAGCGATTCCTCACAAAAATTTGATTTTAATATATCATCATTTTTTAACATGGTCGATATAAGCTGTAAATTTTAAATACAAAATTATTAAAGTAATCAAAAGTTGATTGGATAGTATAATTATAAAACAGTCTGTGTTTTTTCTTTGTGTTTACAAGTAAGTACTCAAAATTCAAACTTATTCTATTGGGAAATCAATAATAACGCCAAGCATAGTTGTTATAAGCAGCATATATGCAAGTTATAAGCAGCATTAAATCTTAAAAAAAGCGGTTATAGTCTATGGATTGACCAGACCATTAAAAGAATATATATGTTTTAGTAGACAGTTCGTTCATACATTTGGAAAATATTGTTGTACATTACTGTGGTTTCTTAATATACATCTATTTATCCAACGCCTGCTGAAACCCAATTTAAGGTTTTTAACGTAGTTTTTTTTAAATCTCCAGTCGCATGGTAAAATAATTTTTCCAAAGCTGTTTCGATTTTTTTGTGCGAGCTCTTAAACTTAAACTTTTTAGCTCTAAAATGGTGAAAATAGTCACTGAATTGATAAATGTAATTGGAATCGGAATTTTAAAATGTAACGAAGGAGCGCTTGAATAACAAGAAAAGTATGCATTCTACTATTTTAATCACTCTCCGGATGTTGATACAAAAATCGGAAAATGCTAGTTTTATTAATGAACGGTCTTTTATTTTCAGGCCACCGGCTTTGCAGAGTCCTTCCGTAAAGTGTAAAAAAATTTTTTTTGACGAAAAAATTAATTTTAGACTATTACCCTCTGCTTAGAGAGAAAGAGGTGTTATGATTTTAATGTGTTTTTGTGTCTGTGACATTGTAGCTCCCAAACAGATAGACCGATTTTGATTTAGTTTTTCTTGTTTGAAAGGTGATTTGATTGAGGGAGTTTTTAACTATGATTCAAGAAAATCTGTTCAGTTTGGAAAGATTCCTAGGGAAAAACTGAGTCTACAGTCCCTCCAAATTGAGATAAAGCGTTGAAAAATTTATATGTAAATTCGGATATTATCTAAGAATTGCCTATTGAAGTTACCAATTTTCAGGCCTCTACAGTTACCAATCTCCAGAATAACCTCTCACTTCAATAGCAGACAAACACTTCCATAAATGTTTCGTGTAAAATCAACAAAATTATTCCGGTATGTACATTTGCTCTTAACTTTCATCGTGAAAAAAATACTAAAAACTTTTTTAACATAAAAGGACTGGAAAGGGCCCGGGAGTTAGCGCTATCAAAAAACACTTCCCGTAAGCATTCACTCTCTAACTAATACTTAATACTAATACAGATTTTCAACTCTAACTCAATTTGGTGTAGATGTAGAGGTGCATAGTCTTTAAAATCGAGAACAACATGATATTTCGGCAAATAACAATTTTCCATCAGACTGTCTTTTCGCTAAGTCTAATATTTACAGAGCAATTTATTTATTTGTTTGAAGTTATCTAAAATAAAAAATTCGAACAAAAAATAATCTGATCAAAAATTGTAATAAACTATAATTCCTACAGCATTGTTAGCTATAAAAATTTATGTTTTGTCCGTTAGATTAAAAAGGACTTTTCTTATCAGAATTCTGTAATAGATTCATTGTTTATGCTTCACCCGTTAATTTTAACCCTTTATATATATAAAAAAAAGCGGAAAATAAAATGGATATAATTCCGAAGTTTTAATTTTTATTTGAGCATATACGCAGTTTTAACTTTTAATTGATAAATTACAAAAAGATACACATAAAATATACAAAATTAGCATACATAAAACATTAATTACTTTAACTATATGCAAAATAAGCACAATTTGCATAGCACAACAATTCTGAGTGAGATCCACAGGCCGTATCACACCATAGTCAGTCACCAATTAATACATTTTTTACCGTTGGCATTAAGACGTCTATATATTGTCACATGGCCATTGTAAGATGTTAAACGCACAACTAAATTTTAAATGACTTTATACATAAATTTTTAATTGTCACATAGACATTTTAAAATGATAAAATCAAAAGTAGAGTAAAAAAAATAGGTTTGTATTTTCAAGGATATAAATATTGGTAATTACCTACCATTTTTCCCAATTGTTGAATTCCGTCTGGTGATATTTTAACATTTTTTGAATGTTTTGAAATGAATTGTCCTGTTTCCTTTGGATATAAAACCATTTTATAATAATATTTTTGTTGAAATTTGTTTAATGGCTCACAAAATGAGAGAATGCACGTGTTTTCTTGCACCTATTATGCTATAATAATTGCATAATATAATAGATCAAAATAGCATGCGCATATATTGTTTATACCATTTCTTACCTACAGCTTCAAACTACAGGTGTAGAGATAAGATTATTTTACCAAATGGTAATTTGAAAGTACCAATTAATTTTGGAGGTCAAATTTTTGTGATACTAATTACATACGATAATTAAATTTAAAAAAATTATTCAATTGTTGTTAGACCTGCAATACAAAGTGGCATATAATTGTTGTCTTGAGTATTATTATTATAGTTGCGTTCCGAACAAAATTTAGCGTCGCGTGCGGGAATATTTACTTTTATGCTCTATATCTTTTTATTATGTTATTAATGAATATTATTTTTCCCTCCATGGTTATATTATTTATGTAGTAATATTGCCTATATTTAATTCTCAAATCATTCAAAATAACAAGGCGTATTCTCTTTTGTGCGGTCGTCCAAATATGTATATTTTTTTCTATAGTTAGTAAGAGATAGATAATGTATGAGCCCTCAAAACACGCATTGTTATTTTGATCAAAGTTCAATCACATTGATCAAAATTGCATTGCATTAAATTAAAGATGACATCGGTCAGGGCCGGATTTAAATTTCTGCCGCCCTGGGGCACTTTAGAAAATGCCGCCCTATGACTGAAATTTTATTTTAATAGTTTTGATACCTTATTTTAAAAAAATTAGAATAACTAATTAATTGCAAAAAATTTATTATGTATTACATATTATTACTGTTCTTTTAAATTAAAATTAATTAGTATTATTTGATAATTCTCCAATTTTAAGAAAATTCATTGATCAATTAAAGTTTCTGTTATCAAAAAGACATACATAATTTGAAAATATTTTTAATTCTTCAAAAAAACTATATTAATTTATCAATTCCAGAAAACAAAAATATCAAATTTTATTTTTGCAAACCTTTATGGAAATAAATTAATTAAACTATTTTAATAGTTTTCACTTAAATTTCCTATATTATAATATACAAAATTTTGATTTGATACATAATGCATAAATTATATTTCTTGAAAAATAAAAAGTTTATTTAAAAGAATTAGTTAATTATATATTGTATAGAAAATATTTTCTCACATTCCAAATTTTGCCGCCCTAGAAAATTTGCCGCCCTGGGCACTAGCCCCGACTGCCCCTAGTGTAAATCCACCTCTGACATCGGTGGCATTTTTACCATGCATACATCAAAGACGTAGGAAACATAGGAACGGAGTATAAAGTTGTAAAATACATTTGTATAATACTCTCTCATTCTCTGGTTCAGTTCAATCCGTCCCTTCTTTTCTTTTGTTCATGATATACATATCCTTATCTACACTAGTGTCATTATAACCTCTTTATTTAATGCTATTTTGTGGACACTTTTTGATTCAAACAGCCATATGAGATTGTATTCTTTATCTCTACATTCCACAATTTATTGTCTATTTCACATTAGCATAAAGATGGCGAACGATCTTACCTACATATATAGAGCTTTAGTATGTATATATCATAGAGATATGAATATATGAATATAATATTCTATGGTTAATATATGAACTATGTGTAGAATATTATATATAGATAACGCGAGGGATATGCCAGCCTCAAGCCTGTAAGTGGATGCGATATGATGAATAATAGAGAAGACTGCCAGTTAGTTCCTATGTGTCCTAGTCATAGTCATATGTCATAATCATATGATGCATAGAGATTTTGTGTAATGTAAACATTATCTAGCCAATGATATTAAGATTAGACAAGGTCACATAGGAACTAACTGGCAGTCAATAAATCGTGCTCACAAAAGATCCTAGTGAGGTGGTATTTCAACTTCTAAAAAAACCCAAGAAGTTTTCACTAGCTATGGAAAATCATTATTGCACCTGCAGAATGTTCATGAGCTTTTAACAAGAAGTATTCATGGAATGCTGCTAAAAACTCACTTATTTTTCCTGAATGCCACAAAATACGTGATGAAGTTTTGGGGAACTTCATTTCCTTACGGCTTCACATTCTTGCTATAAAAGATATATAACGGTGCAACCAGAGACCCAAAATCTTGTTGTTTTTAGTTCTCGAAGTACATATATATGCGTTCTTACTTCTACAAAGAGTGTTCGCAAATAAATTGTTTAGATTTTTGCAATCATATTATTATATTATAACAACCTGTTTTTTAAATTACATTAATAATTTACTTGTTCTCATAGTATTAAGAATTCTTTAGATATCTATAAAAAATAATAAAAATATTTACGGGAGATATCGGAGTTTGCATGAAAGCACTTTAATCGACAGTTAATATGTCAAACGATGGACACATTTCCCATCATGCATTGCAGGATCAGAATACATGCATTGCAGGATCAGAATACCTCTTTTTGTATTATCTTACATTGTCCATTCGTTCAACATTACGTTCGGACTCCTTGTATATCTATACTTCGTGATTTATACCCTCTTCAACCCACTTTAACCGCCATTAAAATGACACCTATTTGGAGTCGTGAATATTACACCGCGTCAAAAAAATTAGAATTATAAACCTTTTCACAAAATATAATTTTTGTGTGTAATAAAGTTGAAATAATTTGTGTATCTTTTATGATTAGTGTGTAAATAATCATTTGGATAACATGGAAGATAACATTAAAATTGAAAAAGAATTAAATATAGAATTAGTAACAGTTAAAGAAGAAATATTTGAAGATAATGACCCAATGATACCAGAATTAGTAATTAAAGAAGAAATACTTGAAGAAAGTGACACAAAGATAAAAGAAGAAATACTTGAAGAAAATGTTCTAAACGAATATGAAAGAAGTCATTTTAATGAAGACTTTTCGACGGTCAAACACGACAATATTAAACTTGAAAATACAGGAATAATAAAGGATGAAATATTAGATGAAAATGATTTGGAAGATCAACAAATTCTCGCTAAAGAAGAACTTTATAAATGTAATGTTTGCGGTAAAACATTTACACAGCAAACTAGTTTCATTCGACATAATCTAATATTTCATCATAGTGTACAAAGACCATTTTCCTGTGAAGCTTGTGATATGGGATTTTTTCGTGAAAGTGATTTTATTCGACATAAACAAATTCATATTGAAGAAAAGCCTTTTTCTTGTGAATTATGTGATAAAACCTTTAATCACCACGGAAATTTAATTGCACATATACGAACTCACACCGGAGAAAAACCATTTTCATGTGAAATTTGTGGTAAAAAATTTGCTCGAAATTCTCATGTGACTATACACAGGCGAACCCATACAGGAGAAAGACCGTTTTCATGTGAATTTTGTGATAAAACATTTACTCGACATAACAGTTTAAATGAACATAAACGAATGCATACAGGTGAAGGACTATTTCCATGTGATGTTTGCAATAAAAAATATACTCTGAAAAAGAGTTTAATTCGACATCAAATAATTCACACGGGGGAAAAGCCTTTCTCATGTGATATTTGTGATAGAATATTCGCTCGGAAATATGATTTATTTAAACATCAAGTAACTCATAATAGAGAGCAAAAATTTGAATGTGATGTTTGTGGTAAAACATTTACGCGACAAACCAGTTTAAATATACATAAAAGAACCCACACTGGAGAAGGACTTTTTCAATGTGATGTTTGTGATAAAACATTCACTCGGAAATACGATTTAATAAAACATAAAATCATTCATACTGGAGAAAAACCTTTTTCATGCGATGTTTGTGATAAAAAATTTGCTCGAAATGATGATTTGATTAAACATAGAGTCATTCACACCGGAGAAAAATCTTTTTCATGTGAACATTGTGATAAAACATTTACTTGGAGAAATCAATTGACTCGACATAAACTCATTCATAGTGGGGAGAAAGATGTATTATATTAAGTTGGTGATTTTTACGAAACATTTACGAAAAAATCATTTATATAATAATATTACTTATAATTTTTAAATTTATGAAATTATTTTTTAAGCTGTGATGTTGATAAAGGGATCTGTACAAAACCAATGTAAAAAATATTGTCAATTAGCCTGTTACTTTTTTATAAGATATCTATGCCGTTCTGAATAAAAGAAATTATTAGCCCAACGGAAAATAATAACACGTATTCGAATTATTCAAATTTCGAGCAACGATATTTAGTACATTTTAAATGAGCACAATCTAATTTATCTAGATCTATCTCTATTTTAGAACAGGAGCGTATTTCAAAATATATTGTGGTACTTGAAACTCGAGTAACTAGAAAATGTTTCATAGACTATCATTTTATAAAGAATTATCAGATGATTATTTTTACATTGGTTTTGTGCAGAGCCTTTTGCTACCTCTGTTCTGAACCCAATGAATACAACAAATTGTGCATTGTAAAATAAAAACCAACGACCCCTCCCCCTCCTAGATTTTCTTGAATCATAGCTAAGAAACAAAACAATCAGATACAAAGATAGGCACTTTCAACTTATATGGGTGAATAAACAAATTTTTTTTTCTGTATTATGCGAGGTGCCTAAAAGGTCTGTACAATTAGTACAGACTTTTTGTTCAACAAATTCCAAAATAAAACTTAACAAAGAAATGATAAACAAATTTAATGATAAAATTGTTTAAAATTTAGAAAAAATGAAAACGTTATCGCGAAATTTTATACTGTATAAAATAACCATTATTCGTTTATATTTATTTTAGGTGAAATATGTACAAATATATATAATAAAATATCGTTTTTAACAATTTTTCTGATTTAATTATTATTATTCAATATCATACCTACATTCATCTTTTATCCTTTGCATCCATTTCAGGAATATCAAATAGAACCTACATTTTTAACGATATTACTACAATTATTCATTTATAGGTAAGTTTATTGAAAAAAGGTGAGTAAAAATAAATACATAATGGGTCAGTTTAATGAAAAAAGTCAGTAAAACAAAAATACATACTAAATTTAAGAAAACAAGTTTATTCAAAAAAGATGAGTAAAAGGTATATATATTATATTATTGAGAAGTATAATATGTCAAAGGTGGTGTGGTGGCTATCCCAGTCGTCTCCGGTTACAGAGTACCCTGGTTCGTATCTAGCATTGTCCCGATTGATTTTTTTTAAATAAGTAATTATGCCGAGAGAAAGTCGTTTATTTAGAAAATTGTTATGAGAACCAAAAGCGACAAAGTATAAGAGAGCGAGGTATATTTTATGTTATTTTAATTCCCACCCCTTGACAGAAGAGTGATTTATGACATAAGTAGGAAAATGGGATTAACATTTTTTATTTTTTTAAATAAGATGTTCTCCTATTACAAAATCTTATAAAATTTCATTTAACAAGAATAAATTTTAGCATGACAACAAAAAAAAATCAAGCAAAATAAGAAGTATTTTTTTAATATTTTGTAATAGGCGAATATGTTATAAAAAAGTGGGATAAAGTTATAACATGTTCTCCTGTTACAAAATTTCAAATTTTAGTCTTAACGAGAATTTTTTTAATTTTATAAATAAAAATTTGTTTATATTTTGTAATAGGAGAATATGAGTGAGATAAACTATATGACATGTTCTGTTATTTATTTATTTCTAATAATATAACCAAGCCATTTTAGCTCCGCGATCTTAGCACCTCATGTGCGGAATTTCGATTGACCAATTATACCATCTGAAAGGTCAGAAATTGGTCATAAGAGGTCAGTTGGTCTCATTAATTGGTCAGCATCAGAAAATTTTTTATTAAAGATTAAAGTTTTTCAAGGTCAATTAATAAGTTTAGCACCTCATTCGCAGAAAAAATAAAAAACTCCACCTATGCGCGATCCGGAAGCATTCGCTGATAATTGGTCAGCTAATATAAATAATTGGTCAGTTTAATTTAATATTAAAAAAAATTAAAAAAGTTGTCTCTGTCGTAACGCGCATGCTTTGAGCCGGATGGTTTTATCAGGGCAGTGAGTACTTACGCACAGCTCTTCACTATAAACCAGACAGAGTAGGGGAAATATTTTTTTTTATAATTTTTTTTTTTTATATGTACTACTATCAAATATACATGTATATTTGATAGTAGTACATATCAAAAAAAAAATGGATAAAATTTTTACTTTTAAAAAAATGAATTTTTCCTTTTATTTAAATTTTTCACTCTTTTTATACCATGTATATATGAAATATACATAGTATATTAAGTTTAGTCCCAAGTTTGTAACGCTTAAAAATAATGATGTTAGTATAAAAATTTTGTCATAGGTGTTCATAAAATCACCTAATTAGTCCATTTCCGGTTGTCCGTCCGTCCATCCGTCCGTCTGTGGACACGATAACTCAAAAACGAAAAAAGATATCGAGCTGAAATTTTTACAGCGTACTCAGGACGTAAAAAGTGAGGTCAAGTTCGTAAATGAGCATCATAGGTGAATTGGGCACTGTTTACTAGTGAGGGCGCCAATTAGGCGGAAATTTTATAATAGGTACTATACTTGATTATCAGTTATGTATGTGTCACATGTTTGTATGTGTAATGTGATAAATAAATCAACACTGACTATGCATGGTATTTCAACAATTAACTCAGTCAATTGTTTGTTTTCACTTGTATTATATATATTTGTACATATGTCACCTATAAAAAATTTGAATGAATAATAATAATGGTTATTTTATATAGTAAACAAGTGAAAACAAACAATTGACTGAGTTAATTGTTGAAATACCATGTATAGGCAGTGTTGATAACTCTGTCACATTTCACATACATACATATCTGACATATTTAACTGATATTCTCATATAATGCGCAAGTGTTGATGCGTAATCGTTTGTTTTTTTTTGACGTCATGTAAATAACAAAAGATATTCACTTTGATATTCCTATATTAATTACATACTATAAAATTTGTACCTAATTAACGCCCTCGTGGGTAAACAGTGATGGTTACAAAAAAATGTTTCAAACAAAAGTTATTTATTTTTTTGTAAGGAACATTTTTTACATTTAAACTTTTATTCTATCTCTAACGGTTTACAAGATGGGTACTACGGACCCATGACCCAATTGACCCATGTTGCTCATTTACGAACTTGACCTCACTTTTTACGTCCTAAGCACGCTGTAAAAATTTCAGCTTGATATCTCTTTTCGTTTTTGAGTCATCGTGACCACAGACGGACGGACGGACAACCGGAAATGGATTAATTAGGTGATTTTATGAACACCTATACCAATTTTTTTTTGTAGCATCAATATTTTTAGGCGTTACAAACTTGGGACTAAACTTATAATACTATGTATATTTCATATATACATGGTATAAAAATCAATTTTCGGGATAACGTTTTCAAATTAATATAAATAAATAAATATCGTTATATATTTTAAATTTTGTTTTATTTTATTCTATCCCATTTTTCCTTTCAGAACAAAATTATTAATTAACTAATTAATTTTTTTTTAGTAAAGGTACAAACAAATTCTTATAAAATATAGGTGAGATAAAGAAGTTGGATTGTAAATACGTAATATTCTTTTTGGATTTTCATTTTATTTTTGTGTGGTATTTGGTTTGTAAAAAAAAAGTTAATGCAAAAAAATTTTTTTAAGATGAAATTAATTATATGGAATTATGTGCAAGTAATTCGTAAATAGTTTTTAAGTATTTTGATTTCATTTAAATAAAGTTGAAAACTCAAACCCTGTTTTTATTTTATTTTTCCCCATCTCTCTGTAGCTACACAATATTATTTCAGTTAAAAATAGGTGAGTATTTCGAACTTCACGATAGGTAAGTATTTCAAACTTCGTTTGCCATTTTTTTTTGTAATAATACTACTCAAAATTTTCCGAAAATGAGTTTTACTTTTTGTTATAATTTAAGAAAGTCGAAAATATGAATATAATTATTTATTAATACGAATAACAGAGCCCTAATGGTATAATGGTTAGCGTATCTGACTTCGAATAAATAGTCCCTTGGTTCGAAACTAGGTGAGGTCATATATTAAAAAAAAGTTCATTAAATCTTTTAAGCAAAATCTGATTTTTATTTTCATTTTTTTTCAAATTTCCACCACAGCAGTTTGCCTAGTAAATGATGAAAAAATTAGTTTTTTTTCGTTCAAAAACTTCAATTTTTTTCACATTTCTACTAGGAGAACATCAAGGACGGACGGAATAAGTAGTACCTGATAGCAAGGTAATTGTTGTCACCTCGTAAGTCAGAAAGTTAATGGTCTGCACACCCGTGTTTGGTGAGTGTGACCTCTAGTGGGCAGACCAATAACTTTCTGCCAAAATAAAATTTTAGACTTTCGGGGTGAAAACACTTACTCACCTTTCTCCTTATCAGGAACTACTAATTCCCACTTATGTTCTCCTAGTACAAATGTTGAAAAAATTGAAAATTTTTTCGAAATTATATTATTTTTTGAATATAAAATTAAACTGACCAATTATCAGCGAATGCTTCCCGATCGCGCATAGGTGGAGTTTTTTCAATCTTTAATAAAAAATTTTCTGATGCTGACCAATTAATGAGACCAACTGACCTTTTATGACCAATTTCTGACCTTTCAGATTAGTACAAGATCCGAATTAGGGTCGACCTTCACCCATCTGTTTACCGAATGAAAGTTATTTTTTATGAAATGTAAAATATTAACAAATATTCCTGTAACGGGTTGCCTTAAAAAATATGGTCCAGACCATTTTTAATATAAATATCAAAACTTGGAAAGCTTGTAAACATTATTTTTGACCAATATTTTGTGGCCAATCATATGCCACCGTAATTGTAACAAAATTATCTTTATTTAGATATACGAGTCAATGAATTAACAGATGCACGTAATTACTATTTTCAACTTGTATAAATGCGATAATAGTGAACGAAAAAAGGCAAACAACATAGCTGCTGCATATTCTTTATGGCTTTTACTTTCGAGTAGATCAAAATTCGTAAGATATGCAAGTCAGTGAAAAATTTCTAAAAATTTTACTCTTGATATTTTCACTAAAAGTAGTCTGGACCACATTTTTATAGGCAACCCATTGCAGGGATATTTGTTAACATTTTATATTTCATAAAAAATAACTTTCATCCGGTAAACAGATGGGTGAAGGTCGATCCTAATTGGGATCTTAGACTAGATGGTATATAATTGGTCAATCGAAATTCCGCACATGAGGTGCTAAAATCGCGGAGCTAGCCATTTTTGTACACATTTTTAATATTTTGTACCAGGAGAACATGATTTTAAGGAGTGTGATATATTTATGATTATTTAAATTCCCACCCCCTGAAAGAATAGTGATTTATGGCATATGTATAACTGACGTTATTTATAGCAAGAGGGCGGGTTATATAGATAATTTAAACTATAAAAATAGTGGAAAAATTTAAACATCAAGAAAAATTCATTTAATTTAAAAGTGAAAATATTAATTCACACCAGGATACGAGCTTGCGTACCTTGGTTTCAGAGCTAAGTGCTATATCCACACAGCCACTCGGCTTATTTCTAAAAATATAATTAACTTAATACTTACCTTCTGAAAGAAAAACTAGAATAGAAAATTTAAAAAATAAAACAAAATCTAAAATTTATAACGATTTTTATTTATTTACAAAAAAAAATTTTTTAATGAAAAATCATATTGTACATTTTCATAAAACAAATTAACAGAGATTTTTCTTTTCTTATTAAAGTTATTATATAAAATAAGTAAAACATACATCTTTTTAATAGAATAATAATAATAATAATAAAGGGTGTCCCAAGATTAACGTCTGATTCTAACTTCTGACGTTAATTTTGGAACACTTCTTTATAAAG
The DNA here is from genome assembly GCF_905475395.1 of Chrysoperla carnea. Lineage (NCBI taxonomy): Eukaryota > Metazoa > Arthropoda > Insecta > Neuroptera > Chrysopidae > Chrysoperla > Chrysoperla carnea. The sequence goes on from NC_058337.1 coordinate 86,603,829, forward strand.
CACAATATATACTTTCTTATAAATACTACTAACTAAACCATAGAGATATGAAGATAGCGAACGCTAGCCTGTAAGTGGATGCGATATGTGAAGCGAGAGAGAAGACTGCCAGTAAGTTCCTCTGTATCCTTGTCTAATACATATACTTATACTTACTAATACAAATAATAATAATAATAAGTATATACGTACATATGATTATGACAAGGACACAGGGAAACTCACTGACAGTCTTCTCTCCCATTCATCATTACGCCTCCACTTACATGCTAGCAGAGTCCTCGCGTTCTCTATGTATAATTAATATTCTATGAATAAAACAGGTAATGCATAATAGGTTAATTATTAATTATTATGATGTTACAAACTTACAAATTAATTTTTGGTTTTCTTTTTTTAATATTATGGATGTGTTCCGTAATATTCACCAGCAAACTGGCCGTCAGAAATCGATGCCATATTTTACTGGTATACTACGTCATATTGTACTGGTATACTACGCTATATTGTACCGGTAAAACGGACAGCACAGTGTACGTGTGTTCACTGGGTGTTTATGCAAAAAATTTATTTATTTATTGTTCATTAAGAAAGAATAATGGCGTCTGAAAAAGACTTACTCGTAATTGACGAATACAATATATATATTTAAGTATACAAGAATATATATTTAAGAATATAATATAAGAATATATGCATGCATGCATGTATATAAAAATATATACATGCACTGGCCAGTATATTTCGAAACGATTCACCAGTATGGCGTCGGTTTATGTCGTCATCAGCTTTGGCCAGTATTCTGGTGAATATTACGGAACACACCCTATATTTTTAAAACATTTTAATTATTTGTTATTATGTTAGCTCCCCATAATATTGATTCCCACTTTTTTCTCTTTATTCAATGTATATTAAGGAGTTAACCCGAACAAAAATTTGTGGACGGCCAAATTACGTTAGCTGTTCCTTACCTTTACATTCCACACTACCAGCTTAAAATCATATCTAGAAGACAGATTTTGGGTTGGCAATGCTTATCATAACATAATATTATTTGACAGAATCCAAGTTATTTTATGTCAACAAATTATTTCGACAGAAAACGTAAATTGAAATATTAATTTACGAACAATAAATTTATAATACCATATTGTAGCAGATAAAGTTTTTCAATTTGTGTAAAATAAATTTCATTAGCAAAGCATTGGAAATATATTGATATGTCTGACGAATCTTGGAGAACACATGCCTTTCGGCAGAGTATTGTTGCAAAAATGTGAGTGTTTTATATTATTCAAGTTCAACCTTCGGGTAATGACGTGGTTTTCACCACTAGGTAAAGAAAATTAATTTCTTGATTCACATCCGAAGAATAACTTATTGGTTATTAATCAGGCTATAAATATTTTGGCTTGGAAAAATCTGCATGTCAGTACTCAAAGGTTGACTCTATTTCTCAACAGTTTTAAGATAATTTTAAGCTAAACAATATTATTTCTATTCGATATTTTAGTGATGAAGCTATTAAACAATCCGGAACTCCGACTACTAAGAACAGTGTAGAAATGGAGAATCATGTTTTCATGAAGGCAAAGTCTAAAGAAGAATATCTAAGTTTAGTAGCTCGACTTATTTTGCATGTTAGAGAAATGAGTAAGTTTTTATATTATTGTAGATTTTTTAAAATTATTTTATTACATAACAATAATATTTATTTGTTAATATTTTTGACATAGATATATTATACTATAGATAGATATTTACATAGACATTCAGTTGATTAGTGAACAATTTGAAAATAGGAAATTGGGATCACAAATTACATAAGTACTAGATATTCAGCATAATATCATCATGTTAATCCATTCTATTTTCATAAAAATGTTTGTGTTTTTAAAGGAAACACTAAAAATTTTGCTATTAATAATAACTCTAGCAAAACTAAAATACACAAAAAGAAATACCAACTGCAATAAAACAAGTGTAATATCAATTATAACTTTTTTTTGAATTATTTTTACGAAAAATCCAACAGTTCGCGAAGATTTGTCGACTGTACCTCCGAAGAGGGATTTTAATATCTAATAATAAGAGGGAAATATGTTCTTTATAAAATATACTTCTCTCGGCATACGAATCAAAATTGAAGTTTTCCACGATTGCAATATTTTGCTTACTTTTTACATGGAAGAAAAACAGCTAGGAATAGGATTCACGCCAGCACTATTGTCTTATGATGAAATGGCTTATAAAGCATTTTCTTTGGATTGTTACCAAAAATGAATTTAATATTTGAAAAAAATAATAACGCACAACCCTCTTGATACATAATTTAATTTACAGATTCAAAAAAAGGAGCTGGTATGAATACGGGTGGTACTAATCAAGGCGGACCAGGAATGCCTGATCCAATAAATGCGTTACAAAATCTTGCTAGTCAAGGTACTAGAAACACTCAAATGATTGGCATGGGTGGTCCACAGGGACCACCTAATATGAATACAAACACTGCTTCGAATCTTCTCCAAACACTAAATAACCGACCTGGCCAAGGAAATATGGGTGGTATGCAAAATATGGGAAATAAAATGCCTGGTATGCAAATGGGTCAGAACCAAGGCCCTATGGGTAACATGATGCCGGGACAAATGTCGAATCAACTACAAGGTCCATTAACCAATCAATTACAGGGTCAAGTGCAAGGGCAGGTTATTGGCAATCAAATGACCGGACAGATGGGTCAAATGTCTGGGCAAATTACAAACCAAATGGCCGGTCAAATGCCTGGTATGCCGTCACAGTTAGTAAACCAAATGCCAAATCATATTATTACTCAAATGCCTCATTGCCACCTACCGAATAATGTGAATTTTTCTGGGCCAAGAACTGTAACACCCAGTGGTTCATATATGCGACAAAGTCCTACACCTAGTGCTCATTCACCGGCCAGCTTGGGAAGCGCACCTTCTAGCAATCAAATGGTACCATCACCAGCGTTGGTTCCATCACCTAGTTCTCAAATGACAATGATGAGTGGACCTCAACGGTCTGTTGGTATGGCGCCTTCACCAGGTAGTTCGTTAAATACACCGGGGCAGGCTGCACCAACTCCTAGCCCTCTGGGAATGCAAGAAGATCAAGCTTACCGCGATAAAGTACGACAGCTTAGTAAATATATTGAACCATTACGAAAAATGATTGCTAGAATGGGAAATGACGGTGAGCGTACGTGTTTTCATTGTTTTTATTTATTTTTTTTACTTCATTAATTTTATAAATACCAATAAAATTTAAACGGGAAGACGCTTGGATTTTTGGGAAATTTCTAATATTATAATTATTTTTTAAGATATTTTTTACGCCAATTTAGTTAAACACTAATTTTTTTTCATCAATATGTTACGTCTAATTCGAAACTATATCCAACAAGGATAAAGTTCCAGAAAAGAAGTTTTTCACATTCTCTTTCATCTGACCTTAATAAAATTATGTGCTTTCATTTGCTTCTGTGAATCTCTTATCATTTGTGATTATTAATCTAAATACATGCGACTTCCCTTATTCAACAGAGCTCCAATTCGATTGAAATTGTTATAAATTAAATTAATTTTTTTTTTTTTGGAGCTACAAAGAATATATTTAATTTTTTGATATTTTAAAATTTTGAAGTTTTATTTTTAATAATTTGGTCTATCGTCAATCTCATAAAAAATTTCCAAAAATTTTATAGATGTTGAAAAGTTAAGTAAAATGAAAAAATTGTTAGAAGTTTTATCAAATCCTACAAAAAGAATGCCTTTAGAAACGTTATTAAAATGTGAAGTGGTATTAGAAAAAATGGATTTGAAACGTGGTGAAAGTGGTTCTAGCACTGGAACTACCTCTACAAATACTCAACTGGCGGCACTGAAGGAACATTATATATTTAATCCATTGTTAGAAGCAATTAGTAACAGTTTACAAAGTACAGTTTTCAATCATACGTTACAAAGAACTTTTGGACCAAGTACAGAAGCTTTAAATGGACCAGAAATTAAGTAAGTATTACAATATTCTGACATGTATTTTCCAGGGTAAATTATAGGCAAATACCTGATTTACAAATACAATTCAACCACCTAAATTATCCGAAACATTCATTGAGCACAACAATATTTTAGTTATTTGAAATTTTTAGTGCTTCGTAAAGTATCTAGTTTAAAATACGTTTGGTTTCTTTTTGTTGTTTTTTATAACAATTACCAAAAATATTTCCATTTTACTAATAAGGGACTTGTTCAGCAGAAAAACTGGTTTAATGTTTTTTTTATATGTTTTATAAAAAAAGTGAACGCACTAATTTTCTACTAAAAAAGCGTGTATTAAACCACCTATTTTTGCTTGAGTAAGTTCATTAAAAGTGAAATTCTAAATTTTGTATCTAGACGTCTCTTTTCTACAACCTATTAATTTGGCCCATTATAAAGGCTCATCGAAAAAAAATATTGAAATGTGAAGGAATTCACCCCATTAATTTTTAAGGGAATGTAACATATTTCCGGATTTTCTGTAAATATAATATGAGTTACTAAAGTTGAAAGTTCCCATGAGGATTTTTTATAGAAATTGAGACTTTTTTTTGCTGTTTATATTCCAAGCAAAAATAAATTTGGTAAGGAGCGAAAATAGGTAGGTAAAAACAAGAATATCCAAAAATTTAAGAATTTATTATTGCATTTAATATTTAAATAAGAATATCAAAGTTTAATATTCCGTGAAGTATAAAAATTTTAATAGATGCTATAAACCCAGTTTTATCCCGTTCCAAATTTGTACTGCTTAGAATATCTTGTAAAGATATAAGTAACAAATATTACATATTTAAAATTTAAAGTCAATAGGGATGATATAGGGACTGTCTTATCTCCCTGCCTTGAAGGAAGATACCCAAAAAAATAAAAAAAAATAAAAAAATTATTGTCAGCCTCTACTCTTTTCCACTCAGTCCCATATGAAAAAAATCATGCCTCACCATTAATTAAACGTACAGTAAATATGCTAACCGTCAATAAAACCACATCTCGCCTGCTTCCAGAAGCTTTTCTTTTTATCACAGTCGACGTTTTATCAATTTTATGAATTTTGTAGAACGTTCAACTTCCTACAAAAATATGTGTTGAGATTTGCTGTACGTTCAATAAATGGCAAGATAGGAATTTTTTCATAATAGATTGAGGTAAAAATGAAAACTTTGATGAGGCGGGTCGAGTCGCCTTCTTATCAATATTAATATCTCATATTAGAAGATAATTTTCTAGAGGTGAAAAGCAACCATTTTTTTGGTATCGAAAGTAAAAGTAAACAGTCGATTGTTTTGATTAACCCAAGTGTTGATGCAGATGTACCTCTTGAATGTAATCCTGGCGACGCCCATTTATTTAAAAAGAAAGCAAAGGGTTAAACCGATCACATTTCAATCTAACAAGATGGGTTTTCTTATATTTCAAAGATTTGTCTTTTTTAAAATATTGAAATCAAATGTCTTCCGCTTTAATTTTTTTTGTGCATTATATTTTATTTATTTATTTTTATATTAGAGGGCTTCCAGCACCATTGAAACGTAAACGTGTTGAAGAACCAACCAGTGATATACCAGACGTATTACAAGGTGAAATAGCACGTTTAGATGCCAGATTTAAAGTATCTTTAGATCCAATTCAACAACCTCGTTCACGTACCGTACAATTAATATGTTGGCTGGATGATCGTCATTTGCCTTGTGTACCACCTGTATCATTATCAGTACCCGAAGATTATCCAAAAAGCCCACCAAATTGTTCAATGGCTGAAAATGAATACAACGCTACACCATTTTTAACATTAGTTCAAAAGGCACTGTTGACACGTATTGGAAAGTTACCTAAACGATTTTCTGTATCACAATTATTAAATACTTGGGAAATGAGTGTTCGTCAAGCTTGCGCACCGACACAAGTACCAGTATCATCAGCAACTGTTCTTATGGGACTTTAAAAAGATTAAAAAATAATAATGCGATTTTAAGTGGGCGATTATAGTTATAAAAATGATAAAAATATTCTCTGAGATTGAATTCTGAAGATTTGATTCTTTATTGATATTTCCGAACAGTATTTCTGCATTTTTCGCATAATTATGGGATTTAAAACAGTGAAGAAATTTTTGCTATAATAATAAAATAATCAAAAAAGTTATGAGACCATTCGCCACCCTGCCGAAATGGCTTGATCAATGAAATAGACGGATATCACAGAACATCTGAGGTATCAGTCAAACGCCGAGAGAAATATTTAGCTTATGTTACAACATATTAATTATGAAAACTGAACTTCTTAATTGCGTCATCGAATAAAAATGGAGAAAAATTATTAAATAATTCGAATGTAATAACAAATAATTCAAAACTATTAACCACTAAAATTATTACGAATACTTAATGACTTTATTAATTACACTGACTAAAATTTTTTCTTTTTGTTTCTCGTTTTCGGCGGCACTGAGATATTTATTAATATAATTTTTTATAAATAATTTAATAAAAGATATTCTGGAAAAATTTAATAATTGTTTATTTTTTATTATACCCTTTTGAAATATTTCAAAATTTTATAGGATTTCATTTTCTATGAGGTGGGACCATAGAGATAATATCATAGAGCAGAGAAAGAGGCAGAACTGATGGATGTTTTTCTCTCGCAGCCAATAATAATTGCAAATTCAATCAAGCGCACGCGCTACTACACATGTTTTGTATATATATACTAATAGGGTTATGGCTGGGATTATAGCACGTATAAAGGAGACGGAGGCAGCTGTACGCGCCTATCTTATCTAGTCTATCCCTACTGCGATCAACCGTTTAGGCGGTGACTTTGCAGTTCTATGATATTACCTCTATAGATGAGAGTATTTTTTTACTCATACGGTATAAATAGCTATATGCCCATGGTGCGTGTCCATCATACAAACGATAATTTGAGCGCAGAGAGTATGGTATTTGTCGTTACACGAAGAGAAAAATAATTTTGTATTTTCTAATACAGTAGCCACACATTTAATCGTTGCACAATTTTCATTAACTTTTTATTTCACAATTGTTACCCGTTCTATTCTTGGGATTAGTCTCTTTCTTTGGTTATTCCCCTTGATCCTGGTTGACCTCCATTAAGGCGTTCTTCTTCAGAGGTCGTTTCGCTCCCATAAAATAATTTCTTAAAGAACCTTCTTGCTGTTCCCATTCGACACTAATGAAAATTCAAGGGTACCTAAATTTATAAAAATACAAACCAGAGACTGGTCTAGATCGGCCTCTGCTATAAATAGAAAAACAACGGGTAATAAATTTTAAAGATAGACCATCCTGGAAATGAATGTTATTTTGCTTCCTATTCAAATGAACCGAATTTCAATCGGATATTTAGTTTCCGATTCAATCATTTTTAATTTTCTCTTCATTTAGATTCAATTTTTGTATGGGTTTTTAGAATAAGATTAATTTGGAAACTGAATTTCTAATTCATTCAGATTAATTTGAGATTCATTTGAATATATATCAATCGAATTGTTTTACTAAAGGAACTACTGGTGACTACATGCAAAAGAAAATAATAAATACTTTTCAATACTTTATTTACGTAAACGTTTAAGATTTTTTAGATAAAAATAAAAAATTGTAAATAATATTAAATTTTTTTGGAGACATTAATTTGTATTAGAAAATCGTTTTTATTTTTAATAAATTCATTTTAAATAATTTTAGTTAAAGCTACATTTTTCATAGTTTAAAAACTTTGATTGAATGGTCACGATGGATTAATAATATAAATTTAGGGCCCTTTTCGAATGTAGTTATAATTACATTGTTTTTCAAAATATTCAAAAGCACCTATCACACAAAGACCTATCGTGATCGTGCAACCAAAATATTAACGTCCTAATTTTTTTTTATTACATTCGATGTTAATTAGCATTAGCACAAATCGAATATTAATGAATTAATACAACATTATTACTTTGAAAAAATCATGGTGACAACAATCGTTTTAAAAATAGAGTAGTTGATTAATTATACTTGACTACAAAAATTTATCTAAAACAAGAGTTTACGGTAGTCAAGCAAGTCTTCTTTATAGTAGCGATTAAAACGCCCTAATGCCTAGAGCAATTGTTTAATATAATCATTACCAATATACAAAAAACGAATACCTTTTGCTGAGCATCAGATAAAAACATATTTGCATTTGTTTAGTTAACTTCTTATTAGCATAGATGGTAAACGGGAAATATAGGATCCAATATCCATTAACATTAGTGTCAGAACTTCAAATTTGAAAACAGACACAAAACATTTTTGTATATATCATTAAAATTTCTTTTTTATTTGAAAGATTATTTCATGCCATTTTGTGTGATGTACCAGGTAACGCATTTAAAAAAATCAAGCTAACAAGTTCTTCAAAAAAGGGTTTCTGGAACAAATTTCTACCTTTTGAAAGAGGACATCTCGCATAGAGCCGTTAATTTAACTTGCAAGATCGTTAAAAAAAATCAAGTTATGCTTCGAACTGATAAGAGATACAGGAAAATTTTATTTAGAAAGTTATTCTTTATAAAATAACAAAAAACTTTTGTTGGAAACATTTTTTCGTAGACATAATACTGCAGAAATCAAAAACAAAAATCTATCTAGTCTCATATAAAAGTGTGTTCGATGCGTTCAATTTTAGATAATAGAAAGAGACAGATCATAATAGATTAAAATGGTTCACCCTGTATATCATACAACTTTGCATGAAATGCTCCTTAAAAAAAGAAATTTTAATGATTGACCATACACAACTTTTTTAATTTTATTAAAAAATTGGGATACTAAGGGATAAAAGTTAAAATTTATGTAAAAATATACTTAAATATTCTGATTTCGAGTCATAAAAGCACATTTTTCTTTTAAAATATTAAAATTAAAAATCATAATTTTTAAATTATATATCACGTGACATAAAAAGCGGGTAAGCCCTGCTGCGATGTCATAGCGGTATGAGTCATAGACCATCAGTTAGTTCAGTGTAGACAGTTGGGTATAATATATACATAGATAATAAGTATTTATAATTATTATAATCAGATATCTATGAATATATCTGTCAAACTTATTTGTGTTATTTCGTATAATGATACCCATATTACGTCATCAAATTGGATACCCGCGTTTTTGACAGTTTAAAAAAGGTTTAAAATTTAATTTAAGTTTTTTGGCAAGAAAGCGTTTTTTATTAGCAAAATCAACATTTTGAAGTACTTTTTCAAAAATAGTGTAATACCATATTATGAATTTTGCACAAACAAAAAGTTCGTTTTTAATTTTATTTTAACAATAAATTTGTATGTTTAATTTCCTAAATAATTTGCAATGGTCAACTACTCTATTACACTTGATTTTATTTTTTTTTTAATATTTTACTCGATCAGAAAATATTAGCTACTTTTCTTAAAGGTTGTCATCCTAGTGCCAGCTTGTTGATTCCTATTTAATTTTTTGCCATTAACAACGAGTGATAAAGGACTTTCCACACGTATTTTCTTAAAATTATACGTTTTATCTTTATAAATAACATGCACTTCTGAATAAAATGGTTCGGGAATGGCAACTAAATCACCAATAATAACACCTTTACCTTCCGCTAAATTATACACCGATACCATTATACATGTTGATTCTTTATCAATTAAACAGAATGTAAATGGTACCGAATCTTCATTTTGAACAGAACATACAACTTTACCACATAATATTACGTTCTTATTAATGCCTGGCTTTAATGATGAAATACTTACTGTTAGCAAATCTTGTATTGATGGTTTATTATCGATTGATTGAATCAATTGTTGTAATTTACGTCCTTTCATTCGTCCATTTGTCGCAACTAATTCATTTACACTTTCTAAATATTTCAGTAAACGTTCTTCTTTAATTTTTGGAAAATCCCAGGTTGGATCTAAAGCTTGAGCTCGACTAAATGAATTTAATGCAGCTAAATACTCTTCCTCATATTTTAACGCTATGCCAACATTATAATGTAAATCTGGATTATTTCGAGCGATAATATCACGTTTAGCTTGATTATACGCTGACATACACATTTTTAATGTTCGTGGATTTTGTGAAATAAGAAAATAATTTGATAAATGTGCATTACCAAGTACAGCCCATGAATTACCATCATTTAGATCTAAATCTAAAGCTTCTTTTGCATATGAAACACCTTTTTGTATATTTTCAATTTGTTGTTCTTTTGTCGTTGCACATTCTTGTCGGTATACCATCGAAAGATTCCGTAATGAGATTTTATTACGTCTTTGTGCTAGAGCACCGTTAAAGCAATTTTTTGCTTCTTTAATATTATCATTCTTCCAATAACATTCACCTAATTCGTTCCATGCATCAACTAATTTTGGATCTAATTTCACAGCTTTCGATAATAAATCTAAGGCATTTTTATCAAAGTCGGCAGTTACGTTTAACGATTTACCTTTTAAATAATAAAACATCGGCTTATCCTCTTTTTGTATAACATCTTGAAATTTATCTAATTCATCCAGTGTATTTTTTAATTGTATATCAATATCATTTTTTCGTTTGCTTGCATCGTCTATCGTGTTTCGTTCAAAATAATGATCACGATAATCATAAAGTTTTTGTACACAATCTTCTAAATTCTTCAAACTGTATTCCTTTTCCGGTAGTGCTTTATCCTCGCTCAGTTCTTCTTTATTAGTGGTCATTGCATATTTTTAGATTGTCTTAAAAAAATATATCTAAAAGAAGAAAAATTTCAGAAATGACGTTTATATTAAAATAAAGATTATTTTACCTTTCAAAAATTCAGAAATTTAATATTTAATTTATTTAATACCTTGTATATACACATAATTATAATATATACAAGATCAAAAGTTTTCTGGTCTTTTATTTTTTGAGTGGGTTTGGCAAATGAAATTAAACAAATAGAAAAAATAATTTGAACAAATGTTATTCAATAATTGTCAATATTTTTTGACAATAAATAAATTTTTTGAAAAAAATTTTATAAAAATTGTTTATAATTAGAAATTTAATACTTGAATAAATGAAAATGAAATTAATATAATAATAAAAAATTAATTTTTACTCTTTTTTTATCACATGTACATCATAGACCGATGTCAACATTTGTCTAATGTTAAGGAGTTTCGAAACTACCAAAATAAGTCACAAATACTCCTCAAAGGTGTTTTTGTATTGATATTTTGATCTCCCTTAATACTTCAAATACTTCAAATTTAAATGAATGTGGTGTCATTTCGAAAACTATTTTTCCCTTGTGACAAAAATAATAAGAAAGTCGAAAATATATATATTGACTTGTTTATAATAACTGAAAGAGGCCATTCATTAATTACGTAAGCATAATTTTGACGATTTTTAAAGCAACACCCCCCTCCTCCAACCCAACCATGCATAAGCTTTCTCGAACCAACTCCTCCCCTATCTTATGTTAGATTCAATCTCGTTTTCCTGAATAATAAAATGTTGTTAGAAAAGGATCAGTTACATTAAAATTGACAGTTTGATGTAAATTAAAGATTTTTACTCATAAAATCTTACGTAAGAATGGGGTTACTGTGTCTTGTAATAATGATATGTACGTATATACTAATTACACAGGTCTGCGACTAAAAAACTGCATAGGATTTTTTTACATTTTCTTATAGATTTTGACCTCTCAAAAACAGGAAAAGTATTCAAAACATTCTATCACATATGGTTTTATAGATATTAGTAACAACATAAACTAGTCTTTAAGTAGTATTATATAGTATTTTATAATAATATTATATTAAACTAGTCTTAAAGTAGTATTATTGCACAATATAAATAAATTAGTTTCGCTTCCAATGGGGTATTCTGTGCATATGAAAGAACACTAACTATAACAATTTGGCCATTATCCTGGAAAGAATCAAATATCAGGACCATTTAGCGATGGTTTGTGGGGACTTCCAAATACTCACGATACTTTTGGGCCAGCAGGCAGGCTATTCTAAATTCCCTTGCTTCTTATGCTTATGGGATAGTAGAGCCAGAGAGCAACATTGGAATAAAAGTGATTGGCCACTCCTAGAAACTTTAAAACCTGGAGGGAAAAATGTTATCAATACTACTTTGGTGCCGCCAGAAAAACTTTGTTGCCACTTCTCCATATCAAATTAGGGTTGATGAAAAAATTTGTAAAATCACTACAAATATCTATGTACAAAATTCCCGAAGCTGTCAGAAGCAAAGTTGAAAGAGGGAGTTTTCACTGGCCCCGACATAAGAAGGCTTTTAACCGACATCCCCTTTGTGGAAAGTATGAATGAAAAGGAAAAAGAAGCTTGGGTATCGTTTAAGGATGTAGTGCGAAAGTTTTTGGAAAATACTAAGGATCCTAACTACAAAACCATTGTTCAACTAGCAGCATACGAAGCTCAAGGTAAGCCTAAAGGTCCATTTTTTACACTCCCACATAAACTATTTTCCTGAAAACCTGGGATCTTACAGTGAAGACCAGGACTGGTTTCACCAGGATGTCCGCGATATCGAGAGACTGTATCAAGGAAGATGGGATGTCACTACGCTTGCAGGCTACCGTATAATTTTTAATAAACGAGTGCTTTTACCAATTTTTTGTGTTTGAATTTGCAAAAAAACTTTACGTGATAAAAAAAATGGTCATCACTTCTGAAATCAGCGCATTCTAAAACATATAATTTAGTAAAAATATCTCATGCAGCTGACAAAAAAATTTTTTTTGCAGACCTATGTTATTCACGATAGTCAATATATTACCTATAAGTACATGTATGAGACAAGGACACAGTGAACTCACTGGCAGTCTTCTCTCTCGCTACGCAAATCGTAAGTTTTGGCCCCTTGCGGACTCTATACATTCATACTCTTTGGGCTAAACAAGCCAATTTGAATTCAACCAATTCAACTAAGAAGCTAAGATTTACTATTTAGAACGCATTCAAATTCTATTGATTACTGTCATCTTACTAACTACTGTCAACTACTGTTGACAAACTTCGTGTAGCCCAAATAATGTCAAAAACAATAAAAAATTAAATTTTAATTATCATTATTAAATATAATATACTTATATATTAATTAAATAGTATTATAAATTTTGTATTAACATTTACAAAATGGGTCAAGCTAAAAGTCAGTTTACAGAAGAAGAAATTCAAGATTATCAGGTTTATCATTTTAATGAACTTGTAAATTTCGGCAAACTAATTTTAATATAACAATTGCATATTGTAGGATTTAACTTACTTTACTAAGAAAGAAGTTTTATATGCTCATCAGGCATTTAAAGCGTTAGCTCCAGAAAAGGTTGGTCACAACAAAAATGCTAAATTACCGATGACAAAAATATTACAGTATCCAGAATTAAAAGTAAATCCATTTGGAGATCGAATATGTCATATATTCAGTTCAAGTCACGATGGTGATTGTACATTTGAAGATTTTTTAGATATGATGTCGGTATTTAGTGATAATGCACCGAAAGCAGTAAAAGCTGAACATGCATTCAGATTATTTGGTAAATTATAACAAAATTTAGTCAGTCAAAAAAGTCTTTAAATTATTATTAACCGTACGGTTATCGGATGAATAAAATATATTAATCGTTCGGTTGTCTGATTAGTAAATAATCTTTTAAACTGAAGCTACTAGTCCGAAAATTTCATTTCACTCCAAAAAATAAAGTAAGAGCCTAAGTAAACTGACAATAGGGAATATTCATGTATTTTTTTTATATTTTTGATTCATTCTTTACACCATTATAACAAAGTAAAAAATATAAATACTGCTTAAAAATGCTGTATTTATGTGTACAAAAATATTTAAAATACATTATAATTTTGAGATATTTAAACGCAGTTTTTTGGCGCTCTCTGTTGATGACGTATAAGTACGTGATCTGTCAATTTTTGACAGTTCAATGTATAATTTACACTTTAAAAAAATGAATTTACAACACAAAATTTACACTCGTTATTATTAAAGTTTCTAATAAAAAGCCGTAGAATAGTATAATTTAATGAAATACCATATAAAATGTAAGTAATTAATATCATACAGTATGCCAACAAATTTGACAAGCCCGTACTATGATGTCACGTCCGTATAAAAATTTGAATTTCCGGTTTAGAAATTTTTAAATGCCCTCACTGAATTTGTACTTTTATTAATTAATTTTAATTAATTAAAAAGGTATTAATTACTAAAATAATGGTTTAGTTGAAATGTCCAGTCATTAAAGTTACGGAAGAAAAATATTTGAACCAAATTTAAATTTCATGAATATTCTCTATTGATATATTTTATTCATTCGATAACCGGACAATGAATATATTTTATTTATCCCCTAACCGGATGAATATTTAATTTTATTCCTGCGATTATCCGGACGATTAGCAACAGCCAAAAAATAAAAGTAATAGTCCCATAAAAAAGCAACAATTTTCGATGTAATTTGAATATCTATTTTGGCTGCATATTTCGAGTGATTTTTTGTGGCTATTATTCGGAAATAAAATAATGTAAATTGTGAATTTTGAAACAAATTTTTTTGTAGATTTTGATGGAGATGATATGTTGGGAGTATCGGATTTACGTCAAGTGATTGATCGTTTAACTGGTGATCAAATTTTATCGGAAAGTGAGAAAACACATTTAATACAAAATATATTAGACGAAGCTGATTTAGATGACGATGGTGCGTTATCATTTGCTGAATTTGAACACATTATCGATAAATCATCAGACTTTTTAAAGTAAGAAATAAAAGGCTTAAAATTGATAATTTTAATTCTGTTTTTAATTTTTATTTCAGTGCCTTCCGAATACGTCTATGATAGACAATGACTAAAGTCAGTAATTTGAAGCCATTTAAATGGTTTTCAAAATATCGAATTATATTAAAGCTCGTACTTTTTTAAAAGCACCATTAATGGAGGTGTTTCTTTTTTTCAAATTTATGTACTTTTTATTGCATAAATATCAAGTCTTAAAAAGATACAAGTAGGGGAAAAATGTTGGAATGATGAAATCATTTAAAAATTAATTTTCAGTTTATAGATTTTTTACCGTAATTGTCTTTAATATATGATTTTCAAGGAATTTAATTTCAATAACATTATTCAATCTCTTTGATAATTTATACAAAGAAACTTAACTGAATCGAACCGTTTTATTAAAACACTGTGCCACTAAAAATTCACATATTTCCAGTATAACTCAAAACTTATATATTTCCCTCATATTTTAGTGAAAAGCGGACTAAGTGCATTAGGCATGAAAATTTATATAGACTTAAGTCACTTTTTTTATAAATAAAATCGTAACTTGTATCAAGTCGTGTGCATAATGCAAAAAATATTGAAAATAATTTTTTCACATTTAGAAGTTTCAGTTAGAGAAGCCTATTTTTATGCTAGATAAAATAGTCTAGCTAAAGCGTCTTATATACAGTGAACTTCTTTTTTATTCTACGTTGTTTAAATAGAGGCAACAAGTGTAATAACTACTTTGTAATTAATTATTGACTCCAGTTAAAAAACTACTTGCAGTATATACGTACATCTCTTAATAATTCGTTGATCATTAAAATAACTTAGTTTAATGGCAATATTTTTTTTTTTTTTTTGGTATCCTAATATTCTATTATCAATTCCAAAAGGAACTATAAATAGGTCTGATGAATAGATAACATGAACGGCAACTGCCCAGTGGTAGTCACCTAATCGAATTTATAGTATGTCAACTATAATTAAAACTATTTACGTAAATCTAAATCTTAAATCTAGAACACTTTGTCTATTTAGTCTATTTACTCTTTCACTATTGTCTAAGAGATTGATTACTTCAATATTTGGGTGCCTTTCAAGGCGAGTTAAGTAACTTTCACTGAACCGCGTAATTTCTTCGCGCACTGTGGGCACTTCAAGACTACGGTGAATGTCGTCATTACGCACGTACCAGGGAGATTCACTAATTGTTCGTAACACTTGATTGAAACCGTTGAATAATTTCGATGTTACTGTTGCTATCAGTTCCCCATACTTGAATCCCATAAGTCCACACAGGTTTAAAAATTGTTTTATACCCTAGCACTTTATTGTCTAATGATAACTTAGATTTATGACCTAACAGCCAGTAAAGTTTCGAAAATTTAAAATTTAATTGTTTTCTCTTGGACCAGACGTTTTTGCGCCAAGTTGTCTCTTCTGTCTAAGAGAATTTCCAGGTATTTCACTTGCCTGTGGAAAACTGACATTGTTCATTTTTACAGCTGGACAAGTTTCCCTTCTTAAAGAGAATGTTACTTGAACTTATTTTTGTTCATTTACTTGAATACGCCACTTTTGTAACCAGTTTTGTATTTTATCTATACTATTTTGTAGTCTTTGCGAAGCTACATTTGGATCCACGTCTGTGGATAATATTGCAGTATCATCTGCAAAAGTAGCTATGGTATTTTTTCCGTCGGCTGGTAAGTCCGCAGTATATATCAAGTAGAGAGTTGGGCCCAGAACGCTGCTCTGTGGTATGCTAGATTGAATAGGTAACAAGTCAGATAACTCTTCTTGAACTTTGACCTGGAAATGCCGATCTTCTAGATATGATTTCAAAATACAATAATATGTACTTGGAAGATGTTGAAGAATGACATTATGATCAAAAAGAAAATAGTTTCTATTGAAAATAGAAAGCAAAATTCGTTGGGGGCTTTTGATACGTCATTCAAAATGATAAATTAAACGCCCATGTACATTTTTCATCTTATGAAATTTGTCAAGTCAAACCTTTGTTAACATTAATTAATAATATTAATAATGCTTAAGTCATGCTTAATGTAATAAGGTGCGACTTATTGTGAAAGTAGTATGTAAGTTATTATAAGTATGTAATATTATGTAAGTAGTTGTTGTGTTATGGGTATAGAATCAAAAAATTCAAAATTTTTGTGTACTTATTAATAATGTTATGCAATTAGCTTCAATTTATATATAATTTAAAGTCAATTAACCATCCCTAACTCGAGATAAACTTAATTAAAATTCGAGTCATTAACATGGAGAGCAGTGGATAGGTTTTGTTTTTAACAATTCTTTAATTCTAGAAAAAAAAACTAACTGTTCATTGATGTATTCGTTCTGAGTTAAAAAAAAGTGGTGTAAAAGATACAACTATAGTAGAGTATTCTAAACAACTAAGGTATTGTGTGTGTGGAGCCTCCGTGGATAAAGACTTAAACAAAAATTATGGCTAATTTCAATACAAGCTCATCTTCTCTTACCGCGCATATAATCCAAAATTTTTTGACAATATTGTAGCACTACAACTATCTTAAGACATAAACTAGGTTGGTTGAACTACCGTGAGGTAGGCAGATTGTTTGGCGTGCATTAAAATTACATTTCACAATTGAAGCGTAAGTGGGTGGTAGAGCTCTCTGTAGAAAGTAATCCAGACTTTGGACGCCTGGGAAGTACAACTCAGCAAAAAGATGAAATTTGAGGAACGCTACATTAATATTGTCTACAGGAGTGGACGGTTTTCAGTGCGCGTTTGACCCTGGAATTCTCGGGAAGATCCAGGAGCATTGATAGTGACCTGAATGGTGAACAATATGTTGATATTTTGGGGAATGTAATGCTTAAAGTTTTCTGAGTGCTGTCTAGTGATCCGGGAGTTTGCATATCAATCGAAGAAGACATCGTCTTTCGTTTTGCTATCGTTCTCGTAACCCAGTCAGGGGAATTATATCTCTCCCAAAATTGGTAGATAGGTAATGATAGACCGCTTTGGTACAAATTTCGTTCATGAAAATTTTAGGCGTATATATTCTCTTTAAATGAAGGTGGATGATCGAAATTCGATGCAGAGTAGTTGATGGGCCCCCGCTACCTATTTTTTCATTAATCGTTATGCAGCTAAGTTGAAATGGCTCTATAAAGTGAGCGCTCATATCAGCTAAATACAGCGCTTTATGTTCACTATACCAATGAACATTTCGTAATGTGACAGATCCTATACGAGTCCGAGGATCTAAAGCCAATAAGCGTGAATGGGTAGATATGGATAGATATAGACAAATTTATGAATGGCATGCAGTTTAATTACTCAAAAATTGTAGGAAATATTGTTTTCAACATTTGACTTCACCCTTTAAAATTGTGTGATATTGATGGATTGATGGTCTGATATCATTGAAATTTTTCTGAACTCAACTAATTATCTATTTAAAAATTCATTTAAAATCTGAAAGGAATAAGTGGAATATACAAAAATATATAAAGTATAAATGGAATTTACAAAATAATAAAATCTTTGTATAATCAAATGCTTTATTTAATTAAAAAACATTTGTTGATGAATTTTGTTAATAATAATATTATTATTCAACAATTTTGTAAATTTACGATTTTCATTTACTCATAATTTGCAAAGATTACCAAAAACTTAATTAGCATACTTTATTTTGATTTGATTTTTAAGTTATAACGAATTATGAAACAATACGTTCCGAATAAATTATCTATTTCCCTAACATATAATGTATTCAATAGAAATTTTTATATATTTTAATTTAAAAAAAAAAATAATCAAGAAAAAATAAATAATTTTGCATTCAAATTCCAGTTTTTTATTTTTGCACTTGCCCATTCACACAAACTGCTAAATGGATAAAAATAAAACTAACTGACTTATAACAAAGTACAATATATTAAAAATAATTAAAATATGAAGATTAACCAAAAAATTTTTATTTACAGGATATATTACGGCTATGCATTTTAAACTTTTACAGTCGATTTGTCGCCAATCCATAATATTTTTTAGAATTAACTTTTAGTGTAAACATATCTGAGAGTTAATCATTTATTGACGTAATATTTGGTACTTACGTCAATCGAAACGGGTATGTTTAACAAGAGCAGTCTGCGATCTTCTTTAATTCCCAGAAAAACATTGCCAAATTAGCTCAAAAAACAGCGTTGGTTTACCGGCTAGAAGGGCGGTAACTATTATCCAATAGTAAAATATATGCAGTTTAAGAAGCCACTTTAGATATTCTCGGTAACCATATATTGTTTTACCCGAAAAGTAGTTTCATATTTTGAGCCGTTTTTCTTTATGGGTACCCAAACATTGCAGAATTTTATTCGATGATAGCTGACTTCGTTTTCTATCAAACCAATTTAATAATGTCATAGATAAAGCAAGTTGAAGAGTTGTTTTTTATTACTTGTAGACAGAAAAAAAAACACGGGTATTAGCATATAACTAATTTGCTAGACAGGGACAATGTACTCTCTAGATATTTTGGAGATATGGGGTCTATTTGTAAAAATTATAAACTCATAGATTGAACCATCGGTCGATAAAATTTTGCAGTGTTTATTAACCCTTATTAAAATTAATTACCTTATAAATAATGTTCTAAATTGTGTAGGAAGAAAATATGGCATAAATCAGTAAACAAATAAAACTTCGATTACGGTGGTTCTACTTTCGTCAAATTTTTTTCTTAAATTATCCTTTTTTAAAACTTCTTTAATTTCATTAACCCATTTATTTGCTAGAGATGGTATTTTGCAAGTGTATTAAAAATAGTTATTCTATTTAGGTTGATAAAACATGGCTTAATGATTGTTATTACATACATGTATTTGACTGAGATGCATATTATAGAAATTTCAAATGGTATAAATTAACTGAAAGAACACTTCCGGCTTCCGTATTGTCCTCACTATTGTTGTAGCAACTATGTATGGATAAGAGATATGAAGAATGAACATCACACTCAGTTTGTTAAAACAGATATTAAATGTATTATGTAAACACGAAGCTCATTCTCCCATATACTTGGTTTATTGATATGCAAATATGGACACCAGTAAACATGCTGTAAGAATTTGTTTTAAGTTATGTTTTTTTATCTGAAAAATAATGTTGATCGCAATGATATTGACTTAATTGGAAAGGCAATTTTATATAACTTATATATTTATGTTGCTTGATTATAATTTTACAGTACAGTGGACATTTCTGACCAATCGAACAAGATACGTCGCCCAAATGCCCAAAATCTCCAAAATTATATTTTCTATAAAACCAATATCATGGCTATTAATTAATATCATTTTTAATTAATTAATATCATTTTTAACCCCCGAACTAAAAAGAGGTTTAATAAGTTAGATCGCTATGTGTGTGTGTCTATCTGCCTATTTGTGGCATCGTAGCGCCTAAACTAATGAACCGATTTTGAATGTTTTGTTTCATTTGAAAGGTAATTTAATGGACTGTTTTTAGCTATGTTTCAAGGGTGAGTTTAGGGTTCCGTACTAGAAAAAAACAAAAAAAGGGCGATGGTCTTCAAAATTTGTTCAGTTTGAAAAATGCTATGAATATAAAGATAATTTAATGGAGAGTGTTCTTAGATATGTTTCAAGTGCGAGTTTAGGATTCCGTACCCGATAAATTTGTCGGGGGTTTTTTAAATTTTGTAAATTTCACTAGTATGTGTTTAATTTTCTTTTAAAAATATAACTTAAATCAAAACTACGCGGTTTTATAATACAACTATTTAGTGGGGATATTTCTTATTAAAGTCGCTTCTAAAAAGTATACATGGAGTTGTTTCAATATTTGATACAAACCAATAATTTAATATCTGAGTACGTTGCAGTAATAAAAATACTACAGTTAAAGAAACCAACCATAATCGCATTTCCACATTCATGCACACTTACTCTGAAAAGATAGCGTACGAATGTAAAAATACTATATGTAAATAGCTTAATAACGGTATGGTAGCTTTGAACGGAAGACTAAACACATAGTGTAAATGAGAAATAAAAAAATTCGCTTTTTCTATACGATATTGCATTCTTCTAAAATTGAATAATCCTATAATTTTAGCAACATGACTAAAGAAATTAATAGCTCCACAATTTTGGCAACGTGAATTAAGAAATAACACATCCCCACGAACGTAAACAATATTATAATTCGTCACTCGTTTCTGTACTTGCTCAAAATACTTAAAAACACAAAAAAAAAAAAAAAAAAAATTATGAATATTTTTATAATGTCATTAAACATATAAAAAAAATTATATATAGATATATCTAAATTTACAAATATTTGAAAATTTTGTTGATTTTTTTTTTTTGTTTGTTTTTTGAATTATTAAAAAATATTTTTACATTCTTTGTTTTAAATTAATTCTTAAAATATAATTATTTTTATATAATACTTATTTTTAGAGAACACTTTTTACAAAAGAAATCAAGAACTATACAAAAAAAAACCATGTTTGCTACCACGTTACTATGGTTAATATTTTCTTTAATCTTAGCATATTAATTACGTTACGAATTTGTTTTTCAAATTAGCAAAATTTTTCGAGCAATCATTCAACAATCTCGCGAATCTCGCGAGATGTTGAAATTTGATGTTGCAAATTTCACTTTATTCGAACCAATACCATTTATAAGAATTTCCTTCTAATAAGTTTAAATATAATATTAAAATATAATTTAATATAAAAAAAGAATGGCCATTAATGACAATATTTGATTAATTTAGCTTTTTTGTAGCGTAAAGCCAACTCAGTATCGATAGAGACATTAAATAAATGCAATAAAAATAGTTAAATATTGTGTCACCTTCGTACTATAATTAACTAAAAAAATATTAGCTACCTTAACGTGGTAACAGACTTGGCTTACAAATAAGGAAAAAAAACTTAAAAATTAAAGCATATTTTTTTGTTTGATTAAACATCAAAAACTTATTTAAATCGTATTGAATGTTTTTTGTTTTTACTTTAACAAACTAATATTTAAATCTATTTGCAGAAAATTGCATTATTCGTAATCTTCGAGGCCAGGTACAGGTGGTTGCTCCATAAAACGCATTGTAGGTGGTGGAATTGATGTATTTGGATATAAAACTGGAGCTTGTTTTATAGGTGATTCGGTTGAAGAATCAAATGATTCGTCATCATCTTCATCCTCAACCTTGTCGTCTTGTGCAGCTAACATTTCATTTGCTTTTCGTATTAACTCCTCTGTTGACAGTGAGCTTAACACACTTGACGGTTTTGTTTGTGAGCTTTCAACTGTCATCTTGGAGGGGGATGTTGAGGTATGGTGTGAAAATGATTTTTTTGATACAAGCGGTAAGTTTAATGGAATTTGTGGTAATTCACCAGATGTATCTAAATGTTTTCGTTTAGCATCAGTTAATAAATCGCTATCATTTGCCGATCGTTTAATACTACTTGAAGGTAGTACTCTTTTCGAAATTGGCAAATTTAATGGAATATTTAAATCTGATATGTTTGTTTTACTTTCTAATGACGGTCGTGGTAGTTTTGGAAGTAATAACGGTATTGTAGGTAAAGGTTCATCGTCGTCTAGCACTGGTGTTGGTTCCTTTGTTGTGGATGAACTTGGTGCATAACTAGGTATACTAGTAGAAGATAGTGTGTTTGTTACAGGTGTATACTCTTCAATAGGGGAAGTTTCCTCTTTATCTTTTGGAAGAATATCTGTTTCATCACATTTTTTTGTTTTTATACTGTCTAATATTTGTTGTAGGTTGCTTGGCAGTGCAATATTTGCTAGACAAGATGATTCGATATCCTGTAAATTAAAAGATTTCCACTAGTATTGAATTTTTAAAAGGCGATTAATTTCACAAATAAATATATTGATTACTAATGAGACCGCAAAAAAACGTCGTAAGTTCTTAAGGGATCTCCTCTCTTTTAAAAAAATAGATTTAAAAAAAAACGTAGCTGTTACGAGGTTTGTTGTAGATTCCTATTTTTTATATCGCTGCGTTAAAAGTTATATTTCCCCTTAAATTTTAGCTTGCTTTTATTGTAAAATGAAAGGCTAAAGAATCAATCAAAAAAAATTTGTGTGAACTCATTTAGAAGTAGGGGGGGGGGGTAAAAATTAAAATAAATAGCACTTACTTTCTTTTGAACAATTCCCATTGAAATTGAATCAATTTCTTGCCGTTCTCGTTCAATTCGTTTATTAATTTCATCAATATTCCGCTGTATTGCCAAAGCATCTAAACCTGTTGAAGCAGATATTTCTGCTGAAAGTGATTGCGTTGAAACAGGAGATGCATCTAGATTTATAACTGATGTTGAACTAATTGTACTGCTTAAAAGATTCAATACATCTAATGAACTTGTAGTACTTGATTCTGATGGTGCGGCTGGTGCTGCATCCAATCCGGGTATTGTTGGATAATTGGATGTTTTAAATGGCTCCAATATTGACAAGTCTGATGCTACCGGTTTTGTCACTGGTGGTAGA
The DNA here is from genome assembly GCF_905475395.1 of Chrysoperla carnea. NCBI lineage: Eukaryota > Metazoa > Arthropoda > Insecta > Neuroptera > Chrysopidae > Chrysoperla > Chrysoperla carnea. The sequence goes on from NC_058337.1 coordinate 86,627,292, forward strand.
GGTGGTAGTAATATTTTCTCTGTAAAAAAAAAAAAAATGATCAGATTGCAGTTACCAATTTGATAGTTTAAACATCATTTATTTGTGTAAATAATGCCAGAATGCAATAATAATAATATTCAGCTCTAACTTCATGGTGTTAACAAATTGTAACTGATACATACAAAAATTTACTCTAATATTTTTAACTCTCGAATCAAAAAGAGGGGTGTTATAAATTTTACCGCTATGTGTGTCTGTGGCATCATAGCTCCTAAGCGGATGAACGCGGGGATTTTTAAATTTTGCAAATTTCACTTGTTTCATAACGCGCCTAAAAAAGTATATCTTCCAAAATTTGCAAAACACCATTTTTGGTTTATCGGACCAGCTAATAGGAATGCAAAATACTATAAAAAAGTTAATAACTGAAAATGTGAAACCAATTTTTAGAAATTAAAATTATAGTAAAATAAGAAAATATTTTAATTAACACATGTTTACCTTTTTCACGTACAGTAGTCGATTTTGTTTTAATTATATTCACTGGAATTGTTGGCAAAGTATCATCTGAATCACCTGGACTGTAAGGTTCATCTATAAATAAAAAAATTTCAAATTATAAAATTTATATCAATGTTATAATTTAATAACAAATTAAGTACCCATGTCATCCAATGGTGGTGGTTCTGGTTTTGTTATTTCTGGCGGTGGAATTGGTGCTACGGTGGGTAAAGGTGGCATTACAATCGATGAAATTAAATTTGTCTTTGGTGGTCCAGTACGTGGATCTTTTATATCGCTAGGTGGTGGTGTATAAGATCTCGGTGGCGATGATTCTTTCATTTTCTTTGCCAAAATAGTAGCATTTGTTTCATATATTTGAGGTCGTTTACGTTTAGAGCTAACCAATATACCAAGTAGTAAATTTGGTCGTGATTCTTCAAAACCTTAAAAATAAAATTAAAAAAAAAAATCAAATTAATGATTATTTTATGCAACATTTTCCTAGCAAAAATTAAGTTAGTTTGGTGTAAAAAGTAAAACATTTGAAAATAATTATTTTACCTGGTCCACTAATAGGAAGTAACACTTGTGGTAAAGGATTATAACTTGCTTGTGGCATTATATAGAAATCTTTAATTGATGTATTAGCTGTTTTCACTACACCAAACCTAGAAAAAATAATATGAATTAAGGTAAGTAAGGCATCGTATCCCCGAGACAAGACTATACACTGTAGTAACAGAGTTTCTCTGTTGTGTTTAAAGGAAAAATAAGCCACTTTAATTAGGTAGACTTTGAATGTTTCTACATACAAAATAATAAGCTCATCATTTTTTTACATTAGAAATCATTTTAACAATTAGAAAGAAGCGAAAAAAATTACATATTCCCGGCCACTTTGCAGTTGAGGAGCCTGTACATTTTTCAATGGATTAAAGCACATTCCTTTTTTTATTTAAAATATAGGAAGAAGCATCTATAATAACCAATTTTTTTTTAAAATGAAATACTCTGCCATTAAAATTGGTTGAGGGATACGGTTTGTTCCATTAAATTCCCTAGCCACAATAATGCTGCAATCAACGTAAACGTTAGAACAACGCATTTTCACAAATGATAGTTTTTTCGGGGTGCCGAATCGATGACTGTCATGCAAACAGTGTGAATTTCGTCGGAGGCATGTGCAGCAAGGAACCGGGCATACATATATATATATCACAAAGAGTGAGATATCATTTATATGTATATATATATATATATATATATATATATATATATATATATATATAATATACATATACATATAAATGATATCTCACTCTTTGTGAACATTAAGAGAATTAAAGCTTAAATTTTTTTTTAAGAATTATAGATCGTAATATGATTCTCGAATGTACTATAAAATCAAAACATAATTAATTTAAATAAATAATAACAAAGAACTTGCCTTTTTCTGCTACTTAAATAAGTATATAAAGATTGGTATGCACTTTGTTCATCTGAATTTTCTGGCATTAATCTTAATATACTAATATATTTAGCTGTTGATCTTCGCATTTTACTTAAATACTCCCATACAGTATCTGGACTAATCCTTCCCACGATATCTAAGCTTGTTGATAATTCCTTAGCCAAACTTATACAATCACCTGATACCTAATATAAAACAATAAAAATTAGTAGTACAAAGTCTCATTAATTGTAAATGTTCTAAAACTGAGTTATCCAATTTTTGAATAAACACTCTGGTAGACACCAAATAAAAATTAGTTCCGATTTCAAATTGAAATATAACCAAAAAGTGCAGGATATTTTTTTGTATGATCAAATTTCAGTTTTTCTATAGCACTGTCTACTTCATAGGAAATGGATATAATTATATCCATTTTATTGATCTTTATAATAATTTTATAGAGATTTAAAACAGATATAAATCGAAAAACAACGCCTTTTGGAAGTTGTCCTAAGATGTATTTTCTTAATCCTCTAAAAGATAAATAACACCAACTTTTCTCTCTACTGTTACTCTTAATCCGTCCAGATAAATAATCGGATTCTTTAAGATTCTCTTAAGATTTCTTAAAATTCTAACGTTTTTACTCGTTATAGTCAAATCCACAAAAAACATGCTGCTATATTCGTGAATTATTTGTTACAACAGTGTACAAATACTAAGGCATTGTATGTATACATATATTCAATACACACACAACTGTAAATTTATAAATTTTTTTTGTGTTTATCTTTTTAACAAGACGAGCAATGACCGTTTTCTTGGAACCAAAAAATTCGTCATAAATTGTTTCAATACGTTGTTTTTGAAAAAATGGTAAGAATCGTTTTCTAGAGATATATAAAAGTGTTTATCTTTTTTATACCTCTAGCATGTTATTCATGCACATTTTCATTATTAACACCTAATTCCACAGACGGTGGAAAAGTTTTCTTTATTTTTATTTTTTAATACTTATCTTATATTTCAATTTTATTGAATTCCTAAGAAAATCAATTTCATGATTCTTTTACCATTAATTTATTTTGTAATCTCTTACGCTTAAAGACAGATTCGTTTAAGAACTTAAGTCACATATTAAGTATAAAACACTCTGTTAAAAATTCAAGTTTGCCGTCTCTTTTCGTTTTTGAATAAACAGATAAAAGATAAAAGTTCTGTTAAGAGGTTGTGATTCAAAAAGAGATAGATCATTACTTTATTTAATGAAGCCAGTGCCAAAATTTTGATTCAACCTTCAATATTTCTAAGCATTATAAGTTATTAAATTTAATATCTCATATATTTAATATATGGAGATAATAGATAAAAATGTATTCGCCTCAATATTTTCGAAAATTATGATGACATTAGCAATTTCTCCATTATGATAAAAAAGAATTTAAAAATTCCCTTGGACATATTTGATCACATAGTAAAAATATTAATAAAACTTACTTCTTGAGCAGTAATTCGAAATTTCGCAACATCAATCATATTAATAAATCCTTTCCAAATAACGGGACCATCAGCAGAGGTGGGTTGCGTTGAAATCGTCTTAGTTGGTGCTGAAATTATTTTCTTTTCAATATTTTCAGATGATTCCGACAACTCTGGTGTGGGTGGTTCTTCCGTTGCTAAAAATAAATATAATTAACAAATATTAAAATCGATTAAAAAAATCGGTCTCAATTTTTCGTTCAAAATCGGTCTCGAAACTAAGATAAAAAATGATTTGTTCTGACATGGAAGATCTCATAAATTAAATTGTTTTTTGTGGATGTGGTGAAAAACTGTTACAATTTATTTCTAATGCAATTTAATACACATATGATTACTAACTACAATAAATAGAAGTTTTCTATTATTTATAAAATTTACTTTTCAACTTTGCGCAGAATTCTTTAACTGACAATATTATATCCGTAAGTTACACTCGTGAAAAATTTTGCGGACGCCATAATGCATTCCAAACTGAAGCTTTCGCAGCAAATATTATATAAAGTTGTACGTGTATACAATTTTCGGATATACTACTTTTAAAATATAAATAAAATAAAACTTTCACTCTTTAAGTATGAAATAAAATAAAAATTGAACTAGAGTTTAATCAGAAAGATTATAATATTCAGTTATCCTACTAAAAGTTCATTATAGAATGTTGTGTTTTTAATCTACCTGTATCTACAGATGTGCGCGACTGTTTATCGATAGGTGTTGAATCGATATCAGCACTTCGAGGTGGTGTAGCAATGGTCACTGTTGAACTTGGTTCATGATCTGATTCACTATCAGCAGTTACTAAATCAGTAGAAAAATTCATTACTTATTAATTACTATTAACTATTTAAAAAACACTCCTAATATATTTTTTTAAATAGTTATAATAATTACCAGTTGATATTGGGGCAAGAATTTCGTCTCTTAAAATTCGATTATCTACAACTTTGTTATCAACCAATGATTCTAATATTTCTTTTGACTTTTTATCCAATCCCATTGTAAGTAAATCAGTTGTATCTGATTTGCTAAGATCTCTTGTTGAGTTTTTAGTTGTGTTACTTGAAGTTGTACTGTCCGATTCTGAATCTTTGTGCCTGCTACTATTATTGTGCTTATGCTTAGAAGACGATCTGAAATAATGATTATTTTTAAATAAATGTTCAAAAATAAATAAACAATTCACAATTCATTGCATTGGTGTTAAAGACCTAAGTCAAATCCTAAAAATAAATTAGCGAGATTGAAATCATACGTCCTCTAAAGGGCTGCCGAGGCATATTAAGGTCCACTGCTCCATTTAACGTCCTGATTTCACATTTCAAGAACTTAAAAAATCGAACACATTTTATGCTTAAAATTTGGCAACGAAATTAGACAAATTACCTATTTAAAAAATTAGCGTTTGAAATTTTCTCGAAACATATCGAAAAACTTTTTTTTCGTTTTATGTTTCACTCGCCAAATTTATGTTCAGAGATAAAAATACATTAAAAACAAGTGAAAACAATTAAAAGAGTTAATAAATACCCTGTATAAATGTGTTGAATTTCTATAATCACTTTTCTTTTTTAGAGGATATTTCACAAGACCATTTATTGCAGCTCTAAATTTTCAACTGCCTATCTTTTATATTTTGAAAAAAATGGACACCCAAGTTTTATTTTAATTTGCCCCTTCAAGGGTAAACAGTGACGTTTACGAAAAAATGTTTTAAACAAAAGTTGTTTATTTTTTTAAAAGGAACATTTTTTACATTTAAGGGTTGCCAAGATGGGTCCTACGGATCCAAGACCGAAATGACCTATGTTGCTCATTTGCGAACTGAATCTCACTTTTTATGTTCTGAGCACGCTATAAAAATTTCAGCTTGATATTTCTTTTCGTTTTTGAGTATCGTGTTGACAGATGGACAAACAGACAACCGGAAATGAACTCTTTATGTGAGTTTATGAACACCTATACCAAAATTTTGTTCGTAGCATCAATATTTTTAAGCGTTACAATATTGGGAGTAGACTTAGTATATCTTGGTATATATTACATATATACAGGGTCTAAAAACCATGGTGGAACAGTGATCCAAAAAAGGCTAAAAGATAAAATTAGGACAAATAGAGAGCAGTAGATTTGAGAAAAACACGACTTGAATAATTTTTTTAGGATTTGGATCTTTTAAATCGACATTTAACTTACTTATTTTTGTGATCATGTTTATCCTTATGTCGACTTTTATCATGATCTGTAGATTTGTGTCGTGATCCACTTCGTGAACGATGCCTACTCTTTTTCGAATCAGAACTTCTACGATCCTTACTAATGTAAAAGAGAAAGTAGATTATAATTGAATCAAACATAGTATGCAAATCAATTGACTTTAGTGATTCGGTTAAGGTAGTATGATCACGGTACCTTGATGGGTTAGATGATTAATAATGTTAGCGATCGAACGAAGAGCGATAAACAAAGTTTTAGTTCATGAATATCCTTAATTTGCTACTGTAATCATACTATTTTATGGTATTTTAATAAGTTCGTTCTTTTAGTAATTAGTACTTTCGTTCGGAACTTAATAATGCAATTTAGTAGTCCATTTTATTAATATAAGCCCATGCGTATGATATCGTGAAATTATTGAGATCAAAAAGAAATAATGACAAACCTTCCATCCCTCCTTCTATCTTTACTCCTGCTTCTTCTCTTTCTATCATGACTTCCATCTCTGTGTTTTCGACTACTTCGATCTCGACTACTTTTGTGATGTGAACTGCTACTTTCCCTTCGATGTTTGTGGTCTGACGCTGTAATTTAATAAATAAAAATTAATCATTTATGATAAATTAAAAATTATTCTCCTTAATTTTATGGATAGAAAATATCCTCATTTTTTTTTTAAATTAAATGTAATTATGTAATTGTCTGGCCGTTTACATAGGCATAAAATAGGATGGAAAATGGAAGATAGAAATGATAAAATTATAAAGGTTCCTTTTTACTATTTGGCAAAGAAATCCTATAAATAAATACATTGAACACTTACATTTACTCTTAGACGTATCCTTTGAGCTACTATCTTGAGATCGTGGACGTTCAGTTGTACTATCTGCTATTCGTTCTTCATTGTTTAATGAGCCATCTAAATCAGCAACAATTGTTGAATCGACAGCATCTACACGTTTCTCAATTACTTCTTCACCTTTATGTGATTTGAGTACATAGGTTCGTACACACGATAACAAATCTAATTCTGTTTTCTTTATCATGTCTAATTGATGTTTTGTTTCACGTTCACGCCATTGTGCTAATTCTTGACTTGCTAGTTCCTCTGGCAGTAAACGTACTAATTGCTTTGGTGAAACTGCCTTTTGACATATTCGTTTCCATAATGTTTCATTTTTTGGATCTTTTATATTAAATATTAAACTTCTATAACGATTTCTATATTTAGCACCAGTATCTTTGTTAAATAAACTATATAATTCAGCTTCTATTTCGTCCGATAACTTTTTTACCTACAATCAAAATATACTTAATGAATAAAAATGAAGCTTCACGTGATTACTTTTTAGTTTTCGAATATATTGTTTTCTTGTTTCGAAATTTCGATTCACAATCAATATTTTTTAGAGATAGATGCTCTGAGCGTTCTGTATCGCCCCTTGCCACAAAATAATGGTTTTTACTGCATTTGCCTAGATTAAAATTTCATAATTATGTCTAGAAACCAAGGGTTTAGTTTCTGCATTTCTTTTTATCTTACTATTTTCATTTTTTAATTTCACAATTTATGATCAGATCTAAATTAAAATTTTCAAATTTAAACGTAATAAAAATCCTTATCAAAAATCGGTATTAAAAGTAAATATTATAATTATACTTACACTTTCTTCAGACATCTTAATTTCCTCTTGTTCCTTTAATCGTAGCAATAAATGTTCAGCTAATGTTTTCCGTACATTTCCTCGCAGTTGTTCCGGTCCTTTCTGTTGCCTATTATCCTCTGTTACTGAAGAAACACTTTTTTGTCGTGATACTTTTTGGGGTGTTGTAGTTGACTTTGCATTTGAATTTGGTGTTTTTTTCTTTACTATCGGTTTTTCTTCCTCTTGTGGCGGCGTTTGTTTGGGAGTCTGTGGAGTTGTAGGAGTAGTTGGGGGAATGGTTTTTTGTTTTATTGGTGGTGTTTTTATTGTTAGTGTATGCGGTTGAATTATTTTTACACCTTTCACTTGTGCCAATGGAGTCTACAAAAAAAAAATATTAAAGGAATGTCATTATTAACATAACAGTAGTGGTGCTCGTCGGCATTATGATGTTATTGAAAAATACAAATAACAAAATTATAGAAAATGTATATCGTTATGAAATACACTTTATTCAGTATAAGTCATAGAAACCAAAAATTATATCTTTCGATAAGATATGAAGGTACGACTTTGAAGACCATTTGATTACAATTTTAATAAAAAACATACTTACTGAAGTTACCATTTTCGCTTGTTGATTTTTAACAGGCGTCGTAGTAGCGGTATTTGGTAATTGTTTATTCGGTGTTTGTGAATTTGGTTTGCCGTAAAATGATTGTTGTGATTTTTGTAGTAATCCTTTCCCGAGTTGATGATTTAGAATATGTGGCGCTTGTTTGTTTGAGCCTGGCGTTTGTTTACCTTGTATTTTGAGATTTTGTTGTGAATTTTTATTAACACCAGTTTTATTCAGTTGCAGTTTTGATTGGGTTAATGTCTATGAAATAAAATATATAGTATTAATTTTGTATGTATATGTAAAAATTTCGATGGAAGCACTAATACAATAAGTTTAAATTGTATCCAAATAATCTTGTTTAGAGAAATAAAGACAAACATATTTATTGTCGATTTATTTTAGCTCGAAGTTCTTTTTCTTTTGTCGAAGTCATTGCTAGCTGGACAAAAATCGTGACAGTAGTTTTTAGAACTATAGCAAACATTTAATAAGCAAGGAAATATAAAAAAAATTTATAATAGCTACCATTTTCTAGAAATGTTTAGCATTTTTCTAATATTTCTTAGTTTTTAAATTTGAAATGACTTTAATTGACATCGATTATGTTGCCGGTTAGTAGTAAATGAAGATAATAGTCGTAGAACTAATAATAAAATGTTTGGTACAATGATAATTTGATTTTACACTTACTTTCAGGATAAAACAACTCAATAATGTAGGCAGGGATATTTTGATGGGCATTTGTGCTTCATTGAATATGTTGCAATAATCAAGTAAAAAAATAATTACTAACCTTATTTCCAGAACTAACAACTTCAAAACCAGGATGTTGTTTTAACCATTGTTTCAAATTTGCCACTGTCGGTGCATTATTTCCTGATAAACATCTTCCTGTGGCGCGTTCGAAAACAATAACCTGAAAGAAAATTGTACAATAATTCTGTTATTTTAGATAGTTAGCGAAATAATAAGTATGAAAATGGTGGAGAATTTAGAGTTTTCACATTGTGTTACTGTCATCGGTCTACTGTAGTTTTTTTTTCACTTTATAGGCAGGTTGGATAAAATTTTTTCAGTCAGAAACTTGAAAAGGCTAAACTATTTTTAAATAAAAAATGAGCTAAATACGTTGATGACAAAAAAAATTAGTAAATATTATGTTTTTAGCGGCAATTTTCATTGGTTTGATGTTTTTCATTAAAATAGAGCTGTTTTTCAATAAAAAATTTAAATCTCACTTAACAAAGGATAAAAGCACGTATTACATATTTATTAAGTAACTCTAAATACAGAGAGTTTCAGATTATATAACAAAAATAAGAAAAAAGTTCATATGCATTTGTATACTTTCAAGCTTTTTTTAAATAAATTGAAATAGAATGTAAAAACTATTTGACTAACTTCGATTACATTTGGCACATCTTTAGTAATAAGTATTGAGCTAAATTAGATTTCCATGTTTTCCAGTTTGTCTTTAAAATATGTAGTTAAGTAGTTAGGATACACCAGCTTCGCAGATTAAGCTACTTACTTATTACCAAAACCATACAGAGTGTAATAGAAGTAAATTTTAAGATATATTGGAAAAAAACTGGTTAATTTCAAGTTAGACTAACATGGAAAGAGGCTCGTCAAGAATATGTTGTGTATCGTTGAATTCTGGCTTGTTGTATATTCTTGGCTTTCGTATTATAAAGATACATACCCTTTCAACTGCATTACTATGTTGTACAATGCAACTTTCACTACAATATACACTTCCAGATCTAGATGGTCCTTTACAAACAATACAACGCTGAACTGGTTTATCAGCATCTTCTGACGATTGCACAGTATTTTGTTGTGGAGTAGTTGTTGGCGCTGTTGGAGATAATAAATCCATAGTTGCCTGTTGTGCTTCATTTAATGCTTGCTGTAATGCATTTTTCTAGAATGTAATTAAAGTAGTTGGTAAGTGTCAATTTCATTTCGTGAAAATCGATAAACGTTGAAATTCAAAGAATGAGTCTTCGTCATAAAAAAAACAACTCGTGAGCAGCAGAGCTCCGTCATTAAAGTCATATTTTCTCATCATTAAATATTTCTTATTAAAAGATGCTTTTTATTGAAATGGCATGTTTTTGTAAACATAAAATATTTACATAAAAGAGCAGTAGAACCTGGATAATTTACAACTCCAAAAGGCACATCCTTGACACTATGTCAACCTGCATACCGATTTTCAGAATATTTTTACAATGACACGTCAAAATACTAATTCATAACTGTCGATAATCTACGATAATCGATCAATAGAAATGCTAGCTTTCAAAATTTTTGTCTGTTTTTTTGTAATAAAATTTGATGGAAAAAGTGGATTTTGTATCCATACAACCTTAACCCGTCAGCACTCGCGTTATGAGCATTTGCTCACACTCGATTTATAATTTCTTCTATGAGTCACTCATACACGACAAATTGTAAAAGCTTGAGGCGCTTCGATTCACTTTTGATTTGTTAAATAGAGCGCTCCCGCCTTTTTCTATGAGTGACTCACAGAAAAAAATTACTTTTTTAAATATTTTTAATTTAAAACTGAAAAAAATATTTGCTTATCAAATATGGTAAAAGCGATGGGAAAATCGTATATAAATAATCGGAAATCATATGCATGCAAAATTTCAGCTCACTTGATATGTGATTCAAATTGAGTTGCGAGATTCCACCCGAACACACATAGTTACATAAATACATACATACATACATACATACATACAAGTGCAAGCTAAATAAATGCTTGTGATAGAAATATGGTGTAATTAGTTAAAATGAATTTAGTTATTTAGATTATTTCTCTGCTCTAATATTTTCACTCTCAAACATCATAATCAAGTAATCGAACTATTTATTAGCTAGTGCATTAAAAAATATATTTACATAACGTTATGTAGAAATTATTATTTACAAAGTTAAGGAATATTTAACGTGCGATATATTTGACGCACGTGCAGGACGAGTGAGCAAATCTCTAATCACGCGACTAAAGATTGTCGAATAGTTGACACGAGTGGTGACTGGCTTAAGGGTAAAAGATTCGTTAATGCAACAAATTAGACAAAAGTTTATTTGCCTTATCTCATTTAAAACCTTAAAAAATATAATTTTGTAGGATTATAACTTACTTTTACTTTTTGACAATTAGGACATTGCCATTCTTTGCCTTGTTGTTCCATTTGTCGACCCAAAGCTTTACTAACACCAACACATTGTCCATGAAACCATTCTTCACATGTATCACAACAAATCATAAATCGATTGTTATGCGGCTGCTTACAAATACACCATAATCTGTCTGGATCATCTTCAGATTTCCAACTTTCATCCGAATCTGAGATATCGGAATCATCTGCAGCATTGGTATTTGATTGTAATTGTTCGGATCGGCTATTATCCGTATTTTGTTTTCTAAAATAAATAAATTGAGTATAATATAACTGATTTTTATAAGTCTTTATTTGTTGCGTTATTTTCAATTCTAGTTCAAAAACTATTGATCCGCTTTTGACGGAGGACATTTACCATTGAATGTATATCAAATTTGAGTAAAATGCTAGCTTCAACTACATATGAATATTTTTCAATGGGAAAATCAGAAATCATAACAGTCGTTCATAAATGACGATGAGAGACGTCAAATCGAAGGCATTAATTTTTATTTAATCACCATTTTAATATCGTCCAATCGAAGATATTAATTTTTATTTAATCATCATTTTAGTAAAGTTATAAGAAAGTTTCATGAAAAAAATACTTATCGATAAATCAATATTTTTCAAAAATAATATCGATAACAAGACTTGAAACTTTTACCAATTAATAATTATTTAAACTTTTAACAGAATTTCAACAAATTTTCAATTTCTATTAATTTAAAATTTACTCAGTTTTCCTATGAACGCACATAGCAAATAAATAGATTTTTGAATGAATGTCCTTAAAATTTTATATCATTTTAATTTCTTTTATTTGTCGTTTAACAGGTCACATGAATCCGCCCTTAAAGATATTAATCAGTAATTGGAAATAATATTATAGAAACATTTTTCTAGATAATTTCGAATACCTGCGATTCACAAAAGTAGGATTTGTATTAGTTAAATAAAAAACCATAAGCTAAAAATCCTACAATTATTGGATGAATTTTACAAACATTTTTTCTAAATGTTCTTCGATTTCAATTGAGTCTTAGAGTAGATCGCCTTTAGTAACATTTTATAAGTCATGAAGAGAACATTTCAAATATATAAAATCCGGCCGCCGCAGGCGTATTTTTATTATTTATTGGATTTTAACACTAATAAAGATTCTACCTTGCGATAGAAAAAAGAAGTATAGTATGCAACGTCCATAGATACATAATATTTAACGAAAATGTTTGTTTAAAATCTTGTAATACGCACCATACGCACAAGTATAAAGGTATACATAAGGAATCTTTCGCTTTATCAATCAATGAAAAGATCAGATGAGTTGTTTATGTATAGTTTACATTTTTTTACTCGTAGCGCTGACTAGTTAACGTTAAAATCGAATAAATTGCCTAATATGTGTTTATCGACGAAAGGTCTAGATAATTAATTAAAATAACTTACGATTTTTCATGTTCTGCCGTCGATATAACACTTGTATTTTGTAAAGTAGATGGTGGAGCCGTTACAGAATTAGTATCCGAATCTGAAGTTAATTGTGTTGCACTAGTATTATTATCCCCACCTTGTTTACGTTTACTACTTCTGGTTGCTGGCTTTTCAATTGGTGGAATTATAATAACGCGACCGTCGGGTCGAACTATTTGAATTGGTTTGTTCGTATTATTCTTCGTAATCAAATTACCTGCTGGCGCTTGTGCAGTGCTTGAAACAGGCGTTTGAATTTTATTCTGTGGTTTTTGTTGTAATTTTGTGTGTGTTTCGTTTGGAATGACATCCTGCGTATTTTCCGTAACATTCATATTCTCTACTTCTTTCTGAACGAATGAATCGTCATTAGTTTTCGGTAAAACCGAATCTAGATTATCCAAATTTTGATCAACTAACGTTAAATTTGTATCAATGACTTTTTGTATATCAGCATTTTCAACAAGTTTTGCTACTTGGAATAGCAAATCTTCTGGTATTAATTCATCTGCGTTTAGATCTAAATCTAAGTTAGCATTATCTAACCCGGCTAACGTTTGTTCAGTTGCATCCATTGGCGTTGTTGAATCTACTTCAGATGTAATTGGAGCTTTATCAGGTTTTAAGTCAATTTTAGACAAATCATCTTTCGTTTTGTTACTGCCTTCAATTCTATCTTCAACTTTTTGATCAACTGATTGTGTCCGAGGTTTAATATTTGGCTCAGTTACTTTAGTCGGTGAATCACCACTAACACTAACTCGTCGAATAACATCCGGTGTCGAAAATAATGCAATACCATCGTCAAACAATCCAATAGGTTTTGGCACCTTCTTTTTTGGAAGTTTCTTTGATTGATCATGTTTATCTGTTTGTGGCGATACAACTTCTTGTTGTGGAGTCGTAGGTGTCACCGGTGTCACTGGTGTAACAGGAGTAATCGGCGTACTGGATTCTTCTTGAACCAAATTCGTTTTTGATTTAGTTCGTACAATTTTATTTGTTTTTATAACTAATGGCGGTTTTGTAGGGTCCTTATTTTGTTGAATTTTTTTCGGTTTTCCAAGTGAACGATTTAAAGATTTATTAGCTGATTTGTCACGTTTTCGATTTGCACCCGATTTATTGCGCTTACTACCAAAAGTTTTATATTTTGGTTTTGATATTTTCTGTTTGCCAGCATCAAAATCAGAATCTTCGGAATCATCATCCATTTCAAAATCTGAATCAGAGCTAATATCACTTAAATCTTCTTCTAATTTTGAGTCATTACTGACTGATGTTTGAGAAGGTTCTTTGACAATTTTACATTCTTTTTCTTTGACGGGTAATTTTTGTACTGGTGGCTCTTTAGTTGGTTCCTTAATGGGAGTACTCGTCTGTGGCATTAAAGGTGGAGTTGCAGTGGTAGCAACTCGAATACCTGTAGCTGGTTTTGTAACCGTAACTATCTTTAGTGTTTTCTTTATTGGTGTTGACGAAAGAGCACCACCGCTTATAGGTTTGGGTACAGATTGTACAAGTCCTACAGAACAAGGTGTCGTCTTAATAACTGGAGGTTTAGTAACAACTTGTGGTGCACTGTTTGTATCTTTTGATTTCTCCAACTGTGTCAACAATTGACTCGTTGTATCAACAGGAGCTAGTAAAGATGTTACCGGTTTCGAGATTGATGTCGGTGGTTTTGAGACTGGTTCATTGTCTGCCTCTAATACAGCCATTAAATCTTCAGTACTCTTATTCAGAGTTTGTGATTGTAATAGATCACTGTTATTTTTATTAATTGTTTCTAATTTTTGACCTGGTGAAGTTAATGGTGTGTAGCAATGATCCATTTGAATATTTCGACACATCCTGCTGATTTCGTCAATATCGACCGTTAGTTCTTCTGGAATTAAATTTTATTTATTATTTTTAAATGTTTATTCAAATTTGAATGTATATTATATTATTTAAATATTGTTGTAAAGTAAATAAAATACAATATATACGTATAAACTCTATACAATTTGCTGATGGTTTAAGATTCGAAAATTTACCCTCATCTGTAGAATGAAATAATTTTGAAAATCTATGAATCGTGAAAAACTGATAAATCTTTTTTTTATTGATAGTGAGGTTTTTTAGGACTCTATAGTTTGTTTACTTAAATAAATAAAAAGTTGAAATTTAGACTAATAGGGAACCGAACTATATCTACTGGCTTGGGTACGTTTTCTCCGACGGCAAAATTTAACAATGAATGCTTATAGAAGTAGGGAATATAAAACAAAAATCAGGAAAAAATTCCAACTGTGTCTTTCAACTATCTGATCCTAGAATTATCTGAAGGAAAAGATATTGAGATTGATTTGGTAAATTCTCCGCCAGAAACCGAATAGTTTCATGATAAATAAATCGCGACTTGCGATAGGTGGAGGATACCAGTTTAAGAATTTACATTGGAAACCGCAAGAAAGTGTGAGAAAAAAATGCGGACCAAATGATTACAGGAGAGAGACAAAGAATCCCGCAATTTAACATTCGATTTGGTTAAAATTTCTTGAAGCTCTAGATACAAAACGATAGTGTCATCCTGATAAACGTTATTATTGAACATTAAATGCCTTAAGTTGTATGTATTCAGTTACAATAATATATTCATAGGATTAACTCATTTATATAACTCACAAATACAATACTTTTTGGCTATTTTAATGGATGTAATTCCGAAACGAACGGTTTTATAGGTTTTGTTTAAAATTTCAGAAATATTTAATCAAAACCTTAATCCAATGTTAAATGTGCGTGTTCCTTTACCAAATGTGTATGATACACTTTCGTAATTAAAGTGTATTCAATTTTTTATTTAAATGAGTAATGAATTTCCTAAAAGCGTAACTTTGATTCTCGAAGAAAAGCACAGTAAAAAAATTTTACTACTACAACTTATTTATGAAATTCAACAAACTTATTCATTTCAATTAACGCTTCAAATTTGTTTCGAAATATTAATAAAGTTGATCTTTGTGTATCGACATTTTGTCCGAAACAAAATGAATTATGACAAGATAAATACAAATTGGTTTATGAAAATATGTATAACAACCATGTATTTTGATTATATATATGAAGAAAGGTGAGCCATTGAACTTCTATGCGAAAGGGGAGAGTCAAATGGTCGCAACTTCTAGCTTCACGCACTTACGAATAATTATTTTTAACAAAAATTACAGATTCTCTAAAACTTCATTTAATATATACATTTTACTTAAGCCATAATATTCCACTTAGTATATTCATGGTCAAAGTTTAGAATTGAACTGTGAACTTTTTAAATGAGATACGTAAAAGCAAATCAAAGCGGCTTTATAGTTTAAGTACAATAAAGATAATCACCTTTCAATTAATAAAGTTGGTGTTAAAAATACTACAATTTTATAATTTTTTAAATAAGTTGTATGTATCATGATTTTGACTGAAATACATTTATTTTAAGTTTGGCTTAAATCAAAAAAGCTACTTCCATTTCGTAAATTGAACGAGACTATTAACCAATAGATTTTATCCCTCAAACTAACCTATAACTAAATACAAATAAAATAAGCTTACCCATTTTCTTATGATTTGTTTGCGGTGGTTCAAGAATATCTGTGGTATCAATATTGTGAGTGCCAATATTGTTAGTAGTTTCTAAAAAGGTTTCCAATGTTGCATCAACTTCATCATTTTCTGTACTTGTTCCTGACATTCGGACTATACTCACTTCAGTATTTTGACTACCTTTATCTACGAACAAAAATGAACAATCAGAAACACAATTCATTCAAACTCGGGGGCATTCACATACTTAATAGATTGTTTAACGTTTCTGGATCCACAGATAAGGAACCATCTTCACCAACAACTATAACCAAAGCATTATCAGCGGATTTTGTAGCTGGAGGAAAATCTTTAACAACAGTATTCGACATTTTTTAATATTTTTATTAAACACCATTTAAATCGAATTTCAATAAAAAACATAACAAAAAATTACATTTAAAAACAGTTAAGTGTAATAAAACTTTCTCATATTGTATAATTTTTTTTACTTAGAAAATAACATTTTGTATATATCGACTTAAAAGTTAAACACAACACAAATCATGAATTGATTTGCCGCACAGATTGAAACAGTACTCACAAAAGAATTAAACACATTTAAACAATTATAATTTTATTTCAATTTCATAGTACATAGTTTTTCAATCAAAATACAAATGTATGTTTGTTGTAAAAAGAACGCTCACAAATTCTATTGGTTTATTTTTTTTTTTTTTTGTCGTTTGTGAAAATCTACAACACAATTTTATATATACACTTGATAAAAGTTATATGTCATTTTATTTGAAAACAATTTCCTTTATTTTTACTTATGTATATAAATAATATAATATGTTTTTAATATAATTTTTAAATAAAACTCGTCATTTGCCTCTTATTTAACATGAGAAGCGTCCATTTTGCACATTATACAAATAGAAATAATATCGTGTTTATTAATATCGTTTGGGGTAAGTTCGTAATGTTTTAGCGGTAAGAATTTTGTAAACAAACATGTATCATATTTTAACCTATTTTTCAAAAATTTTATTATGTTAACGATTTTAAATTTGCAATAGAATAATTTTAAAAACATCATAACTGCTTTAAAATATTGAAATTTGAATTTATAAAAGATGTCTGGTAGTTTTTTAATCGATATGAAAGCATGATGAATGCACCCTTTATTTATATTAATTAATCCAGAAGGGCACGTATGTTCAACATTTTATCTTTACTGAAAAATTTATAAGAAATTAAAAAGTAGTACGTATTAACATTAATTGAATTTCTGTCCAATTAATTTACTTAATTTTATTTTTTTAAACAGGAAAATCAAGAGATTGCAAAATTATTCAGATTGATATTTTTTTGAAAATTTTTTATTAAATTTGATTAGTCAAAAATGTCATCACCATTGGGTCATTCCGATCCACGAAGACCTGATAAAGCTCAAAGGTAAATTGTAAGAATTCAAAGATCTGTTGAGGTACATGTTTTGTAAACACTAATACTTTCGCAAGTCATTTTTATCAAGTTGCTTGTTAGTATTGATCATTTAAACACAATCAAGTAATCTTCAGTGTTGCTCATTTCTGGGTTAACAGTCGAATCTGTGTGGGTATATATAAATAATAAACCCACATAAGTACTGTAGGATACCTTTATATCCACACAAATTTGATTGGTTAGTATCCCTTAGGTTTTTCATTTTTGATTATGGTCACCGTATTACAGTTTAAAATCACTTATGGTACGTTGGAATCATTTTTTGCCGAAATAACATGTACTTAATATTGATCGGTTGTAGTTAAATTAATATATCAATTTCATGTTAATGAGAGATTTAAAAAAAATTAATTAATAACCAATTGAGATGGACAAACGAAAGTGGTCGATATCTCTGGGTTTTGCTGATCGGATTGAGGTCAACTTAGGCTTAAAATTTTCCTTATTTTATTTATCTTTCATTTGCCGTATGGTTCATGTTGATACAACCTTTCTGAGTCGATATAAAAAATTTGTTTATTAGCCGTTTATTTTCCAAGCTATGGGAGGGAAAAATAACAATTTTTGAGCAAGACCTTAAGCAGTTGTTAGTTCAACCGAAATAAAATTCTCATAAAATCCTTTTTTGTTACGTAGGAAAAAAATCAGAAAGAAATTGTTATTTTTTTATCCTTAATTCGTTTCAAAATTATCCATTTCCGTCAGAAAATTGAAGAGGCCAGTTTATTGAATATTTTTGTATAAAATACGCACAGGCATGAAATCAGCCCATGCATAGGCTTAAAATTTTCCATTATTTGGTGTTGTATCTTGTTACGACTTCTCGGAACTGAAATATTCAATTAGTTTTTTAGCAGATTCGGTTCTGGGCGGGAGGTTACAAAATTTTGTGTACTTGTTAGTATCTTTTATTATTAATGCAAATCCTTTTAAAAAGAAATTAGCTAATTAGTGTAAAAAATTGCAAAATACTAGAGATATAAAAAAAAACTGAATTCTATGAACAAAACACAGCATTTCGACCGAAATATCCAATATCCATACGACTTTTTGCTGAGCAGAAAAAAAAAATTAATAATTCTTGACCCTTAATTTGTTTGTAACAATTAACAGTCAAAATAAAAGACTGCAAGACTTACTTTGTTAAAATCTTAATTTTTCGGCTCTACTTTTTGTTTGTTCGGTGAACCGTTTTCCTTAAAAAGCCGAAAAACCTCAAAATAATGAAAATTGCTGCTAAAAATCATAATTTTTAGCAATGATTTTTTTGCCACCATCGTACTCAGCGCATTTGTTTATATAAAAATAATTAATAAACTGGCCTCTCTAATTTTCTGACGAAAATAAGTTTATCCGACTCGCCCAAAGATATTGTAATACTATTATTTTATCTATGTACTCGCCTATATCTACATAATTTCGTATAATTTTATCAAGATTCTCACGCCATCATTACAAGTCATCCTCTTGCCAGATTGGTTAATATGCAATCTTCCTAATTCAGTTATAATTTTTAGATATAAACCTTCAAATGGAAACACAACAGGCAGTTCAGAAGATTTGACTCCAGACTATATGAATATATTAGGAATGATTTTCAGTATGTGTGGTTTGATGTTACGTTTAAAATGGTGTGCATGGGTTGCATTATACTGTTCGTGCATTAGTTTTGCAAATTCACGCCTGTCAGATGATACCAAACAAATATTAAGCTCATTTATGCTGTCGGTTAGTGCTGTTGTTATGTCATATTTACAAAATCCACATCCAATGCCACCACCATGGGTTAGTGCTTTACAATAATGATAAAAAATTTCATTGTTGTGTTCAGAATTAAAAAAAATTGTTTCATTTGTTTTAAATATATTATTTATTAAACATTAAAATTGTATACATTTTATTGTCATTTCCAAGCAAAATTATTGTCTTTATTTCTGTCAATTATGCAGATTTATCAGACAAGGGACGATTGGATATACCTACACAAGTAAAGCCATGAAGGATATTTTTTGTTAAGTTAAAGGAAACAATGATATACGAGAATAAATTAGTTATTATAAATACAGTTGAACCTCTAAAAGAGTCTCTGTTTAAGATTGCGTCACAAAAAACTCGATTTAACTGTAAAAGTTTGAGTTATGTTGGGATAGCTGAAGTTGGGTTGGGATATGAGTTTTTGCCTCTATTACTTCGCTCTAGAAGTTATCAGCTAAATTTTTTTTTACAAATAAAAGAAACAGTACGGGTTTTTAGTGTTTTGCACCTGAGAGCAGTGCACGTACTTCATTCTCACCTAAGTTCAGTAAAGAAAGAAAAATCTGAAGTTTAATCGTCTTAAACTCTTGAAAACGTTGCCAGCTCTCATGCCAAGAAGAATGAAACTTTTAAAATTTATACGGTACCCGCGAATAAACGCTCAAATTTTAAAGGTTGCATTCCTTGAATCATCTTAGGCTGAAAATTCCTCTTACACCAAAGCTCAATAGTCAAGCAGCTACGAGCGATATTAATTTTCAAATTAAATATATCCAGTGGGCCCAGATACTCCTAAAGAGAGACATTTTCAACTAAAGAATGAAATTCATTCAAGAAAACTACATTATTTATTCAGGATTGATTGCTTATCTCTTAAAATTATTAGTCTGTAACTCCCTAACTCTTGGGTTTTGGAAAATAGTGTAAAAGTCATTTCCGACTTAAAATTACTTTTTACCCTTTACAGATTATTCTATCCAGAGTTGCTCACTTTTGGTGCTAAATTCAACGTGAAAGGCGGCAATTATTTTATACCTCTATACTTTATATATAAGACTGTGCCCTATAGACCAATTCTTTTTAATTAAAATTTTAATAGATTACCTTTGTTTCGGACAGTATGTCAAAAAACTAATGTAAAATGAATAACAAACAAATATCTTGCATCTCTGTCCAACTTATTACTGTCTGCCCGAAACAATAATGAATCGTAATTGAAATGAAAAGGTCTATTCGCTGCGTTCATGAATTTTATTTCAGGCAGTTACCGTAGTAACGATACACTAATTTATTAATATAATTGTATGCATGTGTATATGTCTATGGATTGTATATCTGGTTTATATTGAAAATTGTATGCTATTTTCTAATAAATTTAAATAATTTGTCATAACAGTCTCCTTTAACGCCAAAATGATCCATTGGGAGCGTGGGGATCGATCCTCCCTATTCTCCCTATCATGACTATAAGCACAGAGAAATATTTTTTCGAAAAGTGTTTAGATTTCACAGAAGTCTTACGAAAAATTTGCAATCAGTTTCTGCCTAACCTATATACTGTATTGAGAAAATAAAGGCTCCGGGGAGCAAAAAATTTGTCTTTCTCAATAAGGAAAAATTTTCTAATTTACGGTGTTCTTTTATCTGTTACTAGTTATGAAGCAGACTCAGCTTTTCATTGAACCTGAAACTCCAGGTCGAATTTAATGTTTGCGAAAGATATGCGTTTATGAACCCAACATTTTTTATTTGAAGCATTCTTTTCGGTTAAATTTATTTGTCGAGTTTCGACCATATGTCAAAATAACATTATGTATATAGTTTAACAACGTTTGATCATTTCACTTCTCACTTCAAAGAATAATGATATGTTAACGATATGTTATAATTAATTAGAATTTATATTATCTTTGTTTCAACTTTTTGAGATTCAACTTTATTTAAATAGATTTCTTTTTCTAAAATAAATTTTACACAGACTAATCACACAATTGGGGGAAAATTTCCCTAACAACAATCTTTGGAACGGAAACTACGAATGATTATACATTATTTATTGTCTATATTTGATTTACTTCTTTTAAAACATAAAAAAAACGTGTTCCAATAGGGCTTTTCATTTGAAAAATGATTCTTTTTTGCTTCGCACAGATGTCAATCAAGTAAAGACATATCACATATCTTCTATCTTCATTAAAAAGCGCTGATTGATATAGGTAAAATATATTAGATAGTTAAATTTTTGGACTTTCCGAAACAAAAGCAAATCGATGAAAAGGCCTATTAGGTAACAAGAGTGATGAGACATCATAAATATTATTCCTACAGTCTACACGTTCTTCTTTAACAACATTCAGGTACTATATCTAATCCAAAAATTAGATGCCGTTTTTTATTGTCAATTTTAATTTTAAAACTTTCTACTTAAAATAATTTACAAATATAACAGACATAGAGATAAATTTAGCTTGTTTTTCACTCTTTAAATTTTGAATTGTATATTAAGATTTTCAAAACACACTTTACGATTGTCTTCAATGAAAAATTATATTTAATAAATGCTTTTTATTTCTATTCCCACGATATAATGTGGTTTTAATACTTGCATCAATGTCTTCAAGATTATAATCGCAAGAAGTCACTCAGTCTTTTTTAATTTTTGATAATAATTCTTATTTATTTCAAAAAAAGGAATGTAGGCCAATATTTAATATAGTAAAGTGATTTTTGACAAATCTTTTATTAGATCATTCGATTTTAACAGAAAAAAAAATGAATGGCAGAATACAGATTGCCCTTTTGAATATTAAAAAAGTGATCGTTTCTAATGCGGAGATTGAAATTTTATGCGGTCGTAGTTGTTACTAACACAGGATATTCGTGGTAGAGTTTTTTCTGGTAAGAGATTGAGAAAAATTTATATTGCAGTATTATTTTAAAAAAAGTAAGAACAAACAACTTTTGTTCATAGTATTTTTTCGTTAACTTAATAAATTCGACGTAAGTAAGTTTACGGAAAAAATGTTTTGAACAAAAATTGTTTGTGGCTTAACAAAGAATAACATGGCAATATAATTAATCCCTTTTTATCTCTTACCAGTGACGAGCATGAACTATTTGTTAGACCCTCAGTTTTTTAAACGACCGCATAAAATTTCGTAGTCTGCCTTGGCAGCTTTCTCTATTTTGAGAAATCAAACGGGCAGACTGAATTTTGCCATTTCATTTGCTCTTGTTTAAATCGCATGATATATATTCTACCCTGTAGGGACATAATAAGCTTTTGAAAACCACCAAAATTTATTTTCAAGTACTTAACTAATGTGTAAAAATAATGTAAAGTCTCCAGTAAAATGTCTAGTGAATAGGTGAAGACGAATGTAGATTCTTTAGTAAAGTGACGATTGAAAAGACGAGTCGAATTTTCGAGCGGCTATTGTTTTTCTTCCCCCGGCTCTTTTTTTTCATTCAAGGAACATCTTTTATATTTAAACTTTAGTTCTACCCCTAACCGCTAACGGTTTAAATGATGGGTTCTGCGGACCCAAGGCCCAATTGACCTATGTTGCTCATTTACGAACTCGACTTCACTTTTTACCTCCTAAGCACGTTATAAAAATTTCAGCTTGATATCTCTTGACAGTTGCGGTGCATTATTAAAAAACTATTTGCAAAAACCGTTACAAAAAGAAATTCAGGAAAAAATTTTTGACTTTTTACGAAAAACTTTTTTTCTATCAATCGTAGCTCTTTGACATAAATGGATTTGGAGATAAAACGCAGGCAAGTTCAACGATATCAAAATTATCAAATGTGAATGAACCGAACGCAAGATATGGATCAAAATGTAAAAAAAGTCATTTTCCAAGATTGCATGATTGATTGATATATTTTATTAAATGGCAGGTATGTGGGCCAGATATAGTGCTCTGCTAATGGCAAAGCTCTATAACGTACTCGTCTTCTTGGACGTATCTAAATAAGTTTAGCATTTTTTGGAGACTTTAAATAAATTTTTGTAAATTATGAATCCCTACAGACTGAATTAATACAACAATAATTTAAAATTCATTTTATAAAATAATCATTGTATATAAATAATCTCTTTTATAATTTCAACCAAATTGTTGAATAACAATATCACATTAACAATAATAAATTAACACATAATATATTACAATAAATACGATGTAAATAATTTTGGCAAATTGTTTATCTACCCGACAAACATTCTTAATAGACCAGTATTTGACCCGAATAACGGGTTGGGACTCTAACCCTGATATCATTCACATAAATTGTAGGAATTCTTTCAAAAAATTTCTAGCCTACTCCGATAATTTTGGTTCACGTTTACTCTGAAATAGAACGATTTATAATTTATTTATATCAATATACAAATGAAATTTTTTACATACATTATAAATAACGTACGGGTATGCAACTTCAGTTTATATTTGAAACGAATTTTAAAAAGGATCGGAAATTTGGTCGACATAGATTTGTTTGACAACCATTTATGAGTTTTATTTCAGTTTTGTACTCTTTATAGTTGATATGAACGACGATTAGATCCAATTTAAGTATCAAAAAACACAATCGTTAAATCAGACGTTAATTAGATAATTATTGGAGTAGGTTAGAAATGTGTTTTAATACGAATCACCATAATTGTAATGAGTGACGCCAGGGTACGAGCCATTGTTTGGGCTAAGTAAAGATTATAAATTTAATTAATGAGAACCATTATTCTCTAAACAACTGGAAAAAGATTGGAAAAATATTTTTAGAATAGTTTATGATTAGCCTTTAGTTATAGTTTCCAGTATTCAAGTACATTATTTACTGAAAGGCGAATTGTCCAGTCGCTAAAAAATGTTTTAAATGTTACTCTAATGTCGACTATTTAAATGCGTTTAAATTTTACTTTGTTGTTGTTGATTTAAACAGATAAAACATTATGTTCCGTTAGTCACTTAAATCTAAAAATAATTTTCCAAAATTTTCAAATAACGAAAATTAAAACTCTAACATGGGCCAATTGAGTTTCATCAAATTTCTTCCAACCGCTTAAGTTTTTTGAGCAGCTTGGCGTTTTAAATTCGATTTAGTTAATAACGTCAAAATTGTGCCTACTACCAAAGCTGAACACATTGTTATATTAGCCCAAAAATCACCAACTTCTGTGAGGATTATCGAATACAATGATGTAAATGCAATACCAAATACCTAAAAATTTACATAATAATTGTGAGACTATTTACATTTTTTCATTATTCATGTAATCAGAATCGACATTAGAATTTAAAAGGCTTAAGAAACTAAATTGATATTGGGACCCTTTAAGAACACTCAATATTACTGTTTTAAACTCGAAGTAACAAATACGTACATAGTTCTTTTTTACTGAATTGTTTAATAAATATTAATTGTATCAAGTGGTCATAGTGTTCAAAAAATTTCTTGCTACGTTTTTTCAGACCGATATAGCTTTAAATATGACGTTATTTTATCAAACTAAAAAAAAATCGTAAAGTTAGGTAGACTCGCCAAAAGGAAGCCAATCACGAAGTTTCAAGTATGTATTGGTCATTTAATTAAAAGACTTACTGCCTAAATTGGCCCTTTTTACTAGTACATAGGCAGGCAATATAAATGCTTGGTATTATTGTATAAGAAGAAACAACGCACCACAGGGAGGGATGAAGCATATCGAGAAAATATGTATTTTTTTAATTAACTCTTATTTCGTTTCAAAAAGATCCTCGCCATTTTGTAAAGTCGATTCTGCACCTTATTGTTTAAAAAAAAAACTATAACATGCAAATTATGATCGTATTAGACTATTTATTTGCTCAAATTATAATAGTCTCCAATAAAAAAGTACATAAATATTGTGCGAAGTGTTTAATGAACTGTGCGAAGATCTACTAAAAGTGATTTGAAATAGTGCTCTAAAATTGAATGTTAAATACCTTTTTGAATAAATGTTATAATGACAGCATGGCCATAATTGTTAAATATTGATGAAATCTAAATTTTAACTATTTACAATAAACATTTAGCTAAGATTTCATTCAAACGTCAAACTGTCGCAAATAGCTACGTAAATGAATGTGGGTCAAAATAGAGAATACTTAATTTACACATTTTATATGAGGGTAAACTACCCCTGAAACTTATCATAACTATTTGCTACAGATTATTATAAAAATGAAATTTTAGCTTTACTATACCTGTGACGCTGCATTTAATATTCCTGCAGAGGTACCTTCCGGTTCAGGATATGTTAATTCAGCTGCAAACTCAAATCCAACTGGCAAATAACCAGTCATAAAAAAACTGCACAAAAAAATGCTATTATTTATAGGAGCTATAAAGGACATCTCACACACCTTGTAGGGGAAAGTAGTAAGGATCAAATTGTTTTCAGGGTTAGTATATTTTTGTCTGTGTGTTATGATTCCAATGGTTAGAAATCGAAAAAATTAACCGGTTTCTAGATAGTTTGAGCTGAAGAAGTGCTAATTAATGATTTTCGACAGATTATAAAGAGTATATGCTGCAGGGGTTTTGGTAACTTTCAGCCATATATTTTTACTGCAGGAGTTTCAGTCTCTAGAAAATATTCATAATCTGTCGAAAATCGCAGCCGGGAATGTCTAAATAGATATCTAATTAATTTTATTATAGAAGAATTATTCAAAGACTAATATACTAATATTTTAGCCTATTTGACATAAATCACTTTCCCAAAGTGTTCAAGATCCTTTACAGAAAATTTCAATACTACTGGGTGTGCTCACTGTAAAGCAGTGAAGTGTTTCATTCAATATAACTGGCGTGGGAAATTATTTTTTCTTACCCAAGTAAAATGGATGAAGCGTAAACTACAGCTATGCCACAATTTAATGTAAAAGTGTATACAATCATACCTAATAATGAAAATAGGTACAATCCAAACGATGTTTCCCTAAAAATAATTATGTTTAATTATTATTAATTGTATCTATGTATGAGTGATTCAATATTAGTTTCTTTATGAAACTTAATTCTCACTAAACTAAACATTAAAGCCTCTGTTGCTAATATTTACTTTCTATTCGATGGAAATTCTTAACTTTAATTTGAAAGTGTCGAAAGTAGTAGATCGTAGAGGAGATATCTTAAACGCGCTGCGTTGTAATCAATCAGAATTTCTAGTCAAAAGATTGACGTTCTCTGAATTTTAGTCAACTACGCTATATTTTCGAAAGTGTAATCCAACATTTATAACTTTTATTGTCTGTATCCTGTTATCTGATCAACTGAGGAATGATGATAGTTGAAATATTTCATAGCTTTTGGTTATTATAATGGAATTAACAAGATCTTAACTATCTGATCATATAAACAAATATTTTAATAGCGATCAAGCGCAAACTTTGGTGGTGTAATTGGGGTATTGTGACTTGATTGAATATTTAGACTATCCATTTTTTGCTAACTGAAAATTGAATAGATCATCGTTATCTTAATAATAAGTGTACATGACTAGTATGCATTTAATACTTTACCAGTTCAAGTAATGTTTGATATGAGATTAACTATAAATCGTAACAATTTAGGAAAATTTAGACATTTTTCGGATTATATAAAGAAGCTGTGTTCAATACAATATAAAACACCTATTTTTGAATATGATCTCTTATCCAGCCTTGCTTGAGGTAGCCTTTTAACTATATTTTATGTCTTTTTAAAATTTTCATTCCAAAGCCTTAATATTGAATCACCTTTAAGACAAATCACAACTAAAAATGTAACCAACTTGAATCTATGTGTCTTATCCAATACTATTCCAGAAACAACCGACCCAACCATTCCAGACAAGACCAGCATTAAACCAAGACGTCCAGCGTGAAGTTCTGCTCCCTAGGAAATAAATTTTTTTTTATATTTGAATTTAGCCAATGTAATATTATTGTTATACTTACAGGATAGTATTGTAGCACAATTTGATTTAGTAAAGTTGAAATTGCATAAAATACACCCACATTAATACCATACGAAATAAGCAATTTTAAATAATCCCAATTGCTTAGCAATGCTTTAACTGAATTAAAAAAAGGTTCTTGAGGAGCTTCTTGTTGCTTTGCTTGAGCAGCAGATACTGGTGTTGAGGGAGCAGCGCTAAAAACTGAAGTATTCTAATTGTAATTTTAGAAAATGAAAACAAGTTTCCGATGTGCAGAACTAAACTTTAACATTGAAACGTAATATACAATTTGATCTGCAAAATTCGAACATTACTTCTAAAGTGGGATTCGAAAAAGCATAATTTGTTGTGAACCTTTGTTGCGCAAGTGATTACTTACCAAATTTAGTCACAAATATTTAGGAAATGCATTAAAAATATGAGGTTTGGAAACAAATTATAAACTAAAATATCTGAGGTCGTTTGTTGATGGACTATTGTTCGGCACATAAGCGTACTCACTCCATTCATGTATTTAGATCGATCTATAATAAACACAGCCCTCGTTTTACAATATAGTAAAACGTAAAAATGTATGCTGTTTTACTTCGAGGTCCTGTTCAGTTATAACGTATTTATACCAGAACAATAAACACGGCTCTCGTTGTACAATATAGTAAAACGTAAAAATGTATGCTGTTTTACCTCGAGACTCTGTTCAATTATAACGTATTTAGTATAGAACATTTATAGACTCAAGAAAACATTCTAAATATTTTAAGAGTAAATTATTCAACTTTGAATTTTCTTCATGGATTTTTCTGATGAAACGGGAAATAAAAACACTTTAAATTTTTTTTTCTAATATCTGCCACTCTGGCATTGATATAAGTGTTTACAAATTGATGTAAAAGATGATGATGATAATATGTAGATGGCTAAAAAATAGCGCATGTTCGTAAGAGATAGAAGAAAATTTTTATTAGAACGTCATTCTTTATAAAATAACAAACTTTTATTCTATTTCCACCAAATTTATGAAGTTTTCGAAAAATGTTTCGAACAAAAGTTGTTGGTTATTCGAATATTTATTTTCTCCTAATTCTACGCAGATGCCGAGCCATGACCAATTTACAGTATACCAGTAACATTGGAGTTAAACCGGAAAAATGGATTTAAAATATTTTGCCTAATAATTATTTATCTTTTACAACTAATATCATGAATATGTTTTTAAAGACCTAATCAATAATTCTATAATGCTTTGTTTGGGATGGCGCCGGGCTATTACGTACCATTTTATTTATAAAACCCCTTATAAATATTAAACAATAAGTAATAACGTATTACAAAAATTGATTTATTCCTTTTTCTCTTATACATGATTTTCAGGTAAGAAGCATAAAAGTTTTAACCAAAAAACATTTAAAATTAAAAATCCTACAAAATAGATATACAAAAAACACAGTGAAATTGAATTATTAAAACGTAACTCTAAGAATAATACAAATTTGTTTAGTGTTATACTTATTAAATAATAATATATTTAACATCATTTTATTTTGAACTTTAAAAAATTATTTTTGTTTTGTAAAAAAAAAAAAAACACAACAATTTCGTTGTTTTGTACATTATTCAAAAAATATGAACTACTTACTGTTATTAAAAATATTTAATGAATAATGTTTTATTTATTGCATTATAAAGGAAGATTTTTGGATCCAAAATGGGAATTGAATAAAATGGAATTTTAATGATTTTAATTCTATGTGTAATGAATACAGTTACTTAAATATAAATACGTAACGTGAGTGACAAAATAGCTACAAAAATTCAATTGAAAGAAAATGGAAGCAAATTTCAGATAAATTCTTTGTCAATCAAATATCTTGACTTCTTTATACTCATAGCATTTCAAAGGATCCGTGTAAAAAACTGTTGTAAAAAATGCTTTAAAATTGACTAAAAATAAAAGATGATGTTCTTATGCTCTTTCTGATAAAAAATTATCATGGGATTAAGGTAAAAAAATGAATAGTTTTCAAGTTATAACATTCGAAAATTGCAAAAAAAATTAGTCTATACATATAACGCCTTGGCCAGACACGAAGGCAAACACCAAACAATAACGAAAATAGGCAAGTTCCAAACAGTATATATTTTCATTGTTACTTGGTGCTCGCCTTCGTGTCTGGCTGGGGAGTAATACATTTATTTTCTCTTCAAATTAAAAGGTTGATCAATCTTTTGCAGCAGTTCTTTGTGGAAATTATTCATAGTCTTTTTAATTTCAGATATCGGATAGATAAAATTAGATTATGCTGATAATAAAAATGACGACAGTATGTAAGTCGTCAGCGACTAACCACGTGATATGTTTATAGTGTCAATAAACAGTAGAGGGGTCAGTTCTTATTATAAGCATACTTAGTGCTCTATATCGAGTTGCAAGAGGTGAGTAAATTGGGGTACATGTATGAAGAAAAGATACATGTATTGGCGTTTTTACGTAAGTCATGTCCACGGTCGAGAATATAGTATTTATCTGATATCTCGCTAAAAATTAGATCTATTTTTTTTGAGTGTGGATAAAGATCTTAAGCTTTTTGAGATATAACATTGAATTAGGTACCTTGGTTTTCTTTCAATTGATTCTTCTTTGCTTTTGTTTTATTAATATATATTTACATAGAATATTCTAGAAATATTTGTCTCTTCTCAAATATAAATTTTATAAATAATTTGGTCTTAAAAGCTTTCTGTAAAAATATTTTCACTTCAACAGTAAATTAATTATCCATAATTTTTTTATTATTTAAATTATACTGCATAAAAAACACACATTGTAAGTCTTTTTAACGCGCTAATATATTCATACATTGATTATCCCTAATAGATGCAGAGGATAATTTTAATTACTTCGTTAAAATTTAAAATTTTAACATTAATTTTTTTAATCCATTACTGATCGCCATGATCAAAGATGGTGTAACAATATGGCTATTTTTTGTAAACATTGCATAGAAAATAAAAAATGCTTTAGATTAGGACATGAAACGTGATTTTTTGCAGAGCTTCGTATAATAAAAAATAGGAAGGTTCCTACACTAAAACCGAGAAAGTGATAAATTCTCATTTCATAATTAATATAAATTACAAGCATGCCTATTTGATTGTTATTATGCCGATAAATAGGCGCAGTACTATGGACAACATAATTATGGGAAAGGCCGGATACTATTTTATTTCATCGATGTAATAAAACACAAGCGGAAAAATAAAACTTTTTAATGGGTGAGTATCTTATTGATTAAAAATTGATTCAGTGAGACTTGACAAAATAAAGCTTAAAGTGAAAAGTAAAATATTGTTAAATATTATACACCTACAAGAAAGTACCCCTTAGCATCAATAAGAACATAAGTAATACCTGAAGTCGAACGATACAAGTTTTTTAGAAAAAATTTAAAATTATCATGAACAAAGTATCTAATGTTTATCTGGTATATAACACGTGAAATGGTTTTCTCTATAACTGTTACAGACATATTCCATTGATTAAATGTTTCGTTTTGTCAACTAATATATTACACACTTAAAATGCTTAAACTTAAAAATTCATAATGATTAAGAAAAATGGTCAAATGAAGAATACTGAATTGTAAAAAAGTTATTGCAAAAGCTAAATTTCAGTAAATATAAAATATTTTAAAATTTTGTATCACAGGAAATATGGAGATTTGTATATAGACGAGTATTACCACAGTGCAAATTGGTTGTTTTTTAAGGGAAAAAAGCCCAATTGTACGCTTATTCACAAATCAGCACAATTGTACTGAAGCGAAATGTCTACTTAAAGTGGGGTATCTTAAATTTGACATTTTGCTTATCTTAATAAGAAAGCGGTACTGATTTTTTTTATAAAAAATAATATAAATAAGGGCCCGGGACAGTTTTTATATTTAGATTGGCTTTTACTCAAAATTTGATTTATATTTGACATCATGATCTCATTTGTGATCCAGATCTTTCAAAATCAATAATCTCAGAAATATTAAGTGAAAACCAATTTACATATAAAAGCTGTAAGCGCCTTTATAAACATTGAGGAATATTTTTATCTGCCTATAAGAGCTGTAAATAATTTAGATATTTTAAAATTATATTCTTCTTATATAATTCAATCGTACGTTGTTTAATTTTCTGATAAAATATTGATCTAATTTTGGTTTTCCGATAACTTGAGTTTAATAAAGAATTTAAGTACATATATTGTTTTTGATTCTGATAAATAATAGCTCCGAGAAAACAGCGATTTCAGAAATGGCATTTGATCAATGTAGATTCTCAAATATTCGATAGTTATAGTCATTACACCTGGACACGGGATTGAATCACTTGATTTCCTTGTGATATTATAAATGTATACATATCATCACTTAAAAAAAATTCATTATTTATCACTTAAAAAAAACTATATTTCTTACGGGATTATTCATATCGTTATCATAATTAAAAATTAAAAATACTTTAAAATATGAATTACATTACAAAGTTTTAGGCGTTCTCCACTTAAAAAGAATTATGTGCGCTAATATTAGGAGTTGCAGCTTATGAACTAACTTTAAGCATAATCCACTTGAACTAAAATTTATATTAACACGTGAATCATTTTTTATAAATTCACTCAAAGTTTGTATTAAACATATTTAAATCTTCAAAAGTAGATGCTGCTCCAGGATCTGATAACATTTGCAACATATCTGTCATATCATGCCCACCATTAGCTCCTGTTTGTACTGGTGCACCTGTTACTGGTGTCACTGCATCGGACGTTTGATTCCCTGGACCGGCTTGTTGTGGCCATGTCCACATACCATGCCCACCTTGTGTCGGTTGAGCTGGAGGTACACCAGTTGTTTGATATGGTGATACTCTTGTACCACCACTCAATTGAGTATAAGTTGGACCTCCACCTCCCGGAGATGATCTACTAGTTGGACTTGGATTCAGTTGACTGTACTGATAACCTTCTGTAACAACCGTTTGTCGCCAAGCACTTTGAGCTTGTATTGGCCCCGGACTACTCGATCTATTTTTGGACATTCTACCAGTATTTTGTGGGACTTGAGAAGGTGATCCATAAGTAATGGGACTTGGAGTCGGCTCATAGGTACCATATACATTTTGTTGATTGCTAGCTGGACGGGATTGTTGTAAATTATGTGTAACAGGTGCTGTAATCATATGTGAAGTATACATTGGCGTAGGATCACGTCGAGTTTGTAAACTATAATCTAAACCCAATCCGGAGGGCACTTGAGACTGATAGCTAATTTGTTCTGTACCTGAATTCGGTTCAGTTTGTATAACTGTACTTTCTGGACCACCGGTATTATGTAACGATTTTGCTGTGGTATTTGTACAAATTATATATTCAATCTCGTCAGTATATGGATTTAAGAATGCAAAGGCTGATGTACGAAGCCAAATCCATTCACGACTCTTTATACGGAATCGATACATTACAGACATTACTTGTCCTTTTAATTTTAATACTTGATCGAAGCTCTCTTTCATATGTGTTTGATCTTCTGGGTGGAAGAAATCAAAACAACTTTTACCAAGTAGTTCGGGTGGCGAATATCCTAAAATACCCATTACTCTTTGATCAACGAATGTAAATTTTCCTTCCATTGAATGTCTTGATATAAATTCACTGTTGTTATTTGATCCAGAAAGGTCACTAGTGTTTGGAGATGATGTAACCTGAAGTCTGCCAATTGCAACGAGGCAACAATGTGTTGAATTATGAAGGTCATCATCAACTCCTAAAACAAGTTCGAAAAAATTCTCAAATCAAAGTTGCATTATCCCTAGGTAGCGGGTGAAAGATTATTAAAATTTCAAGGTCTCTACAGGTAAAATCAGATAAGCCAAATCTTTTATAATATTATTGCTCGTTATGGATTCTTTATTTATTTTGATTTATATATGAATAGAATACTATTAAAGTAGTCCTACCAGCTAATCTATATTGAATTTGGAGGAGAAAATTTTATGGAGCGGGATGATTAGCAAACCTAAGGCCCTTATATTTGTATCACTACAATAAATATATGTCTTAAGTGCTACTAATTCAGTAATCTTGTCGCTTGAAAGTACGGAGTAGTTTGCGTCAAATTTGGAAGTTCTGATTTTTGCAGACTTGTTTATGGTGTTGGTTCAATGAATAATCCAAGTTTGTGACCTCGAACGCAACTTTGTCAAAAATCGAAAAAAATCGTGAAAATTTCGGCTTTTTTCAGATTATGGCGTTTATAAACCTAAAGGAGTACGATATGAGACTAGACTTTTTGTGTTTGGAGATGATGTTACCTCAAGCCTGTCAATTAATTACCTGGATTTAATCGTTCATTTGACCTCGATGGCTAATAGTTATTATATTTTTGTTGAAAAATATCTCCCAAAAGACAAGCAATGAACGATATATCAAGCTAAATATTATAAATTTTTATTGGAACCGGAAAAGTTAAGTACAGTCACTTTAAGGTAACTATACCCCTCGAAATACGAATCAGAAAGTCAAACTATTAAGAAAAAATGACAACTTGGGGATCAGGAAAAGAGAAATACGGGTCGTCCGTGTTTGTTAGAATAACAGCAATAATATATGTTTAGTTAAGTAAATTCCTTCAAAACAGAACTTTCTTAAAAGGCGAAACAATTGAATTTGTTTGTTATTCATTATAGTTTTCTAAATAAAAAAATAAAAATGAACATAAATAATGAACGAGTTAATATTCTAAGAGATTTTTTAACATAATAAAAATATTTGTAACTTACCAGGAAACATATCTGTCGGTGGCCAATTTTTTATATATCCTGTACAATGGACGACTGCATAATTTTGCCCATCACGAGTCGGTCCAAGACTATTTCGTTGTTTAAGCCGATTCAAGTGACCAAACGCCATATTTTCAGCAGCAATATCACCAACTTTCATTCGACAAATGAAACCACGTCTGGATCCCATACATAGTCTCATTGAACTTTGATGGCCATCTTTTTTCACTGTGCCTGTCTTTAAATCTAAAATCCGTCCAGTATTCTGAGGTTCTTGTGTTGATAATTGTTCACGTACTTTATCAACGTCTTCGGGGTGGATATTATCGTAAATACACGAACCATACCAGTCACTTTGATGATAATTTAAAACTGGAGCAACTGAATCCGACACATATATAATTCGGCCAGTATCACAACTTACAACAAATAAGAAGCCATCAGCTGCCTCTAGTATTAAGTGCTTTAGTTCTTGATCAGTTAAAAACGCGGGTTTATAATGCTCATCTGTACTTCTGTTACCTGTCCCTCGAAGATTTTTCATATGTGCTACAGCCATTCGAAGTATAGTTAATTTATCAGGTTTTCGGGCTAATGCACTACATGTTGGCACCATATCAGATAATTCCGTAATATATGCAGTCATTTTATTACGTCGACGTCGTTCAATCTCACAATGATTTTCTCTACTTGCAAAACGTTCTTTATCTTGAATATTTTCTTCCTCCATTCTTGTGCGTTGATATTTCGTGTTACGATTATGAACTACGTCTTCATTAGATGCAACACTTCCACTGCTCACACGGCGTTTGTGATTATTTAAATTATGTCCTGGTATTGAATATGACACCGTAGACATTTGCTAATATTTAAAACAGGATCATTCAAAACTATTTACGTTTTTTTTACATCAGAATTTAAGACATAACCTCAAACTGATTGATGACAGTTGTTGTATTATATTTTTTATCATAGTAAATAGATTTGTATTATTATTCACATTAAATAATTCGTGAATAACCTTCGATTAAAATAAACACAAACTAAATTCACTTAAGTTTAATTATATATGATTAAAATATAATAAATGTAGAACCCAATTTACTAACTTAGTTCTGTATCCTAGTATTACAAAACTACAATATGTAAATATACAGATTGTACACAAAATATTTTACTCTTTCATATTATTAAAAAGTTTACTGCATTATGTAAATTATAAATATTATAATACAAATTAAATGATAAGAAATATTGAGCTAACTAGGTATATGCATATTGAATTAATTATAACAAAGTAGTGTATACCAGTTATATGTGTGTTTTTTATGTTTACATATACATACAACTTAATTATTAAAAAGTTTAATTTATATAGCGTGTATAATGAATAATTATTTGAGAAATTTTTCTGAAAAAAAATTAATTTCATAGCTTAAAATTAGAATTTTTCATTTCAAATTGTATTTTGGGTTTTTGTTTGGTAATAATGCAGGAATTCAGCACAACAATTATAAAACGCCATCTTGTATATATGTACGTTGAACTTATAAAAACTTAGACAAAAAATTCAACTGTGAAAATAATTTTCATATTAGTTGAATTTCTATATAAAAATGTACGTTTATAGCAATGTAGGCTTATAGCTTTAAACAAGGTCTTAAGTAATTGTGAAAATTAAAAAAAAAAAATTTCTGAAGACATTTTAAACGCTTAAACAATAAAGTCTATGATTAGTCTATATTTTTTAGGCCTATACGAATTAAATTTATTAGGACTAAGTTAGGCACTCAGCATATCTCAAGAATCATATTTATACTTAGTTGGATATCTGAGTGTCTAAAGTAAGCGCGTTCGGAACTTAGTGGGGGTTTATAGTATCAAATCAAAGATAAAGTTCTTTTGCTTGTTAATTATAAGCTTATATGCTCAGTTAGTGTTATATTTGAATATATCAGTATTTTATTATATATTGATAAATGGTAAGTAATCAGGTGGTTTCAATTGGAACTACTGAAAAAGAGGCTGTATATAGGTACCTATTGTCTGCGTTCAGTTCAAGTGAAGTACTGGCACCCCATGTATCGATAATCTATTCATTATTTCAGGTACATGGAGTGTTGGTACTAACTCAGCAATACAGTGCTCTCAGTTCAGCTAGACGCAACGATTGCCATAATGCTCTACTTACATTCATTTTGTAAATGTTATTTTCCAGATATGCTGGGTTTTATCTATGGGGTTTAGAGGTAAAGGAGTACATTCTCTTATGGCTGTTTTGTGCCACCAAAATAGTATTGACTAAATGTGCTATAATGGCGCTCGTGTAACGGAGTGTAAGTTCATGTATATATATATATATATATATGAACTGTATGTCCTCTGGAACACCAATAGCATCTTAATTCTTTACACTCCATAGTTTTATCTTTGCTTTAGCATACCTGAGTTGTCCTGAACACGATCAATATTTATAACGGAGTTTAAACTCACATATTATTTTCATTTTATAGATGTTATTTCTCGGATATTATGAGTTTCTAACTTGGATGTAATCATGGAGATATACCATAGAGCTGTTATAGACATAGGAAACGCAATAAGTGATTTCTCGACTGCAGGTAGAGAGTGAGAGAGGTAGAAAGAGACAGAAATTGTAGACGTATAAGAGAGACGAAGGCAGCTATATGCGCCTACTTTATCTGCCTCTCTTCAGCTATGCATATGCTTATTACTTTATCTAATTCTCTCTACTGCGATCAACCGTTTGGTGGCGACTTTGTAGCTCTATGGTATTATCTCTATGGGTGTAACAAATCTTAGTTAATTTAAACAGGCCCATTATTGTTAACAACTGAAAATTAATCAACGCGTTCAGTACAGATTAGACCAGCTAGACCTAAGTTAGAAATACAGCATATCTGAACTTCTTTTTTGTCTTTTGAGTTTTGATATAAGAACCCATACCCGAAGTTTGTAAAAGTATTTTTGAATCATTTGAAAATTATCTTTGACTGACAATTTTTTCAAAAGAATCGAAATATCATTGTTACCGGTTGATTTGCACACTGTAAGTATAGAGCTGTAACTATTCAATTTGTAATATTTCATTACGTTTGAAATTTTGAATTTTTTGTATCAGATTACTACTTTACTAGAATATTTTGAACCAATCACTCTTCTAGTTCATAAGTTAACTATTAGAGACTTTTGATCCTTATTATTTTATTTATAAATACATTTAGATAATACTGATTAAATACATTACAAAATTAAAGCTTTAACTGTAACACATTTGAAAGATTTAAAGAAGATAATCGGGAAGTATCTATTAAAAAATTTAACGATACGGTAAGTATTACATATACATACTTATTCTACCTTTGAATATGGTAGAAGGTCTTATTTGTAACTGTTGAAGGTGAATAATAAAATCTGACGATAAAGATTATTAATAAAGTGCTTACATTGTTTTTCATTGAAATATAAATGTTTATAAATATTTTAATGTTTTGATAACAACATACTTATCGAATATATAAATACATATAGTAAGTATAATAGGTTAGGGGTGCCAAATAAAAATTTCAAAAAAACAGGAAACCGTAGTTTACCTTTTCTTTGGTATTCATAAATATGCGAAGAATAAATTGTACAATTTTTTGTTCTTGACAAATTATTCATATTATCACAATAATTAACTCTAGTTTTTAGATAATTATACTTTTCTTGGACTTTTTTTTTTTACATTTGTCTATCATTTTGTATATAAGATAAAGAAAATTTTTATTCATAAAGCATTAATTTTTTTTAAATGGCCAAAAAAAGCTTAATTTATGCTTTGTAAACCGGAGACTGAAGAAACGCTCAGAAAACCAGAGACCCCGATCCAAAACTGGAGAGTTGGCAGCCCTATCATAGGTGTATTATAATGTTGCATTTTGTTTATATTAGTAGCACGTACTTACATATGTCATTGTAACAAGATTCATTCACCATTCGTCATACTTTTCTTCTTATTTTTAATTGTTTTTGGTGATTTTCTAGTCTTATTATGTATATTTACTATCAATGGCTGCGTTCAGCAGAATTGAGCTGAGTCAAACTGCCGATACATGCATGGGCGTACCTAGAGGAAGGAAAATCAGTGCAGTTCTTCCGTCCCTAGACTTGGATTTACCACATATGAAGTTGGCTAAGTTTGTGTACTTGCGAAAATATTATTGAATTTATGAAATTTTTATACCAATAATATCTGATTTGTTGAGCACTGACCACTTTCTAGCTAAGCACTAACGAGCCAATAAATAGGCTTACATATAAACACGAGCCAATAAATACAGGTGGTTTTTTTAAAAGTTTCCACCCTTGTATTTCGAAAAGAGAATAGAAAATTATAAAACGTGAAAACACATATCGGTTCATTTTTAGAGAGAGAGATATGCTCGCAGGTAAAACATAAAAATTATTTTTTAGCAATTCATGGTATCAAAATACTGATCTAAATATGAAATACAGAGGAGCGTGTAAACAATTACCAAAGAATACCGAACGTATTCTTTGACATTACCTTTCTACCTGAGAACATACATTTAAATGACATAAAAAGGGAATTTCTATTAATTGACTTACGAACTAGAGTTGTGAATGACATAAAATAGATTATATGTTCTATGCTTTTTTGTTTGTCGCCATCAAAGTGCCATTTAATGTTTCTTGGAGTCGCGAATAAAACACCCAAAATTAATAAGGTCGAATTTGATCGTTTGTGCGCTGGGACAATGCCATGATAGCTTAATAGACATGAAAAATGTGACTGATGTTAAAAGCAAGTCAATGGAACTTTTTATAAACTATCTTGGTACATATGCGACATACTTTTATGTCGTGTTTAAAAATATTAAATATCATTAGACTGATAACCTAAAAAAATCATTATTAAAAAATTGGTGAATTATTTGATAAAATAATTCATAAACCGACGCCATACTGGTGAATCGTTCCGAAATATACTGGCCAGTGCGTGTATATATATATTCTTAAATATATATTCTTATTGTATTCGTCAATTACGACTAAGTCTTTTTCAGACGCCATTATTCCTTTAATGAACAATAAATAAATAAATTTCTCGCACAACACCCGGTGAACACATGTACACTGTCATGCTCGTTTTACCAGTACAATATGGCGTTGATTTCTGACGTCATGAACACTGGCCAGTATACTGGTTTATATTACGGAGCACACCCAATATTATGAAGTTAATCATAATTAAATCAGATTTTTATCAATATCATTTAGTGATAAAAATCAACCTGTTAAAAATTTAATAAATATTTGCTTAAATTTAAAATTTGCCATCTATCTCTGTTTACTGCTCAGACTAAATTGTGGTATAAAATATCAGTAACGGTGTGGCAATTATATATATATATACACCGTGTTCCGTTATTAACTGCAGAAACCTAACTTTTCAAAATAAGGTCATCAAGAGCAACAAAAAAACTCTTTTCCAAATTTCGATCTGAGCCTTAATTTGGGAGCTACAGGTATGACAAAAATTGATAAATTTGATTATTCATTGGCTGTCATTCGATAACCAGTAACCAATGATAATAAGAAGATAATAGTAAATTTTTTTTAAATAATATTCAACTGAGGTAGGGATTTTTAGAAATTATAACATGATTTGATTCGTTTATATTATTTTGCAAAAACATTAAATTATTGTACGAAAACAAATAAACTATGTGACAATGGGTGTGGTTTGCTTGCTTAGATCCAATGATAAATTGTTTACTTATAATTATTATTATTTTCTAAGAATAATAGAATAAAAATATTTAAATTATAAAAAGTGGGACAATTTAATAATTTGATACATTTTTTGTTTTTTATTATTCTGAGAAAATAATAATACTTATAAGTAAACAATTTATCATTGGATCTAAGCAAGCAAACCACACCCATTGTCACATAGTTTATTTGTTTACGTACAATAATTTAATGTTTTTGCAAAATAATATAAACGAATCAAATCATGTTATAATTTCTAAAAATCCCTACCTCAGTTGAATATTATTTAAAAAAAATTTACTATTATCTTCTTATTATCATTGGTTACTGGTTATCGAATGACAGCCAATGAATAATCAAATTTATCAATTTTTGTCATACCTGTAGCTCCCAAATTAAGGCTCAGATCGAAATTTGGAAAAGAGTTTTTTTGTTGCTCTTGATGACCTTATTTTGAAAAGTTAGGTTTCTGCAGTTAATAACGGAACACGGTGTATATATATTTTTTTTTATTTAAAAAAAAAAAAATATTAAGTAAATTATTATTTAAAAGGGATTAATTTTTTTCTTATAAAAATCCGAATATTATTATCCGAAAAAGACCGGAGACACGTCGAAAAAGCGAGACTCCGATCCAAAACTGGAGAGTTGGCAACCTGGTAACCCTATGTACGAGGTTGGGTAGATTTGGCTGTTATATAGATATTTTGTTTGTGTATTAAAAAATAAAATATAACATTTAAAAAAATCAGACTTCATTCTTTAAAGTCGTCTATTGATAAAACAACTTTTGGGATCTTATTTGAGATCTTATGAAGGATTCTTTTAAATTAAGATAGGTATATTTTGTAATGTTCGTTTAGCCTAAATTGTATATTACATTTGAATAAAATGGTACTTGCTCCGCAATTGCAATATATTAAGAAATTTACAACTTGGAAAAATAAGTAATTAAATAAGTATTTTTTTTCCTTAGTAGAAATATTACCATCTTTATAAAAAACTGATATCTACTAGAATTATATGTTTAAAATAAGTAAAAAAAATAATTGAAAATAATCCGCCACATAGTTTCAATGAAAAAGTAAAAATAATCACACATTTATACGATTTTTTTTAGTGGAGGGGATACGGAAAGAATTGTATGGAACTGTTTACAAGACAACTATATTAGAGTATACTGTGGTTGTTACAGAAAAACTATAGTAGAGTATTGTAAACAACTGCTCAAACACTGAGTAATGTGTGTGTGTGTCTCATTTCACTACAAGCTCATATACTCGTATAATCCAAAATAGTTTTGACCATATAATAACGGAGCAACTACCTTAATAACTCCTATTATTGCGAAAAAAATACTCACAGAATAAAACCAAGACAAATATGATTGTTGTTAATATTGCAACTGTTATAAACATATTTCTTAAATCGCTTCCAATTTCATCTATATTGTCACTGTTTCTAACAAGCATGGGTGGTAGTAAAAACCCGATTGCAACGCCCAACTGGAAAAACGAAATAGCTTAAGAGCAAAGTCAACGCGATCAATCTATTTTACAACTTTTTTGGGCCTATTACTCAAAAAGTAAAAATTCGAATGTAATAAAATTTGAAAAGCACAATCATACCATAAAATTTACAGTTTCTACGAAAATATCCAAAAATTAAACAAAAAATTTTAAGATTTTTTTCTGGGGAAAACTTGTGAGCTTGCCCTTTTGAAATCATGTTAAAATTGTGTATTCCAAATTTCATTACCTTCGGACTATTATTTTTTGGAGTAATAGACTTGCAAAAATTGTAAAACATATCTAGTATGGCCGCTAATTTAACTTTGCTCTTAAGAAACTAATATCTAAATTGCGTCATGCGGAACTTAGGTATCTACTCAAATAAAAGAAACAAAATATATTATTAGATTTTTGTAGCCATTTTACATTTTAAGAAGCTAATGGAAAATATTTACAAAAATACCAAGAAAATCAGTGTGTTTGTAAGGACTTCCACGGGGTAGGGTCACTTTTTTTAAAACTTGCTACAAATTTGTAAATTAATTCTACGGTAGTAAATGATTATAATAAAAAATTAAGAAACAGTATGTTTCCCGGACTTTTAATGGAATAATTAGTTTTAAAAATTGGAAATTTAACATGTAAGTAAATGGGGATCAATTCAGTTGTATCTTTGGTTATGAACTTAATATGAATAAGAAT
The DNA here is from genome assembly GCF_905475395.1 of Chrysoperla carnea. Lineage (NCBI taxonomy): Eukaryota > Metazoa > Arthropoda > Insecta > Neuroptera > Chrysopidae > Chrysoperla > Chrysoperla carnea. The sequence continues at coordinate 86,669,550 of NC_058337.1, forward strand.
TTAAATAAAATAAGCTTTCGATTAAAATAATAAAAAAAGGTGGGTTTCCGAACGAATTACGGATATATTTGATATTTTTTATGAACTTCCTGCTTTTTTTGAAGATACTTCCGACTTGTAATAGCTCACATAATACCTCACTTAGCAACGCCGTCTGTCATCAAAAATAACTAAACCCATTCTTCACCAATCAAACTTGTTAAACAATAAAAAAATAACTTAAACAAAAGTTGCAAAGTTTTATGGGGGCATCATGTTCTGACATCATATTGGATCTAGTCCCGAGGGTTGCTTTAATAGTCAATTTAGATCCTAAATTTAAAAAAAAACTATTTAAAATAAAGTTAAAACCTTAATAAATTATTGAATACAAAAAAATTCCGTTGTGCTAGATTAATTAGGGATGTATGCGCACGGTAGTGGGGACACAAATTTAAAAAAATTTATTTTTTCAATTTTGATGGTGAATTATGTTTTTGCTTGACAATATAAGACGAAAAGTAAGAATATAATTTTTCGATACCTGGAGTAATTTTTCAAAATGTCGAAAATTGAAAACTTTGCTTTCGATATTTCGAAAACCAAGGCAGATATCGAAAAATTTTGTTCTTCATTTTCGTCTACATTCATGAAGTTATAAAAAAATTCTTCATCAAAGTTGAAAATAAGGTACAAATAATTTCAGTACTAAATCTAAAATTGCCTTGGTGCTCGTACTAGCTTAAAAACAAAGTAAACTCAAATTTAATATCGCTTTAAGATGCCCCCTTCGAGTAGAACAACTATTAGCTGGTTCATTATTTTAAAAGACTCTTCCCTAGTTATAGTATACAATCTGAACATACACTTTTCGAAAAATATCTTTTACATGTTGATATAAAAAAATTAACTTACTTGATTTCCAAATACACCTATGCTACAAGCTGAACTAACTTGACCTGGTCCAAACCATACGGCTGCTAATCTGGCCGGTACACTCAATATAAAAACTTGGCTTAGCGCAGCAAATGTTTGTCCAATAAATGTAACTGCAAATAAATTTGGAGCTACAGAAAAGACTTTTATCCAAGCTCCTAAACATGTACCAAATGAACCGATTATAGTAGTAAAGCGTAAACCCTATAAGCATAAATATTAATAGTAATTCAATTTATTTTAATTTACATGAGTAAGATTTTTATTTAGCTATAGGCATAGGAATAAATGAGCCATGAGTATACATTTTCTGGAATTCTTGTCAGATAGAAGCTACCACTCAATAAAAAGTACAATAGTGAATATTTTATAATTTTTTAAAAATCCTCTTCTGGATTATATGATGAAATAACTGTAGAGCAGGCAAGTTTCTTTCAGGGCTGCAGTTTGTTTAAGATAACAAACACTTTCATCAAGAGCATTGGAAGAGTAAAAACTCTCTTGATAGAAATTTTTCACCTGCCGAAAAGTAAATAATTTTCGATTAAATACATGCATTTATTTCAATGAAATTGGACGAAAGAATATTAACGAAGGAAGAAGGAAATTTAAATTATAGCGGCCACAAATGAAAGGGTGTATTATTTAGGGCAAGGATGGCGAACCAATGGTACGCGTGTCTTTAATGGCACGTGGCATAATATTTTGGGCAGGCCACCGATCACATAGTTCACTATGCAGTATTATATTACGAACAAACTCGAGTGATCCTACGAACACAAGCTCGTTTACAATTGCTGATGATGTGTAGTTTGCTTCCGCAAAGCACAGCCTTGCCTTTTATTCAAATGAATGGCAAATTGTAAAAATTGAAAATTTTTTTCTATCACTAGCTGACTTCTGTCTATAAAATAATTATTTCTGCTGAACAAGTTCAATGCCAGGCGTATATAGGCTAGCTCTTGATAAATAAACAAAATTCTTCAACGTCTTTTCAACTAGCTCATATTTCTATGTCTATAATTATGATATTAACGATTGAAATGCTCACCTTTAAGTCTAACAAATAACTAGCTGGAAATATTAATGGAATATATGTGACCATGTAGATCATTGAGGTCCAATCAATAAATACTGATCGAACACCATAATATTTACTTATAACATTTGCAATAATTGAATATTGTATCCATTGTGCTGCATTCAATGCTGAATAAAATACAAATATACCCAAGATTAACCATCGTTTTCCATACATACGATATTCAGCTTCTTTGATTGGTGAATTTGCATTGGTGCTTGGTGTTGTACCCACATCTGAGGAAAATTGTATTGTATACACCTCTTTGGTGTTTGAGTGCGGATCAACCATGACGTTATTTTATATGCCCTGTAATAAATAATAAGAAGCAGAGATATAGCATTTTCGATTTTAAAACGTACGTAAGGATATGTTAATTCAAGACCTGGTGACACATTTAGAGCACGGATTTGATCCATCAAGCTATATATAGCTTAAAAATATCGTCTATGATAGTTGTATAGGGAATGATTAGTCTCTCTGGAATTCACAGGTGGGACAGGTGCTGCGCAAGGTAAAATATATGTGTTGAAAAATATTATCGACCCAACATGAAATAACAAAAATTATAGTTTAGTATCAATAATAAGCGTACTAAATGAACCTCAGACTACTTGAGTGGTGGGACACGGAACGAGACCATCCCAATGATATTGTTTTAAATAGTAAAATAGTATATTACACTACAAGGGCAGAAAGTTTGAGATTCCTGATGCACTGCCTGCATCATCTATTTATCTTATGTATACTACTTTCTTTATTTTCGCCCGAAAGTACGTACTTACTGCTTCTGTTGGGAGCAAACACGCAATGCTAGTCGTAACACTTTTCGTTGTACGAACTATTCAAAAAAGAACAAAAAACCCAACCATACATGTTACCGCAAAAAGACAACTTGAAACCTACTGCACATATTCTTAAAAGCAACGCATTTACGTTTCTACTCTATTTTAGATATCATAATATGTGAAATTTTTGTTTTCTCCGCGAAACATTTAAAAATAGACTTTTGTATGGTTTGTAAAATCTGTAATTGCTTATTACAATTATACTAATACTAGATATACTGCAGGAAATGAAGCATTTAAGGTTGCAATTCTATGGAAAAATAGACTTTTTATGGTACCCGACTGTACCATAAGGTATGGTATGGTACCCGACTGTACCATTAAGTGTGCTTTTACTAGTTCGTCCAAGCTAATTCTGCTGAAAAATTGTGAAATTTGAGAAAATAATCATGTGACAAAAATCAAAATAATCAATTGGACCCTATATTTTGGGGGATTCTAAACAATTTTTGCCTCATTACATTTTTTTCTAAAACTCACCGTTTTTGAGATACAAGTGATTGACAAAAAAACAAAACCTAATATTGATGGAAATTTAATATTGTCGAAATTAACGATTATTGTGTGGTTTCGATCAAATATTTGAAACAATTTTTGTCTCGTGACTCTTTTCACCTCTTTACGCCATTTTTGAGATACAGTTTTAAAAAAATTCACATTTTTAAGCTAAAATTTTTTTATCAACAAAATTGATGATTATCGTATGATTGTTATCAAATATTTGATTTAAAAAATGATTGAAATTTTTTATGTTGGACTATTGTAAGAACTTTTGTGTTTTGTCATTTTTCACCTTAAGTTACCATTTTCGAAATAAAAGCGTTAAAAAAAGCGTAAAGCGCTTAAATCTTAAAAAAAGCGCGGAAACGGTGAGGTAAGTTGAAAAATGCCAACATACAAAATGTTCTTAGAATAGTCAAAAATATATATTTCAATCGTTTTTATATCAAATGTTTGATCACAGTCATGCGATACTCGTTAATTTTGTTGTTGACAAAATTTTATTGGGAAATATTTTGTATTTCTGGCCTTGAAGATTACTAGCCTTGACTAATTATAAAAAATTGCTTAAAGACTACTTTCTCTTAATGTTAATTGTATGAAAATGTGATTTGAATTAATTATGAGTGCTTGGAGATTGGAGTCAAAATGAAAAATTTTGATTTTTTTTTGCTGACTATATACCTATACACTTTTAAAACTTACTGATTATATCCTAGTTGAGACTTTGTATGTGTAAAGCATAGAAGTAATAACATAGAACCGTTATAAAGTTGCCATCCAAATGTACCTTCTATTTCAAAAACGTATAAATTTATTCTGGTTCAACGTATAAAAAACGGTTTCAGTTAAAATTAGTAGATAATTTTATCCTCTACAACTTGTATAATAAATGTAAATATACCATTGAAGGCAAAAGGAAACGAGATATTCTCATAAAATTGATTTTTGCGATTTTCGATCTTTGACCTTGAATTTGGAAGGAAACTGTCACGTGACTATATGTGACTTTTAAGACAACATTTGTATTATCAAAATAAAAGTTTGTACAAATCTTCAGCTTGTTCTGTTAGATTTCAAGGTGAAACTATGATTAGACTGATTGATTTTTGTACTCGATGACGTCATTGGAGTTTTTTTTTTGTATTTTAAATAATTTCAAAGAATTTGAATTGACTTTGGAGCTCTGCGAAAAAAAAGCTTAAATATTCTTGCTTCATAATTATAAAGTTGCTGATTTTAAATTATTCAAAAACAAATTTAGAAAAAAAATAATATACCGAATTGATCTAGAAGATTTAAATTTAGCTCGTTTCACTACCTAAACTAAGTTTAATAGTCTACAACAGTACAACGCCCATTTTTATATGGGATTATCAGGTCCGTAACGAGGGTACATAGTCAGTGGCGGATTAAGTATTTTGCCGCCCTAGGCCCTGTCTGATTAGCCGCCCTTTTTAAAAGATGAAATTTTATTTTTTTGAATCCGTTTATATTATTTATCCGTTTATAATACTTATATCAATTCATATATGAGACACCAGAATCATTGAAAATAAAATAAGAAAACATTGTGCAATTCTAGAAGCGGCTTACATGTAAGATTAATTTTACTAAAGATACAAAAAATCAACAGAGCTTTGAAAATTCTTCAAAAAAAGCTTATCAATATTCAATTATTTCTGTTATAAAACATTTTTTATCAGTATTGCACTCACAAATAAAAAAGTTAATCAGAAAATAAATTCCATTCTATTTCATAGAAATTTATTTGTAAATTTATATAAAAAAAATTCGAATAGATCCTTAAAATGTATTGTCGTTACATTATATCAGATTTAAAATTTTGACATTCTGAAAAATTTGCCGCCCCCCAAATTGTGCCGCCCTAGGCCCGGGCCTCACGGGCCTAGGCGGTAATCCATCACTGTACATAGTGCCGGTGGCAAGTATTTAGGTTGCACCTTATATATATCGAGATCGGCTCTAACGATTTTGATGAAAATTCGTATACTGATAGTATTGAACATAAGAGTAAAGGAAAAATGGGGAAGAGTGGCCATAACCGTGTTATTTTAGATTAAGAGTCTGTAAATTTAATTGATAAAGTTTTTTTTTTTTCAAATAATAGAGTATCAATAATAGGTTTAAAGAATGTGGAGCCCAGGTAGCGGAATTCAGCACAACAGTGATAGCTAGCAAAAACCTGACATCACAGTTGAAAAGAATAGCCCAAAATTAGTGGATTTCAAAAAAAATTCCAATAAGATCGGATCAAATTTGCCTGTGATAGCAAAAAAATCGAATTTTTTAACTTGATGACGTCATTAAAATTAAAAAATTTACTTTTTCTCTATCACATCCAAATTTAATCCAATTTTGATAAACCAAGAATGTGATCCTACTAAATTTGGGTCGTACTTTTCAAATTTGAGATCAAATTTAACCTAGCTCTAATAGATTCCAAGAATGTGGAGCCCTGGTACCGGAATTAAGCACAACAGTGATAGCTAGCGAAAAACTGACATCACAGTTGAAAAGAATGACCCAAAATTGGTGGATTTCAAAAAAAATTCCAATAAGATCGGATCAAATTTGCCTGTGATAGCAAAAAAATCGAATTTTTTAACTTGATGACGTCATTAAAATTAAAAAATTTACTTTTTCTCTATCACATCCAAATTTAATCCAATTTTGATAAACCAAGAATGTGATCCTACTAAATTTGGGTCGTACTTTTCAAATTTGAGATCAAATTTAACCTAGCTCTAATAGATTCCAAGAATGTGGAGCCCTGGTACCGGAATTAAGCACAACAGTGATAGCTAGCGAAAAACTGACATCACAGTTGAAAAGAATGACCCAAAATTGGTGGATTTCAAAAAAAATTCCAATAAGATCGGATCAAATTTGCCTGTGTTATCAAAAATATCGAATTTTTTAACTTGATGACGTCATTAAAATTAAAAAATTTACTTTTTCTCTATCACATCCAAATTTAATCCAATTTTGATAAACCAAGAATGTGATCCTACTAAATTTGGGTCGTACTTTTCAAATTTGAGATCAAATTTAACCTAGCTCTAATAGATTCCAAGAATGTGGAGCCCTGGTACCGGAATTAAGCACAACAGTGATAGATGGCGAAAAACTGACATCACAGTTGAAAAGAATGACCCAAAATTGGTGGATTTCAAAAAAAATTCCAATAAGATCGGATCAAATTTGCCTGTGTTATCAAAAAAGTCGAATTTTTTAACTTGATGACGTCATTAAAATCAAAAACACTTTATTTTTTCTCTATCACATCCAAATTTTATCCAATTTTGATAAACCAAGAATGTAATCCTACTAAATTTGGGTCGTACTTTTCAAATTTGAGATCAAATTTAACATAGCTCTAATAGATTCCAAGAATGTGGAGCCCTGGTACCGGAATAAAGCACAACAGTGATAGCTAGCGAAAAACTGACATCACATTTGAAAAGAATGGCCTAAAATTAGTGGATTTCAAAAAAAATTCCAATAAGATCGGATCAAATTTGTCTGTGTTAGCAAAAAAATCGAATTTTTTAACTTGATGACGTCATTAAAATCAAAAAATTTACTTTTTCTCTATCACATCTAAATTTTATCCAATTTCGATAAACCAAGAATGTAATCCTACTAAATTTGGGTCGTACTTTTCAAATTTGAGATCAAATTTAACCTAGCTCTAATAGATTCCAAGAATGTGGAGCCCTGGTACCGGAATTAAGCACAACAGTGATAGATGGCGAAAAACTGACATCACAGTTGAAAAGAATGACCCAAAATTGGTGGATTTCAAAAAAAATTCCAATAAGATCGGATCAAATTTGCCTGTGTTATCAAAAAAATCGAATTTTTTAACTTGATGACGTCATTAAAATCAAAAACACTTTATTTTTTCTCTATCACATCCAAATTTTATCCAATTTTGATAAACCAAGAATGTAATCCTACTAAATTTGGGTCGTACTTTTCAAATTTGAGATCAAATTTAACCTAGCTCTAATAGATTCCAAGAATGTGGAGCCCTGGTACCGGAATTAAGCACAACAGTGATAGCTAGCGAAAAACTGACATCACAGTTGAAAAGAATGGCCCAAAATTAGTGGATTTCAAAAAAAATTCCAATAAGATCGGATCAAATTTGCCTGTGTTATCAAAAAAATCGAATTTTTTAACTTGATGACGTCATTAAAATAAAAAAACTTACTTTTTCTCTATCACATCCAAATTTAATCCAATTTTGATAAACCAAGAATGTGATCCTACTAAATTTGGGTCGTACTTTCCAAATTTGAGATCAAATTTAACCTAGCTCTAATAGATTCCAAGAATGTGGAGCCCTGGTACCGGAATTAAGCACAACAGTGATAGATGGCGAAAAACTGACATCACAGTTGAAAAGAATGACCCAAAATTGGTGGATTTCAAAAAAAATTCCAATAAGATCGGATCAAATTTGCCTGTGTTATCAAAAAAATCGAATTTTTTAACTTGATGACGTCATTAAAATCAAAAACACTTTATTTTTTCTCTATCACATCCAAATTTTATCCAATTTTGATAAACCAAGAATGTAATCCTACTAAATTTGGGTCGTACTTTTCAAATTTGAGATCAAATTTAACATAGCTCTAATAGATTCCAAGAATGTGGAGCCCTGGTACCGGAATTAAGCACAACAGTGATAGCTATCAAAAACGTGACATCACAGTTGAAAAGAATGAACCAAAATTAGTGGATTTCAAAAAAAATTCCAATAAGATCGGATCAAATTTGCCTGTGTTATCAAAAAAATCGAATTTTTAAACTGGATGACGTCATTAAAATCAAAAAATTAATTTTGCTCTATCATTTCCAAATTAGATCCAATTTTGATAAACCAAGAATGAGATCCTACTAAATTTGGGTCATATTTTTCAAATTTGTGATCAAATAAAACCTAGCTGTAATATATTCCAAGAATGTGGAGCCCTGGTACCGGAATTAAGCACAACGTAAAAAAATGGAAAAAATGAAATTGAAACCGGAAATGAATTTTATGAAGATCAATATCAAAATTTTTTGAATATCATGAATATTTTTTATATATTTCATATATTTATGGTGTAAAAAGGGCGTTGTAGTAAAATTAAATACAAATTGTTGGTTTTTCCAAATTTTTATTCACATTTAAAAATAATTAATTTGTTTCTATTATATAAACATAAAATGGTTATATCATAATAATGTAATGCAACATATTTGTTTGAATCTGGTTTTATTCAGAAGTGAGAAAATTTTAAGATGGTTGTCATGCCAACCAAGGTAAATCAATATTCATTTTCGAGATGAGTATTTTCGATATAAACAACACATATAATACGCCAGTTTTAAATAATAAACATGATGTATCTACAGACTCTACCGTATTTCAATTTCAGATTTTAAACTAAAATTAGAAACAAAAACAATAATTGAAATATTTTTAATAGTCGTAATAGCTTATTCATTTACAATTCGACCATTGAATAAACAGCCTTTGTATAGAAATAAAATATAAAACCAGTGACCACTAATATTTTAAGTTAATGTGTTGTTCAAACAAAGCATTTTTTAGATGCGTAAAATTTTTGTTAAACATTCTAAATTATTAAAATATCAACTTTAAATTAACATGTTGCGTTTTTACCTACAGAGATAAACAAAACAAAGTGCCTAATAGTGATTCCAATCTTTGCATACTTGCGTAGTATTATCGGTAGTTAATTTCACGTGGCAAAAATAACAGTATTCAATTTCAATACTGTTAATGTTTTTTGGGGTGCTGAACTCGAATAAGACGTTTGTAAACAAAATTTCCTGAGGCTCTCCAAGATATTCGAAAAATACAATGAAATTTTCGAACTCTTTTCAGTTTTTGCCTCGTCTTCAAAAAATTCTAAATGAGTTTATTTCACATTTGTGTTATAGCGCAAGAGATTGAAAAAAATCTTTGATAAAAATTGTTCTTTTTTAACCGACTTCAAACAAAAAAGGAGGAGGTTATCAATTCGACTGTATTTTTATTTTTTTTATATGTGTTACCTCAGAACTTTCGATTGGGTGAACCGATTTTGATGATTCTTTATCTATTTGAAAGGGGGGCTTCCCGTGCAATCCTATTTCATTTTGGTTCAGTTCCGACAACGGCATTCATGAGAAAACCATAAAAGTATTAAATTTGCATTAAGTATGCACGACAAGGACGACTAACTCAATATCACGCCAACCGATTTCGATGGTTCTTTTTTTAGTGACAAATTAGTTAGTGTACATCAGATTCACTAAAAATCACAAAATAAAAAAAAAAAACTTTTACCATAATATAATTTAGTTAAAATTATTGTTATTTTTGGAGTCGGTGTCAGCCAAGCTAATGTTGCAACCTGTTCTGACAGAGTTGTTTCCTTGGCTGACACCGACTCCAAAAATAACAATAATTTTAACTACATTATATTATCATTATTTTTTTACTTTTAGTGCATATTAATTTGTTTTGGAAAAGTTTTTCTTTTGAAGTCGGTTTTCTTTTTGCTTTTTGTTAAAAGTTTTTTTTCTATATTTTTCTAATTGATTTTTTTTAACAAGGTTATATCAAAATGGTAAAAACATTTCTAAAATACTTATCTTTACATACAAATAATTGAAATATTAAAAACAAAAATGGATATTTCGAAAATCGCAAAAATAATTCGTTGAAAAAACATTTCGTAATAAAGCTACTGTTCGAATGATTCCGAAAAAATTTTAACCTCAAATTAAAAAATGCAAATCAAATTGGTGGGTTTTAACAAACAAGTTGAAAACTTTTGGAACTCTTTGTAAATTTGCCTTAACCTTGGAAAACATAATACACACAAATCAATAAAAAATGATAATAAATAAACAATTTAAATAGATAAAATGACTAGTATTTAATATCTATTTGTCATTTTATGTTTAAATTAAAAAACATTAAATATAATAATGTATAACAATGTGACAAATAAATTTTGAGCTTTAATTTTAAATATTGTTTATATAAAAGCTTTGTGTAGAAATTCATAGCAACAGGATAAACAAAGATACAAAATCATTTTAATAAATATAAACACTTACCGTAAATATACAATTATTATACACACAAACTTAACAAATATGTTTGAATTTTGATTTAAAAATATAATATTTATTAAAAAAATATTAATCACAACAATTTATTAAATTATTAATTGAACATAATAGTCAAGAGTGTAATCCTGGAATGTTATATTCATACTAACTAAAGCCAATATACTTTGTTTTTGTATAGTAATTTTGATTTCATTTAATTGTAAAATATATTTTTGTAAAATGTTTTTAAAATAAATGAATAAAATTTTATTTTTTTAATATTTTAGTGATTTTTTTTTATATGAAGATAATACATGTTATTATAGAAGTTTAATAAACTTATTAACTCTGTGTTAATTGTTGTACCAGGTGTTAAAAATTTCCGTAGTAACTTGTGGAAATAATTTTACAATTAGTGTTTATTTAAAAATTTAAGATTATTTACGGAAAATTTATGAATATTTTATTATCTTCACTTATTTTTGAACATAAAATATTAAAAAATAATCTTTTTATTTTCAATTAGTCTTTTCGGGTCTAAATAATTTGATTGCAAATATCTCCAAAAATATTCGAAAGAAAGTTGTATTGATTTAAAGAACGGTAAAATTGTCTACAAAAAACATTCTTAGACAAAATTTCCTATTTTTCACAAAAACCGAGTAAAACGCTATGGAAAAGTTTACACATATGTTCTTGTATGATTAACGTGCGAACTCCGTTTACAAAAAGGTTAATATTAGAATACGATATCCAACATATAAACAGGCTCGCGAATCAAAAACAAGCAAAATAAGGTTTTTTATGAATATGATTTAGTTAAAATTTTGTCCATATTTTGTGTTTTTTTTACAGAAAAATTTAGATACCTTTAGTTCTACCTATTTGAACGTGATTAAAAGCTCAATAAACTTTGACATTTTCACAATGAAAACTGTTTTTAGAGCTGAAAACAGGAGTAAATTGAATTTTAATTTTCATAAGTTTTCAATTTTAAAAATTCAATTTACTTTTGTCTTCAGCTTTAAAAACAGGAGTAAATTGAATTTAAATTTTCATAAGTTTTTCATTTTTAAATTCAATTTTCTTTTGTCTTTAAAAACAATTCCATAGTGAATATTCAAAGTTTATTGTGTTATTGAAACATTATAGAAATCGTTGCGTGGCTGTATTGTACTAAACTGGACATTTTTTTCTACGAAAATTCTTAAAAGTGAGAGGTTCTCGTACACATAGCTCAGAAAGTTTTTGATCGCCCTTCTATGCTTCAATTTAATGGATATCTGTTTTTTGTTGTTCTAATAAGAATACAATTGAGTAACAAATGCAAAAATTATTTTGCCCGGTGCTGAATAAAATAGGATACTCACTGTTCGAAAAGTTAAAAATTGTAATTTTTAAGATGTCGGACAAGGGACGTCATCTTCATATTCAGCGTCGGATAAAACGTTTTTTGGAATCAGCAATTGCGAAAAAGGCACATATCAGATTATTTAAACTTTTCAGAAAAAAAAATTTACTAACAATCGAAAATTACTGAGATATTTTGATGTTAACGTTATTATATATAACGTTATATGTATAATTCGATACTTTCGATTTATGACATGTGCCCTTTTTGAAATTTACCGCATTCAGGATACATAATTTAAAGAAAAAGACTAAACAGAGTGTTCATTTCAAAAGTAGTTCATCTTAACTTTTGATCTGATGAGATTATTGTTTTGAGTTAAAACACATCAATTTAGATATCAAGAAGGAAGTTAAAAAATGGTACTAAGAGAATTTTAGGTTTCATCCCTTCATCCCTAGCAACCACAACTTAGAAATCGCATACAATTCTCATTTGAAATCGCATAAAATTCTCTATTTAATATGATAAAAAAATGCAATCATCACACCATCCACCTTCTGTGTAGTCTATCTTTAGAACCAATTGATCCAATTGAAGTTTCAAAGAAGGGGTGGAAGTTGAGTGAAGCGGTTTTTAAACAAGAACAAAAAATTATAAAATTAATTGTGTAAGTATGCACCTACTTGTAATATAAAATATTCGTTAATTCAATAGATTTAGAGCTTCCGAAGCGTGCTTTGCCTTCTTGGTCATTCCGCGGAGCGTAGCTATAGTTCTTATATAAGTACATACTAGTTAAAATTTGTATGGCCGCTAGAGGGACGCCGATGATATATACTTGCCTAAGGCGTTTTCGACATTTAATCCGCCTCTGAATGTATATTGGGCGAATGCATTAATTAGCACTTACCGTTTAGTTTAGCGAGTGGAATTTTCGGGTAAAAATGTAAGTTAGTTAAGATTCCTGAATTAAAAGATTCCTCAATGTTGGGAATATTAAAATTAAACAACAAATGAACTCTAGAAATAAATTTATTAAATTATATCCATTGATATCATGCTAACGTGCCTCAAATTCTATCACGTGATTGCCATTTTGTTTTAATTAATAAACTCAATTTCTATATCATTTAAAGCTCAGCCAAACAAAATTAATTTTTTTCCTAAGATGAATATTTTGCCAGAAGGAAGCAAAACCCCAACTTTGTTTACAACAAAAAACTGGATCAGATTTCAGCTTGGCTACCTCGTAATTTCGAATTAGATTTTCGAAACATATAGTTATTCCGCGCATCTCGAACTAGACACTAATATCAGCAGACTCGAGAGTGGTATTTTAAAATTTGATTATTTTAGATACCTGTAAATGTAGAAATTGTTCTAAGACGACGATATATAGCAAAGTAGTTTTTCATATAAGTTCTCTTCATCAAAGTTATCGGGGAAGTTTAAAATAATATTCTGTTCTCAACGTGACAAATAGAAATTGATTTGAATTGTGCAACTAACGTAATAGAATTTCGGACAATATGAATCACATGTGCGTGATACCGATACATACTAATACTAATATAAAATGATATTAATCATCGTCGGATTCATCGTCCCCTAATACAGGAACACCTTCTAATACTTTTAAAGTGGGAATTCGTTTAGTTATCTCTTTAGTATATTTTGCTGGATCTATCGTATCATACAATGGATTGCCAATGAATATAAAATCTTCTAAAAGTGGTAAATTACAGAAACGTTCAAATTCATCCCATTTTTTTATATTGTTATAGGCAACATACAATACTTTTAATTTCTTCAAATTATCAATACCTCGTGTTCTTTCAATATTATTATAAGATATCCATAATTGTTCAAGGGTTTTAGATAATGGATCCAAACCAGCAAATGTTTTTAAATGATTACGTCCAATTGATAGAATTTTTAAATTCTTTAACCCGTTCATAGCCGTTATTTTTTCTATTAGATTTGTAGATAAACTTAATTTTTGGCAATTTTTGAAAACTGCTATAGATGCATCCAATTTATCAATTGCAGGTGATCCTGCACGTAATGTAAAATCTACCTCTTTCATATTTTCAAGTTTTACATTTGGATTTTTTTGTTGATACTCTGCGATTTTATCTTTTATAGAAACCGAAATTGTTTTTGCCATATTTTTTGATTAATAATTATTGTTAATTATTAACTTATTATAAAAACTTGCAAAATATTATTAAAAAATATTTTATTAGAAAAAATATTATTGATATTTTACAAATATGTACATTGTTTCTATACCAATCAATTATTAATTATTTAAAAAAATAAATGATGGTCTAAGAGACGGTATAAGGTCGATCTTCACCTGTCTGATAACCAGATGAGAAATATTTTTTAACAAGCAAAAACAGTTTTAACATTTCTAAGTAAAAAATGTTGGTACCGTTTGTAATATGTTTCTTACATTCTTAGAAACATTTAGTCACTTTAAAATTTTTACGGATCCGATCCTCTATTTTACAACCCTTAAATAACCTCCCCGGCGGGACCGCTGGAGAAATCTTTTTTTTTAGTTGATAATTTGAGTTGATTTTTATAGATTCATTTTGTTATATAATTTTTCAGTACAACACTAGAAAAAAATCCAGTTGAATTAATGAAAAATGATTTAAAATAAAGAAACTCGAGAGGTTAAATTATTTAATTTGAATTAAATCATAGAAAAACATATAGGCAACCATTTTCAGACTAAAAAACGTAATTTTTAAGAAATTGTTAACCATCTTTAAAGTAGAAATCCTCAAGCGGTCACGCTGGGGTGGTTATTTAAGAGCTGTAAAATAGAGAATTGGACCCGGAAAAATTTAAAAGAAGCTAAATGTTTCTAAGAATGCAAGACACATTTACAAACCAACATTTTTTCCTTAGAGATGTTAAAACCGTTTTTTCTTAAAAATTTTTATTGATTTTTAAATACTATCATAGTTTTTCTATCGAAGTGTTCATGGCTATTTTTAATTAAATTAGTTTTAATCAATTTTTTCCATGAGAGGTTTTTTGTAGGCGCTTAAGCCTATACCATTATTTTCGAAATTAAATTATCTTCTGATACCAATTTCGATTGGCTAACAGATCTTCCTCTTTTTAATGTTATCAACTTCCCTACCAAGCGGAAACCTTCTATCTCCTAGGTATACTTTTGGAAAGCAACCCCGGAAATCTCAACGCACTAAATTAGTGTTTTTTTTTAAATTTAATTTCCAGAGTTGTTTTTCCAATAACATGAAAGATTGCCAATTGATATGTAACTTAATAACTTTGAGTTGTTGGTCTATAAATGTTCAATTGAAAGAGGATATTTTTCTAAGGTTAATGACAATTTCTAGAAAAGTTGTTTGCAAACAACAATTTTTCTAAGGGATAAAGCTGAAAAATGTGAATGTGTTTATTGTGAAAAACGAACAAATGTTTTTTAATAAATGTTAAATGTACAAATAATTGATCAAAAAATTTTTCCCTTAGAAAGGGAAGATGCAAAACGAAGATATAGAATTTAGTGTGTAACCATTTGCAGTGTTTTTTGATAACAACTCATAATACGGAACACTTTTTGGGAAAGCACATCTTGAACTTGTTCGAATATTTTTGAATGACACTGTAAACAAGTGAAAACAAACAGTTGACTGAGTTAATTGTTGAAATACCATGTTTAGACTGTGTTGATTACTCTCACATTACACATAAATACATGTCAAACATATATAACTAATTCCCATATAATACATACTATACAATTTGCGCTCTCAAGGATAAACAGTGATGTTAACGAAAAAATATTTCAAACAAAGTTGTTTATTTTTTTATAAGGAACATTTTTTACATTAAAACTTTTGTTCTATCTCTAACGGTTTACAAGATGGGTCCTACAGACCCAAGACTCAATTGACCTATGTTGCTCATTTACGAACTTGGCCTCACTTTTTACGTCCTAAGCACGCTATAAAAATTTCAGCGTGATATCTCTTCGTTTTTGCGTAATGGTGATGACAGACGGGCAGATAGACGACAGACGACAGACGACAGACAGACTGACAACCGGAAATGGCGTTACAAACTTGGGACTAAACTTAGCATACCTTGATATATTTCATATACATGGTATAAAAATGTGTGTATTATATTGGATCAAAAGGAAGTGCTGATGACTAATAATATATTATTTTATCAGTGTTTGAATAAATATTAATTAAAGTATATTAACTTGGTAAATATTGTAGAGTGATACCGATGTAGGGTACAATTATTTTAATCATTTATTATTGATGGTAATAAATAATCTATTTTAATTCTCAGATTTTGATCGCGACCTTCTTCTATAATTTGCAAGATAAATATCATTATATTCGAAATATTAGGTATGTATATTAGCTTGGGAGCAAATTAAGATTTATTTCATTTAGCGAGAATCATTATCATGTCTGGCAAAATGTGTGTGGTCGACAAATTATTATATATTCACACAGGCACAGAATAGAAATTATAGTGCAATAAATATGCTTGACAAATAGATAGTTGGTGTTCGAGATATTTTAGGAACCAATCTAGCCAGGTTCCACACTTGAAGTGTTGTTCCATCTTCTACACTATGTATAATAAATTAATATTAGTTCGAAGAATGAGTCAGAACCACATTCGTATACACAGTGTGTCTAATTAAGTCGGCATATCATATGCAAGAAAAAACTTGCTTGATTTCTTTAGTGATCCACAAAAAATATAGGTTTAAATCTATAAATGAATACCGCCCAGTTGGAAAGAAGATTTGAAGAAAGAATAAGTCTGAATAACTCTTAAAAAGTCGAGGAACTCTGAATAACCCTGAATTTCTAAACGTTTTTGGACTGTCTAATTCAGATTGAGTAAGTCTGAATAACTCTGAATTAGACAGTCCAAAATCGTTGAGAAATTCAGAGTTATTCACACTTCCTAAGACTTTTTCAGAGTTTTGTTAAACTTATTTTTTCTTCAAATATTTTTTCCACCAGGGCGGATAGACATGTTAAAATGTTTTTTGTAAAATTTCTAATTGTTTATTTCACATCTGATTTTACTTCTAAAACAAATTTTCTTCTAATCTTTTTAAAATAAAGAATCAAATAATTTTTAAGGAAATATCTTTTAATTATCTTAAAGTACATATTTCAAGCTAGATAAAGGGCTCCTACAAAAACCTTAGGTAAGGAGATGTACTAATAGTATATATTTTAAAAAATTACAGGCTCAATTCGATTAAACAAATGTTTCCATGGTGGGAGTCATGGTGAAATTCTCGCTTTCGGTAGATTTATCACCTCATTTGTAAATGAGGTAATGTAATTTATTAGTGAATTTAATTTTTGTATCAAACTTGCTGCTAACAAAGATTGAAATTGCAAATTTTGAATAATTCATAAGAGTAATCGATGTTTATGAAGAGCACTTTTTTGTATTAAACAGTTAACTTCATTTAAATTTCGTACTTAAAATCCTTTACCTTCATGCGTAAAAATTTGGGAGGCTAATTTTAGCTACCAAAAATCTCTACATTCTGCGCCCATGCAATGATATATATACTGTAGGGGTTGAAATTAGTTGATTTTTATGCAAAAACAGTATGACAACACCAAATTTTATCAAAATCGCGCTATCTGTTCTACAATTAAAGAAAAACGATTTCAAAATTGTCAGTTCAAGAGCATATAAAGTTTAGCTAAATCAACTTATTTTGAGTTATAAATGTGGTAGAGCGTTGTAAAGACCTTTAAAGGGCACTCTGTACATTCTTACATAATGTATACCTACACTCTCCTGGCCATTTAATATTTAAATCAGAAGAGGTCTGATCAGATTTTGAAGTCGCGAATCTCACTTGTTTCTTTTTTGATGGAAGCCCATTAAGCTAAATTTGATTAGGTAAACTGTTAAACTGTAAAAGCTGCAACAATTTAATTTAAATGGAAAATTTTATTTTAATCTAAAATTTTCCGTACTTTCGAATGATGCTATTCGTATTTTTCCTAGAAAATTTTAAAATTACGTGGATTGATTGACTATTGTTAAATGACTATTATAAACTTTTATTATGTTGTTTCTGACAAGAGGTCATGAATGTATTATCTCAATAGTTATGGCTCCCCAGAAATTTTCCATCATGAAAACCTGTTTATCTCACTAATTCAAATATTTAAAAAAATAAGATCAAAAAACGTAAAATCCAATTATTAGACTATTGAGGAAAATAAGTTATTGAATCTGCTTTTCGAAGAGTTCCAACGGTTTAGGATTTAAGAATAAAATTGTAATAAATAAAAAAACTAATGACTAATTTTATTTAATAAAAATAGGAAATATAATTAATCATCATCATCTTCCTCATCGTCTCCTACTATTGGTTCACCTTCCAAAATTTTTAAATGTGGAATTCTTTTAAGTATTTCTTTTCTACATTTAGTTTCATCCTGTTCCCATAAAGGATTACCAACAAATACAAAATCTTCCAAATGTGGTAAATTAGCAAATCGATCAAATTCTTCCCATTTTTTAATATTATTATAACCGACGTACAATACTTTTAATTTCTTTAAATTATCAATACCTCGAGTTTTTTCAATATTATTATAAGATATCCAAAGTTGTTCAAGTGTTCCAGCTACTGTATCCAAACCAGCAAACGTTTTTATGTAATTACGGGAAAGGGATAAAATTTTTAAATGTTTTAATACTTGTAAACCAGATATTTTTTCGATCATATTTGTAGATAAACTTAGCTTTTCACATTTTTTCAAAACTGCTAATGCATTATCCATTTTTTCAATTGGAGGATAATGAAATTGTAAACCAACATCCGATGCATGTTCAAGCTTCGTATCAGGATGTGCAGCTTGCCATTTATCTAATGCGTCTTTCAGAGTACCCATTTTAATCCAGTAAAAATTTAATTAATTATTTTGATTTGAATCAGAGAGATATTAATTTTCCAATTAAAAGCCTTAATCACAGACTTAAAAGTTTGTTATTTTAAATAAAGCCTAATTATTTTGACTTAAATCATATACACATTAATTTATAAATTAAGAGACTTAATTAAAATCAAATTATTTGTATTAATTCATACACACATCGATTTATCAATTAAAATCTTCATCTAACGAACTTTGCATTAATTTTTCGGGGAATTAAAATTACACATTCACTATGTTTGGAATTGATTTATCAATTAAAGCTCGCATTAATTAGATTTGGCATTATCCCAATTTTTTGAAATTTTTATATTGAAAAGTTTTTTCTTAAATTATTTGAATAATTCATTGATGTCCTTCCTCGACATGAAGTCATTAAAAGCAATGACTTAAATTTATAAAAAATTAAGTTTTTAATGGTTTCTATGACAGCTACCACCTATACACCTTTTTATACCCTGTACATATGAAATATATATCAAGGTACACATATTTTAGTCCCAAGTTTGTAGTTTGTATTTTTCAATATTTAAGTTTATTTAAAAAAAAATATAAGTTGCTTCAAAGATACTTTTGGCAACAAAAAATTTTATATGCTTGACAATATGCGGCTCTAAAGATACCGCTATCCTCCAGCCAAGTCTGCATTTTTGTATTAGGATATTATGGGAGAGGCGAATTTTCAGATTGCCTCAAACACCTACCCAAAAATATCTACCAGCTACCATTCATTTCATCTTCAATAAATTGAGCAACAGGCGATGGAATCGAAAGTGTTGTGTTGTTAATTATGAAAACACACACAGATCACTTTTGTGCTAAATTCCGGGACCAGGACTCCGCATTCTTGAAATCTATTAAAGCTAGGTGAATTTTGATCACAAATTTGAAATATATGATCCAAATTTAGTAGGATTACATACTTGGCTAATCAAAATTGGATAAAATTTGGATGTGATAAAGCGAAATTTAATTTTTTGGATTCTGATGACGTCATAAAGTTAAAAAATTCGATTTTTTGATAACACAGGCAAATTTATCCGATCTTATTTGAATTTTTTTTGAAATCCTAATTCTGGGTCATCTAATCTAATCTAATTTTGGGTCATTCTTTTCAACTGTTATGTCAGTTTTTCGCTTGCTATCACTGTTGTACTTAAATCCATTACCAGGGCTCTACATTCTTGGAACCTATTAGAGCTAGGTTAAATTTGATCACAAATTTGAAAAGCATGAACCAAATTTAGTAAGATTCTATACTTGGTTTATAATTTAATTGCCAATATGGTACTTTTTGATATTTTAATGAACAGCGAATATACATATTATTATGGAACTCTAAACTCGCACTTGAATCGTATCTAAGAACACTCTCCATTAAATTACCTTTTTATCTTAGAGCCTTCTCCAAACTGAACCGACTTTGGGGATCATCGTCTATTTTCTAGTAGTTCCGGATACGGAATCCTAAACTCTCTCTTGAAACACAGCTATGAGAACACTTTCCATTCAATTATCTTTCAAAGAAAATAAAAAATCCAAATCGGTTCATCTGTTTAGGTGCTATGATGCCACAGACCGTCGCACATAGCGGTCAAACTTATAACACCCCTTTTTTTGGTTCGGGGGCTAAAAATACCCCTAAAAACACTAGGAAAATTTTACAATTCTCTAATTTCATTTAGAGAAAAGTAGTATTAAAGAAAACTAATACTTACAGTGTGTGTACTTAAGTTGGCTCCATATGGAAAATTTTTTCTTTATACGGTTTACGAAAAAAAATTATTCTTTAAAACAATATATGCTTTTGAAAATATTAGTATTCAAATATTCACTTTTGACATGTACAGGGTGTTCATAAATTGAAAAAGTTTTGTAATAGTGTATTTTAAGAATTTTATAAAAAAACAATTAGCTACATGTATGGAACGTGAAGGTGCATAATTAGTTAAGGCAAAAACGAACTGAAGATAACTGGTGCTACTGACGTTAGTATCAGGCCATGACGTCAAGTATTAGACATGTTGTCGTTGTCGGCTTACAAAAATGTACATCCTACGTTTTTATTCGAATAATGGTTTTATTTGAAAAAAGCTTAATCGGTCGCAGTTCGCTACTGAATGCCACAGACACTGCATAACATAAATATTATTAAGGTTGGTTAATTGTATATACATAAATATTTTAATTATTAAATCAACTTTATCGTTGCTTTATGAAAGCAACTTTATCTCATTTATTTTTGTTTGCTTTGGTATTATTGAAATTAAATGATAATAATTTATATGTTAAAGGTGTCAGAATTTAAAATGGATGTTAAATTTGTATTTTATACTCTCTAATTTTATCATGGTACTACTCCAGTCACTTGAGGTTTTACTTCACACCTTTTTTTGGTTGTTGCAAAAACACCCTTCATCCGATCGACCCAAAAATTCGTATATGTTATCTCTGTTTCTTGAATTAAAAGATTCCAGCTGTATTTTTTCTTTAATAGGACCGTTTTTGGGATCTCACCTTCAGAAATAAATAAAAAATTTTGCTTGTTAATTCCTAGCAGTACAAACCTTCGAATTAGATATCACTGTCTAGGCAGTATCTATCAAAATAAATATAAGAGTTCACAAAAATCTCTCGAATTGTGTATTATTGAGGCTTCAACAGGGATTCTGAAGGGGTTATAGTCACCAAACCATGTATAAACTATACCCAGCACTACTTAGATAGTTTGCCATACAGATTCTGAGAATGGTTAAACTCTGATCAATGAATCTAGGGCTCGAGAGTGAACTGGAGGTGAGGGAACTAGCTTCTGTCGAATCTATCAAACGAAACAGATCAGAGGGAATACGCTTTTCCAAAACAATAGACGTGAGGTCCAAGCTAACGTCTCTTTCTAGGATGATTTGCAATCCATGAAAGTGTCTATCGTTGAAAAAAAGCCCATGGGCTCAGTTTTTAAATATATATTCGATATCAATAAAAAATAGTTTTTAGATTAAATTAAACAAAAAATTTGATGGACAGCTTATTATACCATGAATATATGAAATATACATAGTATATTAAGTTTAGTCCCAAGTTTGTGACGCTTAAAAATATTGATGCTACGAACAAAATTTTGGTATAGGTGTTCATAAAAACCATTTCTGGTTGTCCGGCCATCCGTTCGTCTGCCAACTCAATAACTCAAAAAACGAAAAAAGATATCAAGCTGAAATTTTTACAGCGTACTCAGGACGTAGGAAAAAGTGAGGTCGAGTTTGTAAATGAGCAACATAGGTCAATTGGGTCTTGACGAACCCATCTTGTAAACCGTTAGAGATAGAACAAAAGTTTAAATGTAATGTTCCTTATTAAAAAATAAACAACTTTTGTTTGAAACATTTTTTGGTAAACATCACTGTTTACCCGTGAGGGCACAAATAAGGCGTAAATTATATAGTATGTATTATATAAATTGTATATGTATGTGCAATGTGATATAGTAATCAATGCTATTTATGCAAGGTATTTTAACAATTAACTCAGTCAATTGTTTGTTTTCACTTCTTTTTAATTAATATGCGCTTTACTTTAATTAGGACTTTTTGAATGATCTAAAATTTGATTAATATGATCAATTAAACAAAGGTATTATAATAGGGTTAAATAAAAAATTTACTTACAATAAGAGCAATTTGATGAGATTATTGAACTTCAGTTAATAAGATTAAAAATATTTAAACACTCTTTTTTTTTTTTTTAATATAATTTTTATGATATCCAATAACGATAGTATTTATTCATTTGATCTTTTTTTTTTGTTTGTACAAATAAACCAAAATGATAAAATTTGTTTATTGATAACACAGAGAATTAAATTATACAAATATATTCAACACCAACAATGCATAACCAAATGTAAAGTAATATGTCAAACTATACAATTAATCTTTATTGTATCTAAAACAAACCACTTTAGTTAATAAAAATATACGTCTCGTACATGTTATATTATTTAAATATGATTTAGAATTACACGAATCTCATATACATATTACATACTGATACACGATCTATTATCACGGCTCAAGGAAATTTTTAATGCATGTTATTAACGTTCTTTTCTGATAAAAAAGGGCAGTTTACTTTTTATCTATCCTATTAGTTATATTTTATTGTAAAATGATAAATTTGACACAAAGAAAATTTTTTGCAAGGTTATAAAAGTTTGAGAAATTTTGAAATAAATGAGTAATGGTATGAATATTTGGGAATTCCCAATATTGTTCTTAAAAACAGGTTTCATTTACAAAATTTGAACCAAAACACATTGTAAAGTTATTTTTTTATTTTATAGGCAACTTAATTTACATTTATGTAAAGTTCAATATCAACTGATATGAGTTATTAATCCTGTTCCTGCTGGTGTTATGTCCAAAGATACTCCATACATTAGAGGGAATGCAAATAAAGATTTGATAGTTGTTATTAATTTGTGTCCATCCCTGTTGAGAGACGATCAAAATTTTACAATTTTGCTCTCGTACTCTGTGCAACGATATATCAATTTAATCAGCGGATATGACGAAATTATAAGGATTCCGTTTTTGTTTGACAACATTTGGAACCGGAACTCTAAAAATGTTCAGCAAATACGAGTGCAACTTTCTGGTAAAAATTTCGGATTCGATTTCTTCAAATTTGAAGAAATCAGGCAAAAATCTGGTCCCATTTTCTGTAAATAAATTTTCTTTTTGACATATGTCAAAAGTCGAAAATTTTAGGGTTTTACAGGAATTGTAAGAGTATTTCTACTTAAATTTTGTATAAATAAGAACAATTTTTTGAAGTAGACAACACACTGGATTTACGTGGTGTTTAAGTTGCATAGTTTATAGAAAGAAGCGGCATTGTTGTAGCATTATTATCTACAGTGTGGTTAAGTATATGGGTACAAATGTACACCCTTCTTGTTCTTAGGTATATGTCTCTATCGAATACCTTTACCTAAATTTCGATACATTTGAAATATCTGAGGATCATTTGGTTGTCAATATTGGCGCATTTTCAAAATTTTTTATCACTAATTTTTGCAAAATTTGATTTAAGTTTTGGAAAATTTTTGTTTATCATACAAATACCCGAAAAAATGCCTTTTATTTTTTTGCCAAAAACATTGGTTTTGGCACATTAAAGTTATAATTATTAATTACGCTAAAAAACACAATATAATTTTGTACCATTACTTTTGACCTGAAAATATCTGAACCCAATAAGGTACAATTTCGAACGAACATCTAATATCTATGCCTAGGTCCCTAGGTACTGAAAATATAAGCTTTACCTGTATCAAGGTACTTTTTAAAATTCATATGTAGGTACAACACTGGTTATGACCATTTTTAGGATGATGTTAGACAAGTATCAAAAGCAGTGGTGGATCGAAGGTAATTCATGATCTGCACGAGACTCTCAGGGTGCCACACTTCTATTTCATACTTGAATTATTATGTGTCAAATATTTTTATTTAATGGTTCAAATATTAATGTGAATTATTGGTTTCATGAAAAAACACACCAGAAAAGACATTACAATGATCAAATTTTTACCAAAGGGTAAGGGACCCCAAAAGCAATTAATTTTATTTAAATGCAATTTGTGAATTATACTGGTTCCTCTAAAAAACATAAAAACTCATCTGTTTAGTCCAGTATAAGAATAATACCCATGTTACGATATTTTCGATATGATGATCACGTAGTCACTTCTCTTATTTTCCGCCAATAATATCACTTATGTTTACATATCTCGAGCTATTAGCGAGATAATTGTGTAGTTAAATCTCTCATTATACTAATACATATAATGATGACATAAATCAGTCTGGATTTTGCAAGATCAAGACGTCTTTTACGGCCAATACAATAACCATGTTAAGTTATCGGAATAGTTTTGCTAGAGTTTTAATATGAGTTTTTGTGAAAGCGGTTAGAACATTTAACAGGAAAAGATAATGCTGTGAACATATTTATTGTCATTAGTTGAACATTTACTTTAGTAAATTAAAATAATTGAAAAATTGAAAATAAACTATACAAATTAAATTTGATTGTACCCCAAGAGGAAATTATTTGTTCTTTTTATCAAATGTTTTGATTCGGTTACGTTTCGGAAGAGGTTTACATTTTTTTCATCCTTTTTTCCTTCACCTTTTAATATAATTGGATCAAATAACCAGGAATTTAAATAACTCATTAGATCCAATATTTTACAAATAGAAATTTGTTTCTCGGATTCTAGATTTCTAAAATTTCAAAATTTTGAAGTGTTAGGTTTTTCTTGCTGAAATCCAGTACTGGTTTCTTTTCAAAGTTGTGGAAAAATAAAAAATTTGAATTTAACAATTCCAGCATTTATATTTAAATAAAAAACCATACCTATTCTTACTGTAAAAGGAAATTAAAAAATTTAACCCCCCGGAGTTGAAATGGCAACTAAAAAGACTCAAAAGAATTTACAAACTGATAAAGAATTTTAAGTTCCAATGTTACTATGACAGTGGAGTTTCATCTTTTAACAATTTATTCTAGAAGATCTAAATTATGCAAATAATAATTACTAAACATTATAATTACTTATTTAACAAATGCAAACAAAAATACACAAATGTTAAAAGTACTTTTAGATTGAATAGTGGGCAAAAATTTTTAAAAATACATTTACCTACCCATACCAATTAAAAATTTTTAAATCTCATGGCATCACATAAATTTAATTGCAGTATTAGATACCTGTATATTTAATTAACAATTGATCAACAAAAGTAATTTTTATGAACTGACGAATATTCATGTAATTTACGCAATTTTTTTAAATTTGTTTATTTAATTTAATCATTTTTTTAAATAAATTGTGTAATTGCTAACAAAAATAAAAATAAAATGTACTATAAAAGTGAAAATTAAAATTTTATAAGTTATTATTTCTGTACAGACTCATGAATGGTCCTTGATAGTTGAATATTGGCACAGAACAACATTCACGATTAATTAAATTTGTATTAATCCAAGTGGAAATTATGTGGTCATTCATTTATTAGAGTTGGTAGAAGCAAAATATTGATTACATGTGGATAAATAAAATCTCCAGTTATCAAATTAATTTTGCGAAGTTCGTTTAGATTTGATATTCATAAAGAATGAGGACCCGCCATATTTTAGAGGATAAAATATGACCTTTCTTACTTTCTGAGAGGAATAAGATGCCTTCGCTTTGAAATCCGAAAAAAAAAAGTTTATGATACCTTATGTTTTCAGGTGTTTTCAATGCGAAAGTAACATTTAAAAAAATTGGCTTTTACTAGAGCTCATTTTCAACAAATTTGACCAAATAACTATAAGCAGAAAATGCGCGGCTCTCGAGCTAAACCAATTTTTAAAATTTTTCATTTGTTTCACATTTTATTGAAATTAACAGTTGGCGGTGCAAAAAATGTCGCACATTTGTCATATAACTGAGCTGAATCTAACAGCTTATGAGTTATTACATTTGAAAAAAATTAAAAGTTGCTCTAACTAGAGAGTCGTGCATTTTCGGCGTATAAGTAGTTGTTCAAGTTTTATGCATATGAGCTCTAGTATAAGTCCCTGCAAGGTGGACATCGAATTATGAAACACCTATATGTTTGTGTTGAGGTTAATGCATCCCCAAATTTTTCCGTGCTTTAACTCGAAATTATTTATAAATCATCGGATCAATTTGAAATTTTAACTGATGGTGAGAAATTAGAGCATTAGCAGTAAATTTTATATTGAAACGGGAAATGTTGAAGGAAGATAAAACTTCCAAATAGATTATTCTCGGAAAATCTCTTAAACAAGTTCTAACATTCATTTTTATGCTACTAACTTCGAAAAAGTTTACTCAAAAAAGTATTATCTACTTGACTTGTCTATTTCAGGAAATATTTACTCGCTTTGGGTTCCTCTTTGACAGACTTTTGCCTTGACTCTGCGCCACAGAAAAAATCATAACACGAAAGGGTACTTTTCAAGCTTTTAAAGAAGAAAAACGGTGTTTTAAAGGATGTTTTTCCTATTTTCCGGAGGTTGTGATGTAGGTAGTTAAATTTTTCGAACTATTCTGGCAATTGGACTTTTCTCTCAGTTGATTGGTGAAAGTCTTTTTTAGCATGTATAGAAGAGAAAATCGTTATTTTAAAGTGGTTTTTAGTATTTGAGAGAGGGGGGTGTAATGAAGAAGTTTTCCCGAATGTTACTAGCAATTCCCCACCAAATGCCGTAAACCGCATCTTTTTAGCACGTCTAAAAGTGCCTTAGAATTTGTATCGGCAAGTGAGTGAATCAACTTTAAATAGATTATATTTTAGATATTTCCTTGACTTTCCGTCGCTTCTAATAAAAAGACTATTATAAATGGGAAACCAAGTGCTGTTTTCCATTGCAATTCAGATAAATGATGACTTGACTTTTATAATATATATTGATTAACCAACTGAAAAATCCTTATTACCTTTTTCATAGAATTTAAAAATATTTAATTGTATTCTTCATTATATTACTGTAAATTATTTATTTCTTAGTGTTTGCAATTTTTTGTAGGTCTCTATAACAATAATATATAAGTAAATCGAACATATTGATTCCAGCAGACAACACGGCACTGAAATATACATACATACATACATACATACAAGTTTTGTTGTAAACATTTATAATAAAATAAATGTATGTTAATAATAATAAAAGAACTGTTATAATATATTAATTATTACAAGTAGATTATATTAAAATTATTTTAATGTTCATGAGTACCTATCTATATTTTAATACAATCATATCAAACGGTAAAGATTGTCATTCAAAATTTGTGACAAAAGCCTTGGACTCGAAATTATTTATAAAACAAAAAAATTTACTTTATGAAAATCAAATAAAAAAATTAAAACACCATTCACTGTACATATTTACAGATACTTGGATTATAATAAATAATATAGAAAAATGGAGGACATATGGAGGTGTACGGAATGATTTAATTTATTTATAATTAATATATTTATAAAGTTAATTATTGAAAATTTTAAAATACGATATACCCTAGTAATTATAAGAAAAAAAAAAGCCGATATAATGGAACCAAAAGGCTTTCTGTATGGTTTTGGGAAAAAGAGTGTTTGCCACAAAAATGTTTATTTTTTATATAGGTAAGTATAGCGTAATGCGTAGTACCCTGGATATAATATACCCTGAATCACACTACCTATAATTTCATAACAGATATGCTACCTAAGAGACAGCAACTACATAAGAAAACAAGTGAAAACAAACAATTGATTGAGTTAATTGTTGAAATACCATGTATAAACAGTGTTGATTAGTCCATCACATTACACATATCCTTATACGTGTCACACATAGATAACTGATAATCCCATATTAATACATGCTCTAAAATTTGCGTCTAACTTGTTCCCTCGTGAGTAAACAGTGAAAAAAATGTTTCAAACAAAAGTTGTTTATTTTTTGATAAGGAAAATTGTTTACATTTAAACTTTTGTTCTATCTCTAACGGTTTACAAGATGGGTCCTACGAACCCAAAACCCAATTGATCTATGCTGCTCATTTACGAACTCGACCTCACTTTTTATGTCCTGAGTGCGCTGTAATTTCAGCTTGATATCTTTATTCGTTTGTGAGCTATCGTGTTCACAGACGGACGCCCGAACATGGACTAATTAGATGATTCTATTAACCCCTCTCCCTAAATTTTTTTCGTAGCATCAATATTTTTAAGCGTTACAATCTTGGAAGTAAACTTAAAATATACATGGTATATATTAATTTCATATATACATGGTATAATAATTGTTTTCTAGAAGGGAAGTCTGCGCAAGTTGGTTAAAGCGTGCTAACATACGTAGGCGATATATCTGGAGTTGCGTGCTATATTCCAGGGGTGATATGTATCTTGGTCTTACAATAATCAACATGTGTAAGGAATGTACACTAAACTTTTCAAAATAAATCAGAGGCTGATATAATCATCGAAATAGGTATTACAATGTGCCGTATGGACTAAGGGTGTCAACTTTGACAGTCTCGGCAACTTAATCTAACCTGAATTACTAGGAGACAAACAACCTTGAGAACGTTATGTTTACTAAATTTTGTAACCAAATTTAAACATCAAAGTCGATTTAAGGTTATAATCAATTCAAACAACTTCTCGAGTTAATGCTAAGTAAAGAGAATTAAAAAAAATTCACGTATATCAAGAATCGAAACAGGGTCTCTTGGATTCATGCCAACTGCCTTACCAAGTGATGGTAACAGCATACACAGTTGGGTAGTTATAAATAATGTCTTTTAGTTTCGATGGTGGAAGCGCAAGGAACAATATAAGACAGGTATGAGTATATTATTGAAATCGCTATTATACGATACCATCTAAAATATGGCACTCCATTAAAAATATGGGCGTGTGTGTGTGTTGTATACCAACAGTTTTCTTCGAGTTTGAATATTTCACCTGTTAATACTTCTATTTTGTTTATATTACATATTTACATTTTTTTTGAATTCGTATGGTACAGATGACCATCTAACCATTTTAAATCACTGTGTACAACATACTCTTACCAATGGTTATAACAAATACATAAAGTAGGGCACAACAGTATAAAATATTAACTTTAAACCATCCAAAAGAAAAAAAAGAAAGAACTTCATTATTACCAATCAAGTTAGTTAGCGTACATACTTACCTTAGTGTGTACATTGTTTGTATCTACATATTATACGCATTTCATTGTTTAGTGAATGAATATTATAATAATCAAAATTTATTAAAAATTGTTTATTATATTACATGGATCAGGCCGGACGTGTACGACGTACTTACATGTGAATGGATCACATCGTGTACTTACTGTGTTGCATTTAATTCTTCTGTTTAGAGTACAATATACTTTTATAACAATTACTTTACTCAAGCTTTGTGGGTCAAACATATTCAATTTGTTGTTATTTTATTAAAACAATGAATTAATAATAATCTTTTAAAATCATCAAATCAAGAAAGTTACCCAAAAAATATTGTTTCCTTTATAAATATAGTGCTAGTGTTTTTGTATCGTTTTTATTTTGGAAGTGTTTTTATTTTTGGGTGAGTAAAATTATGCTTTCTTCAGGGATTTGATAAAAGTTTAATATAATTTCAAGCGTTAGCTTTGGCACATTTTGGAAAAAGACAAACTGTTGAAAAATAGCGATGCGAAAAATTTACATTTGTTCGCACATGGTTTTATACAAATTTGATTCTCTATCAATTAAAATCTTTTATGATAAAGATATTTAACATAATTAAATTTTTAGATATCCGGTACATACTAATTTCAATATCAAAATCAATATCAAAAGTGGTTTGTTTTTAAAATATTAATATCCTCTGCTGTCTTCAATTTTTGAGACGAAACTTTTCAATCTAAACGTTAAGTTAGGGACTAAACTTATATTACTAGCTTATACAAGTATTTAGTGCTTATAAAACCATTTTGCTTATACAGAGTATAAACAATAATTTTCCGTCAATAATTTCATTTGTGTGTCATAATAAAATTAATCCTTTGGTTTGGTTTGCACTCGCTACCTCCTAGGTTTCTTAAAATAAAAGTTAATTTAGTTTTCTGACATTTTCATTACATTGTTGAATATTTACAATATTACATAATAAATGACCAGCAAATTACACAACTGAATATTTGTTAAATAAAAAAAATTATATATAAATAATCTTATAGTACATGGTAAGAAATTTTTTGTTGAAATCACTATGTCAGTATCAGTGGGAACGCCATACTATATACTGTTTTGAGGGAATAATAACATTGGCAAAAGTTATGGCGGACGAGTCAATACTTCTGGTGGATAGCCCTATTCAATACTGTAATATCACTTATGCTAACATTGATACTATATGTACACGTTAAGAAGTGCATGGTTTTTATTTCAATGCTGTTATGGTATAGGGACAGACAAAAATTATCTGATAATACTCTACATAATATTGCCGTAAGATCCATAGCTATGGCATTATTTACAATACTGTATTATAAATAACGCAGTAGCTACGAATCTTACGACAATATACCATACCAGCATTGTAATAAATGTCATGCTATACTTACTTGGTATCTAACTCTATACTATACTAATATTGAAGTAAACGCCATGTACCTACATTAAACTATATGACTCTATATAAAAGCTTGAAACACTTCATCTATACATGCCCTGAACGCTTCAAGCTTTAATATACGGTCGTCTGTAACTCAATCAATTTTCCTTTACCATATTATATATATTCTTCAAGTCTCTTCCACAATAATTCTATTTGGTAGCGTATATTTTCACAGTATATTGTATTATTATGACACCTATATAGACGTGTGAAATTTTTACTAATAAATACCTACATTATATAATAATAATTGAAGATAAGCAATAAAAGCTACTAATAAAAATTTGTCACGTAAGAGCAGCGTAAACTAAAAGATTTCTCTTTTAAGAATAGATCCTCTTAAGAATGTATGAGCACGGTGGTGGGGGCACAAATTTAAAAAATAGATATTTTTAATTTAGATTATAACTTGACGATATAAGACAAAAAGTAAGAATATAATTTTTGGGTAACTGGCGTAATTTTTAAAATATCGAAAATGAAAAATTTTGTTTAATTATTTAGCTTTCGATATTTCGAAAATCAAGGAACATATCGAAAAATTGTATTCTTATTTTTCGTCTACATTCATTCAGTTATAACAAAATTCATCATCAAAGTTAAAAATAAGGTAGAAATAATTTCAACCCTAAATCTACTCTGCTTTTACATCCTTTATATGGATGGAGACACTTAGTTTTTTTTTCTATTCCTATTTTTTTGAGATTCCTCCTTAAGAGCCAATGTATTTTATATCGATTTTCAATGATTTTTTTCTTAAAAATTTGCATGAATATCTATGCTGAAATTTTAACCAAATATTCTTTGAGTAAAAGTCTACCTATAAAAAATTTTGAGCTTTTAAATCAAACATTGTTGTCATTGCTCATACAGCCTTAAAAAAAAAACAATAAAAAGAAGTTGAGTGTTAAGCTTAGCTAGGAACTTGATTCATATTATCATGTGCTCGATTCTAGAGCCTGACACCGTATTGATTTAGCCCAGAATTTAAAGTAAACTTTCATAATATTAGCTATGTGTTTATGATCTATGATGAAACATATGTGTTAAACACACATCCGGATTTTAATAATATTTATTGTGACAACTGACAATATATACGTATGGTAATATAATAATAATTGAATACCAGTTTTATTGTTTTTCTATAATTAGTAAATATGATTTCCTGATTATTTTCAAATTATAAAATTATTTGTAATTTTTACATATTTAAATTAAACCAATAATTTGTTTATAAGTTCTACAAACTATAGAAAAAAATAGATCTGAATTCAGGCCGACATTTTTTGTACATTATAATTGCAAAATTTACTGTATTATGAAAAACACAACGTCCTTTAGCCTATGTTAAGTGGAATAGTTAGAATATCTTATATTTTTAGATTTATGGCCATTTAAAAGAAATCAAGCGACAGAAAACTGAGTGTGTCTGTCTGCATGGACTACAGAATTGGGTCTACGAAGAAATAAAGTATATTCTAAGTGTTAATCTAGATTATAAACTATATATGTGCTAAATTTCATCCCAATCCGTTCTGCCGTTTCCGCCTCATTAAGTGCAAACACATAAACAATATTTTAATATAAACTTCTCAGGATCCAGGATCCTAGATAGTTCTTAGTATCATCATATTTAATTTGACAGGATCCTGAGAATTGTTAAATAATATTAAAAAACCTCGATTTAGAACATTCGAACAAAAATTAAGCAGAACTAAGACATCGTATAAACAACTTATCAAGACGCTAAAATTACTAAAATTATTATTTATTTAGAGTGCAAGTTAACATATTACCAGGATTATGGGTACTTGATTAGGTAATTATGGCGAGTCTTCCTGCGTTGAAAGTGCTAAGCTAACTAAACAATATCCTGTTTAGTTAACTTGGCTTAAAAAAAAAGGTAGTATTCTTTGTCTGTACTATTGACTCGGCTGATCGACAGCGACGCTCGGCGTACAGGATATTGAATATTGGTGATACAATAATAATATTTTTGTCGCTAGTAAGCTGTATAAAGATTCTGAATAATGCAAATTCCTATATATTATAAATGTGAAAGTATGGTTGTTTGTTTGTTTGTTTGTTACTCTTTAACGCTCAAAGTTACTCTTTCAAAATTACTGAATGGATTTGAATGAAACTTTAGAATAATACAGCTCATACATCAGCATAACACATGAGCTATAATTTATAAAATATATTTAACAAAATTAAATTTTTTTTAAATGAACATCATTTAAAGCTAAATTAAAGATTCTTCTGATGTACTCAATGAATTATGACTATTTCACATTTAAAAAAGAAATTGAAAACTGTACATTTATTTTACCTGTGCAAAACAATCCCTATCCCTATGTCCAGTCTTATGGAAGGGGTATTAGTGAGAGCAAGGGAGCTGAAGGCTATAACGCGGTGATCGAAACCATGAAAAATCAACAAAATTTGATGTCTTTTTAGTTTTTTTATGACAGTACCTGGCGCGACGGCGCTAATCGCACCATCTTAGGACGACCGTGTATATTTTTCATTTGTTTACAAACAATCATAATAATTTTTAAACTAAACCTACTTTAATTGAAAAGTAAAATAATTTGTATAGTTAATTAGTTGATTACCTTGTACGAAAAAAATTACTGTCACTTTTGGTACATTCCACCAAAATTTTAGGGGAATGAAATTCTTATTTAGTTTATTCGCCTTTTTGAGTGCAATAGTTGTACATACTTAATAAA
This sequence comes from Chrysoperla carnea, assembly GCF_905475395.1. NCBI lineage: Eukaryota > Metazoa > Arthropoda > Insecta > Neuroptera > Chrysopidae > Chrysoperla > Chrysoperla carnea. The sequence goes on from NC_058337.1 coordinate 86,703,370, forward strand.
TTCTCGAGGTTAAATTAAAATTAAAAATATTGTATTGTCAAGTTAAACATGAGTATTAGCTTGTTTACCTTGTAAGAAAAATATTACTTTTTGTACCATTTGAACTTTAATAAAATGGAATCTAGTTCACAAATCTTCGTAAATGTACTTATATGATGTTTTAAACAAGTGAAAACAAACGATTGACTGAGTTAATTGCTGAAATACCATGTATAGACAGTGTTGATGACGGAATCGTTCGTTGATGACGGAATCGTTCTCATTTACGAACTCGACCTCACTTTTTATGTCCTGAGTACGCTATAAAAATTTCATCTTAATATCTCTTTTCGTTTTTGAGTTATCGTGTTGACAGACAGACTCTTACTTTTTTTATTCAATTATGCCGAGAAAATTTTTGAATATCGTAAAAAATATCTGGCAGGACAGTGAGTTTTACATGCTTTGAACGGGGAAATTACGAACTTTACAGACGATTAAAAACGAAAATTTTGCAAGTTCGGAATCTCACAGCTAACATTATTATAAGTCAAAATATTAAAATTTAGTCATTGTGAAAATTTATATAATTTTAAAATGGATCTCAGACTTTTGGAAGGCAGGGTGCATTTTTGTAGCCTATTTTCTAATGGAATGTATCTAAAGTATGTTAATGACGCATTGCCAAACAAATTGGATTTCTCCTTTATGAAGTTACTGAAACGGAAAAAACTTAAAAAATAAGCAAATTATATAAGCCGACTTTTGAAAATCGAAGATATGAATGAATTCTTGGTCCGCTAAACGGGTAGTCTAATGTTAGTTTAAATGGATGGGGTCAATGTGCATTTAAAATTTGTATATTCAAAATATAGTAATTAGCCCTTTCCTCATGACTTTGCATGTGTTTATTTAAAACTATTTTGTATGTGTGTTCTCAAAGAATCTTTTATGTAATTACTAAGTATACGCAACTAATAATAAATTATGTAATTCTTTTTGTGTACAAGTTTTACAAGAACAAAAAATAATTAAATATTTGAATATTATTGATTTCAAAAACAATAGAATTATCTATCTATACTTACATTATACTGTATATGTAATTATTAATTTTCAAATTGAATTTATATGAAATGTAATATGTAAAATATTATTAGTTAAGTCTGAATAGACAACACTATAGATGATTCTATACAAAATAGAAAACCATCACAGTGTACATTCATTTGTTATTGAGTTCACATATAAATTAAATTTATTAGATATTTAAAACATATATTTTTTATTTATTACAATTGCATTACTTTAATTATTAAGTTTATACAAGGTGTATCATAATACACGTCGTTTCCCTGAGTAATGGATTCTTTAGGTTCAAATAAGTCGAAAATATGGAGTCACAAAATTTCATTTGAACCTTCTTTAAATAATGCAAAAATAATTTTAAGATAAATTCTTGTTAAGTTTAAATCTATAAATTTCCACGTCAAACATTTTACAAATTATAACGCAAATTTCCATAGAAACCGATTGGGTCACAGCCTCAACGGAGGTTAATACGTCACTATACCGTTTTATTTATTCAAAAATATGACTATTTTTTAAGAATAATTAATAAAAAAATGGAATTATTAATTTAAAAAAAAATTACTTAAATATACATTAGATTAATTATTCATTCATTTATTTATGAATTTGTGGCAAAAAAAAATTAATGAAACTTAATTAATGCTCTATTAGATTCCTTCTTCGAAAATTTTAATTATATAGATATTTTCACGTCTTCCCGGTCTAGGATCGCAATTTCCTTGTTCCAAAATTATCTAGATAATTTTTTTAGAGTAGTTACTAATCTAAAGAGGACTAAAAGATAAAATTTACTGCGATTTATGTAAGCATTTTCTCAAAAAATGTTTCATAATATATTAAATACATTTTACGGATATATTTAAGTTTAACAATAATATACTTTATAAAAAAAATGCTAGCCTAAAGGAAAAGAAAATTAAATAGACTATGTAAGAATTTAGCAAGTATATTTAAATATTTTTGAGATGTTCTAATGTTGGACTTTAAAACTCTTTAAAATATAGAAATATGGTTTTAATTTACCGTTAATACTCTTTTAACACTTTGAATGACCTTTCGTGTCACTGAAGTATGACTCGCCCAAGAAGATGATGTAACCAGCCTCTAAATACAATGTTTTAAAACGTATAAAATCCAAATAAAATTAGAGAGTGCCTTTACGATTTATGGATTTTAGTTGTTAGTGTTGCTTTAAAATGAAATGAATTTTTTTATTATTAACATACTTTTTTTTCCTTTCAATATTATACACAAAATAAAATTTTTAATATAAATAACAAAATAATTTAAACAAAATTGCAATTTGAAAATTTAATAATAATTTCATAAATATTTAGGTAATATATTTAAATCATCAAATATGGTTTTTTTTTATTTACCGGAAATGTATGACCTTAAAATGTGAAAATTAAATAAACAATAATTATTATTATAAATAAAAATATTTTATTAATTTTTTATTATTTTGTAAGGATATGACAAAATATATAAAGTAAATTAGTAAATAAACATAATGTTATTGAGTAATTATCCGCATAGTAATAAATTGTCGGATTGGAAAAAAAGACTGTATTTATTGTGTTAATTAAAATAAAATAAAGTATATATAATGGCAAGCTTTTATTTAATACACAGTAGAAAAAATTTTGTTCCTGAGTCATTAATAAAATAAGAAATTAAAGCATGAGACGCAATATTATCAAACTAAAAATCCAATTTCCAGTGCTATTGGAAAAAGATTTTATTTAGCCGAAAGAAAATTTTACAGAATTTAAAAAGATGTGAGAAGAGCGCTATTAATTTTAATAAAAAATTCATTCCAGCCATTTTAAATAGGAAATAAATTAATGAAATAAATCTTTAAATTATTTAAAATTGATTTAAATAACAAGTGAAAACAAACAATTGACTGAGTTAATTGTTAAAATACCATGTAAGCAAAGAAAGATAGTCACTCATAGATAGCTACAGTTGTGTAAATATAACACGACTGTGGTGTCACACACATATAACTGATATTCCCATATAATGTTCTAGCCTAATTTTCACGAGTAAACGGTGATGCTTACGAAAAAAAGCTTCAAACAAAACTTGTTAACTTTAGTTCTATCTCTAACGGTTTACAAAATGAGTCTACACATTATTTGGCAGATCATTCTATTTGGCAAGATCCAATTGAACTATTTTGCTTATTTAAAACTTCAATCTCACTTTTTACATCCTGAAATTAACTCTTTGGAAAACCAGAAATAGACTCTTTAGGGGATGTTATGAACAGCTATACCTATAAGTAGAGTGTTTAAAAAAAAACGAAAGCTGTTCTCCAACATATTCGCGTACAGATACGCATCCCATAATCTAAATCTAGAATAAATTTAAGTGCGTTGCTTTGCGTATGAGAACCATAAAAATAATTGGAGTATTTATAGGAATAAATTTTCCGACCATAAATTAAAATTTTCAAACCATAAACTATTTTGAATAGGTATTACTTTACAACCTCCGTAAATATGAGTCGTCCGTACACAAAATTTTTCTTCGATGTAATAAATATTATTAGATAATATATTACCATACTTACAAAGGCTTTGTTAGAATAATGATGCAATACAAACACCTACGCTTCTTTTTAATTTTGGTTAATCCACAGATTAAAAAGAATGTTAATCCTAAATTCTAATCAGTTAAAAGGTTTACTTGACGATAAAGAAAATAGTTTTCACACCCACACCCACACCTTCACCCACTCCCACTCCCACTCCCACTCCCACTCCCACTCCCACTCCCACTCCCACTCCCACTCCCACTCCCACTCCCACTCCCACTCCCACTCCCACTCCCACTCCCACTCCCACTCCCACTCCCACACCCACACCCCCACTCACACCCAACCCACACCCACACCCAACCCACACCAAACCCAACCCAACCCAACCCACACCCACACCCAACCCAACCCAACCCAACCCAACCCAACCCAACCCAACCCAACCCAACCCAACCCAACCCAAACCAACCCAGCCTAACTCAGCCTAACCCAGCCTAACCCAACCTAACCCAACCTAACCCAGCCTAACCCAGCCTAACCCAACCTAACCCAACCCAACCCAACCCAACCCAACCTAACCCAACCCAACCCAACCCAACCCAACCCAACCTAACCAAAAATTACAAAAATTGTGTTTTTTTGAATTTTTTATGATTTTTTCGATTTTTACAAATTGCAAAAAGTGTAAAAAAGTTTTTGTTTCCGATTTCGATAAAACTAAGTTTTTAAGGTAATTTTGACCCGAAAATTACAAAAATCGTGTTTATTTGACCATTAAATGAGTAATTTTCGAGATATTTTATGAAATTGCATTGAATTGAGCGATATCTTAAAATTTATTTGCTCTATCGTCAAATAAAACTTGAATATTTGGGGTCAAATAAGCTTCGTTTTTGAGTTATCGTGTCCACAGACGGACGGACGGACGGACGGACAACCGGAAATGGACTAATTAGGTGATTTTATGAACACCTATGACAAAATTTTTTTCCTAGCATCATTATTTTTAATCGTTACAAACTTGGGACTAAACTTAATATACTATGTATATTTCATATATACATGGTATAAAAATAATAATTTTCTTTAAAAAAGACTAGAAAAGGTAATATAAGTTTGGTATGAAATCTCTTAAGAGGCAGCTTGAGGTATCACTGGGTTGGCATGCCATTTTGGAATAAAGTAATTTCATTTCATAATTTGATTCAATATTGAAGTGAATTCTTTTAGGGAGAAAATTCAACTTGTTTTCGAGAATTTTAGAAATCTATGATAATTGAAATCATAAGTAATCGATATAACTGTAGGCTAAAATAAATGTGTGCTCGATAAATAATTGTCGAAAAGTTTTTTTAATTATTTGCAATTGAAAATGTTAATTTTCCATCAACAAATGCATTCCAGAGAATAATTTTTTATGAATAACTGAAAAACTTTACATTTTAAAGAAAACTGGCTGTACCCAGCCACACTTCGTTGTAATACATTATAGCTGCATGGAAATAGATCAGAAGTACCATAAATTTTAAACGTCTGAACTGATTTTCATGTAACTAACAGTTTTTTAATGTACAATTTGATAAATCCCCGATAAAAGAGTTCATAACTTTTAAACGGCTGAACTGATTTTCATGTAAATAACAGTTTGTTAATGTACATATCATTTCCTTTTATTTGGTACCATACTTGGGTATATTAAAAAATATTCGACCATTCACCCTCACTTTCACCCCTCCCCCCATACACCCTTACGCTGGGATACCAGTTTTGTAATGTACAACACGTCATACTCTTTTGTTTGATACCCCACCGCTTGGGCATATTTGAAAATATTGGATTATTCACGAATAGGAAGAATATGCGTGTCCATGACAGGAAAGAACAAATTTGGTAGATAATTTATAGAACCGTAATTATTGGCAGTTCTGTATCAAATATCAATTCTATGATATTTGATTTTGTAAGAATATAGTTTCAGATTTTCGATTATTAAAGAGACATTCTTAACATACTGCTTGTGAGAATAATAATAATTAGAATTATTATTATTATAATATTATAAACAACAAGATATTTAAAAAAAAAAAAAAACGCTAGTAACACGACATTTAGGCAAACGTTGATATTTGTCTTTAAAATTGTTTACATGAGTTTTCCATATACAAAATTTCATTTTCATTTCCACCCCCACTCTTCCACCCCTTGGAGGTTAAATAATGAAAAAAACAACCATCGAAATTGTGTAAAAATTTAAGCTCAATCGATGCAGAACTTTTTGAGTCCATAAGCAATACACAAACGCACATAAAAGAAGAAGATTGTAATTACACCAAATAAATTTTTTTAAATGATAGAGATTGGTTTGGGCTTTTTTTTAAGAGAAACATTGTCAAAATATTTCGTTTTCATTATGTGCTCATATGCGCACGGTGTACTTAATGTACCTTCACATTCATTCGATCAAAATATAATGTATATAAAATGCGCCACTGACTATTATGAGTTACATATACCACCGTTATTTGTGTTACTTTTTTGTTAAATACATGTAATGTAGGTGTATTGTGTACTTCATTTGAAAAATTTCTGCACTAGTTTTAGCTGTTGTAAAGAGATAAATATTCAATCTAGTCTGCGATGAAGTGGAACAAAAATGATAACAAAAATTATAAAATTTTTTTTTTTGTCTTTTTATATTTATTGTTGAAAAAAATATGTTAAATGGAAAGTAGTTTAATGGAAAGGTTACTATATTGTGTCTAAATGAAAGTTCATATTTTGTAAAAGTCCTAGTTTGTATATCTGAGATGTAATTTTGAACAGGCGCGTATATTGATAAATTTTAAACTGAAAGAATTTTAAATTGTGGATTGAGGATTTTCTATATGTCTAATCTCATTTTCTGTTATCAATATAAAAAGTTTCTAAAATAACTTTTTCATGGAATTAGCCTATTCTGATTCTAACTTTAGAAAATCTTTGTTTACATTTCTTTTTGCTAATGGTTTATTTTTCATGACAACGTTTAAAATCAAGAAAAACTGAAAAATCAAGAAAAACTTTTTCGAATCATGAATTTCTCGATTTTTAAAATAATTTCCAACGGCTCCATTTTTTTGTTTTTCAGTTTATTATTCAATGAAAAATGTTTCAACATGTCTTGCAAATAAAATTATGAAAAATACAATAAAATAAAATATTAATTCAAAGTTATTATTAAATATTTTTTTAAATATTAAAATGTCAAATGAGATGCAATGCTACCATTGTTATAATGCATTTTCATATATTTCAAAAAAAATTTCATAAAAAATGTTATAAGAGCGTATGGTATTATTTTCAATAATAAATAATAATATGGTTTCATCATATAAATTTTTATCAAATTTATGATTCAAATCTTGCTTTCAATATTTTATAACGAAATTTTCCATAGAAACAAGCTGAAAAATGTGAATTTAGTGTATATCTCATTGATTCACTGCTTCAACGGGTGTAAATACGTCACTACCTTTTTTTTTTTTTTTTTTATAAATATAACCATTTTTTATTATTAACTAATACAAAAAATAATAATTTAAAAAAAAGTTACTTAAATATACTTTAGAATTTAGATGAATTATTCTTACATTTTATCTGTATAAACTTGTGCATAAAAAATTTAAGTTCTCTATTGTGTAGCATTAACCGCTCACAAAGTCTCGTTGATTTTATCCCAACTTCGTGTAACAATATTTTATATTTAATACTTAACTTTGAAGGGTTCAGAAATTATTTTCTTAAAATTTGTCATTTTCCACTTGATGATATTAGTTTTTTTTTGTAAAACAAGCTAATAAAATCGTTAAAAAATATCTAATAAAATTACTTTGGGCTGCAGAGTTGAAGAGCGTGTGATCATGATATAATTTTAGCTTAGAATAATTATAATATTTAACAAAAATAATTATGAATTGTTAATAAATTTATTTAAATACTTTCTTTAAATGAATCAGACAAGCTAATTTATAAAAATTCAATTCTATTATATTAGTTAAGCTAAAAATTTTCATTAATTTATTAAGGAAATATATGAAAGACTTTCACTTTTTTTACATATTTATTAATAATGATAATAATCTTTTAATCATAACGTCATCAATCGGTCAATAGTCATCAATTATATTGTCGAATAAATAAATGTAGGTATCTATGTGGCAGCTATATTGCATTGGTTGGTATATTAAAAGAGATATAAAAATGAATTTTTATTTTTGTCTATCGTTGAATCGTGTTTTACTGTGTTAGATATTTCTTTTACCAAGCACTTCAACAATTTTCTTTTAAGCGGGTTCCTTTTTTGAAGTCGACGCCAATGGGGTTGATGACTAAATTTTTTTTATCACTTCAGGAGAAGAATTCACACTGCACGGAGAGAAAGTTGAAGCAGGCGTTTTTAAAATCTTTAGAAATATGTATGCACATTTAAAACTCCTAATTAAACGAAGAGGTACATATAGATTAGTGGCGTCATTGCATGGTATTACCATAGAAATGACATATAAAACTGTTTCACCTGAAAGAGACGGGCAACAACCTATTATACCTATTACATCCTAAGCTTTGGAAAACGATTCAAATTGGCGTCCACTTTAGACCACGTAAAACGCAATGTCTCACAAACAAATTATTTATGAAAGAATGTAAGTAATATTTAATTACTTTTTGAAGTCGATTGCACCTATGTTTCAATTTTCTATGTTCAAAGACAATAATATGTAAATTAAAGATTTTCCTTAAAAGTGGAAGACTTTTCTCCCACCCCCTTTCTTTGGGTATCGAATTTTTCTTCACAGTTAAATAAAATTACTAAAAATTGTATTTTTTGGAAGAATATTTTTGTTCTTTTGCTCTGTTTATTAAAGAAGGAAATTAAAAAAAAATTTTAAATAGTTCTACCCTGAAGATATAGGCTATTCAATAAAGGAAGAATTATTACCATCAGCGTTGATATCGCGTAACAAAACACACACATTCACACAAATATGCAACCGAATTAAGAGGATTCTTCGTCTTTAGAGGATGATTACAAAAGAAGATGTTGCCTTCTATTAACGTTACAATAACTACTCAATTTCGAAGGCAGGCCTTCTATTTGTAATATACTCTATTTTTAAAACTAATCAGACATCAAAATATCGCATACCAAGTGCCTTATATTTTTAGTCAAGATGATTTGTCAAAAGGTGAATTATATTTACAAAGTTTCAAAAAAGCAAAATAAATTGTTTAGACTGTGCTTTTTAGAACTTATTTAGTGTATAATTTATTTATTTGTATTTGTACACCCAATATATTACTCAATAAAGTAATAAGATAATGTTTTTACAGTGCCTAACATAATTTAAAGTTATGTAACTTAAAATATATAAATCCAGTATTTTTGAATATTTAATTAATTTTTTATATAAAAGTAAAATAAAAAGGTGTGCTGTTATCAATATATTATTATGCGTAGGACGATAATTTTTTTAAATACTTGTTACTAGTACGAATTTGAAAGTCTTTTTAGACTGTTTAGTGTCTGTCATATTAAAAAATGTTACATAATGCATTACAGAATTTTTAATGAATTGCATTTCTTTAGATTTTAATTTTACAAACAAAAATTATATTTTTCTTTTTCAACATCAATTAAAATTCGTGTGGTGCTCTTAATGTATTCTTGTAACAATCGGTCTACCAAACAAATATCGATCACCTCATGCTTTTTAACGTTAAACTTTACATTATAGTTAAAATTATTTTACAATAAAAATTAAAATTTATTTAATTACCATATAAACGCTGTTTCTTCCTACAATATTTTTAAACAGATTCATAGAAACGTTCAATAACTGGAACTGGAAATAGGTGGTGGTTCAAATCCTACAAATCGTGATAAATAACCTGGTCGTCTGAAATTATTTTAACTCAGTTATATATAGAATGTTCGATTTACATCTAGGCATATAAATATCACGAGTATGACAGAATACATGCGTTAAGCAATGCATCTAAGTAAGAGGTATTGTAAGTGTTATATGAAATTGCAACGAAATTGACTTGTATCGTGGCTTATCTGTTGTAATTCATCAATTCAACTGAGAAACTCCCACTCTCCAAGCGTCTTACAACTATCTCAACGCATATCGAAGCTTGAACGCATGTATATAATATCTCTTACTTAGATGCATTGCTTAACGCATGTATTCTGTCATACTCTTAATATTTATATGTCTAGATGTAAATCGAACATTCTGTATAGTTAATGCTTTTTTTTATTGTTAAATTATATAGCTATATAACTTAAGCGAGCTCTTGCATGGAAGATTTACCTAGGAATTGAATAAAGTTTTGACACAATGATGTTAACATCTTTGCAAATTTTCACACTTTCGCAAAATTGACCGCATTTGCATTAATTTAAACGAATATTTTGGATTTTTAGATATATACCTATTACTATTTCTCAACGGAAATATATGCCTATATTAAAATATCGGAAAATGACATTAATACAAAAAAAAGTTTTTCGTTTAGTATTAGAATTTTATCTATTTTTGAATATTAGTATTAGTTTGAGCAAACACTATTTTTCTCGCCTTAATGGATATGATAACTAAGTATTAAAATTTTAAAAAATTACATTTTTCGTTTTTAAAGAATAATTTTAGTATAGAATAATTTTTTTGGATATAAAAAAATATTTCATAATATTTTGAAAAAAGTATATGCGTAGGTAAAATTAATAAAATGTTTACATAGTTTGTAATATATTTTTAAACTATTCATTTAAAAAATTGAATTTGAAAGAAAAATTATTTCGATAATTATGATGTATAGACTCTACATTGTAATTATATTGTATAGGAACACATTTAAGCGTGTTTCCGTATAATGAAAAATTTCAATATTCATATTGAAAATATGTGTAGTAATAATTTATAATAAATTAAAATAAAATAATGATTAATAAGAAATCTCCACTGCCAAAGAATATAATACCTAGTTAATAACATATAAATATAATAAACAAGTACCTATAATAATTATAATTAATTTGTTCATTTTATTACCTGATTCGTTAAACTATATAGCCGTATCATGTTTGTATTACATATTTCTAAACTATTTTATATGTACAAACTAACTAATTGACATAATTACTTATTTTTATTACGTTTAAATAATGCTCATAATTAATGATTTTATTAATTAAATAGTTTTAAAATTTAAGGCAAATGGATAAGCTTTAATTGTGAATTTAAAACTGACAAAAAGATTTTGGATTAATAAAATTAATTGATACAATTGGTTATTGTTTGTCATTCTACTTAAATAATAAGGTAAGATGTTGTGATACCGAAAAACAGTTAGCCCATCATCGGCCACTACGGTCAGCGGACTTAGGTCGGAGAGGTCGTCATAGAAAAGCCGGCTCAAGTGAGTCCACCTCCTCCTGGCAAGAACTAGGCAGTGACATAGAAGATGCGACATCGTTCCTCCCTCCTCCATAGCTCCTGCAATAATCATGATACGCTGTCAGGCTTAAGAATTCAGCGTGCCTGCCACCTAGCCAGTGCTCTGTAGAAGCCGCAACAATTTGGTTAATAGAGGCGCTTGGAAGTGATATAAGATCTTTGGAATGCCTAAGATTGTACTGGTAGACCATATATGATTTGTAGTACCACAAAGTACGTTCCTCCCTCCATCTAAGATTGATCTTTTTTAAGATATCCTCTTTGAGAAGCAACTTGCAGATCGCAAATGGAGCATTGTTCACAATTCCCCGGAATGCCTCTGTGTCCAGGTAAATGTACGTAGAATCTTCTGTAGTTTCTCGGCAGATATTGATATTAACGGAATAGCATTTGTATCGAAATGAGGGTATTTGGTGAAAATTCGGGTAGGCTGAAGACTGATTGTCAATGTAGTTCTCTTTGTGAATAAACTAAAAATAAAATGATTTAAAAAAATAAAAAATTTGGTTCTACTGGCTGTCTATTTACGAGCTAACAATTGCATATTGTTTCATAAATGATAGACCACGTAAATCGTTAGCACTCTGGCGTATAGAAATGAAAAATTCCTTCAGGAAATTTTGTCTACCTTCCTTGAAATTAAGAACAATTAAAGTTTGAAGTGGCTCGTTGTATATTTATTTATAATATAATTGCATTCATATGAAAACACTTTTTAACAGCAGACCATAAAATATTTAACTTCCTTGTGTAAGTAAATAAACATTATTAATAATAATCATAATTGAATCCCTACTACCACTACCACACAACTAAAATCATAATAAAAATTAATTAATTTTAATGAAATGTGTTTTGAATTTTTAATTATTCATTGACATGTGAGTACAAAAACATGATATGAATACATAAAATAAATGTAAAATCATCTTTATTCAAACATAAAACAAAGCATGATTATCAATCCATCTGATTGATTCAATATCTAATATTTTAAAATGCAAAAACTATCTGAAATCTATGTGTTTTCTATATTCAAATCAGTATCTAAAAATATAACATGAACCACACTTATTCAATGATGGATGATACATTAGTTGTCTTAGTAAATGAATAATAATAGGCTTTTGTCCACTAATAATAAAACGGTTGGATAAAAGTTTCTAATGATTAATCATGATAGGTAGATATTAACAAAACACAAAATTAATTTTCATAAAAAATAAGAATGATTATTATTTTTATAAAATAATTTTAGTAAAATTAGCCATTCAGTCACGTGACAACAAACACCAATCAGAAGGTAATGAAAGTATTACGTCACGCCATGACGAACACTATGTAAACAACATTACATTGGGTGCGTTTGGCAGAAAAAAGAGCGCTTACTAGCGCTTACTAGCGCTGAAAAACAAACTGTACAGTTTTCGGCCAGGACATGTTTGCTAACTTCAGTTGCGCTGACACAATCCGCCATCTCTTCTTCATCATTCACAACATTATTTAATATATTATTCATTATTGGTAATTTTTTAATATGAATAATTTACAAACATATATTTAAATTAGGTTAGGTTCCCCGGTTAAAGCTAACTTAGCGTCCTAGAGGAATATAGCTATTTACTATTTGACAGTGCTTACAGCTTAACAATCGCCATTTTGCTTACAAGCGCTTCTTAGCGCTTTTTTCTGCTAAACGCACCCATTTTAATAGGACGAAGCAGATTACTTGATTGCAATTGCTTAAACGTAAACTGCATACACAAAAATGCTTGTATACCAAGTCATGATGTCATTCAAGACGCCATGATACTAATGTAACGTATTAACCAATTTTTCAAATTTAGGACAAATTATATTCAGAATGATTTTTTAATAATTTCCAACTAATTTTAAAAAATATTGATTAGAATATCAAAAAACAGTGAAATACACTGATCTTCTTATTTTTGGAGAAATGAAAGATTGTGTCTAGTTTTATTTTCCGAGGGTTCATATAAAAAAACCGTAAAGATTTTTGAGCATTGAGCCAAGTTTGTAAACTGGCCCATTCTATTGCATCAGCATCGAATGATAACATGGTTTCTGCGTTTCTGTGTTTCACCCAGCAACTTAGTTTTGCATTTATTCTAAATATCTATCTAAGATTTATATTAAATATATAAATACAGGCCCAAGTTCTACTAAGTATAGATAACGTTAAAATAATGACTTTTGTGGAAGTATTACTAAACCGAGTGCTTAGAAAAATTGAAATTTTAGCACATAGTATGATATAAGGATCTTCAATGATTTAAAGCTTATGGTGATGAATTTTGAGGACCAGCGGTAGAGACTTGGACGTGCCATAACCCTGTTTCGAGAAAATCTCTTACGCCACTCCATTGAAATTAAAGAATACTTAAAATTATTGTATTTGCAATGAAGCCAGTAGCGTAAGAGATTTTTTCGAAACTGGGTTATGAAACAACCATATTTTCACCACTGGTTTTCGTAATTTATGATAGCTTTAAAGGATGAAGAATCCTTATTTCAAACTGTATGCCAAATTTCATTCTAATTCAATTTTTCTATTCACCTAATTTGGCAATAATCACAGTAATGCCATTTTTCAAAATTTTAACACACCGTATCTAGAAACGAAAGCTTTCCCGACTGTAAGTATATTGAAAAATTATTATTATTTTAGCGCTTTCTATCATTTGCTGAAATCCTTTTGCTCTAATCCCACTAGCAGGGTTTGAAATCAGTGCATGTTATTGCTGTAATTCAAGGGTCTTTGTTCATCACAGTATGTTAAATTACTATTATTCAGTAAAATTTTCCCATATTATTGAAAGTAGGCATACGTTCTAATATTGCTTTATTTCCTTGTATTTTGATGATCACTAACTGTATTTCAGTCATAAATTCAGGATCATAATGGAATAAGTACATTAAAATGGCTCCACTTTATTGAACATAAAAAATGGTTTACTTAGAGATGTTTTAGAAAAGTATTTTTTCGTAAATGTGGTGCTTTACACTTTAGGCAAATAAAATTTTATCCTGAAGGCAAATCAAGGACGTTTTGTTCACATTTACCACAGACCAAGTGATGGTTTACTAATTTTGAATGCGATAATCGTTGTCTTAATGTTTAATCCTTCATTTTGCCTGCCAAAATTGTGAATAATATTAATGTTCTCTATCAATAGTGTTGTTAATGGCATGTAGAAAATAATGTCCAATACATGATTAAATCAATTGACTAGCATTAAGAATAAAAATTTGCACATATCACGGAAGTAGACGTAGGCATCAGGTAGTTTTTGTTTTGTTTTTAATAAATGATAAGTAGCTAGGCTATGCCAACAACAACACTTAAAACTTATACAAGTTTATCAAAATAAAATTTCATTTTTATCTTTTCACCTCCGGTCACTCAGTCACTCAGCCAATCTGGTGTATGTTGGTGTGAAATCAACATTTAAATAACGAAATAAACACACATAAACTTTTCTTCTTTAATATTATTATTGATAAATAGGTACAACAAACAACTGCATACAAATTGTATACAAAATGAATACGTATAAGTCAACTAAATGTTGTTTATTTTAACAATTAATTTATGTAGATGATTATAATATATCTCTATGGTTCCGTATCAATCGATATTAACTTCTAGAAAATCTAAAAAAATCTAGAAAAACTTTAAAAACTAAATTTTATTAACTTTAAAAACTAAAAATCGATTACTTTTACCATTCTTAACATTTTGAAATATTGAATTATTTCAAATTATTATTAGAAAGTTGCATTGCGAGTTTTTAGTTGACGATATTTCGTCATTTTCAATATATTGACAAAAATATGTAAATATGTTCGTAGTTTTCTCTAAGGGTAGGAAAAAAATTTTAATGACTATACTAAAATAAGACTGCAGAGGAATAGCTTGAAAATTTCTTTTTTCATCTGTATTCTTTAAAAAACAGTTTTTTTTTTTTTTTTTAAATTTGTATAACTTTTAGTTGATTCTGATCTAGTAAGTTTTTAACAACCCTTCTTTAATGTTGAAAATACCTATTTTTTTCCGAATCTTCCACCAATTATCATGGAATATATTTATGTACAATAAATACAGCTTGTATATTGTTGTATAACAATTTTCAGCGGAAATAAATTCATTTTAATACCACGGAAATCATAAATGAATCTTATCTATTTATTGTTCATAAATAAGGGCTGACTGGCCAGCCCTGTTCTAATGTTTAACTGACTGACTGTCATAACTGTTATCTATATGTAATATATAAGCTGTATAACAATTTTCAGCTTTAATAAATTCACTTAAATATCACGGCAATCATAACTGAATCTTATTTAATTATTGTACATACATAAGGGCAGATTGACCAGCCTTGTCCTAACAATTAATTGACTGACAGTCATAACTGTTATTTATATGCAATTTACAATGTGTATAGCAATTTTCAGATTTAATAAATTCATTAAAATACCACGGAAATCATAACCGTTTCGATAGCACATAGCTGACCCCTGTTCTATCGTTCGCTTGATTGACCGCAGTATATGTGTGTACACAACTACTATAACCAATCCTCAAATGAACACCTTTAGTAAATCAACGAATTGTTTTTTTTGGCCTGGCTCTTCCGTTATTCGTATTTTAATCAATTTTAATTTGACTTTCAAATTTTGTCATGGTAACAAGTCTAGTTTTAAAACAATATTTGAATAAATCTGACATCTGAACCCTATAAAGTTTTCAAATCAAGATTGATTATACTTTAATGGGTTGAACGATGATAATTTTTAAAAGATATATTGTTAATAAAATGGAATGTATATACGTACGTATAAATAAAAATAAAGAAAGTTTACTAAAATACATTGAGTTTAATATATACTGGCTGTATCAGGAAGGTGAATGATCATATTATATTTCTTCACTAAATAATGAATACCTATCTATACCTATAACTTTAATCTATAGTCGAGGAGAAAAAGACGCATAAGATACAAAAAACCATCAAAACATTTATTTTATGTTATTAACAATTTTAGAGTTGTTGGAACTGTTTCTTATCGCACGATATTTGTTTGCTGGTTGGGAGTTAAAACCATAAAACTGCAACAAACTCCAAAAATCGACATCTAGGTTACCTAGGAAACTAAAACTTTGTCAATCGATTCAGGTTGCCAAGAGTTTTGAGAAAATCAAAATCAAAAATCTTTTTATTTCAATTTGTATTTTTTGTCAAAGTTTTATGTTTTATCATTTAAAAAAATTGAGTTGTGAAAGTTATCAGAAGTTAAAGAAAACAGAGATAATTTAAAATAAGTACAATGCAATTTTTCTGTTATATTATAATAAATAACCTGATCAACCCCAATGAAGGTGATATTACAATAAATTCAGTGAAAACTGAAAGTACTTATAAAATTAAAGTCTTTAAAGAATCAAACAAGTATTTGATTTTTAAACTTAATACCTTAAATTTTCAGAAAAATATCTTGTAAATACAAAAAATAAGCGCTACATTCATAATGTACCAATATATGAAATGGATATAGTTCCTACCGGGAGTCTCACGGCACCTCTCGATCTTTTTGTTATGTTCAGTTGTTTCAGTTGTTTTAGTTTACCTTTTCCGCCATCTCCATTTGCTATCAAATCCATTTACTATATTAAAAACTAGTAAACTATTTGGTAGTAATACCCGCTACTATTAACCCCATCAAAATTACACAAGACATGATCACCAACTCCATCTGCCATTCTTTTTAATTGCAAAATACGAGATTCTCGGAAAGTGAATGTTTTTACATAAGTTATTTCTAAGTGCTACTTGTCTCTTCGTGAAATTGAACTTGTAATGCTGAAAATCGGGAAAATGAAAGATTACTCGGTTTTTTATTGATTTTCCAATAAACAATAATAATCGTCTTTTACTTCGGTTATCCATTGTGATGATCAAAATTGTTCTCGGTCTTCTTCTAAATTTAGAAAATATTAATTTTTTCGGCAATTATATAAGATGGGACTATAATAGGACTTATACGATTTCCTATGTTTCGTATAATAAATTCATTATTGTTTTGCTCCATTTTCTGCTCGACTATTACCTATAGTAATGAATTTTGAAAAGAAATAACTTTACTGTGATTTGTTTTAAATACATGTATGCTGTATAAATGTGTAGATACACTATGGTGAAAGTCAAGGTTTATCATCATCATTACCGATGCATAATCATATTATTTTATTCAACAACAATAACAAAATCCTATAACAAACAAACAAACTTTTATTTTAAAATAAAAATGTAACTCTACGTCTTTTACTTGGCATAGCCATAGGAATTATAAGTGATAGTTTGTTTAATTTGAATTCATTTATTTTAACTGTCTCTAATTATATTACATGCGAAAAAATAAAATCAACTCATTATTCATTTAATCACACCAATTAAAATTTAAGTAAATGTAAAATTTTTAATAAAAGATAAAGAAAATTTTTTAACAATGTACTTTAATATTCTTACAATTAATTATTGAAACAATTTTTTTTATTTTGTAACAATTTAAGTCTATTCCGCAAAATACCCAATGTTTATCGATCGATATTACCAATAGATAATAAAGCGACATTTCTGTAATTATTTTTGTTCGGTTTTTTGAGGATTGATAAAGACGTAAGTTTGGTAATAACAATAATTTAAAGGATAGCTATTAATAACACGATAAAATGTTAGACAGTTTACTACTGATACAAGAATCGAGATAATATTAAATTTAGGAAAACCTCGGATATTAAATGTTAAAAAGTAAAAACCATAAAACAAACATTGGTCTCATTTCTCATTTGCGCCTATTGATAAATCTCATAATGCATTACCACGCGCGGAGAGGCATTCCTCGGGAAATTGACAGCCTTAATAGGTACTTTTTAGAGACTAACATACAAATCTGAACTAACATACAAATTGTCAACCCTCTAGCTCAGTTTGGACTGATTTTTTTCAGTTATAGCTAACAGCACTCTCGAACTAGTCATCATTTAAGTAAAATAGTAATTCAAAATCGGTTCATTCGTTTGATACGTATACAGCGCTGGATTTAACTTTTTGGTGCTCTTGGTTTTTATAGAAAATGGTGCCCTAGTTTATTCATATATATTAGTTTTTCATTTAAAGTAGTTGGCTAATAAGTATGCTTTTTTTTCCATAATAAAATATATAAGTTTTTATCAGAAATTGTAATGATCGATGCTATGTCTGCGTTGATGCCCTAGGCCAGTGCCTATAGTTCACCTTTTTATAAACCCATTATCTGAAGGTGATAGGAAGTTGACAATTTCTGGACTTTAATTTTAATAACATAAAATCCAATCTTTCAAGTTAAATTTAAAGGGACTCAAGAAGTGCACAAATACTTCTTAGATTTCATCTGAACTTTAAACAAATTTTCAACGTCCAATTCCGGGATAAGCGAAGCTTTTAAAGCTTCGAGAAAAGCGGGTTTTCCCTGGGAAACTTTCAAAATAGATTTTCTTGAATCATAGTTAAGAACACTCTCAATCAAGTCACCTTTCAAACAAAAAAATCTAAATCAAAACAAATACACTCGTCAAACGTCACAAATTAAACCACAAAGATAGACCTTTTCATTTCAATTACGATTCATTATTGTTTCGGACAGAGAGTAATAAATTGAACAAAGATACGAGGTATTAGTTATTCATTTTATCGCTTTAGTTTTTAAAATGAAAAAGCGAAAACCCGATTTCCATAAATTCAAATCACGAACCATGGTTAAAACTTTAAATTTCTTTATAATCAAACTTACCTTTTATAAATTCCCAAAAAGCTGGATAAAAAGAACCTTGGTCCCAATATGAAATGTCGCTTTATTATGGGCTAAAGCTCCCCTATTAGTTCTCCAAAATGGCCAATTGAAAATAATTTTTATCAGAGCTGGATTTTAGCTGGAACTTTCCATGATATTCCCTATCTATCCCTAGGACAAGAAAAATTACATTTTATTATCTTTAGGGATGGCTAGACTATAAAATTAGTTTATTTATTTATTTTATTGCCTTACTATAAAATTAGTTTGTTTTTGTTTTGTATATTCAAAGATATATTTTTTCCAAAAAAATAATTTGGAATCTCTCCACTTTAGCTAGTAGCAATATTTACAACCCAAGGGGACGCATCCGATGTTTCTTAAATTATTTTTAATTTCCGCATGAAACTGTAATTACACGGTGAATTATTGACATTTCGATAATTTTTTGCGAGCCCCTTGTATATTGCATGTTTAAATACTTCTTACAATTAAAGGTCAATTTTCAACACTTACTAACAAATTTTCTTCGATTCATGCTAAAATTAAGAAAAAATTTAAGAAACAATCGATGCGAATACCTCCTAGAAGAATAAATATTGCTAGAATTACAATTAAATCGTAGTTTCTACTCCAACATACAATGGAGATTACACTCAAAGTTAGACACACTGTAAATAATTTTTCAAAATTTTCAAATGACCTATATATAAAACTAGCTGGGAACTACCCGCTTTGCTGGGCAACATCCCCACTTGCACCCCTCCCTCCACATTTCCTTGCGTTGGATAACAGTTTTGTAATGTACACGTCATGCTCTTTTATTTGATACCCCACTTAGGTATATTTGTAAATATTCGATATTTCCTTCCCACTTTCTCGCTACACCTTTCTACCCTCCGAAGGTTAAAAAAATTTCTAAATGTAATTTAAAACATTCTGACCAAGTTTTGAACTATTAAAAGCCATAATTGAAAAATATGAATTTTTTATTCATGAACACCCCCGCAACCCCCCTTGTGGGTGGAATTTCGTAAAATCCGTTCTTAGCTGACCTCTACTTGGCAAAAGGAATATTCCTGCCAAATTTCAAGTCTCTAGGTCTAATAGTTCCAGAGATATCGTGATGAGTGACTATCTATATCTATAGAAAGTCTCCTATATATATATAGATTTACATAAAGATCGCTGAATGTATCACGTTTCAGTTATATTATTTATGAATAAATTAAGAAAAATTAATTTATTCCTGAATATAATTTTTGGACTACACAAATATATATGATACGAGTGTTTCATTTCAAATTTTTACTTTCAATATTAAAAGTTTAAAAAAAAAAATTTTAATTTATGAATATTAATTAATCAAACCTACTTTTTTAAGAAAAAGAATATACTATTAAGTATAATTTAAAAAATTAAATAAAAAATTTATTATCTACAATAGATAGATATTATTACCTATACAATATCTGCATATTTCGTAAACAAAAAAAAATTATATTGCATGACAGAATTTTTTTTGTTGAAATAAAAACTAAAACCAAGTTTTATGGTCGTTTTTTTCCATAAATATATCAATCATTAAAGTTATTACTGTAACATTGACAATCAATTTTTAATTATAATAATGTTGAGTTGTTGAACAAAATTTTTTTTATAATATTTTCATATTAATTTGAAAGTTACATCCAGTTTTAAAGTTAATTCTTAATTAAAATTATAACGTCCACGATGTTTTACGAAAATTCTATATTCGGGCGATTTTTCTTCGTGTCTTTTTTGAAAAGTTTTTTTAAAACTTTATGTAACTTTTAAATTATTACGAAAATATAAAAACAGTTTGGTTATAAAACTTATATGCGATCTTTCCATTTTTGTAAAATGCTATCTTATGAGATATTTATATGTATATACAAATATGCGATCTTTCCACTTTTGTAAAAATCATTTTCAATAAAACTCTTTAAACAATAAATAATAAAAAACATAAAAAATCCGACTGCGTCAAATAAAATTTGAACAGAAAGAATCAAGTAAAGTAGTTTACATAGCGACTTTAACAGTCGAGATCCATCATTAAGAAGATTTGAGCTGGTCTAGATTTTAATGGATCCCGACTGTTAAAGTCGCTATGTAAACCACTGGACTTATCTTAGACTTTTTAGTGTCCGAGCACTAAAAAAATCCGTTTATTATACTATATTAAAACATTTAAACTAATTTGTTATTCGTAATTAAGATTAAACATATAATTTATGTATATTATTGTAATCTCCTTTTAATTTCCTTCATTTTTATACCCTACTCAATAGGTTTTGTTAATTTTTTTTTTTATTAACGCATTACTATTTTACTCCAAAAATGCGCCATTTTGTTTTGTTTTTTCAAAAACCTATCTAAGAATACTTGGGTTTTTGAAACAAATATAATGATATTTTAAATGATGAAATGCATTGAGGCGTTTGGAAGATACAAGGTAATAAAAAAATTTTCAAACAATATTCATATATACATACATACAAGATACGCACGAAAAACATAACCATTCCTTGACAGTCGGGTAAAAAATGACATTCTTTCGAAAATTATAAATCAATTTGTTTCGTTGATTAATACAATTCACCAGATATGATACAGTAAAAATTAATGGTTTAAATATAGAATTTTAACAGTAAAAATAATGGAGTACCTACCAATTATTGTTAAGACAGTACACAAGTTAAGTATAATAAAATTATTAGCTTAAGAAAAATAATTAGATTACTTTAGTGCGTTATCCTCTTCACAGACACAAAGTTGTATAGAATAATGCAGTACCTATATAAAAAAAAAACGGAATTATATTAAAAACAAATGAATGATTTGATGCGTGGCGAACATTTTTATTTATGTGGTAAAAAGTTGCATGAATAGCCAAAATATTTTTATATAATAATTATATACACAAATAATTATAAACTATTTTTAAATAAAATATATATATTATATAAAATAATTCATAGACGCGACGAATTTTACTCATTTAAAAAATTTATTTTTATTTTCTTCATTTTAATTAATTGATTTGTCTGAAAGAACTCTACTTAATTAATTATGGTGGAAGCGACGTGAAATAATATTTAAATATAAGATTTTTGTTCCTGTTGGATTGCAAATCTTTGCAAGAAATTTTAAACTAAGAAGATTAAAAAATTTTGTTGTTTTAATCTTTAGTAAGCTGAAATAACATAGTTTGAATTAATGTAAAATTTTATTCTTTTTTTTATTTGAGGGGACAAAAAATAAAAAATACGACTGCTTTAAATAAAATCTGAAAGAAAGAAGCAAGCCCAATAGTTTAGTTTAGTCGGAATCCATTATTGTGAAGATTTGAGTCGGTCTAAATGTTAATGGGCCCCGTCTGTTAAAGTCGCTATATAAAATACTGGAATTACTTCTTTCTTTTCAGGTATATTTATGCAGTCGGGTTTTTTATTTTTTTAATTATTTATTTTATTTTAGACTTTTTTGTATTGCAGCCCTAAAAAACCCTCTTATAATGCTATGCTAAAACTTTTAAACAAATTTCCTATTCCTAATTAATTTTAAACATATAATTTATATATATTTTTGTTTTCCCCTTTTAATTACCAATATTTTGATACCCTACTCGGTAGGTTTTGTTAATTTTCTTTTAATTACGTATTACTATTTTGCTCCAAAAATCCGCCATTTTGTTTTGTTTTTTCAAACACCTATCTAAGAATACTTCAGTTTTCGTGAAAAATATAATAATACCTTAAATATTGAAATCTATTTAGTAGTTTGGAAGATACGATATAATACAAAAATTTATAAACAAATATACATAGGTACATTCATGCATACAAGATACGCGCGAAAAACTTAACCACTCCTTGATAGTCGAGTAAAAATATTCGTTAATAAGCCTATAAATCTAGTAAACTTATGTCACTAAATACTTTTGAAAAAAAATTTCAAAAACTAATAATATAAAAATGATACATATTGAAGAAAAAAAAATTAATTTCTTTTTGTTTTCGAATCGGATTTTTTGTAATAAGGAGTAAGTCCAGTGGCCGAGCTCGCTAAGGCGTCTTAGCTTGCTATGATCACTGGCTGGGAGGTTGCGGGTTCGAACCTAGGCAGCGGCAGTGTGAACAAAAATAGTTAATGGGGTGGTAAATTGATCACACTGTCGTCGCTTGGGTAAGAACGAAGTAACCGACTCCATCCACATCATGAAAATGTAATTGTATATATTCGAATTGTAATTGTATATATTCGAACGGAGGTAAAACCCCATTATTTATAATAAGGAGTTATACACTATACTTTTATTTGGAAAAGCGGCATATACTTTTCATTTTTTCCATTTTTCTTACAAAACCCTAGCGAAAAAATGTATTAAATATGTCAAAATAGAAAACCTAATGCGAAACTTTTTTTCAATCGTTATATTGTATATTTTATAGAAGCTATATAGAAATTTTTGATCCCGCCAATGATCTATTTTATATAATACAATAAAATATTATTGTTCTAAGATTTTTTTTTAAATGTTATTAATTTTTTTCATTATATCTAAATGATGAATCTTTTATTCAAATGTATTTTATGTATGTATCACGCAAATAGATTTTTTTAAATTCCATATATAAAATAAAAATGTACCAAAAAATATTTATTATTATAAGTAATATTTTAATGAATAAAAATAAATAAATAAATACGCTTTCAACAGTACAAACAAAACTACCTACATATAATTTAATTAAATTTAAAAATAAATTAAAAAGAGAAACTGTGAATTACTTATTATATACTACTTAAGTATAGTTCAAGTATATAATAAGTAATACATTTTTTTTTTACTTCTGTTTCATTGTGTTAAATTGTTTCAAATGATCATAATAAATACTTATCATAAATGTTCTGAAAAAATAGAAGGTAATTTTAAAAAATTTACTTTTTTTTTCACGAGTTTAAATATTTATAGCAAGTTTTTTTAACAAGCTTCACTTATTTCATTTATTTTATTTTTCCTCAAATATTGCATCACACTTTTTACATATTTCTAATCGTATATCACCAATTAAAAATTTTGCCAAATTGGGAAAACTATGAAAAGTACCCACAAAATTTTCCATTGCTAAAAAAGCATACCATTAAAAAACACAATCATTTAAGAGAAAAAAATTGAGTTAAAAAAGATGAAAAAATAAGTAAAAAATACCTATAGCAAGTCACCTGCCTATATAACAATCAATAAGAAAAAGCTTTTCGAATTATATATGCTAGGAATGATGTGAAAAAAGAAATTTTTCGAGCTTTTCTGATAATTTGACTTTATTTTGAGTCGATCGTTGAAAATCCCATCTTTCTAGCAAGTATAGAACAGAAAATCGTTATTGTTGCGTGATTTTTTTGTTACACACAAATTTGTTACAACGGTTTTGCTTTAGTATCTCAGCCAGCAAACAAATCAAAAAAGTACGATAAGAAACATAGTTCCAATATGTTTGAAATAAAAGTTGTTTGGTTGCAATCCAAAAATTTAGTCGAGCGAAATGAAACCAATTTGCAAGTTTCAATTGCTTGTATGCGGTTATTCTCAAGTATTTATTTTAAATTCCAAGCTCGTTGGAATCTGCTTGTTAAATGAAATCGATGTGTAATCTTAATCTCAAATGTGCATGCTTAAATCTAGTAATAAAAGTATAGATATCGATGCATAGTATAAAACAAAGTCGCATCCGCCTGTCTGTTCCTAATCCCTATGTATCCTAGGTCTTTAAAACTGCGCAACGGATTTTGTTGCGGTTTTTATGAAATAAAAATGTTTATGAAATATACCAAGGTATACTAATTGTAGTCCCACGTTTGTAACGCTTAAAAATATTGATACTATGAACAAAATTTTGGTATATTTGTTCATAATATCACCTAATTAGTCCATTTCCGCTTTTCTGTCTGTCTGTCCGTCTGTCATCACGATTACTCAAAAACGAAAAGAGATATGAAACTAAAATTTTTATAGCCTACTTAGGACGTAAAAAGTGAGCTCGAGTTCGTAAATGAACAACATGTTTCGGGTATTACTCCATATTCAACTGTCAACTTTATTCAACATATACTATGGAATACCACAAATGAAAGCTCTCTACCATGCATTTTTTGGAGCCATTTACATGTCAAAATGAAAATCCGAACTATACTGAAAATCGCAAATGATATTTTCTTAAATTTAATCGTATTAAAGTACACATCGTGTCTTGCATGTGTAATATTTTTACATAAGAGTAAATATCATTATAACCGCATAGTTGAAAAATACTAATATTATTTGATACTTTGTAGTTGCGACATATTGTTGACAATAAATCTCTTCCGCTAATAAATATGAATCATTTTCACTTTATACGTATGGTTTTTGAATATAAATTAAACATAATAAATATTATAAACATATAAACATTTTACAAAGTGGTCCAATGGTCTCTATATATATATATATTATTGGCCATGATACTCGATAAGTCCAAACATAAAATTAACCTAATTTTTGTACTTTTTGAATCAAAATTACCCCATCCACTGAGTTTCATCAAATTCCAAAACAAAAATTTGTTTTCCGTCCCTTAAAAAAATTGCAAAAAATCGAAAAAAATTTTTAACTCCAAGTTTGATAAAACTCAGTATATAAGGTAATTTTAACCCACAAAGTACAAAAATCGGGTGCATTTGTTGACTGATCGAATTGTTTTTCAGATACGAACTAAAATCGATCCAAATATTGCGATATCTCAAAAACTCTGCATCCAATCATTATATTAACCTGATTTTCATACTTGAATCAAAATTACCCCATCCACCGAGTTTCATCAAATTCCGAAATTTTTTTTTGCGTTTTTCTCGATTTTTTCAAAGGGGTACACCTTAAAAAAATTGCAAAAAATCGAAGCATTTTTTAATGGATCAATGGTTTTTGACCACTCTGTATTTGCGTTCGTTTGAATGTGCAATCTAATAAAATATTATTTACATAAAAATGCATTAATAGGTTAAGAGAAATATATAATTTATTTGCAGAATGCATCGATATGTATTGTGACAAAACGATTTCCAATTTGATATAATAACTTCTTATTACATTAACATATTTTATTTGTTGTATGAGATGTGAATTGAAGTTAATTTGCAAGTTAATAGAAACAAGAGAGATCAGTTAACACTTGTTATTGATCCCTCACAAAATTCTAACTTTAATGATCTATGACTATGTCTTAATTGCAATTAATATTGATTACACATTTAAAAAACTATTTGAATTAAAAGCCAACTGAAACCTTTTTTGGTATGCATCATAATCGATAGTTTTAAATTATTCCCAGATAAAGCAGACATGAGCCTAGACATATGTTCGGATGGAATTTTTAGATGCTATCGTGTTCAGAATATGCTACTAATTATGAAAGTATTATAGCGTGCTCGGGACCTAAAAAGTGAGTTTGAGTTCGTAAAAGCGCCTCCAAATCTAATCGATTTCAATATTTTTTGGAAAATTGAAAATGAGTTTATCTATTTTATATATTTCGAGTGTTTGGATGTTAGAGACTGTACTTATTCTAAATGGACGGAACCGATTTTGATGCAATTTTTTGTGTATGTTCAAGTGATGGTTTAGAATTACCATTCGTGCACTACAACTTTTTTAAGGGTTCCACACCAAAAAAGTTAAATTTTCATTAAATGGTGGGAGCGCATATAAATCATATATTACTTTATATTACAACATACTATGTTCTATGTATTTTAATAGCTCCACTGCCGAAGTGTCCAGCTTGGCCGAAAGCCAGGCCAAAGGCCAAAGGTCAGGCCGTAGTCTTTCTAACAATAGGACTAAAATTTGAGTTTAGCGGTTTAAATAAACCTCGCTTTTGATAATCATAATAACAGAAACATGATACTACTAAAGTTAAGAAATCCTTTAAATCCATTATTTTATTTGTTTATTAATAAAATTTATTTTTATTTTGTTTCAGATGTTCCCATATTATTTATTCAACAACAATAATTGGTGATCGATTAATAAATGATTGAACATACAAATGATTTATAATAATATTAATTTAACTATGTCAAACAACAACAACAACAACAAAAACAATAATAATAATTCCTGTTACTATAAATTATGTGAAATTTAACAAAAATAATATAATAAAAATTAAATATTGTAAATAAAAATATAAATAATACCAATATCAGAAATGTGATGGTTTTAGTAATAATTGTGTGATAATTTTTATTATATATATATACATATATGTTAATAATAATTAATTAATTATTTAATTGATTAAAAATATTTTCATAAATGTCTTCATGAAACAATATATTAGATGTATTCAATGTCCTACTACTCAATATGCAAGCAAAAACATTTTTTGCATTGGAAATATTTATAGTATTATCTACAACATTATGTGTAATAGGTAAGTACTTCAAATTACATCAGTGATATTACAGTGATAACTCGCTCAATGCTCTTAAATGAAATCAATCCAAAAAATTCCTTCAGAAATTAGACACTGAAAATAGTTTGTTTCAGTATTATGACATTATACATACAGCCTCAATTTTATTAAATCCTGGGACTGGGACTCTCTAAAAGCTACCCGGGACGAAAATGTTTGGGATTTTACGTCGAAACAGGAATAATTCTCATAAAATTTTGTACAGAAATAATTCTCATAAAATTTTTAATTCCATTACCAATAATTTCATCATGCTCGTCGTCAATATATTTTCAATGTTTCAGTAAGTGCATCTATATGGGCAACACCAGCACAAGAAGCGCTAGATGAAAGGCATGATGCCGAAATTTTAAAAGCGGTTATAACATCCATGGAACAATGGAGAAAACACAAAGCACATCCTCGGTAAATATTATTGAGAAACAATAACATTTTTTTATAATTTTCAAGTTAACCATATTTCTCGTTTACAAATAGTCACAAACGAGCTGAAACAAATACATGTTATGGTGATTTAGGATGTTTTGATGCGAAAGGACCATTCAGTTATTTAGACATGACACCAAGTCCACCAGACGATATCCGAACACGGTTTTTAATGTATCCTGGTAAACGTGCTGGTCGATCAAAGAATCTATTAGATGTGCCATTTGAAAATATGACAACAGCATGGGAATGGGCTCATCAAGGTGGTTTTAATAAGTCATTACCCACGAAAGTGATTGTTCATGGCTTCGGCAGTTCATGTACAAGCGTATGGGTGTATGAAATGCGGAGTGCATTGATGTCTGTTGTAAGTATTCAATTCAATATCAGTTAATACTTTTATATAAATGAGAGGAAAATATTTAAACTTTAAGAAATTAAAGGGGATTGATGGAAGAATTCGTTGAAAATAAGAAATGTACATATCATGGAGGGAAATTTAAAAACCTTCGACAAATGTGGATTTTTCCTTGTAGCTCTCTGCAAACTGAACTGATTTTCTTGAAACAAACCTAAGAACCCTTTCGATTAAATCACTTTTAAAACAAAAAACACTCAAAGTCGGTTAATCCGCTTAGTAGCTACGATGCCATAGGCAGACATATGAAGCGGTCAAAATTATAACACAGCTTATATGGGTGTAAAAAAAATATTCTAAGAAATTTTTTGCAATAGTTTTAATCGATATCTCTAATCATCTCTGACGCTAAACAAAATATTAAAACCTATTTGTCAATTTATAGTAAGCTGAGTTTAGAGTTCCGATTTCGGTCTTAGAAAATGTGACTTGTCACCCTGTATAATTGTGAATAATTTCAAATAGATATTCTAATAAATAACGAAAATATGAGGGTGTCTTCATCTTAAATGCGACACACTGTATTTATAAAATGGGATTATTTCCAAGCTGTATAAATGTATAATATATATAATTATTATTATATTATGTTACCTATATAAATATATATTTCCTCTATTATCATTTTCTTTTCATTTGTTTGAAATTTTTCAGAAAGACGGACAGGGAAACTTTAATATTTCCTTAAATATTTAAATACTACTCAACAATTTTCTTGCATACTTTATCTTACATACTTTTACATTTCAAGAATTGAACTTTACATTAATAACATTTTACGTACCTGTAGTAATAACCTAAAGAAAATTTAATAAAATAGTTAAATTAAATTAAGGATGTAGAAGCAGGATAGCACTCAAAGGTTATGGCTTGATTTTTTTTTTTATATCCGATTGAAATAAATATAAATCATATATCAAATTTTGAGTGGGAAGGAGGGGGGGCACTGAGGTCTTTAATTTATTATTCAATGTTGAAATTCGCAGTTTCCATGCACTGCTCTGATGGATAAGATCTCAAAAAACCACATATTTTGAAAGTTTTAGATAATTTTCACTTGGAATAAAAAAAGACGAATAAAAAAAACTTTTTAATAGAAAGTAAACATATTAGCAATGGCATAGAAAAGAAAAAATCCATGTGTCACCGTCCATATAAGGGATGTATGAGCAGGGAAAATTCAGGATTGAAATTATTTTTAACTTTGATGATGAATTTTATTATGACTCCATGAATCTTGAAGAAAAATAAGGGCAACAATTTTCGATGTCTGCCTTGATTTTCGAAATATCGACAGCTGCATATTTAAACTAAATTTTCAATTTTCCATACTTTGAAAAATACTCCAGTTATCGTAAAATTGTATTCTTTTTAAAATTGTATTTTTCGTGTTATATCATCAAGGTACAAGAAAATTCAGCATCAAAATTTTTATTTAATTTTTGGCTTTTACTGAAAGTTTCTACCCTGCCTCTATACGTCCTTAAAAACTAGATTTCAAAGTAAACGCTACTATAGCTCTCTTAAACTTAATATTTATTTGTATTTGATAGAGAAATACCATAATTCACATTTTAAAATTATTTTTCTTTTCATTTCTTTTCACACTATTACAATAAAATGCAATTACCTACAACAATAATTTTAATATTCCAACGGTTAAATGATAAAATAAAAAATAATTGTCACCCACTTATTTGGAGAAACTATTCTAGCGTGGTATCTACATACTTTTTTTACCGTTAGCTACCTGATTATTTAACTGATTTGATTCGCTCCATTAGCAAAAAATTATTTCTTATAATTACATCTCTGTTTTTTTGTTTTCAGGAAGAATGTAATATAATTTGTGTAGATTGGGAAGCAGGTGCTGTTATACCCAATTATGTACGTGCAGCTGCGAATACACGTTTAGTTGGCGCACAATTAGCACGATTATTACGTGGATTACATGAGAACTCTGGTCTATCATTGCATAATATGCATTTAATTGGTTTTAGTTTAGGCGCACACGTAGCTGGTTTTACAGGCACTGAGTTGGGTGGGAATATCAGCCGAATAACAGGTAATTTTATTTTATTGGTATTCGTGAATGAAATTATCCTTGAGGAACGTTATTTTTTAAGAAATTCCTAGAAGAGAGTATTGATAATCAGTTCTGGGCTACACATTGAGCGGATTAGGCAACAACCTAGGAGCCCCAGGGAAAGGTCAAAAGAGAAAAAGACAAATTTTTACGAGAAGCGGCATAAAGGGATGTCAAGTTGATTTACGAAGACTAAAAAACAAGCAACACAGCGCGATCTGATTTTTACATTCTATAGGGGCCTCGGAGGATTGCATTTCATGTATCAGCCGATTTCCAAAATTGCTTTCCGTACTAGAGTTATTGATTTCGAGACAATTTTTAGGAAACTGAGCTGCGGAGACCTTACTTACTCTGCAATTCAATAAATACCTCATCTATTTAGATTAGAATTATTCTATTATTTTAAAACTAGGAAGCAATTTTTAAAGTTTTCCTCAAGTTAACTTTGTCTAAATACCTTTTTTTTCATATTTTATAAAATAGGTTTAGATCCTGCTGGTCCATTATTTGAATCGCAAGACCCAAGAGCACGTTTGGATTCTTCAGATGCATTATTTGTCGATGTAGTCCATAGCAATGGCGAAAATTTAATTTTAGGTGGTCTTGGATCATGGCAACCGATGGGACATGTAGATTTTTATCCAAACGGTGGTCGAATGCAAAAAGGATGCTCAAATTTATTTGTAGGAGCAGTTAGTGATATAATTTGGTGTAAGGCAACTTCTTTTAAATTTTTAATCTAAAAAATTATAAATTAATAGCTCGGAAATAAAATAAGGCCAGTTTTAGAAGATTTTTGGTATTGAATAGACGGCATACATGTACCAACATAATTTTTTAATCTCACGAGTGTAATTTATTTAATTATTGGCTTGACAGCGAATAGCAGATTAACTCGAATACTCAGTAATTGAGACAAGAAAATTCTAAGTTCAAAAATTAGACTTACTTCTCCAATTGAAGAAGTGAGAAGTGAGAGTTTTAAATATTTTCAAATCGGTTAGTCAGTAGCAAAATGAAATTTTCCTATTTCTAACGCATTAACTGGCGCAGTTAGGCTTGAAATGTGAAGAAAAGAGTTAATAAGAATTTTGAAAATTATTGATTTGGGATTTCTCAAAATTTCAACGATGCTATCGGTAATAGAATATCGAATGAAACAACTAAATATTAAATACATTTATTTTATTATAGCATCAGCCGTGGAAGGCCGATCACTATGCAATCATCGACGTGCTTACAAGTTTTTTACAGACTCAGTATCACCCAAATGTCAATTTCCAGCATTTCCTTGTGAATCTTATGAAAAATTTCTTGCAGGAAAATGTTTTCCATGTACAGCAGGAAGGTACTATAAATTACAAATATATTTTCAGAAACATTGTTATGACTTTTATCAATTTGGTTAACTATTATTATATTATTTGAAAGGCAATGTGGAAATATGGGTTACTATGCGGACAAATCAACAGCACGTGGTCAATTATATCTTATAACGCGTGATGAAGAACCATTTTGTGGTAGGTTAACAATTTTTAATAGTTAAAAAAAACCTTGGGAATATTTTCTTTCTCGGGAACTCATCCATCCATAAATTACGTCACAAATTTAGGATTTTTAACCTCCCCTCCCCCTTGTCACAGTTGGTCACTTTGGTTTATATTTTAAATTTTAACATGGGACGTCACAAAGCTTTTGACCCCCCCCCCTATCTCTTACAACACAATGTCACATTTCGTTTACCCCTTTCTCCCCCTTGACGTGTGACGTAATTTTTTGGCGGTCCCTATTTTACATATAAAGTTACTTGCAATCATAAAAGCCCGTGGCTAGGCAAAGTAAACGGTCTTGGGCTTGGTCTTGCTTCATAGAAAAATCCCTTAGCTCAGTTTTATAAAATTCTAATCACATTCGCAAAACGGCAAAACTCATTGTTAAACATAGTGAAACTAGAAATAAAGTTTGGGGGAAAAGAAATGGCAAGTCTCCCAAGACTCTACCGAGATCGAAACCATGTGGTCTTGGTCTTACAAGTTTTGCGAAATCAAGGCCAAGGATGTTTGGCCATCACTACTTTGAATGTCTTTAATCAGTTTAGGTATAAAACAAATTTTAGTCCCTGGATGACTTTGTATGTTTCTCAAATCTTAAAAATGTTTAAATTGTTTTAGCTCACCAATATCATGTAAAAATTGAAAGTTCTCCAAGTGATGTACCAGTTGTAAGTTATGGAAAAATTTTAATTGCAATAGTTGGAGAGTCAGAATTAAATGAGACATTTACAATGACCCAGTAAGCGATTTAAAAGAGCATTTTAGAAAATAACCACTCTAAACATCTACTTATAAAATTTCTACTTTCAGTAAAGATGATGCTGAACTAGTTTTGGGTGGATCATTATCAAAAATTCTTGTACCTCATCCAGTATTAGGTGAACCAACAAAAATACAAATATTATACATAGCTTACAGTGGATGGTTATCGTCTGGTTTAGCACGTTGGAAAATTGATAAAGTTTCTTTCACTGATAGTTTTGGTAGAGTTTTATCTGTCTGCCAAAAAGGTTTGGATTTAGAAACGGGTAAATCAGTTCTTTTACCATTACATGAAGGTGATTGTGAACCATCAACGACTGAAAATCAGGTAATTTACGGAAAATCAGATGATGCTACTTACACAGAAGGTTGGCTCTGGAACGAAAAGAACAAAAAAATTCTAACTGGAATATTTGACGGTTTAAAGAAAATTTCCCCTTTCAGTTAGTTTTTGCCACACCGATTTTCTTATACGTATTTATTTTGCACAAATTTTCCTCCAACTACCGCTCATGCCGTTTACCACCGCTTCGTACACTTCCTGACTTTAGTACTTCATCTAAAGAATAAAAATTCTGGTAACATTTCATACCACTCCTGTAGGTTTTAGTCTCGTACAGCATTGGCCGATTCTAGGCAGTACCTTTAACTATCCTAAAAGAAGTATGAATATCCTGCAGACAAGATTTTAGTGTCTATTATTTTCTCCGCTGGTACAAAACTTTGTGCACATGAACATCCCTGGTGGAAAAAATATTTGAAGAAAGAATAAGAAATTCTGGAAAAGTCTTAGGAATTTTGAATTTCTCAACGTTTTCGGACTATAGTTTATTTCAAAGATATTCAGAGTTCTTAATACTTTTTTAAACTTTCTAAGACTTTTTCAGAGTTTCCTAAGACTTTTTAAGACTTATTCTTTTTTCAAATATTTTTTCCACCAGGGATATGCCCTAAAATATTAGAGAAATAAAGAAAAAGAGGTTATTATTAAAGAAAAAAAATTATTGCACCATCTTTACTTAGAGAAGAAAGAAATTCAATCCTTTTTCGTTTCTCTAATTGCTCGAACGATTCTTTGATTTTAAAGTATTCAATGAATAATATTATAGTTCTAATTTTACTTCGATTATTTCGAAAAATACAATTAGGAAGATAAGTAACAATATGAACTACTAAGGATAGCTAGTTTGATTCTAAGGGATTCAAGGGTTGAAAGTGTAATATTCCTTATTTGTAAATTATAAATAATAAAAATATAATTTAAAAAAAATCCTTTTTCCCAAAAGTTTCCACATTTGAATTTTGTTATCATTAATAAATATACGGAATGTGTAAGACATTGTTTTCTTTATTATTTATGGGTATTAATTATAACATTATAACAAGCCTTGGCTCTATCAGTTCACAAACTATCTGAAAATAACTCCAAACATGATCGGGGTAATATTGAATATTCATGTTTTTGGGGAGAGCCAAAATATCAGTAGTCTTTCCAAAAAACTCTTTTCTCATTTTTTCACTTCATTTTTTGTCCTCTTGGTACGGGAAACAATTGAATAAATACACAGATTTCGCCTTTGAAGCCAAAGGAGATGGTACCAACTTACCATAAGTTTTTCTCCAATTACAAAGAAAACTATAAAAAAAATCTCAATACATATCTCCCGAAACAACAAAATTCGTCTTTTAACCCTGAAAGGTGGAAACGCTGAGGTTATGTGGATATCACTTTTACCTAGTAGCGTGTTTTGTGTTCAAACATTGGGCTAACTTTCAAAATATGAGCTTTGGGCTAACTTGCAAACTATCCAAGATCCATAATATGGTTATGAAAAGAAAAGGATCATCAACCGCTAATGCGTATGGGTACTCGATATGGGTATCAAGCGAAAAGAACACATTGAAAGAGCACACTAAAAGGACAAAAATAATGATAAATCAAAAATCCAATTTCACAAAATTTGATCTCAGTCTCTATATATGATAATTTTTTGATGACACTTTTACGTTTCTCCAGGTTTTGATCTAAGGAAGAGTAACAAGCACGTTTTTAACTGGTCACTTCTACCCTCCCCTCAATCTTGGTATGCCCATGAAAACACTAAATATCTGTTGTAATGTATGTGTACTTACTTATGGTAATCCCCTCTCCCGGTGCATTATGTTAAAAAAACTTCCATTTGTCTCTGAAATCACGTTCTTATTTTGCCTTGATAACAAATTTTAATTGTTTCGTAAAGGATATGTGCATTTACATTTAATATACTTCTGTGAATGTCACGAACACAGACGTCACGTCATATTATCTGTTGGCAGACTATTGGATGCTGCTCAAATAATAACATGAATAACAATGACAAAGGTCAGCATAATGAACTAGAATTTTCAAACCACGGCGAACATTTCTGTGTTATTAGAATCATCGAAAGCTATTTCTAAATTTATAAGCCTATGTTTTAACGTATAATTTATTCATTTTACAAGGATACACCATCAAAAAATTTAACAAATAATTATGAACCTGAAGCTATTGAATCCACATCACGACAAAATGGAACAAAAAAGAAATTGGAAGCTTATAAAAGTATAACCAGCTCAAATAAATTTATACCAACACCGGTAATAAAAATTGGTAATGAAGCCGTAAACACTGTGTTCTCAGAAGACCGTAAAGATGATTTTGAAATAATAAAAAATGATTCAACATTTAATATACCATGGAAGCCAATTGATGGTGAATACTTTGGTGAAAATTCATTAGATGAGACTGAAGAAGAAAAAGAATCAAGTAGAGCTCTAAATACTAGAGCTGTAAAGAAAACTACTTTAAATAATACAAGTAAGTGGTAAAAATTGAATTATTTTTTGTTTTTATACCATGTATATATGAAATATACATACTATATATTAAGTTTAGTCCAAAGGTTGTAACGCCTAAAAATATTCATGCTACGAAAAAAATTTTGGTATAGGTGTTCATAGAATCACCTAATTAGCCCATTTCCGGTTGTCCGTCCGTCCGTCCGTCCGTCCGTCCGTCCGTCTGTGGACACGATAACTCAAAAACGAAAAGAGATATCAAGATGAAATTTTTATAGCGTACTCAGGACCTAAAAACTGAGGTCAAGTTCGTAAATGAGCAATATGAGTCAATTGGGTCTTGGGTCCGTAGGACCCATCTTGTAAACCGTTAGAGATAGAACAAAAGTTTAAATGTAGAAAATGTTCTTTATAAAAAAATAAACAACCTTTGTTAGAAAAATTTTTTTGTAAACTTCACTATTTACCCACGAGGGCGCTTATTAGGTGCAAATTTTATAGTATGCATTAATATGGGAATATCAGTGTGTGTGTAGCTATTTAAAAGTGGATGTCTTTTTTTATTAACGTGACGTCAAAAAACAAACGATTGCTTCATCAACACTGTCTATACATGGTATTTCAACAATTAACTCAGTCAATTGTTTGTTTTCACTTTTTTTAATTAATTTCCGATTTTAGAGACAATCTTTCAACATAAATTACATTGGCCACCGCTGATTTAAATTTTCAAATTTTGTTTTAGATTCATCAATATCGATAATGCATAAAGAAGTCGTTGAACCTATACTAAAACCGAATCAATTAGCAAATAAAATTGCACGATCGCATAATATAAATACCGTTAAAACAAAACATGAAATCTCCGAGCCAATATTATTATCAACAACAACGAAATCAAATAATAATGGAATTCCATCATCAACAACATATCTTAAAACCTACTCAACAAGTCATAACAATGATTGGATTCCAACAATCACATCACAAAAAACACCACCAAAACTTCCGATAAGTATATGGAACGAGAATAAAAATAACACCCTTAACTTAAAAATATCAAATACGTCCACAGTTGGACCACGGAATAAACGAAATTATACAAGCGGAAATTATCGAAACAGTCGAACAAATACAAACAATAATATCCATAATTTTAATTTAACGTTTGACGATAATTCCAAATCACAAAACAATAATATTATCTCAATAACTGTGCAGTTACTACCCCATCGATTAGCTAACATGTTGGAACAAGCTGAACGTTATGCACGTATGACATTATTACCATTAATTAGTGCGCATACTCCAAAAATTTTAAGTGATTTTGTGAGTACATTTACTAATGAACATAATACACCGAAATACTTACCATTACCATTTCAAGAAATCGAATTGAAATCAACCGAACAAACAATTAGCCATCAAGAACCACATTCAACCACAATTTGGAATGAAATTATGGATCAATTGGATATTTCCAATTCAATAAATGAAACATATATTTCAGATGATTTAAAAAATGATACACAGATTTTTACAACTGAAAGTAGTGTTGATATTACAACACAAAATAATGAATCGTTATTTATTGTTTATCCAGTTTCAACAGAAAATTCAAATAATAATATATCAGTGCCAAAATCGGTTAATATTTTTGTAGATACAAATAATACTTTTGATAATAATTTAAACATTGGTGAAATAATAATGACACCGCCATTAAATAATAAAACAGAAGATGAATTAATTAAAACAAATAAATTATATGTAAATTTACCAATTTTTAATGAGACTGCTTCTGTTAGTACACCTAAAATGAATAAGACAAGTATGGAGAAAAAGTCAAAATATATTCCCTTAAATTTTGATACTGCAATGAATAATTCATCTAATAATTAATTTCCAGCTAAAATACTTCCCCGGTCCTCGCGGCCCTACTACGGGAATTTATCATTGAAATAGGTACAGACGCGCTTATTGTGTTATGCCCATGCGATTGCTATCAATTGATAGCAATTCATAAAATTCGTTTAAAATTGCCAAAATTAAATACAATTTAAAAAAAAAAGTATTCTGCTTTACAGTTTTACGCGGATACGTCTATGTATAAGAGAGTAGTCAAGCTTACCGATTTAATTCTCTTATGCGCCAACAGATGGCGTTGTCAATGTAGTAGAGCTCATATTTACCGATTTCGTTCACCAATGCACCAAAAGATGGGGTTTGTGCATGTGCACCAGTTCACGAAATGACCCCTAAACGATAACATATACGTATCCACATCAAAGAGAAACAGGAAAATAAAAGAAAAAAATAAGAATGAATATTGGTTTTTTGAAAATGAGATTTACTTATCTTTTGTAGAATCAAGTTGGAAATTTTAATAGAGTAATTATGAAAAGAAATATTATTTATTTATTGTTTTGTTTTTAATATGGCCTTTATTAAATGATGTCATTGACTGTTAAAATATATTTTTATATTTTACAAGATTTAAATTGTTTTATTTTTTATTTTTTTAAATACCTCAAATAGACAAATTAATAGGTAATTATCTGTTTGTGATTGATGTAAAAAAAATTTCGCTTAAAATATATTTATTTAATAAAAAAAACTGTATGAACATTTATTTTTTCCTTATTCAATATTTTTGTTAATATTTTCCTTATCGAGAAAGTAGATTGTGGGTATTGAGTATGCATCTAAAAGAAATGTTATTAGGTAGGTATATCTGAGCTTGTTTTTAAGAGATTATTAATAACATTCTTTTATAATTGATTTAAAATAAAAAAAGATGCACAAAAACTTTCAACAAGTTTTTTAGGCTTAAAGTAATTTAAAAAAAAAAGTGAAATAAACAATTGACTGAGTTAATTGTAGAAATACCATGTATAGACAGTGTTAATTACTCTATCACATTACACATGCATAGATGACACACATATACTGATGTAACTGATATACCCACATAATACATACTATACAATTTGCGCATAATTTGCGCTCTCACGGGTAAACAGTGATGTTTACGAAAAAATGTTTCAAACAAAAGTTGTTTAATTTTTTATAAGAAACATTTTTTATATTTAAACTTTTGTTCTATCTCTAACGGTTTATAAGTGGATCCTACGGACCCGAGACCCAATTGACTTATGTTGCTCATTTACGAACTTGACCTCACTTTTTACGTCCTAAGCACGCTATTAAATTTCAGCTTGATATCTCTTTTCGTTTTTGAGTAATCGTGAT
Organism: Chrysoperla carnea; assembly: GCF_905475395.1. Lineage (NCBI taxonomy): Eukaryota > Metazoa > Arthropoda > Insecta > Neuroptera > Chrysopidae > Chrysoperla > Chrysoperla carnea. The sequence continues at coordinate 86,742,208 of NC_058337.1, forward strand.
GACAGACGGGCAGACAGACGACAGACAGACAGACAGACAACCGGAAATGGACTAATTAGGTGATTCTATGATTTTTAGCGTTGCAAACTTGGGAATAAACTTAATATACTATGTATATTTCAAATATACAAATTTTAAATTAATATTTAGTTTAAGATTGGGAAAAATTAATTTTGCAAGGGCAATTACTAGTGCCTTAGACGAATGTACCCATTATGTTTCTAAATAAATTTAACAAAATGACATTTGCGAATGAAACAAAATTTAAAAAGAAATTTTTTAATAGAAAGTAAACTTATTAGCAATAAAAAAGAAACAAACCAAGTGTCTCCATCGATATAAGGAATGTAGGAGTAGGGGAGATTATGGGTTGAATACAGGGCCGGATTAACCCTCAACGGGGCCCTAGGCAACCATCAATTTGGGGGCCCTTTTTTTCACGTCCGTTCCCTTCTTTTTTCGATTAAAAAATACAAACTTTTATCTTTCATAAAAATTTTATTGTCCCAATGTAATAATATCAATAAAATTACTATTTACATTTTAAACATGTCGTTTTCTACATTTGTTTTCGGCAAATTCATCAATTATATCATCAGTATCGATTTTGTTCAATAAATCTGACTCAATGCAAAGTATACCTAACATCTCGAGTCGCTTTAACTTTAGACGCTAACGATAGTTTGAGTATTTACTAGTGTATTGCACTTAAACTATCACTCCCGAAAAATCGAGCGAGAAGGTATCTCAGTGAGTGCGAGTGTTGTTGACGAAGGTTGTGGACAAGCAGGCTGCGGGGAGTCAGTGAGTGCGAGTGTTGTTGACGAAGGTTGTGGACAAGCAGGCTGCGGGAAGTTGTGAGTAAGAAGTGTTACTGTGTATGTGGTATAGCAGCGCGTCTGAACTGTATTGTGTTTGGGCGAAAAGCAGCGTATTTAAACTGAAGTGTGTTTGGCGTATAACAGCGTATTTAAACTGTATTGTGTTTGGCGTATAGCAGCGTATTTAAACTGTATTGTGTTTGCTGTATAGCAGCGTATCTAAACTGTATTGAGGTTGTTGTATAGCAGCGTATCTAAACTGTATTACATGCGTTAATTTAGTATGAACACTGATGTGATTTTATTTCATGAATATTGATGAACTTTAATACGAACATTTTTCTATGTATATTAATTCTTAATTAAATTTCTAAATTATCCTGTACGTTGTTTAGTTGTGTCCTATTTGTCCCTGCGCAACCCCAAATATTACAAGTTCTGATTATATTTTTCTTTCACTCTCTAGAATTTTATGTTTGTAAGAAAATTTTAGAAGTCTTTTTCATTTTTCGGGGGCCCCCTAAAATCGGGGGCCCCAGGCAACTGCCTATTCTGCCTACTTGTTAATCCGGCCCTGGGTTGAAATTATTTTTATCTTATTTTCAACTTTGATAATGAATTTTATTTTAACTTCATGAATGTAGATGAAAAATAAAATTTTTCGATATCTGCCTTGGTTTTGAAATATCCAAAGCTTAATAATTAAAGAAAATTTTCAATTTCAATATTTCGAAAAATACCCCGATATCGATATCGAAACATTTTATTATTACTTTTCGTCTTATATCGTTAAGTTATAACTTAATTCGCCATCAAAATTGAAAAATTAATATATTTTATTTGTTTACCTGAAATTACTTGATCGTCATGTTCATAAATCCTTATTTTTTTTAAATATTAAAAAAATCTACCAAAGTCACCTTATCCTAAATCATTAGACCAAAAGAGAAAATTGTATACTCAAAATCGGATAGTTTCTAGTCGATTCCTTTGAAAGATAATTAATTAAAATAAAAAGATAAACTTTCAATGTTTTTGCAATCGTAAAGACGTTTGCTTCACATTTAACAATAAGAAATCATGCCGGCCAATAATTTTAAATTTGTTCTTTGTTGTGTTTTATTAGTGAATTTTTGTGAATGCATTCGCGAGTATACATCAAATAATAAAGGCGGTAAGTGGTATTTATATTAAAGAGTTCTAAATTGAGTCGAGAATAATGTACGCAGCATTTAGAAAAGAGTTGCTTGCAGAAGAAAAAGTGTGTGGAATGTAGGTACGATTTAATTGAAAAATGAAACCCAAATGGTTAAAAATTATAGAAACCGTGCAACTTAATTGCTTTTTAATACCCGAAAATTACGACATCGAGTCAGTGACATCTTATCTATAGATAATTATAATTAAGAAGAACCGATTTTGATTTTTTTGTTTCGTTTGATAAGTAATTTAATGGAGAGTGTTCTTAGCTATGTTTCAAGTGCGTGTTTAGGGTGCCGTACCCGAAAAAACTAAAAAATTGGCGATATTCTTCAAGATCGGTTCAATTTCTGAAAGGCTTTCAGGATAAAGGTTATTTAATTGAGAGTGTTCTTACATATGTTTAAAGTGGGAGTATAGGGTTCTGTACCCAAATTTTTTTTTCGGGGGTTTTAGACTTTGTAAATTTTACTTGCATTTTAAGAATAAATTATTTGATTTTCAGTGGCTGAAAACAATTTAGCTCCAGAATTTGCTAAGTATACATTAGTTAAACCAAAAATATATCACGCGCGAGAGAAACGTGAAATTTTCACCACCAAAGAAAATGTAAGTATTTTTGCAATATTATATATAACACAATTTATTGAAATTTAATTTAATGAAAACTTACAAAAACTGGTCAAATGCGAAATGAGAGGGTTCCACCATGAACTGATATGGAAATGAGGTTCTACCAGTATTGGTTAATCAAATCTTGGTTTTCCTACGAAGCCTTGATTTATTTAACTTGAACACGGCTTCAGCAAGGCCTGGCAAACTAAGTGCAGGATTATATTCTTCGCAAAAAAATAGACAGCCAATGTCAGCTCTCCAAAAATTATAATTGAATCTGCAACAGATATGTACTATAAATAAGAGATAAACAAGAAAAAACAATGCAACCCCTACTAACATTTTAGATTACATAAGTAACGATAATAATGGGAAATAAGGCTAATCCAGGAGGTAATCGAATCATTGAATCCATGTTGAATAATGTAAAACCCTAGAATGGATTCCATAAAATGTAACTTACCTTCCAAAAGTAGATAAATATTTAAAAAATATAGAATTAGATTTTAGGACTTTCAAATTTCCAACTTCATATTGGACTTTAGTAACCTCGTAACTTATTATAGCAGTATTATTCTACAATTTTATACTTCGTAAAAATCTAAAGTTGGTTGGATATTTTATAAAGTTTTGTTGAGACATTGGTCACATGGGACCAACATATTTTCTAATAGCTTTTGGGCCTTTGGTGAATATTTAACTTATGAGAAATGGACCAACATGGCCTAGAAACTATTTGCTGCACATACAATTTTTTAGATTTTTTCAAAGTGAGAAACGTCCCCGATGGCACCAACATATTTTTTATATGGTGGCCCACTAGACCGCAATGTGAAATATATGTCTGGCGTTAGTAAGGCACATGTTCAAAAATATGTCTGGCAGCGAACGTGTTAATAGTAATATTTTCTTTACAGGATAGCAGTCATGTTCATGACTTAAAAATAACATTAGAAATAAATGGAAAAGAGCATTTATTAAATTTAAAATTAAATAGAGAATTAATACCAAAAGGCTATTTTCACAGATATCAACATAAAGGAAAATCTGTCGTTAAAAAGCCTAAAATTAATGTAAGTATGCATAAAATAAATTTTAAAAACCCTTTAAAATTTAAACGAGTATTTAAAAATAAATTTTACAGGACATAGAATTATGTCAATATCAAGGCTCGTTAAATGGCGTAGAACATTCATGGGCTGCCATATCTACATGTGATAATAAACTATCTGGTGTAATATTTGATGGTAATGAATTACATTACTTAGAATCAACTAGAAAAAGTAATAGTAGTAAGAATGATTTGGAAAATTTTAATGATCATTATTTATATAAACATTCGGATTTGTTCGAGAAGAAAAAATGTGGCTATGAAGGTTCGAACATTTCACCGTTGAATGCGTCCTCATCAGAAGCAATAATAAATAATCTTGAATTTAATAGGATACTTAGGGTTTGTACAATTATTCTATATGAACTTTCTATTCCCATTTTTGAAGAAAACAATAAATGGAAATTATTGCAGTAATCGAGTTAGGAATAGAAAAGACAAAAAAATTGCTTTCCTCTACCGCTTAGGACATATATTATTTATCATAATGAATCTTTTATAGTATAAACGATCAAATCGAAACACAAGTTTAATACGTGGACCATATAATGTTAATGAAACGTCTAGATTTGTTGAGTTAGTTCTGGTTGTAGATCGGCTTGGGTATATACATCAGGAATCCAATTTGCAAACTGTAACAAATCGATGCAAAAATATTGCGAATATTATTAACGCTGTATGTATAATCTGAATGTATTTGTTTATACTTTGAATATCAAGAAAAAAATTTGATTTGTTTTAGTTGTATTCTCCTTTAAATATTTTTATTGCCCTTGTTGGAGTTGTGGTTTGGACGGAAACTAATGAAATTAACATTTCTGAAAATGGTGATAAAACTTTAACAAACTTTTTACATTACCGTCGTCAACACTTGGCTATAGAACATCCTAACGATAATGCACAATTACTGGTGTAAGTAAATTTTATAAATTTTGAAAATATTTAAAAAAAAATATGCACATAGTAACCACTACAATCAAATGGTGGTCCCGGCGCACAGTGTTGATTCGGAATGGTTGATTTAGAGATTTTAGGCTCTATATTTACCCGAGTCAAAAAGGTCAAACGGCTTGGAAAAATGGAATCAAAACACCGATTTTAATAATTTATTTTGTATATAAGGGCTTTTAGGTAGCTGAATCCAAATTTAATACCAATTTTAAGTTAATATTTAAGGGGGGTAGGGCCTAAAATAGCTAGAAATGGAAACGAAATTAAAAAAGTGCTGAAAATGAATATCTGCGGGATTTTTGTTTTTCTTGTAATCCCGTTTCACTTAAAAACACATTCCAACCCCTTGAAGGCCCTTATAGTTATTTATAGGGGTTTATTGTGAGAAAAACTTAAACCTGATATTATATTTGGATTCAGCTAGCCATAAATATTATGTTTGTTAGAAATTAGAAATATTACTTAAAGTGACCTAATAATTAAATGCATCCTAAACTATCAACTTGGAAAAAATAAAAGGGCTTTTTAAAAGAACATAGTTCAATTGTATCAACTGGTTCGATATTTTAGTTCTGCATTAAGAAATTCTTTCAAAATTATAAATTCGAATCTATTGAACAATTCATTTTTTCGAAAATGCACTTTCAAAATGAGTCTTTGTCAGTTTTTCATATACAATCAAACCTGGGTAAGTGAGAACTGGATAAGTGAGAAAACTCTATAAGTGAGAGTAATAGCCAGGGCCCGTCATTTTAAGCTCCCAAAACCTCTATTAGCGAGAAACAAAAATCTCTGTAAGAGAGAGTCGTTTTTCCATATGGACCTCCGTAAGTGAGACTGCTACTTATCTATACCTCTATAAGCGACAGTCGAGCTTTATTTATTTATATTATTTAGGAGGGACTATAGCTACATATTTACTACATTCGTACTTGCTGTGAATTGTTATTGCTGCGTACCTCTATAAGAGAGAAACGCTACCCATGTACCTGCATTAGCGAGAAACTGGGGTTAGTGAGAAACCTCTATAAGCGAGAATGAGATTGTGCTCCCTTGAACTCTCGCTTATCCAGGTTTGACTGTATGTATGTACCTAATAATAGCTAGAAAAGTTTTCCAAAAGTTGAAATTATTGTTATTTTCATAGTTCGCTAAAACTGTACTAATTGAATGGGTAAGTTGCAAAAGGTACATATTCCAAAATACATAGAAACAAAATTGATTTATCCACTAGATTACCGATGGCCACATGACTTGTATTTGCAGAAACGTTTAATAAATATACGAATAATTTCTCGATCGCGTTATCCGACAAATTATTTATGCCATTTATCCAGTCCGACGTTCGAAACATATAAGTAAACATAGCATAACATGTCACTAAAAGATAGTCATCCATTTAATTATAAAGAATCTGCCGCTATCTCTATAATTGCCCCTCATTCGAATAATTTATTTTTATTCAAATATTGATTCTCCCATTTAACACTAGTGCAAATGGTGAGCAAAATAATAAAATATTTATGTTTCAGATCTTAAAATTGCTTTAATTTTTTGTATTTTTTTAAAATATCTTAGTGGGACGAAATTTGAAGGTTCAGTTGTTGGCAAATCATTAAAAGGTTCTATTTGTACATCTGAGTTTTCTGGTGGAGTTTCTACGGATGATTCGTTCACTGCAGGGCTAGTAGCCTCAACAGTAGCTCATCAAATGGGACATAATTTTGGTAAGCTCTAATAGATGGTAAATTATCAGAGGTGAGAGCGCGCTATCATTTCTTGATCAGTAGGAATATCAGGTATAAGTTGATCAGCACTTTAATGCCTATTTAAGGGACCGTACTTTGTGTATGTTTTTTCGTTCGCGATCGAAAATGCGACATGCTAACTCGACCTTATAAAAGGCATTGCCAACCCATAGATCAATGAATGAACGGAATCCATAAATAAAAGCCATAAATAAAATCACATACCCATGCTAATTCGACTTTATTAAAGCCATGGCCAACCCGTGGATCAGTGAATAAACGCAATCACAGAGTTAACCAAAAATAAAAATAAAAAAACCCGCACACCCATGCTAACTCGACCCCATTAAAGGCATTTCCAATCCGTGGATCAGCAAGCGATTTTGTATCGAGGTGTTTTTAACAGAGTGGTAATGGCCGAGTTGTTTTGATCAGAATCTCCACTTTTAACGAATGATTTTCAGTCATAACTACTATTGACCACCTGTGCAGTCAAAAGTACTTTTACCTGTTTTTTCCAGTTAAAAAGTGCTTTTGAGAGCTAAGAGTTTTGCTGTGACATTTACACTGTTATATAAAAAGTAAATTTAAGGGTTGAAGTCTATTACTTAGCACTCCGCAGATTACAAAATCTAAAATTGAACCTAAAGAATTTTCAGGTTTACAAATTTTCTAATACTTAGAATTTGATTACATTTAACAGGTATGGAACATGATTCAAACGATTGTGAATGTCCCGATGATCGGTGTATTATGTCACCATCCTTTTCATCCGAATCACCTAGACACTGGTCATCATGTAGTTTAAAAGCTCTAGCAAACACATTCGAACATGGCATGGATTATTGTTTACGCAATAAGCCAAAACATTTATTCGATAGTCCTGTATGTGGAAACGGATTTGTTGAACCTGGTGAAGAATGTGATTGCGGAATTGTCGATAATTGTAAAAATCCATGTTGTAATGCTGCCACGTGCATGTTGCAATCAAATGCTAGTTGTGCTACCGGAGAATGTTGTGATTTATTGACATGTCGGCCAAAAATTGCTGGAATATTATGTCGATCGGCTGATCAAGAATGTGATCTACCAGAGTATTGCACGGGCCATTCAGAATATTGCCCGAATGATGTATATAAAATGGATTCAGAAATCTGTAGTGAAGGTCAGGCATTCTGTTATCAAGGATCGTGTCGAACACGTAATGATCAATGCAAAGTTTTATGGGGTCCATCAGCTTCATCGCGAGTTGAGTGTTATAAATTAAACACTAGAGGAACTCGATATGGAAATTGTGGATACAATCAACTGAATTCGACGTATACTAAGTGCGCACTTGAGTAAGTTAATTTTTAATAGAGTAGTGTTATTATAAACCAATTCTAGACCTAATTCCGAATCCATCGAGCTATCACAATATTTTTGCGGACATTATCTCTATCACCAATTTGTCCAAAACCATTTTATGGACAAAGGACGTAAAATTACCTCTTCCAATCAACATAATATCCCGACGATTGATGTTATTTTTATGTTCAATTTCAATTTAAAGATTTTATTAAAAAATAAAAAATAAATAATAAAAAATAAAAATATTACTTATTAAGAATCAATTTTTTAGGGATTCTTTTTGTGGACTTCTCCATTGTGACCATTCAAATGATAAATTGGAATTTGGTTTGGAAAATGCTTCAATTTTATCACATGCATATATCAATACGAATGGCTCAATTATAAAATGTAATACCGCCATGGTGGATTTAGGTTTAAATGATATTGATCCTGGTTTAACACCAAATGGTGCAATGTGTGGCAGAGAAAAAGTAAGAAATTATAGGTCCACTCTATCTTTCAACTGTACATAATTTTTTTTTTTTGAAACAGATGTGTATCAATCAAAAATGTGTGACAATCGAAAACTTACGAAAAAGTGTTAACTGTTCGAATAATTGTAATGGTAACGGCTATTGTAATAACAAAGGACATTGCCATTGTAAAGATAATTTTGCCCCACCAAACTGTGAATATGCTGGTACTGGTGGCTCTGTGGATAGTGGACCAACTAGACACATAGATGGTATCAACTAAATCTTTTATCTTACAGCCTACTCTTTTTATTTTACGTAGCCTACTCTTTTTTCAAGATATTAAGGGTGATATGTTAAGCGACTCTTACCTCAAAAACTTAAGCACTAGGCGAAAAAACTCGCAAGAATTCTTTGTTGCTTAAAATTAGTCAATAAACCCACTATCATTTATTTATTTAACAATTAAAAAAGTTTTTAATGTTTCAGCGAATTTCTTATAGAAAACTACTAAAAAATTATTTAAAAAAAAAAAAACTATATTTATGTAATCTTTGTGCTTGTTTAATAATTGCATTTTCCTGCGAGAGTTTTTATTATCACAGCTTTAATGAAATTTAAATGAAATTAATCTACCCATTTACCCACAATTTATTAAGCTATTTGATTGTGACCAGTAATTAGTAAAATTTCCAAAACAAATAATAATAATAATTTTATTTGATTTACCCATTTTGGGTCTTTCAAAAGAAATGAAATTGTAGTGTTTAAAATAGTTTTGAGCTTACTCTCATAGATGTCACTACAAAACCATATTTTGTATAATATGTGTGTGTATATAACAATACATAGGACATGGTATAATAGCGGTAAAAACAAGGTTTTAAGCAAAATCCAAGAATGTCACATTTTTTAAGTCACTTTTGTTGGTCAAAAATATTAAATGTGTTTTATAGTGGCACATATAATAAAAAGTCACTAGAATTTTGTAAAACGTAAATTTGAAAATCTTGAGGGTGACTGGGTGTTTTATAAATTTCGGTATGAGGCTATTATAGTTATATCAAACAAAATTAATTATGTGATGGAAAAATATATGAAGATACTCTTTTTAAAGCAAAGTCAAATTAAGACTGTCTATGACATATATAAGGTTTATTATTATAAACTATGTGCTTTAAATTTTACCTTCTGTGTCCTAATACATTCCGTTTATTTACATCCTCTAGCTTTTTATATTTTTATTGGTACTATTTTCTCTCAAACCAAAAAGAAGTTAAATTCTTAAAACCTTAACATTGGTGAAACTCTTACAATCCTTATTTGAGTATTGAACTAGTGATTATTCTAAAAGGCAATATATATTATTGAAATATATAATATTCAAAAATCTTTTTGTGGAGGGGGTTTTAATTCTACACCAACCGAAAATCAACAATGTTTTACAAATATTCCTATTCAGTTGACAAAAGTAAAATAGTCACTTTTTCCATATCAATGAAGATGACAAATAATAAAAAGAACAATTATAATAAAAGGAATGAAAACTTATAAAAAATATAATAATTTACATCTGATTTTCTTTTCTTAACTATATTAAAAAAGTAATAAAAACCAAGAATTTTTTCAAATTAATATTTTTGGTATTCATTGCAAATTGCATTTGGCTATCCTTGGTTTTTGTTTACACCCTATATGCTTGAAGTAGGTAATAACATGTTATGTTAACATCCAAGTTTACAAGATTCCATTATACGGATTATAAGCATACAACAACGTAAAATGAGTACCATAACCGTTGAATTATACACATTATACATTCATAATAAAATACAATTATAAATAAATATCCCTCTCAGTTTAATGTACGACCAAAGATAAAGATAAACTTTCAATGTTTTTAAACAGTGTCGAAGAGTGATTCACATTAACAATGGGAGTTATTGTGTGAATTTGTTGTTAAAAATGGCGTTCAATAATTTACAGTTTGTTGTTTGTTATGTTTTATTAGTGAATTTTAGTGTTTGTGTTCAGGATTATGTATCGTTTAATAAAATTGGTAAATTTAATTCGTATTTATTTAAATCGACAAAAATTTTGTAACCTTTAAATAATAAAATAAAATATTTACATGCACTAATTTAAAACATTGTATTTTCTTCCAGTTAATTTTCATACATTGTAATTAATTAATTAATTTTATTTAAAAAAAAAACATTAAAACCCACTGCAAAAATTTATTGTTTGTGATGATATCATATTAGTGCATAAATTAATTTTTTCCTAGAATAAAGACAAATGCATTTTAAAGGTTATTCAAACAATTTAGTGTGTTTTTTTGAAAAAATGTATAAAAATTTTTTTAAAAACATGATAAATATTTACACATATGCTGCATATTAAACTACAATGCACATATAGGTTGTGTCCCTTCGAATTATAAGTTAAACTTAACGATATATCGTTCATATGTATACTATTTTTAAATAAAATATTAGGTACTTGTATTTTAAATCATTAGACGTAAAGGGATGACCAATATCGGTCTTAATTTCGATACAAACATTATACCTGCATTATTGAGAGTCTCGTCTGTTTATTACATAAGTGTATTTTTAGGAATATTTTTTTTTGAATGATAAACAAGATCATTGCTCCCAATTATTTCCTGTTACATTATACGGAAATGATAAATATTTTAGAATCTTTTCGTAGGCTTCACTTCAAATTATTATTTTTTTAACACGAATTTTTAATTCAATTTTATAAATTAGCCATTATAATTTTAAATAATTAGTTTCTAGACTTGTTAAAGAATTTATTGCTATTTTTTTAGGGTTCCGCATTCAAAAACTTTGAACTTTTAATACTACTGAGTGTGCAATTACTTTGTGAAGTAGTTGTTTTAAATTAGCACACAGATATGTGACATATTCTTGTTAAAAATTTATTATGTATAATAAATGACCGGTAGAACCTTATGAAAGAGTGTCAAAATTGCTCTATTTATTACATAGATATTTTAATATTCATTAGCTAATCATTTATTCATTTTAAACAGACAATTCTGTTTTTTTAACTAAAACACGACAATTTCGCTCCTACCCAAGTTTATTCATTCCATCGTTTTCATTTGTTAATTTTTAAAATAAAAGAGGATACCGCTTTTCAATTCATAGAATTTATAGGCTCACATGTAATTTTAACTCTGGAGTCTGGAAAAGCGAGTTTAACTCTAGCGAGTCTGGAAAAATTGTAAATTTAACTAATTTATTAGGTATTATTATTTATTAAGGCTATTGGCGTAATTCATATGACTAGCTTACGATTATATTATTTAAAACTAGCTTAACTCGACCGTTTCGCTAGACTTTTCACTTATCCCCCATGCATAACACTCAGAATATATGTTACTTTTTATTATGGGATCAAATTATTTTTCTTTTAAAATCGAAATCTTTCAGCGAAGCGGGCGGGTAACTGCCAGAGTGTGATGTTATATAGCCTACAGCCTTCCTCGATAAATGAACTATTCAAGACTAAACGAATTTTTCGATTTGAACCTGTTCCTGAGATTACGTTCAACTATCCAAACACAAAACTCTTCAACTTTATTAACAAAAAAAAAGGAACTTTTTTCGTTAATTAACGAACTCTGATGTCGAACAACTATTTGTAGATAAACTAGAGAAGGTTAAAAAATAGTAGTGAAATACTCGTGGTTTTTTGTCAAGGCCCACAAAGATTAAGAAAGCTATTTGTTGATTTACAACGGGCCCCGCGCTGGCTTAATCCGCTAATGACTGTATATATGTCGAACATTTTTAACATTTATACATGTTTTCCGAAACTGTCATAAAAAATAACTTTATATCATCTAAAATAACGTGAACTCAAAATATTTTATTCAGATAAAAGGGCGGAAAATTTAAACTTTTAAATTATTAAGCACTCTTTAACATAAATCAATCGTTAAGCTTTTGGAAAACCTTCTCTTTTAAGTACCTACTACTGTTTTAATAATAATTCATTAAACAAGTCGAATATGTACATTGGTTTTAGTGGCGCCGACATTTTTTGGCATCATTTGGTGATCTTGTAAATGATACAAAATATATTATGCTGATGATATAAACAGGGTGGCGCCAATTTTTTATTAGACACACTCAAATTATGATACAAAATTAATGTAGTATCCAAATTGTTTTTGAAATACAGTGTGTCGCACGGTAGGAATTAACAAGGGTACGAAAAAATTTAGATTACGAAAAAAAAAATTATTCTTTATAAAAATCGACATTTACTTTTCGAGACTGTAGAATTACCATATACTAACCTTTGATCAGTCTACAGAATGTCCGAGTGTCGTGTAATAAACAAGAAATGAAAATCATCACACAAAGTACCCCGCTCGATTAGATAGGAAAATGGCTTTCTGTGTAACTTTTTTAAACCGTCCCCTAAATTTCCTTTGGATCGTTCACATCAAAAGCTCTCACGACCATAAAATTTATTACCCGGCCACGGATAGTTTTCGAGCTACGGGCTATCAAGACTCACAAATTAGATTAAAGTTATATAATATATGACTACCATCTTAATAATGATACATCGTATAACATACAAACACACACATACGACATACGGTAGTCATATACTATAACTATAATATATATGTAGCCTTGAATGCTCATAGCTCGAAAAATGCTCGTAAATAATTTTTGTCGCGGTGAGAGCTTTTGATCAGAACGATCCGAAGAACATTTTGGGAGCGGTTTGAAAAAGTTTCACAGAAAGCCATTTTTATATATACCATATAAGATATGCTATATATCAAGGTATACTAAGTTTAGTCCCAAGTTTGTAACGCTTAAAAATATTGATGCTACCAACAAAATTTTGGTATAGTTGTTCATAAAATTCATTTCCGGTTGCCCGTTTGAATGTCTCTTCATCCGCCTGCCTGAAAGTCTGTGAACACGATAATTCAAAAATGAAAAGAGATATCAAGCTGAAATTTTTATAGCGTGCTTAGGATGTAAAAAGTGAGGCTAATTTCTTAAATGAGCAACATAGGTCAATTGGGTCTTAGATCCCTAGGACCCATCTTATAAACCGTTAGAGATAGAACAAAAGTATAATTGTAAAAAATGTTCCTTACAAACAAACAACTTTTGTTTGAAACATTTTTTCGTAAACATCACCCGTGAGGATGTAAATAAGGCGCAAGTTATATAGTAAATATTATATGGGAAGATCAAAATTTTAAATTAAGCAATTGTTTTCTTTTTTTATTTATTTTTTAATACATATTTTGGTTTAGAAGACCGAGTTTTCTTTCATAATCGGTCCATTAGTTTAATCATACTTAAAAAATTTTTAGGTATATAAACCATTTTTGTTTATAAACCAAACCATTTGATGCATAGCTTGCTTTAAAAATTAAAACTTAACACAAATAAAATAATTTATGTTATTATTATTGAAATATTTTTTTTTGGGTAAGTAAATGATTTTCTAGGATACAATATATTTTTGTGTATTTCTTTATATAAAAATTTTTTAATATTATTGAACAAAATAACATGGAGCTATCTGCAGAAAATAAAATTCTACTTGAAGCCATTTACAAAAGATTTGATGAGAACGAAGCAAAATTTAAAGAAGAAATAACTAAATTAAAAACGGCAAATGAAGAATTAAAACATCAAATTGAAAGCAATGAAAAGAAAATTGTAAGCCAAAATGAAACTATTCTGCAGCTACAGAAGAAGATTAATTCAAATAATATAATTATCCATGGCATTGAACCCATGGCTAATGAAGAAAACTTAGAAGATGCTGTCATAGATTTGTTGAATAGTAAATTGGAGTTGCACGTGAATAGAAATGATATTCAGCAAGTTTATCAACTAGGACGTAATAAAAGTGCCAATAATCCGATCAAAGTTACATTAAATAACCATAAGATGAAACTAAATATATTCAAGGAAAAGAAGAAACTTATGGGGACCTCAATTTACATTAACAATGATCTACCAAAAGAACTTAGGATTAGAGAAGCTGAAGAAAGGAAAAAAAGAAAAGAATCTAATGCGAGGCGTGGACATAAGAGACCCGGTACACAGTCATCAAACGAAATTGATGAAATAGAGGCGAAGATTAAACAAGATCTGAAACGTAGCAATTACAAGGGTAACAAGAATGATTCAAGACACGTAGGAAAAAACTAAGAATGATATTTTGGAATATTGAAGGAGCTAAGAAGAAACTGATGAAGAAGAGTTTTATAGAATATGCTAATAACTTTGATATAATAGGATTGGTAGAAACATGGACGGTTTCCGATGAAAAACCTTGCATGAAAGGATATGAATGCATAAGCAGGAGCGGTATCCGTTTTGCAAATAGGGGTAGATTTCCTGGAGGCTTGGCAGTATTCTATCGATGTGGTATGAAAGGTATGGTAAGTGAGATTAAAAACAGTTTGAATGAAATTATGTGGGTATTGATTGAGAACGATCGGGAAAAATTACTGGTGGGAGTGGTTTATTTGCAACCGGAGGGCTCCAGATATTCTAACAGCCAATTTTTTTCAATGTTGAGCACTGAAATAAGCGAATTAATACAGAGATATCCAACTGCTTCAATAATACTAGGTGGCGATATTAATGCTAGGATTGGGGTGGAAATGGATCACATAGATATTGAGGATGATGTGTTAATACCAAGGTATAGTATGGATGGATATGTGAATGCGAATGGCAAGAAATTTTTGAGTATGGTGAAAGAGAATGATTTAGTGATATTGAATGGCAGAGCATTGAATGACAGGAATGGCGAATGGACGTATGTATCTAAATTAGGTAAAAGTGTGATAGATTATGTGTGTGTAACGAAGGATTTATGGAACTCACGGGTAGATATGAAAGTGGGCGAAATAGTTGAATCTTCCCATTTTCCTCTAGAAATGACAGTTCCTACCATTAGAATGCTTGATGAGACATGTAATATGATGGAACTCGATCGATATAGGTGGGATTTGGAGAGGGAAGAGGATGTAATAAAAAGAATTTATAGTAATGAATCCCAATTGTTTTTGATTGGCGTGAGCCATTTGATAGAAATTAAGAAAATTGATGAAGCTGTTATGGTACTACAGGAATGGATGGCTTTTATTAGCAAGGAGCTAAAAGTTCCAAAATATCGGGGTAATAAAGTTACATCAAAGGATGAGTGGTATGATATCGACTGCATAAAGAAAAATAAGGAACTAAAACACAAACTGAGGAAGATGAGAAGAAATAAAACTGAATCGACACTACAAGAATATTTGGAATGTAAATCCTCGTTTCAAAGTATGTGTGAATATAAAAAGATGATGTGTGAGGCTGAATATGTACGTAGGGTGAATGAGGCTGCAAATGAAAGTAACTCAAAGTTATTATGGAAAATTCTCAGGTTTAAAAATAGAGGTGTTGTGAATGATGATGTAAGTGTGGATGATTGGAAAAATTACTACTGCAAGCTCTATGGTATGAACGAAGAGTGTGAAAATGCAGCAGGAGAAGGGGTAATGGCCGATGAACAAAATGCCAACTTTGACATATATTTTAATGATGAGGACATATGCTGGGCTATAGGTATGGCAAAGGATAATAAAGCACCAGGGCGGGATGGAATCTTAAATAAAGTAATAAAAATAATGTACAACGAATGTACAGAATTTGGACCTTTGCTAAAAAAATTGTTCAATGCCATGACTATTGACCATGCGTACCCTCACATTTGGACCACAGGTATAATTACCAATATATACAAAGGTTTTGGTGAACGCACTGATCCTGGAAACTATCGTGGTCTAACTCTTATGCCTAATCTAAGTAAGCTTTACACAAAACTCTTGTCCGATCGTCTGTGGCAATGGCTGGATGATAATGAAATTATTAACTGCGCGCAAGCTGGATTTCGAAGGCAATATGAAACAATGGATAATGTCTTGGTACTAAAAACGCTAATTGATAATTCGCTAGCAGTCAAAAGGACCAAGACTTATCTCTGTTTTATTGACTTCGAGAAAGCCTTTGACAAAGTCAATAGAGAACTTCTATGGAGTAAGTTGTTGCATATTGGTCTACCTGTGCAATTAATAGATATATTAAAATCTATTTATAAATCAACTTCGTGCTGCATTCGGTCGGGTTGGGGGGGCGTAAGTACAAGCTTCAAAACGTATAATGGTCTACGGCAGGGATGCCATCTATCAGCGCTCCTTTTCTTGCTGTATATTAACGATCTGTATGAATGGATGGAGAACATTAGTACTACGTCTCCTTGTATTAAAGGCTATGAAGCTAAGATTTTGTTTTATGCAGATGACGTGGTACTAACCTCCAAATCAGTTGGTGGGATGAGAAGAAGTTTAAGAGCGTTAGAGGAGTATTGCGATAAGTGGAAATTGAGTGTGAATGCGAGAAAAACAAAGATGATGATTGTGAGTAATGGACGGAAGCGTGGCGCCAATGAGGTATGGATGTATAAAGAGCAAATGATTGAGAATGTTAGGAACTTTGAGTATCTGGGAGTGGTGCTATCTGGGAATGGAAGTTGGAATGAGCATGTGGAGCGAATGAGAGATAAAGCCAAAATAACATTAATTTATATAAGACGGTATGTGTACAAATATGAGAATTTTCCAGTAAATGTGATTGTGAAAATGTGCAATGCTTTGGTATTGCCTATCTTAACCTATGGAAGTGAAGTGTGGATCACAAATTGTAACAATTACAACAACCAATTTAAAAAAATTAATGTGGTCCTGCATAATTTCTATAAGGAATTACTATGTGTATCCAAATCTACGCCAAACTCTGCAGTTAATCTAGAGCTTGGAGTTAGGAACGCTGAATATCTCTGTATTCAAAAAGCTATCAATTATCGTAATAGAATAATTAACTCTGATAAAAGGTTGCAAATAACATGTATAAATGACAGAACAATGAGTGTGCTGAATGAGTTATTGAACGAAAGAGGATTAAATGGTGTGATTGAAATGGATGACAAAGCATCTGTGAAACGAGTGGTAAACCAGATTGCTCTGACTGGAAATCTGGAAGATATCAGGAGCAAAGAGAGTCTGAGCATGTTTGCTATGCTAGACCACTACGTTCAAGGTGCCAAATATTTAAGTATATGTGAGAGGAATGAAAGATATGTGATTGCTAGTTTTCGAATGTATGGTTTTAGATGGAATAGCGTGAAAGTTAATGGAGTAAGAGTTTGCGTTTTGTGTAATGCAGCCGAGAGTGTGAAGCATTTGATAGAAGACTGCCCGGGGGTAGAAGGAAAAGAAAAGCAGGATATTAATAAGTTTAAAATGTACACTGCGGAAGATATACTAAACGTTTCTGAGCCTGAAAAAATTAAGCCGGTGGTCGCCTTTCTAAGGTTTATTTTAAATAAAAGAAACGCTTACCTCCATTGAAACCGCCCATGTTTTTATAAATTTCTATTAAAATTTTTTTATTCTATTATGTTTTTATTTTTTATTTTTTTTATGGTTGTAATAATTAAGACTATTCTTATTTTTTGTTTAATTTTTCAATCAACATGTATAGTCCTTTTTGATTTAATAATTTGTGCAATTTGTGTAGCTTATTTTGATTTATGTCAAATAAAGATATATATATATATAAATGATTTTTAAAAAATGTCACGTTCATAAAATTTTTTTATGAGTCAATTTTACGATGAAATATTTTACATTTCAATATGTTTTTTGTATTTTTAAAATAAATATGTGTACACACGGAAACGGAAAGATTAGGCCATAGATTCTTTATAAAGCTAGACAAATATTATAACATCAAATATTGTATGAAATTAGAAACTATAATCTCTTACCAAAAATAAGGAAACGTGAAAACCTGAGAATAACTAGGAAGTTTGGTAAAAATTAGATAATAGAAAAAATACAGAAACAGGTGTGGAGATCGGAGAAGCATAAACGAAATGACTGCTTTTACTATTTTGAGTTGGTAATATACTTATAATCCACAAAAGTTGCTCTTTTTTTTTAACGAGGGATTGATTAGTTCTACATTTATATAGTTTTCTTCCTGTAACGGTAAAAAGCTAAGGAAAGAAAGTACTTATCTCAAAATCATAAACGAAATGACTGCTTTTACCATTTTGAGTTGGTAATATACATATAATCCACAAAAGTTGCTCTTTTTTTTTACCGAGAGATTGATTAGTTCTATATTTATATAGTTTTCTTCCTGTAACGGTAAAAAACTAAGGAAAGAAAGTACTTATCTTAAAATATGTTCTGGAAAATTGTATTGCAAATAAAATTCTATACTTTTCAAGCAAGTACATTCTAAAAATAAATTTTAAACAAAGAATTGACTAAATTGTTGAAATATCCTGTATAGAAAGTGTTGAATGCCAGTGTATGCATTATTCTTAATAATAATAATAATATTCTTGTTTTGATTTTCGAAAGTATTATCTAGAATTTTTTTAGTTTTTCGAGAATCATTCACAAGACCAATAGTTGAAACTACCAGCACATTTTCAATTAACTACATTTCATAGTTTTGGAGAAAATGCACACTAAAGTTTTGTCCTAATTTGCGTGCTCACGTTCATTTCCAAAATATTACACTAAATTATTTTTCTCTGAAGAAAATTTATTTAACTTATTATTGATCTTAAAAATTGATGGTGTACCTAAGAGTTCATTTTCAGGGTAGGGTGACCGCGCCGTGCCACACCTGTTGGAAAATATTTTTAATTAAATGAAAACATCAAATAGATTATTTAAAGCTTATACATATAATAGTTTAAACACGCATTTTCAAATGGAAACTTTTTGAAATTAACACTAATTAAATTTATAAGTAATATATATCGATATTTTATTTCTCAAAGCTAAGATGAACTTTTAATAAGTTGTGCGAGAATTCAAGAAATCAATCAAGCACAACTAATTTGTCATCAATTTGAGAATTTTTTTCTAGATTATAAAGCCCAATGATCTTGACATCGCCTCAAAGCCCATTGAGTTGTACTTGTACAAAAAAGTTCGATAAAACTGTCCAAAGTATTATAAGTTTTATTGACATAAATGTTTTTATACCCCATACCAAAAGCGAGATTCAGTTCGTAAATAAGCAAGTCTAAATTAGAGCAAAACTTTAGATTCCATTTTCTCCAAAATTATATTGAAAATTTGTAGGTAGCTTCAAATATTCTACCTTCACACTAGGATATTTTAACAATTAACAATTGTTTATTTTAAGTTTTTTCTAATTGTTTTTAAATTCTAAGTAAAAACTAATTATAAGCGCATCAGCACTTACAATTTTCGAATCAGTACAATTTGTTTTATCAAATTTTTCATTGTTGTTCTGTGTTTTTACAAGGTTAATGATTATCTAATTTTGGTATTGACAAGTTTTAACCACAAATTTAAAAAATGCGGTTTTTGTGTAATCAGTAATTATTCATTGAATAATTTTCGTAAGAATTTGGTCTATATAGTTCACGTTATTATACACTATAAATATTTTGAAGAATGATAAGAATATTTTGTTGAGTTGCATACTTGTAATGTGGCAAGCCCCGAGCAAGGCTACCAGATTATACAAAACATTTTATATGCAATATCTAGACATCTAGAGCAAAGAAATATTATTTATGTTATTTTTTGTTATAACCAAACTCTTACCTGTACGTATACTCGTGTTCAATAAAAACTCGACACCATTTACATATATATTATATCTGATATAAATTGGTGATTGAAATATACACGTGTGTAGTGCCATTAAATAAATCGACATCTAGTTGTTAAAAATCAAACTAGTTTTAATATATAAATATTGGGAATAAATTGAATAAAAGCTTTTTTTATATTATTAATTATCAAGTTTTAATCACATTTTACATTTTCAGTCTCACGATAAAGATATTTTTACACCAATACAAACAATAATATATGATATACATGTTTTATTATTAACGTAGCATAAAAGACATTATTTTTTAAATTTAAAATTAGCTTAAATACAATAAAACTATGGTAATTATCACATTTGCAAATGTTTTCATCGTCTACTTGAATAGCACCAATAGCATGTAGCAGTTATTGATACAACGTTTGCTTTAATGTTGTCAACATTTTTCCCACGAATACTTGCTTTTAAAACAGCGAATATACCATGAATCTTGTACTTTTTTACATTATCACAGCCTTTTTTATTTGCACTTGTTCATAGTATTGATGACTTCAATAAAAATATTTTCACCATCTTGGATTAAAAATTTTCTTTGAGAATAAGTTCTTGTCGATTTTCCATTTACATTTTTTGCCAGAGCAAAAAGAAACACGCTCTTATCCTTTTCTAAAAAGATTATTTTTTATTATATTATGACAAAAAAAAGTTAATAAAATAGTAAGAAGCTTCGATAACATTTAAGGTTAGAAAATTGTATACCATATGCTTGCATTTTTCACCTAAACCTACTTTACACGAACATTTAACTAATAACAATTTATCATTTTTTAATACTGATCCATTTATTTCATCATAAAATCCAGAGATCATGGTCTCTGGGTCTCTTAAATGAGAACTTTGTAAACATGGTGCTGAGAAACTCTGAACATACTATTTATATTTTTCATTACTTTAACCTCATTTTATAGAAAAGCAAGCTCCAATAATTTTCTCAGAATTTCTAAAATTCTTTTGACCTGAATGACACTTCAGTGTAAACAAACTGTTAACTCTCCACTTGCATACAAAACGCAGCCATGTTTTTTAGGCCCCGCCCACAGATAAGTTATTAATAGATATTGTCCCGTTTTTATTGAACGCAGGCATACGTTTCTTTGAAAAAATCCGTTATTTTATATTAGCTAATAATAGTATAAATAACTACAAGATTTAAATCAGTTTTATTGTTTGTAGTATTGCTGCAGACAGTTTTATGCCGAGAAAAAATCGGGTCAAAATCGTATACTTAACAAACAATATTTTTAATTTTTCCTGCGGTTATATTAACATCGATTGATATAAAACGACCTTGATAATGGATAAGGTCAACGACTTTTCCATTTTTACTTGAGACATTCAATATAATGGTAGTAGGAGCGATAAACATTACTGGAAAATGCATTGATTTTGAGATGAATCCTCATAAAAATACGACGAAAATATCCATTTGATATATATTTTTTATTTAGGTGGCCATGTTTTGTTTCGGAAAAGATAAGAAACTCTACGATTCCTAGTTATAGCGCCAAAAGCAGGGACAGTAGAATTTATTAAACAAGTATTAAAGCGGTCAAATCGAATTTCGCTGTGTCTTTCGTTTGCTGTCTACTCTGAATTTTCTATACTAGTAAACAGAAGAATTTTATTAGGCGGAAAATGGTACATCAAATATGGAGCGAACCGCCTTTGGACGCTGTACTATCTTCTGAAAATACCAATAATTGTGGACTGCTTCATAATGTTTGAAATATCAAGAAAGATATATTTTTTAATTTTGAACGAATTCCAAGAGTTTTTTTTTTTGGTTTACATGATGACCTAATTTTGTCGTGTGCCGGGTGTGTGCTTATAACGATAAAACACATTAACAGTAAAATAATATATATTTTAATATTTATAGCACAATAATCGATCGACATTTGCATAATGTTTAATTAAAAATTTATATAAAATACATAATTACTTTCTTTTATTATTATTATAACATATAATTATAAAATACATAATATCCACCACACATAATATTCATTTATATTAATATAAAATAAATTCACTTTTCAAAAAACATCTGTCTAAGAATATTGTTTATTAAATAAGGAGGCTTCCAGTTCCTTCCTACATATAGACCGAGCATATTAGTTATGTATTATTATTATATTATAGTTAAGAAACTACTTGTTTCTGAATTTATCGAACTAAATTGTCTAATTGTCCCGGACTAGTACCTATAATATACATATGCTGTTCGTTTAAAAAACTATTGCAATGTAGATTTAAAATGAAAAAGTTTTCAAGCATGTGCACAGTGTTTCGTCTAATGCAAGCTAGCGGGACAAAATTATTTTTTGACTTATTTTTATTGTTTATGTATTTTCTAGGTATATTATGCTATTTTAAGAAAGAAAAAACATAATTTGTACACATTAATGTATGTAGACCGTAGATCGGTATTGATATCACAATTTCGCACGTGTCATTACCATTCCCGGGGTGAAATGTAGGTAAACACGCTGTAATTAGGGGTATATACCTACATACGTACCTTACTTACTACCTAATTTGGGTAGAATTTATCATTTATACTTCCTTCAGGTAGATTTTAACATTAAAAAAAAAAAAAGAAAACATATGAATTGTCAAAAACTATATTTGATTCGGTTTCAATATTTTTTCAAATTTTTATATATTAAATTAACTAAAATATGGTAAAAATAAAATAAATAAGCTAAAGTACTACGAAATTATTTAGAAATATAAAAAAACTTAAAACTATGTAGGTTAGTTGCTAGAAATATAAATCTTAAAACGAGTAACATATACTATATTAAAAAAAATACATAATACTACATTAAAAATAAAAAAAATAAATATTAAAAAAAGTTAATCAAGAAAAAATGTAAAGTTAATAGTCGTCATAAGATTCTTCGTCATTACTATCCCATTCTGTAGAGTCTGACAACAAATAATCCTCCTCATTAATTTCGCGTACTAATGACGTGGATTTTGATGAAATTGAAGGTGGGGCAATTAACGGGAGAGTCTCCGCTGGCAAAGAAGTATAATTCTTCTGTGGCAACTCTCTAAATGCGTTTATTACAAGATCGGAAGTAATCAGAAGCATTCTCAATAGATCTGTATTGGAGGCAACACGTGACCTCTTTCTGGTGTTTTGCTCACTGAATCTACGGCAATCTTTATTTCTTACTTCCTGAGCTTCCTTGGATAGCTGCCCAATTGGAAGAAGACAAGATTAATGACTTCTGTACTGTCTATAAGACTTCGTCTGTAGCGTTGCTGTTCTCGAATCTCTGCTTATATAGAATGTGCCCCGAACTACCATCACAGCCCCATTCACTTATCAAAATGTAGGATGAACGAGGCAGCACACTTCTGATAACTTCCGACTGAGCTGCAACTTAGTTCATTTGCAGATCGAGTTTCCAACAGGTCTACTACTCTTGGTCTCTTTGTTTTCATTGATAAGTCATCAAATGACTTTTTTGGTCGGCCTATATTCTGACCTCCTGAGGTCGTTGAAGATGTTGAAGGGCACGGCTGGTTTACACATACAGTTAATTCCATCCCGCACCCATCCAACCAGTTCTTATGTTTCATTAAAAATATTTACCTATTGCATTTTGATGATGCCCACTTTTCACTAAATTTCGCGGAAAAACTTGAGATTTTCGTCTTGAGTTTTCTTGTAGATTCTTCAGACATTTTATTCAGGCTATGTTTATTACATAAAACATCAAAAATGCGATGAATTCTTTCACTTTTGTCATATTTTTGCCATTCTTCGAAAAAATCCGATTTCGACATAGTTACGACTCGCCCTGAAAAAAGGACTATATTTTTCCTTGCGGGGGTTTTCGGGCCTTAAAATATATATGAATCTTTTTTTAAATGTTTGAAGTATAATATACAGAAAAATCTAGCTGGATACATGTGGATACAAAAAGTTGCAACCCTTTAAAGTTTAAATTTCACAAAAAATATTAAGTATTTCTATGATATTAGTCTAAGCCATGGTACACGAAAAATGTGAGTGATTTAATTATAAAAAAAACATAAAAATAGAGTACAATCCTTCAACTAAATGATCCATCACGAAAATCACTTTCCACTATACCACAAATTTTAAGATATGCTATCGAAAGTGTGAAAAAAATTCAACCGATTTGCAAATGCTACACTACCTTTGTTATCACTGTACTTTGAACACAAACACCTACCTGGGTGGGATGTTTAGCCCAATGGTATCTTCGAATTTGGTACCTACAAAGGGTTGTTAACATAATGTTCTTATCATTTTTTTGAAATTGCGTTATGACTTTTGTCCCGCTAGCTCCATTTAAACGAAACACTGTGTTTCGATAGCATATCTTAAAATTTGTGGTATAGTGGAAAGTGATTTTCGTGATGGATCATTTAGTTGAAGGATTGTACTCTATTTTTATGTTTTTTTTATAATTAAATCACTCACATTTTTCGTGTACCATGGCTTAGACTAATATCATAGAAATACTTAATATTTTTTGTGAAATTTAAACTTTAAAGGGTTGCAACTTTTTGTATCCACATGTATCCAGCTAGATTTTTCTGTATATTATACTTCAAACATTTAAAAAAAGATTCATATATATTTTAAGGCCCGAAAACCCCCGCAAGGAAAAATATAGTCCTTTTTTCAGGGCGAGTCGTAACTATGTCGAAATCGGATTTTTTCGAAGAATGGCAAAAATATGACAAAAGTGAAAGAATTCATCGCATTTTTGATGTTTTATGTAATAAACATAGCCTGAATAAAATGTCTGAAGAATCTACAAGAAAACTCAAGACGAAAATCTCAAGTTTTTCCGCGAAATTTAGTGAAAAGTGGGCATCATCAAAATGCAATAGGTAAATATTTTTAATGAAACATAAGAACTGGTTGGATGGGTGCGGGATGGAATTAACTGTATGTGTAAACCAGCCGTGCCCTTCAACATCTTCAACGACCTCAGGAGGTCAGAATATAGGCCGACCAAAAAAGTCATTTGATGACTTATCAATGAAAACAAAGAGACCAAGAGTAGTAGACCTGTTGGAAACTCGATCTGCAAATGAACTAAGTTGCAGCTCAGTCGGAAGTTATCAGAAGTGTGCTGCCTCGTTCATCCTACATTTTGATAAGTGAATGGGGCTGTGATGGTAGTTCGGGGCACATTCTATATAAGCAGAGATTCGAGAACAGCAACGCTACAGACGAAGTCTTATAGACAGTACAGAAGTCATTAATCTTGTCTTCTTCCAATTGGGCAGCTATCCAAGGAAGCTCAGGAAGTAAGAAATAAAGATTGCCGTAGATTCAGTGAGCAAAACACCAGAAAGAGGTCACGTGTTGCCTCCAATACAGATCTATTGAGAATGCTTCTGATTACTTCCGATCTTGTAATAAACGCATTTAGAGAGTTGCCACAGAAGAATTATACTTCTTTGCCAGCGGAGACTCTCCCGTTAATTGCCCCACCTTCAATTTCATCAAAATCCACGTCATTAGTACGCGAAATTAATGAGGAGGATTATTTGTTGTCAGACTCTACAGAATGGGATAGTAATGACGAAGAATCTTATGACGACTATTAACTTTACATTTTTTCTTGATTAACTTTTTTTAATATTTATTTTTTTTATTTTTAATGTAGTATTATGTATTTTTTTTAATATAGTATATGTTACTCGTTTTAAGATTTATATTTCTAGCAACTAACCTACATAGTTTTAAGTTTTTTTATATTTCTAAATAATTTCGTAGTACTTTAGCTTATTTATTTTATTTTTACCATATTTTAGTTAATTTAATATATAAAAATTTGAAAAAATATTGAAACCGAATCAAATATAGTTTTTGACAATTCATATGTTTTCTTTTTTTTTTTTTAATGTTAAAATCTACCTGAAGGAAGTATAAATGATAAATTCTACCCAAATTAGGTAGTAAGTAAGGTACGTATGTAGGTATATACCCCTAATTACAGCGTGTTTACCTACATTTCACCCCGGGAATGGTAATGACACGTGCGAAATTGTGATATCAATACCGATCTACGGTCTACATACATTAATGTGTACAAATTATGTTTTTTCTTTCTTAAAATAGCATAATATACCTAGAAAATACATAAACAATAAAAATAAGTCAAAAAATAATTTTGTCCCGCTAGCTTGCATTAGACGAAACACTGTGCGAAAGTGTGAAAAAAATTCAACCGATTTGCAAATGCTACACTACCTTTGTTATCACTGTACTTTGAACACAAACACCTACCTGGGTGGGATGTTTAGCCCAATGGTATCTTCGAATTTGGTACCTACAAAGGGTTGTTAACATAATGTTCTTATCATTTTTTTGAAATTGCGTTATGACTTTTGTCCCGCTAGCTCCATTTAAACGAAACACTGTGATGTGCTAAGCGATCCTATAGAAGATTTAGTAAACATTTTATGAAGTTTACTATGTTACTCCCTAACAATCCACAGATAATTTTTACATCAATCCACAGAGTTTTTACCATCAGAACTTAATAAAATCGAAAATAAAAATCGTAAATATCTCTGTAAAAATTATACCTTCAAATCAAATGAAATGCATTGCAGTAAAATTTATGAAGAATACGTCAGTTGCCTGATGAATTTGCCATATTACTCATAAAAATGAAAAATAAAAATGCAATTCTCTAAAAACTACTGAAATATTTTTATGCAAACAAATTAATGCTAAAATTTATTTAAATGATTCATACTATCTATGATCAAACTAGAATCGCCTTGTCAAATGAAATTCCAACAATTGGTGATTTTAATTAAAGGAAAATTAATTGAACATTTAACCATAAATAGTCTCCTATCTCAAATGCTTATGTCAGAAACTTGAAATAAAACAATAGTGAATGTGAAGTACTGTCAGGATAAAATGCATAACATTTTAACTTTAGACTTAATTTCGTCTAGCAAATTCGTTAAATTACAAAACGTTTTTAATAATAAAGCAATACACAAATAAAATTTAGTTTTTTAGTTTTAAATATTTTAAAATACCTTAATTCTACCGACCCCTAGCTAGACCATTTCGACTATCGTTTGTACACTGTTTGTTAATTGCGGTTTTGTCAATTAACCCTAAATATATCTGCTGTGGGTGTTTAAAAATGTATTATTACGTTTTTAAAAATACACCCTTTTATCAAATTAAGGCAGATATAACGTGAGCTAAAACTAAGGTCCATCACTAAAATTAAGATCCATCTAAAAATTATGTATATTATTTTCAGAATTGGTCCTTGACAATCGGTTGTAGTTAAACATTATTCTTTAACAATATTACATAAGCAAACCGGTAGATAAATGAATTATTCTGTTTTTTTCCACCAATTCACTCGAGCTTGTGTATAAAAATATTATTATACCAGGTGATTTTTTTCATATTGATACATCGAAATGTTTCAAAACATACACAACTTATGAAAGAGACACCCATTCGAAATATAGGCTAAAATCTCACTACAGTGTGTATTAAGCGGGAGTGAGAACCATTAACGAGATATATGAACAGTTTACCGCTACAACACTATTCTCACAAACATCCAAGTGGCGATAAAATCTCTTACCTCTGTTTATCATCCTTACAGGTAGCACAGGGCTGTCGATTTTCTCTAAATGAGTTGTAGACAAATGCCATCGTAAGCCAGATATGAGTATCAGACCGTTAGGGCTCTTCAGAGAATTGTGTTAACAGACAAGTGACAAGTACAAAACATTTAGGAATACTTTTTGCGAACTGCAATCTGCTTTTAAAGGAAATTATTAAAATAATCATTAAACGGAAGTAGGAAAGTACTTGTGGTACTGCAGCCTGATATATGTCGGGATATAATCGGAGTTGTTTTGAAGATATTTTCTCCAAAAAGCCTCCATAAGCAGTATCGTTTCACCGATTACGGAAAACTGACTGGTAAGAAAGCACATTGAACGTTTAGGCCTTCCAGTGCTGCACGAATTTTATAGAAGCTACAAGATGCAGAAGAAGACCAGACGATAATTTGCCACTAACTTAGACCAGTCATTTTTGACGACTATGCGAGTTTAAAGCCCGTCGACATCAAAACCTCTTTTTTGCTATTCCTAACGAACCTTATGGTTTGTGTGTGTTTCACCCTGGAGCAGCCACTCATATGGAACCAAATCTCGGTTGAGCCGAATATCTTTAAAAAAAATTTGTGAAAAAATTTGTTGAAAACCTGAAATATATTTTTGTGGATGCGCATGTGCGTTATATGATTATAGAGATTGTGTGGCGCTCATATCAGATTTTGTCGAATAATTAAAGAAAAATTTTTTTAGTTTATTGCAAATTTTGTGTATATACTTCGACGACTCAAGATAAAAAACACATGGTATAAATTCTGATCATTAATTAATATTCTAAAATAATCATATAAAAAATATGATAATAATGCGATTTAATAAATTTTATGCGCACTAATGAGTTGTAACAAATGAAAATAATAAAAATGAAAAAAAAGTATATATTTTATTTATATTTATTGAATAAATATAAAATTTACACGAACTTTTCTCCATAATTTTTATCATTCAGATTTCTATTGATTATTATCAATCAAGGTAACTGTAGTATGACGCTGATCGTGACTAATTTCATTATGATAAACAAGTCTTGACAGTAGTTACACTTTGATACGTATTTTGAATGCATAAGAGGTATTATTTGGTGCAATTCTTTGTTTATTTAAAACTAGCGACCCAATTAAGATTTACTATACATATACACATTCTGGAAAAATGATTATCTGCAGGATGGTGAAAAACCGTTTCAAAATCCGTTAAGCCAAATATAAAGCAGGAAATCCTTGTAGCTATAATTTTAAATTTTAATTTATAAAGTCGGTAAAAATTACAAAAAAATTATTTTCAATATAAAAAGGAGGTGGACGTAATTGGCGACCTCAATAGGCACTTCTCAGGTACTATCTGAACTTATATACAAATTATCAACACTCTAACCAAATTTGTAGAGGCTGTATGGAAGAGCAATACACTTAAATCGTTGAAAAATGCGGATTTTCGCTAGGTGTCTCCCAAAACTGAACAGATTTTCTTGAAACATATTACTAAGAACACTCTCGATCAAGTAACCTTTAAGAAAAACTAAATAAAAATCGGTTTATCCGCAACCACGTCTCAGGCATAAACACAGTTTCATCCCTCTTTTTATTGTGTGGGGTATTAAAAAATTAGTTGCAAATAATTATCTTATTCACAAATTTGTATCTACATCGGAGTTATGATTCATGTAGAAAGTCTGTCCCAAAAAACTGATAGGCGTATGGTGGAAGAAATTTTTTTCTTTTTGAATTCTACGTGTTTTGAAACGCATAGTTTGAAATTATGATGGAAGGTCAGATTCATATTTTCCCAAAACAAATAACTCTTAATTGTTAGTAACTCTTTTTCATAATCTTAATAGTTTGTTTACAATACGGATTATCTAAATAGTTAACTATGTCAGTTGTTATATCTAATATTTTATTAATAATTAATATTATTGAATGAAGAAATACATGAGTACTCTGCTAGTGCAATGTGTAATATCACTAACTTATAATCACTTTTTTATGATGTGAAGTGCGTATTTTGATAAGAGTATATAAAGTTTTCAACATCAAAGATAGACGTTATTTTTGGTTTTCTTTTATCTTTTGGTTTATTATTTTATTTTATTTGTTTGCAAAAATAATATAATGAATTATTATAATCGAGTCACAAATCCAGGAAACTTGGTTCAGTTGAAATTCGATAAGAGTTATGGAGATAATATTATGGATAAGAAGTATGGAGATAATATTATTGCTCTTGATAATAATTTCTATTCAGAAAATCATTTAACATGCTACAAAACAATTGTAATTTACAACAATACTGTTATAATTTCTAATCAAAAATAGCCTAATCTTTTAAACGGTCTAGTCATTTCATTTTAAGATTTAAGCCTGCTTATGACTGCCATATTGACAGCTCAGAAGAGTTTCACAATTCGACGTGTTTTTTTTATATGTTTGTTACTTCATTTTCCCGCCAATTATGGACAAAAAAATTTTTTGAAACTGTAAGGTGGTCCCATAATTGTTTTATCAAAATAGATTCAGGAGTTTTTAAGAAAACTCCTGAAAATATTATTTAATATATAGATGTTTTCTACATGGTACTTTGACTTCGTAGTAATTGTTATATACTAAATTATAGAATGTTATTTTAATTTGCCAGACAGAAATTAGGTTTGATTTACAAATGCTCACTCCACATTAGTTAACGCTGGAAAAAACAGGGTAGAGATATTATTTATAAAATTATTATAATAGTAAATTTTTGTGGAATGTTTTGCAATGTTTTTTATTACTGTTATTCTTTCCGGTTTTGGACAGTTCATTTGTCTTTTTTATCAATATGAGTGAGTAATTTCCATCAACATTCTCAGTATGATTATTATTATTATTAGTTTAATTTGACTGGTGAACCAATAGACACAAGGAGGATGAATGAATGCGGTAGCGCTCGTTATTTAGAGTGGAAGAGAAAAAAATCATAAAGTAAAAATATTAAAAATTTATAGAAATTTCCGATATAAAATCAAGTATAATTGATTCGTTTGTGGTATTATAGCTCCTAAACGGATGAAGCGATTTCACTTTTGGTTATGTTTGAAATGTAATTTTTTCGAGAGTTTCCTTAAATATCATAAAAATTGAATTGAATATCATCACTTCTTTTCTAGTTGTAATCGACTACGGAACCCTAAATTCGCACTTGAAACATATCAAAAACACTGTCGATTAAATTAGTTTTCAAACAAAAAACAAAAATATTAAAATTGGTTCAATCGTTTCGGAGCTAGGATTCCACAGACAGACACACACACTTTTTAAACTGGGGTTAAATGCGGTTATTTTGAAAAAAAATATTATTACCCCTTTAATTTAAATTTCAACTGAAAACACTTTTATCAAAAGCATATTTGCAGGATGCTTTAAGGAATTTCTCTATTATTTCATAGAAAATAATTAATTTATATAGAGGTTGAATTGATAATGAAATACTTGGAAAACAGAACAATTTTACCTCATGGTTAAAATAATTCCTCCTTTGACTAATTTCAAAGAACATAGTTAATTTGTGGTTAGTTTCTTAGTAATAAATGAATACCATAGAGTATTTGAACACAATTGTTTTAAAAAAATTTCTTTGAAACAATTTACAATAGTCCATTGAAATGTTACAATTTTAGGGCCGAACTGAACATTTTTGGGGAGGACGCGATTTTATTTGTGGGGCATGTAGGGGAGGTCAATACAACCTTAACCCCAAGTTTGTGGGGTTGGCGCCCTTGTCCCCCGCCCGCCATCTTGAAAAAAGGGGTGGAAACATATTTTGCTGTATCTCGTAAAATATTGATTTCTCAAAAAATTTGCTAAGACATAATTTGTAGCAAATTGTCGTGGCTACAATTTTGTCTATGTGACTTTTTGCGATAAACTTAAAATTCAAAAAGTTATGAGCAAAAAAGTAACAAAATTAAAAATTTCTTTTTTTGCTTAATAACTTTTTTTCTTGTCATTTTATCATAAATTTAGGTGAGAGCAATATTATAGAGAATACGTTTATGAACATTTTTCCGCAAATTTTATTAATTTTTGTTAATTTTTAACGTAGTTACAGCGCTCCAATATCTCCGACTTAATCATATTATCAATCAGTAATTAAAATAGAATAGCTAGCTATCACATTCTACTCTTCTTCGATGGTCCAGGTTGTCGTTCAGATTCTCCAAGTTGTGGCTTAGATTCTCCAGGCTGTGGCTCAGATTGTAATTCAACATCGAATGTGAATGTTTGAGGAATGACAGGAGTTAAAGTTGGAGTCATCGTTGGTAATTCTTCTTCAAATTCATTTTCTTCCATTAATTTTGTTACTTCCATAATGTTGGTACAGGTTTCTCCAGAGCAATAGAGGCACTGTGGAGCACTTCAAACTTTGGATTGGCATCCAAATGTTTCCATGCTTTTTCCAGCCCCGATATTCAGGATTATTGTATTTTCCAAGCCATGAAAGGACCCTACATCCTGTGTTGGCGGAAGCGATGATAAACTGAATGAAATTTTTGTTACTGTTTTGGAGAATCGTTTGTATCACAACTATATGTAGCCCAACTAAAAGAATAGCATGAGGAAGAAGAAGCAGCTTATTAAATATGTTATTAAAAAACGAGAGTAAGGTAAACATGTTGTTTTGGCCGAGTTATCATGCGCATTGATAAACTCGGTCAACTTTGGAGCGCTGTAACTACGGTAAAAATTAACAAAAATTAATAAAATTTGCAGAAAAATGTTCATAAACGTATTCTCTATAATATTGCTCTCACCTAAATTTATGATAAAATGACAAGAAAAAAAGTTATTAAGCAAAAAAGAAATTTTTAATTTTGTTACTTTTTTGCTCATAACTTTTTAAATTTTAAGTTTATCGCAAAAAGTCACATAAACACAATTGTAGCCACGACAATTTGCTACAAATTATGCCTTTACAAATTTTTTGAGAAATCAATATTTTACGAGATACAGCAAAATATGTTTCCACCCCTTTTTTCAAGATGGCGGGCGGGGGACAAGGGCGCCAACCCCACAAACTTGGGGTTAAGGTTGTATTGACCTCCCCTACATGTCCCAAAAATAAAATCGCGTCCTCCCAAAAATGTTCAGTTAATGTAACATTTCAATGGACTACAAAAGATCCATGTATCTAAGATGACAGAGGAAGTTTGTATAATATAGCACGTAAAATTGAATTCAATAAAAGCGATTCAAATTTTATTACGAGGATTATTTAATTTCCACGTCAATTATCAATTTTTCCAGTTTTTACATTCCATAGCACACTAGTTTAAAATTAAAAAATAAATTTCTAGTGTGCTATGGAATGTAAAACCTGAACAAATTAATAATTTAATAGTGCAATGTATTCATCAAATATTTCAATAAATTTATTGCTGTCGATTTTATTATTATTTCTAGCCACGAGTACCGCACTGCGGAATTCAGCTCGGGTCGAGCTAATTAAAACATATTGCGAAAAATATAATTATTTAATTAATTATTTAGATGATTATTAATATGTCTATACATTTCAATTTATAATTTCACACCCATAAATTTAAATATGCTAGTAAATACGAATGTCTAAAATTTTCTATTTCTGATCAGTTCTCAATATTTCATTAACTTATCTCCAAGAGATATTACCAGACAATGTTAGTCTGGTACAAAACTTGATGCGTGCTGATGTTTTCAAAATAAGAACTGCCTGTTTTAGCAATTACATTATATAAAATTATTTCAACCAACTTCCATAAACCAAGAGATACAGACAATGATAACCGGGTACAGAAAGAACCCTATGCGTGTAGTATGTATCAGACATATCAGACCATGTGTTTCGTTTTTGAATGCAAGATATATTGTAAAAAGAATGGATGGCGTCTAAATTTGTGTGTCCACCACGTACGTGTAGACATATACTCATATAAAGGTTATACCTTATATTTATTATGTAATTTAAAACATGCAAACATTCGTTGTTAAGATAGAATAAAGTCTATTAAGCTTACTAAGGATAAGTTCATCTAGTTCCAGTAATTGATTAATTTTTATACATAGTTCTAGTTCTGTTGAACGATCCGCAGTGGAGTATTTATAACAAATAGGACAAAAGTCAGAAAACCCAACCTTTTTTGTTTTGCATTGAAAGTTGTTTTTTTGGTGCAGTTAGATAGCCACTCCATCACAAACAGGTCAATTGAGTTACCTCAACCTCGCCTCCCGCTTGTTTTGAAAGCCACAATCTACCTGCTCTTACGGATGCATGTTTTTATTGTTGTCGATCTCGATTTACCGTGTAATTCAATTTACGTTTACTGTGTTATTGTGCAATTAAGTAAGGATTTAAATCCCATAATATTCATAACTTACATAAAAGTGTGTGTTGTAGTCAATGTTCAACGATGTTTAGAGATAAAGAAAAACTTAATATATAAAGTTAATCTTTATAAAAACAATTTTTGTTGAAAATTTTGTTACTGACTAAAATATGTAGTAATCGAATGCAAAAACGAGTACAGATACCTTTTTGTAGTCGATTGCTGCCATAACTTCCAACAAAATGATATTTGTTGTTTAGTAAAGAAGAACTTTCTTAGTTGAAATTTTCCTTTGACAGATGAATTGTTTTTTAAACAACCTTGCAAGTTTAGGACAAGTAAATGGCTTCTGTGAGATGCCCCCTTTCGAGTAGAACAATTTTTAATTGGATCTTTTTTCCAGAAAAATTAAAGAATCTCTGCTGATTTCTATAAAATGGTACACCTGGTTTATTCGTACTATCCTTGCTATGTTTTGAGATAAACCGCTTTGTAGTTTTTGCGTTATACAATTTTCTAGCCTGTTGAAGATGTAAGCAAGCAACCGATTTAAAAACTGGTGTATTAAAATTCGAATATCTACATCCATATTTTGCAGAAGGGAGTAAAAAATTATGTGATAAAATTGCTTAGTTAACCTCATAGACTTGGTACAGAACTTACTAATGTGTTATTTCACATGAATCATCAGCACGGTTTATTGTCTAAATAAAATTAAATATATGATATTATATACATATTATACATATATACCATACCATATTATACATATATACCATACCATATTATTTTATGAATCATATATAATTCAATAAAAACAATATTATTTTAATTCAATTTTCATTAATCGTAAATTTATAAATACATATTAATAAAATAGTCTTCAAAATTTATCATAGCTTGTTATTTGTTCAGCATATATTTATATGGTGAAATTATAAAGAAAGTTAAGGATATTTGGTATGACCTTTATGACGTTTATTTAAATCACCTTAAAATGCATAAAAAAGCATTTAATATTTAATAAAAGTACATTTGTCTCTATAATTCACGTCATTGTATCATAAAAAACATCAATTATAATCGAAAGACTTTGATGTTTAAAATTTTGTATACAAAGTATAATTAACAAATATAAATAATAAATAAATTAGTTAATGTTGACAAGCTAAGTTAAATATATATTTAAAAAAATTCGTTTAGTTGAAAACATCACGAATGGTTCACTTGGCATGGATACAAGAGACCTGGATTCGAATCCTGATATATGTGTATTGTTTTCAATTCTCTTCAATTAAGATTGAACATTAATTTGAAAGGTGATTACCAAAATATATATACAAAAATTCGTTGATTTGAAAACAGCACGTATGGTCCAGTTAATTAAGGAGTTTGGCATGGATCCACGAGACCCGGATGCGAATACTATGTGTATTTTTTTCAATTCTCTTTAATTAAGATTGCAAATTAATTTGAAAGGTACTTACATCCTGTACCTCACTAAAGATCTTGTTAAATGGAATTTTA
The DNA here is from genome assembly GCF_905475395.1 of Chrysoperla carnea. Taxonomy (NCBI): domain Eukaryota; kingdom Metazoa; phylum Arthropoda; class Insecta; order Neuroptera; family Chrysopidae; genus Chrysoperla; species Chrysoperla carnea. The sequence continues at coordinate 86,777,795 of NC_058337.1, forward strand.
CATGATTATCAATCTTTGAGGCCGCAAACATAGTACTTTGATTATTTGATTATTGTTCAAATACAATAATTTCCTAAATTAGAAATTTATTGATTTAGTTAGTTCTCTTGAAATGCCATTGGCAGGTAACATAGTACGTGGAATGGTTTTATTCAATTTTCAATGTAATCCATATATACAAACCATAAACTTATAAGTCCATCCATACAATTATATTAATAAAGTATAGTTTATAGTTACCGTGGAAACAGTCTGAAATAAAACTCATGGACGGTGCCAATACAGTCATTTTAACTGTGTTATTATTGTATCCGTGATACTTGAATATTTTATTTTATCACATGTAAAAGAAACAAAATTTTTATGATGTCTAAACCAGACAATAATTTTCACATAAATGAATTTTCATTGTTCAAAAGTAACAACACACAATTAATTTGTCTGGCATGTATTTTGTTACTTAATTTTACAAGACCAACACTAGCAGTATATAAAATTGATTAAATGTGTAACCATTGTAAAAAATTTGTCTGTAATTTAATATTCTTTAAAATTAATTAATTAAAATTTTCTAACGTGGGTATAATGTTGAAGGTTGACGATTTCGTGTCTATTCTTATCCATCTTTTCGATTAAAATAAAAGCAAGCATTAACTTTCTTCCGTCCGTGTTTACGTCATTTATTGATTTTTAACTGTAAGTCCGAATTATTTTAGTTTTTGGTAAACTTTTTGTTCTTAATGGAAGATAAGCCTAAAATGTTCAACAGTTACAGTAAAAGAAAACTAATGCTTGAATACTTGGACTTAATTGTACGGCCACTTATGTGACTAATATCATGATTCATGAATCAATATTTTATAATATTTTCAAGTTTATTATACCATGTATATGAAATATACCAAGGTTAAAGTCCCAGTTTGTAATGTGTTTATCTATTCGTCTGTCATCACGATTACTTAAAAACGAAAAGAGATATCAAGTTGAAATTTTTATTGCGTGCTGAGGACGTAAAAAGTGAGGTTGAGTTCGTAAATTAGCAACATTGGTCAATTGGGTATATCGGGGTATATCAGTTATATGTGTGTGACATGTAAGTATGTGTAATGTGACATAGTAATCAATACTGTCTACCCATGGTATTTCAACAACTAACTCTGGCAATTGTTTGTTTTCACTTGTTTTCGGTTAGAAAACATGTTGCTGTTTGGTTACGCTGGGCTGAAGCGTTAATGATCGTGAGCTAATGTTACTTCTTGTCCTCGAAATATAATGTAGAGCTTGGAATCGCGCATATTATATTTAGATCTCCTTCAATTTTTAGAAAAATGAATATTTGAATAAATAGATTGAAATTAATTGAGCTATAATTAATTTGATATATTTTTCGATTTCAATGTTCTACCCCATATAATGTGCAATTTAGAATATTCTATAACATGAAGTTTTTTTTATCATAAACAAAGTTGTAATTTATTGAATCAGATATCAGAATATCAAATCTGGCTCCCAAAAGCTATATCTATTAAGGCTTGTTTTAACTATTGTAGAATTATGCAAACATACAAAAAGTATTACTCAAACAATCTCAAAGTGGATTTGACCAATAAAAAAATTTCTTTTTTCAAAAAATTTTATTGCTACTTTAGTTATCAACGTTTATAATTAGAATGAAATTAATTTTTTAAAATAAAATTTAAAATTATAATAATAAAATAACAGTTATAGTTACTTTATGGAACACAAAAATTTATTATTTTTTTGAAATAATTGTAAAAAATTATTGTTATACATATTAACGATAATTAGAAAGTTAGAATTTATTGTAAAAAATATAATCTTATAGATTTACCATGAAATAAAAAGATTGTATTAAAAACATTTGCAAAATCTACGAGAACTATCGGGTTAAATTATCTTTTGTAAAATTTGTTTCACATAATTCTTTTAAATTAATTAAAAAATTTATTATTAGATTAATAAAGTTTTGATGATTATATAAATTCGCTAGTCTTCGTGGGAGATACAAACAAAAAATTTTTAAAATCGTATGGAACATTCCTTAAATTTCTACATTACTAATACGATGTTTTTTTACATTTAGTTGGCTTTTTAGTCATTTTTTTTTTTACAAAATCGAGCTTGTAAAATTGAAATTTGCAATTTCCTTAGAATCACATCAGCTCTTATCGTCAAAGGCTTGTAGGATAACAAAAAAATTTAAATTTAAATTGAAACATTTTGGAAGCTTCCAATTTTTTATCTTTAATTATAGTCAAACAAAGAAAAATAAATTTATATTTTTAAAAACGATTGTTTTATATTGTTTTGAAATTCGACTTTTTCCGATTAGGATCATTGATATCCCGTCACGGAATTGAATTCATATATAATATAGCGTGCCATGATCATAAATGGTTATAGAAGTATGCACTAATTCATTTTTTGTATAAATATAAAATGATCAAATAAGGGAATTCAATTTTAAGATAAAGAAATAAAAAATAATTCTTACACCAATTTTTAGTTTTCATTTCTATTAAAGATATTTTCTACTAAAGAAATCAATATTTTACATAAGTAGAACTTCTTAATTGGCTAATAATTTCATCGAGAAAAGGGACAGTTTTTGAAATAAGACTTTCACCATTTATTGGTTATTAAATATTATTAAAAATATCTCTAAATACATGTTTTCAAAACTGTCTTTTCAAAGAAACATGAAATTTCCGTTCTATTAAATGGAAAGCAAAGTCGTTAAAATACGTCATTCATGATAAAATTTTACCCTCTGAATCTCAAACTCATACAAGTCAAACACCCTGAAAAACATACAAAACATCACCACAATGGTTTTTTTAAAAAAACAAGAAGCATCACAGACACAAAAAAAAAAAACAAATCAACATCCGATAATAAATATTTATTTAGCGATTGTTATTTGTTTGTTTTTTAATGGGAGGAAGTTCAACACACCAAAACAATAGGGTGTGTTTAGCAAAACGACCATAAATTATTTTATAATATATTATTTTTTTTATATAAAATTAATAATAATTGAATTCAGTAAAAAGAGGGTTTGCTGAGACAGCCTACGACTGTTTGACTAAATAATAAAAAATAATTATATTAAAAAATTGTATAAGAAAAATAAACAATCGATAATGCTTCTTTAAGACACGCGATTAATGTCATAATATTACGGTTCGTAGCTGTGTTTATTGAAAGGAAGTATTTATAATTCAGTAGAGTAGAGAACGGATTTTGATGCCAAAGCATGTTAAAGCAAAACAAGAACATGTCAAGTGTGTAGCTTAATCATAAACAACGAACTGTGTTTTAAATTTGTTCAAGAGATTGTTATACAAATTCATATTGGTCAAGAAAAGTAGTGAATAAATAATTGTTAAAACAATTTTTTTAAATAAATTGAGTCAAAGAGAACCTATCCACTTAAATTTAAACTAACAATATAGTCCTGTAAATACGACCATTTATGAAAAGTTTTCCACTAACTAGTTAGCTGTTCAAGCTCTTTCGACATTTGTTGACATTGATGTTTGATCTTAATACTATGTTGACCATGGATTTGAATATAAGGATGCTGTTAAAGTTAATATGATATGAAAGAACATCAATTTATTTTTGACACATTTACTGGAGATCCATTTCCAAATGCCCAATGCTTCGCTTCCTGGCAATTTTACCTACGACAATAGCGACGAATAAACGCTCCTTTTTAACTTTGCGTCGTCTCAAAACATACTTTAGCTCGGCAAGGTCTGAAGATCGGCTAAACGGCTTAGCCTCGCTCAATATGCATGGCGATGTAGAGTTCGTTTGGCAATAGCTTTTCTCTGTAGCTCGCAGGATTAAAAAGGGATATTAAAAGGAGTAAAATAAGGACTAATGTTTTTACGGAAAATGTATATTTGGAGGAAAGAACGTAGGCGTTGGTATGCCCCTAAAACTACCAGCCAAAGTAATAAAAGAAAATAAAAGTTGAGCTCTTCTGGGTATCTTCTGTATACTTCGAGGAACAAGTTCAAAGAAAACCAGAAGAAACAAATTCCCATTAAATTTGCAGAAAAGTCGAATTTCATTGATTTATTCAAGGTCGAGAGACACCGTAGTTTTCTTAAAGATAGAGACCATCTGTACACTTTGAGGCTAAATCACCATCAACTTGACAGGCTAAAATGTCCTTAAATTGGTACCTTCAATCATTTGATGGCACTCTTTTAATTATATGGTATTTATTGACAGATCTTTTAATTATATGGTATTTAGATGGAATTCTATGTGAAGAAATTCCACCGGAAACACGCCTAGAGTAGATAAAAGAATTAATTCTGTATTACAATTTTTACTGGACTTAATTTAATAATGATAATAAAATGATTTTGAAAGAACTTGTAGCGTTCAGAAACCATTCACAACAAAAAAAGCCGATAATATTTGATCATGCGATATATAAAATATCGTTACATATTGCCTCAATAAATAAACTGGTGTATAAATTTATAAATCTTTGCTCTACAAATTACATAAATAAGATGAGACGGGACACACGATACGTAACATATTGTTAATCCAAATAATATTTGGAGTACTTTAACATACTTTAAATAGTTTATAATAATAAATACACGGACTAAAGTTGATATTATCATTTATTTCATGTAAACATTTTATACTAATTTGTTCTAAGTTTAATAACATTTTTAATATGTTACGAAAGTATTCAATAAATATTCAACGGTTGATTGAAATTTATTATATCCATTATATCCATTTAATCTTCCAGGTATAACCTTACTTTTTGTCGCTTTTAAACTTAAAATTCAACCAAATTAATTCAATAATAGAGTATGTTTTTCTTCTTAAATAATTCAAAATTACTTTTATATTATAGTAATTTTTTTTATTTCTCTATTAACTATATACTTCTATAAATCTCATGAACGTATACTCTGCGGTTATAGCTGTATCACTTAGAATGGTAAAACCTGTGCAGGTTTTGTGACGCAGAGATACTTCCTTAACTATAATGTGACTGTAAATATTTTTTTACAGTTTTACTGTAATAAAAATATATTACATGAACTAAATTATTGTTTACTAACGGATGATTCTATAAGTTTAAAAACAGTATTTAAAATAATTATTTAATGTTCTTTTTTTATACATAAAATTGCACACAATAAATAAATAATTAATGTTAATTGTCTTAACTGTTTAATCATTATGATACTTTTTAGAAATTTGGTAATATAAAAAAGATACGAATTTCTCATTCAACCTCCGTGTTTAGACTAGCATATCAAAAACGAAAAATGGTAGGTTATTAGAAAATTTTGTGTTATTATGCATTCAAAAAGGTATGTTTTTCATTCTTTGAAAAATCTTTTTTCTGAACATTCTCAGTATCCATGCGTTTCCCTGTTAATTCCGATGTACATTCATTATTTCTTCCAAACCCAGATGTAAGCGCATCTTTTAGGATTTTCTTTTGATTTCGTTTTGAATTTTATGTTAATAATTTGCACGCTGCTATAACGCTATCTCCAGTATATAATTTTTTAATAAATTAAAAAAAAAAAAAGCTTTAGAAGACGGTGAATAGAAATTTTAATAGAATAATACTGAACCGGACAACATCATATTGACAAGGTAATTGTTTTTCTTTCAACCGCAGATGTTTTGTGCTCTTTCATTTATGTCATTTATTCACTATTCCTATTTCAATGATTGACTAGCTATTTATTATGGCAACGTCACAAAAAGTTGATTTCAAGACGACTGGTTTTTGACATTTCTTTTATTATTTTTAAATTGGGTATTATTGAATTAGTTTGCTAGTGCACATCTCCGAAAAATCATTTTATTGAATTTTTTTTAAATCGTATTTTATGTATAATATCTGTATCATAAAATCATATAAAACGCACATTATACAGTGTGTCACATTTAAGATAAAGACACCCTCATATTTCTGTTATTTATAAGAATAACGATTTGAAATTTTGCATAGTTATACAGAGTGAGATTAGATATCAGAGTGTTGGTCACATTTTTTAATTTATTAAACGAAATCTGAACTTTAAACTCAGCCTAAAACAAATTGACAAATTGGGCCAATTCTTATTGTTTTGTCTAGTGTCGGAGATGGTTCGAGCTATCGAAAAAAATTATTCGAAAAAGTTGCTAAGAATATTTTTTTATACCAATGGTATTTTTAATAAAACATTTTCCAATAATAATAATAATTTTTTCGATATCTCTAACCATCTCCAACGCAAGGCAAAATATTAAGAATCGGCCCTATTTGTCAATTTGTAGTAGGCTGAGTTTTTAAATTCAGATTTCGGTTAGGTATCTTAAAAAATGTGACTCATCATAATGTGTGACAGTACAAAATTTTAAATCGATATTCCTATTAATAACAAAAATATGAGGGTGTCTTCATCTTAAATGCGACAGACTGTAGTGCATATGTATACTCTGTATAAAGGCGTGCATTTTTTTGAAACAGAATCGATACAAATTATCCTTTATTGACACAGACTATACTTTATCTTATAATTCAAGAAATTGCTTTCATTGTAATTTATCATTAAGAAATTTGACTACTTATCAAGCGTGCATCCCGGGCTAGTTAAGTCCCTCTTAGATGCAAGACACCTTCACTCCTACTTGATTTCAATAAATAATAAAATATACGAAAGTCAGCCGTATTAAAATTCACTCTCGAAAACGGTGCCATAATTTACTGTACTCGACTGCATGCTAGGCGATGGCTAATGTGCAGTTAAATAATTGAAAAAGGGTTGTTCTCAGTCCTAAAAAACAATGTTAATAAAAATTTACGAACTTTTAAACAATTCCATGTTGATTAAATTAAAAAAACTTTTGTGTCCGAAGTAGGTAGGTAGTGTTCAAGCTATTTGTGCCAATACTTTTGCAAAATTATTACAAAAGTTTTGAACAAAGTACGCTTTATTATATATAAGTCCATACATAGAGGAAATGAAATGTGAAATCAAGTTTATATGTAATATTTTCCAAGGGTATTAAGTAAAAACACCAAGCCAAACATAGTATTATAATTTCATGAATCAGCTGTATTTAAATCTTGAAACATAAATTAATTATAATGTTTTTGTTGTTTTCTCCAAAAATGTCTGAATAGTTATTGTATTATTGTCTCACAATCATTCTCATATAATTATCAGTTTGTAATCATCTAATAATTATTGGAATTTTTAGCAATAAAATATAAATGTTATTGTTTCAAAACAGTTGTCTCATTTATATATTTTTAACCGACTTCAAACAAAAAAGGAGGAGGTTATCACTTCGACTGTATTTTTTTTATGTGTGTTACCTCATAACTTTCGACTGAGTGAACCGATTTAAATGATTCTTTATCTATTTGAAAGCTGGTGCTTCCCGTGTGATCATATTTCATTTTGGTTCAGTTTTGACAACGGCATACATGAGAAAACTATAAAAGTCTTAAATTTGCATTAAGTATGCACGAAAAGAGGACGAATAACTCAATATCCCGCCAACCGATTTCGATGATTCTTTTTTTAGTGGCAAATTAGTTGTGTACTTCAGATTCACTAAAAATAACAAAATAAAAAAAAACTTTTAACAAAACAAATTAATATGCACTAAAAAGTAAAAAAATAACGATAATATAATGTAGTTAAAATTATTGTTATTTCTGGAGTCGGTGTCAGCCAAGCTAATGTAGCAAACTGTTCTGTCAGAGTTGTTTCCTTGACCAACACCGACTCCCAAAATTACAATAATTTTATCTATATTATATTATCGTTATTTTTTTACTTTTTAGTGCATATTAATTTGTTTTGGAAAAGTTTTTCTTTTGAAGTCGGTTTTCTTTTTGTTAAAAGTTTTTTTTTTTATAAAATTGTTTTTGTTATAATTGACGAAGTGTTTAATTTTTGAATGTTCTTTATTATTCACAATAATAATAAATAATTAAATTAAAAATAAAGATGTTTTTAATTTCATTTAATTAGTGTTGTTTTTCATCATAGGCGTATATAATTAACTTTATGGTGGGTAGGGGAAGATATACTTTGTGGTTTGTCTCTTCAATGTTTTAATAGTAATAATGGAATAAAACAGTAAAAAATAATGTTCTGAAATTACTACAGGCTGTGGTGCCCTTCACCTGAATTACCTCTTAGTGCACAAAAATTATCAATGTTGTAAAAGATTCCGTTTTTTATGTAAAGAAATATTTTCCCGAATAAGTTTGGAATTTTAGTCTTGCATAATCTGCAAACACCATAATTAGATTTATCTTTGTGACGTTTTGTGCCAAAAAAATGAAATTCTTGACCAAAAATGTCTCGATTTTCGGTAGATGTGACAGAATCCGTGTTTTTTAACTTTTCCACTCTCGGCTTTTTGTTCCGGCTTATTCACCATATTACAAGCAGAAAACTTGCCTAGGGATCTTGTTCTTATAAACTATAGAACAATCCTACTCTCCAGGCATTTGATTATTTTTTGTTCCTGCAATGAAATATGCAATTTTAAAAGTTTTTTTAATAAATAAAACTGCTCACACTCTTAAAAATATAATAGCAATTTTCTTTGTAAGCAAACGGTTTATGAGCACTGTAGATTGTATCTAATATATTTAATTTTACATACCTCACTTTTAATTTTGCAATAATTTGTGACATGTTTTGATGAGTTAGCCCATTTTCAAACTGTTTAGAATTTCATAATGCATAGTAGTCTAGTCTATATATTTTGAGCACAATGTTAAATTTTAGTAACCGAGATACAGTAAACCAATACATGTAAAAAGTCAATTTTCCGTAGAATTCAAGGCACTATTTTTTTACACTTTTAAATAACGGGATCACATTCAAAATGGCTGCCAAAGTTGGTCGAAAACCGTTTTTTTAGTTTTTTTTTTTTTTTTTAAATACGCTTTGTATAAAAAAATTTTCGAACAAAAAATGCGTAACTTTTAATTTCGAATCGATCTAGTCCAGTTAGATGTCAAAAAATTATAAAATAAAAACGTATTGAAAAAAAAACTGTTAAAAATTGCATTTTTTTGAAACGCCCATATCTCTTTGAAAGGTCGTTTTAAAATATTTTTTTTTCAAAGAGATATGGGCGTTTCAAAAAAATGCAATTTTTAACAGTTTTTTTTCAATAAATTTTCGAACAAAGTACGCGGTTTTCGACCAACTTTGGCAGCCATTTTGAATGTGATCCGGTTATTTAAAAGATGTAAAAAAATAGTGCATTGAATTCTACGGAAAATTTACGACTTTTTACATGTATTGGTTTACTGTATCTTGATTATGGCTAGAAAAATGTAGATTGATCAGTCTATAGTGAAATAATATATTTCAAATTTTCTCGATAAATTTTCTGATTGAAGTTTGTGTAGGTAGCATGTACGAAAAACTGATAAGAATGCTTTCTGTTTTTGGCACAGATACTAGTTAATAGTAGTAGCACTTTTTTCGTCGAACGTAAGACTCTAGTGACAGATCAATTAATATATTATTGATTTAGAAAATGTTTATTTTTGAAAAATGAACACATAATTAGCCTTTCCTCAACACGAAGTAAGAATACTGTGATTATATCCAACTAAAAATTTTCTTTATTCTTCTGAATTTTTGGATATTTCGTCTTATAATTAGTTCCTAATGTCCTTTGTTCTTAAATGTAACAGTCTAAAATGTTGATGTTTATAAGCCATTATAGTACCTAAATATAGTAAAGGGATTTAATTTTTTCAATACAACATTCGAATCGTCACCTTTTTCTAAAATTAGTTTTTATTTTGAATGCTAAACTACTCTAATGAGTTAATAATTATTTAAAATTGTTTTTGTTTAATATATTTTGTATAAAATTAAGTCATTGAATTTACGCTGATTCAATTTCAAAAGTAATTACTCAATTTTCTCATAAAGAAAATTTAAATAATTAGTTTATATTCTTAATAATTTAAATTTTAAAATTATTCAGAAATAATTGGCTAGTTTTTAAAAACTGAAAAATGACTCACAAAAATGATTGATCATTCGGTATTCTCTCATCTTTTTTTTATTGAAATGAAAATGACCTAATGAAAATTACCTCAAATAAGAGTGAGGAAATGAAACATAACCAACAAAACAGTGTAAATAACTCCATTTGCCCAAGCCTTCAAACGGAAAATTTTCATAGCAATACCTGTTCGAACGGATCTTGTTTCTTCTTTTACAAAGGCAATATTTGAACTTGAACTGCCGACCACCGCAGAATATTCTGTTAGGTTGCCGAAGTAGGTTGTCTTCAGAACGCCAGTTGCACAGTAGTGACGGGTTCAACCTTCTCAAACTGCAACACCTTATTCCGCAAAAAACTGCATTATCACTTTGCATTTGGTAAATTCTAACGAAAATTCCATCGGAAAAAGACTACATGCAGTTGTTATTAAGAGGTAGGCTTGTCTCTTAATAACTGTCTCATAAAATCAGTCGTGAATTACAAATCTTTTTAAACTAATCATATTGACCCATAGCGAATGATAAAAAATTAAAATTATATGTTAAAATGTCCATGAAATACATAAAATATATTGCTGAAAGTCACAATACCTAAACCGTTATACTTTAGTAATTTAATAATTGATTTTATTCATAAAATTACATGCCATGTTTATTAATTATTGTTTATATAAAAAAACACTTTCTAAGTTGTATTGAATGTTTGATTTAAGTATATCTTAAGTATAATATTATTTACTTAAGGTAGTACCAGCATGAAATCACTTTTCGACAGATTTGGCCGAATTTTTTTTCTCGGGTTTATAATAGCTTTATTTATGAATTCCTAAAATTTCATAATTTTTGACCGTTTAGATCGCGAGATATTTAAAGACAAAGTTCGCGATTTTGAGGGTCATGTCCCATTTAAAGCATGTAAAATGTCCGGTCTCTCCAACTATTTTTTATGATATTATTATATATTGAAGAAAAAGTAGAAAAAAATGTTTATACAATAAAATTCTAAAAAAAAAATTTAGAAATTAATTTTCACTTTCGAGATATTAATTTTGACGTAAATTGATCGAAATTGGGACGTTGGCATAATTATTTCCCATTTTAAACGGTCAAAATTTCTGAAACTTTGGGAATTAATAGTAAGCATTATTAAATTCTTAAATTTAATTTTTCGTTAAATTCTGTCGAAAAAAAAAATTGTACCATTGCTTTAACATAGAAACTGCAAATACCATGCTGGAAATACCTTAATAAAAGCAAGCATAAAGTTTTTCAACAATTTACTACAATACTTTAGAGCAGATTATACCAAATAATTATATTTAACTCGCGCGAGCAACTAGGTTAAATATGGTCTTAATCAATAATTTCTATGGTCAATTGCTTAAACTAAGTACTCTTGTTTTATATCATATAATTTCTATGGCACTTTTTTCTAAGATAAAGTTTTGATTTTATTTAAAACTACACTAATGTTCAATGTAATAATACGAACTTTAAAAAAAATTTCCCTTAGCAAAAATCAGAGCAAACGATTTCTGCAGATTCTGTAATGGAGAGGAGGAAACTGCAATACACATTCTGTGTGAAAGCAAAACTCTCAAACGACTCCATCACTTGGGGTGGACTGATCTCCACTCAAGGGAAATAAATAAATCGTTACTCAGGAAAATCCGAAATCCTAAAATTTATTTAAGCTGTAGGGCTTTTGGAGCACCTTTGAAGCAGAGGAGGTACAATAAATCAAACTGGTCACTGTACAAAAGATCGCCTAAGACTTACTCCCAACTCAAATCTAAAAAAAAAATTTTTGCGCGTGAAAGTCTGCATCTATCTTTTGCCAATGTAGGGTCTTCTATCATAGAATTCATTCGCTGAGCATAGACAAACTTGTAATTGTTCCAAATAATTGTTTTGTTGGGTCCAACCTTCAAAACCAAGTCAGACCCAGTTATGGTTTAAAATCGAAAGATAACATCGTGCCAAGCATGAATTTTAAGTGTTCGTCTAACTTAGGTATCATGGTCATTGTTCAAGCCCAAATATAAGTAAAAATAATTTTTTTAACTGACCATGATTTCCATGGTGTCTTAACAACCATAACAGCAAAAAATATTAATATATTAAAAATTAATAACAAACTTAGTTCATGAAATTTTGTTGAGGCTTAGGTAAGGATTGTTTTACCAATTATTACTGATTACTATATTTCGGCAAAGGTTAACAAAACAAGATTTGATTTATTAGCTTTGGGTAAAACCTGGCGGAACAAATTAAACAGGATTGGGCAAGGGATGGTGAATCAAGGCTTGATTTAATAGCCTTCGCTGATTCTTGTACGAAAAGTGACAAACCAAGCCTTACGATTTTTTGAAAAATGTGCTTCCTTAGATTTAGTTGGAATTTAGAAAAGGACTGAAATGCACAGATTGGATTGTCCACTGCTGGCTCAATTTCAATTATATCGCTAAGCTTGGCATTTCCTATTCTTACTTAGTTATTGAGAGAATAAATCGGATTGATTTCACCATTAAAATTTAATTTAAACTACCTAATTCAATATCTAATAACCTACATTACGTTACCAATTTCAACTCAATAAAAAGATAAGATTCACTTATGGGTCACATTATTTAATTAGAATCATTTTATACGTGTTTTAAAATAAAATGGAGCACGTGCATCAGAAAACTTTTAAGATAAAATTATAACAAAAACATTGTTGTTCATTTATAAATTAATTGAAAATATAATAGAATTTTTAATATATTTTGAAAATATGAAGGTCATTATGTGAGCGTGAGCAATATACATAAAAAAGTTTATGATTGCAATTCGTCATTAAATTTAATAGCCAGCATACAACTAACTCCATTCAACAACAGTTTATGCAGACAACAAATGCTTCAAACATTATTATAAAAGTAGGTATTTCCGGTGTACTCAAAAGGTGTTTTGTAACTGTTTGATGGATAGTATAAGCGATATTATGATTCATTGTATATTTTATTTGTCTTTGGAGTACTAATGGATACTGTCAAGCTGTGCGCTATTCCACTTGCATTTATCAGTGCCGTATCAGTATACAGTATCCGGAATTTCATTCTCGTTCGCTGGCGCCCATACTTATTTTCATATTGGAAACAATTGGAAATAATATTGAATATCTATTATGGTCAATAGCTCGTTTTGTAGTTAACCAATAAAAAAATATCTTAACAAAAGTTGCTGCATTTGAAGGTTGACATCATGTTCTGACATTTGATTAGACTTAGTTCTCCGGGTTGCCTTAATAGTTAATTTAAATCCTAAAAGGTCAGAGATAGAATAACACTTTCAAATAGAAAGTTGATTGTTATAATTTATCATGCTTCATTTAAAACGTATTGAAAATCGTTAGCTTTCGGAGGAAATACTACTTAAAAAATGGCAATAATCGAAAGAAAATACGCTAGCTTTCAAAAAATGTTTTATCTAAAAGTTATAAAGGACAATAAAGATCATTCGTCTGTGTTAATAACCTTCAAATTCAGGTAAATTTTCAAGCTCATTTGAAGATCAAGGTCAAATGGCCTTGAAACTAGAATTTCAGATCAAAGTCATAGGCATAAGTGGATGGCCTCTATTGCCCTTGACAATTTTTGGTTAAAGCATTTTTCACTTTAAAATTTTATTATGGAACTATGGGTAATATGGCAAACCTCAGGCAACTACCGTATTGTTTAATTATTCTTAAAGAGTCGGAATTTGGAAATTTGACTATTTTGCCAACTTGAACCGTCTTAGGTGAGTCTGTTCAATGGCAATTTTTCAGGTTAAGTTTACGGATAAAGATAGGACAAAACCCATTAAATACATAGTTTTAAAATTGAAATAATTAGAGGGTTATAAAATATATAAACGAGGAGCATCCTTTAAAGCAACACCTAAATACTATTTTATTTAATTGACGAAGCTGTTGCCTATGACACTTAAAAAGGTGCGATACGATATTCTGACGAATAGTTTTAGCATCATTTTTATTTAAATGTCTCAGACCATCTGCTTTTCAATACCGGAACAGGTGAGGCACTCAAAAAATAAATTATATCTTCAAAATAAATAACTTTTGATTCATACAATTTGTCTAGACATTATCTACAGTGTAATTTAAAACGAAATTGTTATTAATTCACTTTCACGTAACAACCAGCAACAGAGAATTAACAAAGAAAATAGTAATTATAGTTTCCACTGAATTTTACTAACTGAATTTAAAGTAATCATAAACTGGCAAAAATATTTGATAAGTGTATTATGTGCAAATATACCTATCTGCCTAAGAGAAATGGCCTTGCAGATTACACTATGTAGACTAGTGATGAGACGAATGTTGTATTTTGTACATTCGAGAATGCAAATGGGAATGTTTACTTTCAATATTCGCGAATGCAAATGCGAATGTTAACTTTCAAATGAAGCGCTCGCAAATTAATATGTATTAACTTAATACATGTAATTCTTCATAAGCGTAAAATAGTCCGTCGTATAAGTAACTTTTTTTTTATTTGAGGTTAGTTTGCTATAACTGCATTCCAACAATCAAAAACTGTGTTGTCATCAAAAAATGTTTAATTACAAGCTACTTCAAGATAATTTTTGAATTACGGATTGGGTAAAACGAGCTCTATTTTACAGTGTAAAGAAGAGACAAATTTTGTTCTGTTTTTTTCCACAAAATTGTTTACAAAAATGAAATATTTGTTTAATACTTTGTTCGTCAAAACGGATGACCGGATTTTGATTTTTTTTTTGTTTCTTTTGAAAGGTAATTTAATGGAGAGTGTTCATAGCTATGTTTCAAATGTGAGTTTAGGGTTCTGTACCCGAAAATTTGATCGGGATTTTATTAACTTTTGTAAATTTCACTTGTTCTAAAGTTCATTTAAGTATCAGTAAATTATTTGGCCAAAACAACATACTTTTTTACCGCTTGAATAAAGTTCTTTTTTTTTAGAGTTCTTAGTTCTTTTCCTACCGTAAATTTTCGACAAGCGGTATATTATTCAAATATAACCTTTTTCAACCTTTTTATCGAAATACCAAATAGTCTTATATTATAGTTTCTAAAGCTGTTATTTTAAACACTCATGCTTAAGTAATTTCATTTTTGGTTGTGTGATATCTTCCAAAAAATTTTCGGCCTCATAAAAATTCGAGCATCCAAAAATATAGAGGTCAAAATTTGTAATAAAATTGCAGAACTGCAGTGATTTTCTGTTTTTTTATTCATATTGATAAATTTAATCACATACAAAGTAAATATTTATTAAGGAAACAAAAAATTCACTCTTCTATAATAAATTTTAAAAAGTATTTAAAAAATGATGTACTATTTATAGATTTGAAACGAAACTTTTTGAATTAACGTAAAGACTATTCGTTCAAGTTTTTTTTGTTATAGTTATAGAAGCAGTACTTAGAACTACTGTGTTGAATGTTACGTCCAACGATATGGATACATACATACATACGTACATTCTTCTTTTATACCCCCTCATGTAACGCTTCTATATTTCGAGAGAGTATAATGTTTTTACTGTTGAAGAAGATGCAATATGTATCTGCTGGATATACTGCTGACGACTTTACTTACAACTACAACTCTGGGAAGATCCGCTTTTAGATTATACTTCACACATGTTTTGTTTAAATAACAAACAAAGAAACGTCTGCTTCTGCTTCCACTTGAATCTTGTATGTTATTAGGTATATTGAACTTGGATCGTTAAATAAAATAATGCTACTAATAATCAAATTTAGCACATAAAAATGGTTTAGTAGTCTTTTAACTCAACCAACTTACATAGAAATGTGTTTGATCCTTTAGTACCCTCTACATTTTGCTCTAATCTCTCTTTACCGCTTTTAAGAAGAATAGAAAGCATAGACAAAAAATTAAGGTTATAATATAGGAAGTTCTAGAGAACTTCGTTTTGCAATGTGAAATAAACAACTCTCAAACAAACAAATAAAATAGTTCAGCAATACTCTCAAACAACGCGAGGTATGGCCAAATGCTGTTCTTTTTATATACATGGCGCTTATAAACGAAACGAAGCGTCTTAAATACCCTAGTGAGCTATATCGTAGTGAGTCGTTGATAAAGAAATAATATATAATTTACTTAACCGACTAAGTGGTGGAGCGAGCCTTTAACCGTTTGACTACTGAGACTGGGAGGTTGCGAGTTCGAATCCAGGCAGTGGTAGTCTGATTAATTACAATTAATGGGGCGGTAAATTGATCACACTGTCGTCGCTTGGATAAGAACAACGTATCTGACTCCACCCGCATCATAAATTTAATTGTATATTCGGATGTAGTTTAAAGTAAATGAAGACTAAATGATGTGGGTGGCATCTATTATAGATGTATGTCTCAAAAACGTAAAAAATCCCATTATTATTATTATTATGATTATTAATATATAATTTACTTGCCTGATTGTTGGGATATTTCTCTAAAGCTGGACTAAGTTAAGTTCCATTATTAATATTGTTGTACGGGTATTTGTATTCGTTTTGCTTTAAAAAATTTTGATCAACTGTAGTTTTAGACAGTAAGGAAAATTTGAAGGCTCTCATCGATTGTCTAGGAATCTAAGGCATTCTATAAGTGCCTTTGTTCAGGGAACTTTTCGAGAATCTGTTACCAAATACATATGTTACCAAAAAATACAATGCCGGACCCTCAACTGAACTGCCAAGTTGTTTTCGAATTGATCAAACGTTACGTTGTAGTCGCATAATAGACAAAGACAAGTGTAAGAATACACCCGCCCATGTAAATATTCCTTTCATTGTGACTGACGAGAGAATTCAACGATTCTTGTTTAAGCTAACATTTTTTATGAAAATAATGTGATCTGTAACGTTTTAATATTATTTCATGATGATTAATTATCGAAATAAGAAATCGTAATTCCAAATATTCTTAAAAATTAAAGGTTAAATAAAAACAAGCATCATGGGATATTCAACTAAGTAGCTAACTTTATTTAGTTTAGATTAAGATAATTTTATTACAAACAACAATAAAAAAACCTCAAACATATAATTATGAAGACATAAATCAATTATAATAGAATAAAATAATTCTTCTCTTATAAAACAATAAAAAAAAAAACTGTTAACTACTGTTTTTAGAAATGATGAAATTTATTATCATAAATATTATCATTCAAATAAAAATAATTGTACAGTGTGCTCCAAATTTTTTATGTATAATTTTTATGCCTTAATCGAGTAAGAAAACATTCGCTTTAAGGCTTAGATATTTATGTACCATGAAACTGTGCTAATTCAATAAAAAAATACTGTAAAATGTTATACCGAAGTGACTGACACTAGTGTTGATTAGCAAAAGTGATTGTTAAACAAATTGTTTTGCTCCAAGACTAAATGTTTCATAAGTGTGTGGTACCAATCGAACAAAAAAGTTTTGTTTAAATATGACTAATTTATGCCATAAACTAGTTAGCGCCAAATATTAACATATGAAAAAAAATTAATATATAACAAAAATATGCTTCTTCAGAATATACATATTAGACAACTTGTTTTCTGAATCCTAAGAAAAGATCTTACAATATTCTACGGCTACGCATAAAGATTATTATTGAATTTTTAAGTTAATTTATTGAATTTTATGTACAAGTTATCTCCAATTTATTTTTTTGCATAGAGAGACTTATACACATGAACAATAATCGTTGAATGGTTGGCTGTTGACTATAAGTGATAACATTTTGCACAAACAAAGAAATCATTATTGTTTGGATTTTTTTTCAAAGATGTATAAACAAATTATGGATATCAAAATGCTATATTTTTTGTTTTTAAAGAAAAAAAACTTTACTAATATCAATGACACTTAATTCATTTAATAAAGTTGATATAATGTGGTCAAAGGTCAAGTAACCGGGTCATACACGATTAGTAGTAGACTCCTTCGTAAATAGTATAAATAAATATTTAGTAACGAGAATGAATGAATGCCTGTTGAAATTCAACTGTTCATATGATACTTAAAATGTTTTCACGAATATCAGTAGCATCATACTTCAAATAGCTGTGATAAATTGTCAACAACGAAGCAAAAATAAGCATGTACAAGACATTTTCAAAGGAAAGGTTGTAAGAAGAATTATGAAATAATCAAAATCAATAACATAGAATGGGAAATCATAGATTTATTAAATTATAAAAAATGATTTGGCTACGCTCAAAGAATGGAAGAAGGAATGATGCCAAAATGTGTTTTAAACGCCAAAATATACGCAACCAGGAGAAAAGAAAGACCAAGGCTCAGATAAATGCATGAAATGGAAGAGCATTGTTGAGGAAGCTATGGCCCATCTCAGTTTGTATCGGCTCATTTGTTTTTATGGAATTAGGGCCGCAACAGAAGTTATCCATCTGTAACGATTTTGCGATCTCCTTTTCTACTGTCCTTCGTCATGTTGCTCATGATCTACCTGTCCTCAGGCCCTCCTTAAAGATTTAAATAGTGACTTATTGCCACTTATTGCCGATGGTGTCTCTTCTTCTTAGTGTGTGTCATATCCATCTATACTTTCGATTTCTGATCAGTTTCTCAATTTCGGGTTCGTTTCACCTTTTCCAGTGTTAGACTTTTTTTTGCGGTTTCTTTAAACGAAAATTTAAGATCTCATTTAGAGGTTAGTCATACAGGTCAGATACTGTTGATAGGAATACCACTTGCGGTTCAGATGTTTTAGATGCTTCATGCCCTTTATTATGTATTTCAATTCTTATGACGGATAGTATTTCAGTTCCTATTCAGGGTTTGACTCTGTAATGTTCCTACTTGCTTTAACTTTAATCTACTAATAAGTGCGAAGGTCACTGAAGAAGGGTCACATATTGTCCCCTCCACCACTGGCTTTGGCAGTAAAGTACATTCACTACTTACAGAAAATTGAACTCTAAGGCGACTTACGAACACACGTGTGTAAAAATATCTCATGCATTCATCATAGAAATCGAGAAGATGATATATAAGGCTAGGCATACACGTAACGGTATACCGGACAGGTTTACCCGAACAGGTTACAATCAGAGCGTGTGTGTCAGCCACTGCAGGCAAACCTGTGCAGGCGTAGCGACCTGTGCAGTCGACCGGAGAAGAATCGAAATTCGATTCTTATACTACCGGCACAGGTGAAGATACCTGCCCATGTGTGTGAGTGGTCTGGCAAACCTGCACAGACATAAGGTTAGCTGTGGCGAGTTGCCAAGAAACTAGCCACAAGCAGTGGTCACGTCGTTTTTTTGCAGGTTTGAATGCACAGGCATATCATTACGTGTATGCCCATCCTTTTAACAACCCTACAAAATTTCAACTTTCCAGGACTTAAAATATTTGAAATGTGTTTGGCCAAGTATCGAACAGAAGACGAAGAATATTCAACGATATTACAATAGTATTATGATTGCATTGCAGTCAAGTAAAACCATACGGTGTATATTAGCGTGTTTAGAATAAATACAATTTACATTTTACGTAATACATTAAATTGATCGTTATTACTTGCTGACTTTTTAAATGCTAATTATGTTTTTATATGCACTGTGTTATTTTTAAAACCAGGTCTATGATCCTTAATTAACAATAAAAATGTATAAAATAATGGTAGGAGTGAGGTGATTAAGTTGAATAGAACCTCTTGCACTGCGACCTTAAAGACCTATTTATGCCTAGTGGTAATACTGATGTAATTTATTTTAGCGTAAAAACAATAAAAACCGAGCTAATTGTTTACCTAAATACCATGTATAATCTAAATTGTATATCTAAACTGAAATTATTGAAAACCCACTGATTTATTTAAATAATTAAAATTTCCAAGTCATTTTGTTCATGCATCTACTCATGGTAATACGTTAGTCCAATTTAGTATAAATTTTCAAATATACCGAGTGTTTCCTAAGTAGGTAGAAAAAATATAAGAGCATATTCTTGAGCCAATGTTATGAAAAACAGTTCATATAATTATATGTCCACTAACACTTCGTTTCCAAGACACAGAGTGAAAATTTTTTTGTTTAGTCTTGTTTTTATACTGTAATATCGGCGCACACATTCTTTGCAGAGCAATTTTTTTAAAAAATTTTAGGTGGCTTCCACAAATATTATAAAAAGATTTTTTTTTTGAAGAGTTTACCACTCTGACTTTCTCTGAATGACGTTCCCATTTGTGTTAGAAATGTGATAGAATATTCGATTAAAACTCTTCCAACTTTTTGAATCGTTATATCTATAAAAAGGTGGCTTTTTGGAAAAAATGTATTTAGAAATTTTTTTAATTTAATTATCTGATATAAAATTTTTGTCTGGACTAATTTTATGATAAAACTTACAGTTTCCCTGAAAATCGCGAAAAACTCGTTTTTGTGACCTTTGACCCCACGTAAAATTTTTTAATCAATCCGACCATATTTTAGCCGAGTACGAATTTTTTTACCATCAGGTGTTTAAATTGACCAGATTAAATATTATATAAAATGTTTATTTAGGTTTCCGATTTTCGATTTATAAAAAAACATTCCTAACATACTGCTTGTGAGAAGAATAATTAGAATTCTCTTTTGTAAATATTATAAACCACATGAAGTTAAGAAAACTATAGTAACATTGAAATTTTAGCAAACATTGATCCTTATCTATAAATATATAGGAGACTTTCTATAGATCTATATAGATAGATAGTCACTCATCACGATATCTCTGGAACTATAAGACCTAGAGACTTGAAATTTGGCAGGAATATTCCTTTTGCCAAGTAGAGGTCAGCTAAGAACGGATTTTACGAAATTCCACCCACAAGGGGGGTTGCGGGGGTGTTCATGAATAAAAAATTCATATTTTTCAATTATGGCTTTTAATAGTTCAAAACTTGGTCAGAATGTTTTAAATTACATTTAGAAATTTTTTAACCTTCGGAGGGTAGAAAGGTGTAGCGAGAAAGTGGTATGGAAATATCGAATATTTACAAATATACCTAAGTGGGGTATCAAATAAAAGAGCATGACGTGTACATTACAAAACTGTTATCCAACGCAAGGAAATGTGGAGGGGGGGTGCAAGTGGGAATGTTGCCCAGCAAAGCGGGCGGGTAACAGCTAGTGTGTCCATAAATTTTTTTAAAGGGGGCTTCCATACGCAAACTCTCATTCCCTTTTTCATCAACTTAGAGTGGAGGTAGGAGAGTGAAAATTATTTTACAACCTATTCTCAAACTTATCTAACGTAAAAAAAATTTTGTGGTGTAAGATACAGTCGACCCGAAACGAACAAAATTTTTGCTAACCGAAAGAATTTGTGTTTTGGCAGTCGTTGAATGAGATCAAAATTAAATTGTTTTGATTGGAACGAATTAGGAAGTATGAAAACAATTCTCCATTACCATGGCATTTCTAAATTTATAAAATTACAACAATTATGATTTTAAAACTGTCACACAATATTTGAACATCTAAAAAAAAAAAAAACAACAAAAAATGATACAAATAATATACACAAAATTGAAATATGTGTTCGATAATTGATACTGATCATTTCTTAATATACCAAATGATATTTAAACGATTGTATAAATTTATTGAAAGTTTTCAATATTGGTTAATTGGTGAAAATAATTCAAAGAAAAGTGATAATGTATGGGCACATAATGAATCATTATCATCAATTAATAAAAAATGGTCCTTGAAAGAAGATACAATAGATTTTTATAATAGTTTAAGTCAATTCAGCAAAGAATCTCGTACGCACAGTCAAGTTGAAAATGAATTTGATATTTTTGGAGAATGTATTGCAATACAATTACGTCAATTACCATTAGACATTGCATTAGAGTTACAATTAGATATGGAAGAAATTTTAATTGATGCAAGACGAAGATCGCTACAATCGTCATGATTTTTAGAGTTTATTGTGAATAATTTTTGTGATCATTTGTCTTTTGTGTTAATATTTTAAGTTGATTTTTGTCATTCAATTTTTATTTATCTTGTCTAGCATAAACTTTCGAGTTACCATTTCACTACGTTTAAGAATTTTTCTACATTTAATGAACAAATTATGATCATGGCTATCGATTGCTATCTTACTTCAAACCAGCATATCAATATGTCTCTTTTTATTTAAACTATCTCGCTAAATAACTGCTCGATTTGTTTACTTGATAAAGGACAGTACAATACTTTAGAAGAAAAATGGACTTGTTGAAAGCTAATAAAATTGGAACCAATCGAGTAGCGATGTTCAAAATAAAATTCCTTAATCTTGAGTTCTAAATTTGTTTATTGTTGAATGTATTGTAATGAAATGCAACTCATCAGTTTTTGCTAGCACTTAACAAAATAAAATATTATTTAAAACTTATTTTCAAATACTTTTCAATTTAAAATGACTTAATTTATTAAAAAATGCTAATTTTATAAAACGAAAATGGACCTGGATTTGCCAAAGATTTATTTGGCTAACTAAACGTTTATACCAAAACACTGTTGAAGGAAAATTTTTAGGCAAATAATTTAATCTAAATCAGTAAATAGTAAATAAAATATACTTACAAAAGTTAATCATTATTAGTTTTAGAAACATTGACCTAGTTTGAGATATTTACAGGAAATTATTTTGCCTGAGACTACTGATATAAATATATAATCAAACGTTTTATTCACCTCGTATTAGTTTATTATTTCCGATTGTGTAATGCACCCATTACAAATTAATATATTAAATTTGCCTCTTGAATAATCAAACTTGACTGAATAATCGACTGCATAATATACAAGTAATGCAATACCGAAAATTTAGACGAGAAAATTAATAAGCTACACTGCGCCATCTATGAACATTATTTTAAAGTTAAATTAAAGATTTCTGTAAAAATTATGAACGATATACAATTTATGACCATCTGTTCTGATACACTTAATGAATTTTGACTATTTACATTTAAAAAAGAAATTGAAAACTGTACATATATGTTAGCTATGTTAAACAATACATTTCCCTATTCCCAGTGTTATGGAAGGGGGATAAGTGAGAGCAAGAGAGTTGAAGGCTATACCGCGGTGGTTTTTACTTTTAAGCCCAATGAAGCGGGTGGATAACAAGCTAGTCTCTAGCAATGTCTCATAAACATATGCTCAAATATAATTACGTTTCATTAATTTTAACTTTTCATTTTCGAGATAATTCAAATCGTCTTCATTCATATTTGCTAATTTTACGTAAAGTTTCTGGAAGAGCTTTAATTCAAACATGAACTCATACTCATTGAAATATTGGCGCATATCATTCGATATTGAAATTTGATTAGTAATAGTGTTATTTATTTAATATTGCTCTTAATGGTAAAGTTTTTTAAAGACTGAAATAAACATCCTGAAAAGTAGAAGGCAAGTTAATAGACGAATGTGTATATCTATTGTCTATTGTGTGAACAATAATAGTGTAAAGAATGAAAATGTAATGTTTTAGACTTAGAAAATAAAAAAATTATAATTTATTTTTATCAATTCGAGATCTACCATTATTTTTCAAAATATTCGATTCTAATAAAGATTTTCTTTTTCAGTGACTGAAAATAATCTAACTCCAGAGTTTGCTAAATATACATTAGTTAAACCGAAAATATATCATGGCAGAGAAAAACGTGAAATTTCTACGACCAAAGAAGATGTAAGTTCATTACAAGTTATTAAGTTAAGGTAGTACAAGCGCCAAGAAATATTTTCAATATTTTGAAAATTTCTCCAGATATCGAAAAATTTTATTCTTACTTTTCGTCTTCTATTGTCAGATTATAACATAATTCACCATCAAAATTGAAAAAATATATATTTTTTAATTTGTATCCCTACTACCGTGTCCATAAATCCTTAATTAGTCGGGCACAACGTGATTTTTTTGTTTTCAATAATTTTTTAAGGTTTTTTTTAATTTGAATGGTTTTTTTTTTAAATTTTCACCGACCAGTTTTGGAGAAATATCCGAAAGACCAATGTTAAATATGCCTACTTTTGAAGTCATTTATTTATTTAAATAGTCTGGCAACCGCCTCCCCCTAAAATTTGCAGAATTGATTTAGACTTAGTACAACTTCATATACAAATAAATCAAGCCTTTTATCCTAAATTATCCTGGCGCCCGTACATCCTTAAGTTTTAATTTTCTAAATATTTTAACCTAAATTTCAACAAATTAACGATGTTCCAGCATGGTATTTGCAGTTTCTATGTTAAAGCAATGGTACAATTTTTTTTTCGACAGAATTTAACGAAAAATTAAATTTAAGAATTTAATAATGCTTACTATTAATTCCCAAAGTTTCAGAAATTTTGACCGTTTAAAATGGGAAATAATTATGCCAACGTCCCAATTTCGATCAATTTACGTCAAAATTAATATCTCGAAAGTGAAAATTAATTTCTAAATTTTTTTTTTAGAATTTTATTGTATAAACATTTTTTTCTACCTTTTCTTCAATATATAATAATATCATAAAAATTGTTGGAGAGACCGGACATTTTACATGGTTTAAATGGGACATGACCCTCAAAATCGCGAACTTTGTCTTTAAATATCTCGCGATCTAAACGGTCAAAAATTATGAAATTTTAGGAATTCATAAATAAAGCTATTATAAACCCGAGAAAAAAAATTCGGCCAAATCTGTCGAAAAGTGATTTCATGCTGGTACTACCTTAAATTGAATAAAATTAAAACTACATTATAAAATATGTGTCATTTTCAATTGTACGTCATGGCATGCTGGGTGATTATCATCGGATGTTACCCATGGCAAAGTATTATTTTATTTCATTGTTGTGAATCATAATGACGCGATCATTGTGGTAGGTAATTATGTATGGGAATTTAGTAATTTCATTGCATAATGATCTTCTGAATATGCCATTGAACTCAAATATATTATTATTTTATAAATTGATTATCATCAGGCAGGCGCCATTATAGCCGATTGATGTTGCAAAAAAAAATAAATATATACAAATGAGTATTTGAGAAATTTGTAAACAGTTTATGCTATTAGTATGCAAAATCATCGATAATTTGATATGTTTTCTTGAGTAGTAAATATCAAACACCCTCCAAAATTCGAGGGTAGTTGAACTTACGAAAAAAATTATTACAATCAGTATCCCTACTCCTGAATTCGAGGAGGATTACACTTGAAACGGGACATAATGTATACTGAGATTGATTATACTTAAGGGTTCTTTCAAGGTTTAGTTGTTTTTTTAACGCGAACACTAATATTTATTCAATCATAGATGTAAATACTATTTAAAAGTCAATCCAAGGTCAAATTTGTTAAAACTAATTTTTAATTAATTGATCGAGTTTGATAAATAAAGTTTCTTAATAAAGCTGTAAAGTTCGAAAAGTTACACAAGAGCACTGACTTTGAAACCTTCAAACTCAATAATCGAGAACGGATTAAATCTTACTCAAATTCAGGATTTACACTTAATTCGTTCATCACTTGAAAAATTTCAATCCATTTCAATTCTGAACTATGTTCACTCTCTGTGTGAGTTCGTTTCAATAATTTTTTAATCAATAATATTTAATGGAAAAACGTATCCAAAAACCGTATTAAAACGGATTAAATTTTCAATTCATTTTCGGTTATTGGGAGGCTAAGTAAAAGTCTATTATAACAAAATAAAGATCCGTCTGATCTGCGGAAGTGATTAATTATGTAATATAGCTAAATATATTCATATTAGAATTCTAGTTAATCTTATCTACTCAGGTATTCGATTACAAAAAGCAATGTAAATGAAACAATATTAAAGCAGCCTTTAGTGTCACACTGAAAGTTACAAACAAGGATTTTCTACTTTGATTCCTAAAATTTTCAATTAACTTTGTCTTTCATCTCGTGAGTATTTATAACTCGAAAATGAGACGTAAAAAAAACTGGAACTTTTTTAAATATCGAAGCTTAAAAGAAATTGATCAAACTGAATTTCCATCAAATAAAAGGCTGTGCGGATGTATTTATACAAAAAGAAAACATGAAGAATTGAAAATATGAATGCCAACACATAAACTAAGAAAAAATTTGTCCACTATCTGTTAAATTTGGATGAGGAACAAAATATTACGGAAAACTTTTCAAACGATTTTCTATATGACAAGTTAAGGAGGTACGAGCACCAAGGCAATAAAGCTTGATTTTTTTATATGAAATTGGACCAAATCTAAATCAATTCTGTTTTCAATTTTGATGATGAATTATGTTATAACTTGACAATATAAGACGAAAAGTAAGAATAAAATATTTCGATATCTGGAAAAATTTTCAAAATAACGAAAATTGAAAATTTTGTTTAATTATTTAGCTTTTGATATTTTGAAAAATATATCGAAAAATTTTATTCTTATTTTTCGTCTACATTTATGAAATTATTATCAAACTTGAAAATAAGGTACAAATTATTTCAACCCTAAATCTAAAATTGTCTTAGTACTCGTACTACCTTAAAAAAATAACTGTTCCCTCATATATAATGTATTCAAATAGTGGTTAAAAACATTGATCATAGAAATAAAGAAACAATAATTAAGCCTTGAATAAAATTTATATATATTATTTTTTTCAGGATGGAAGTCACGTACATGACTTAAAAATAACATTAGAAATAAATGGAAAAGAGCATTTATTAAATTTAAAATTAAATAGAGAATTAATACCAAAAGGCTATTTTCACAGATATCAACATAAAGGAAAATCTGTCGTTAAAAAGCCTAAAATTAATGTAAGTATGCAATAAAATAAATTTTAAAAATCCCTTAAAATTTAAACGAGTATTTAAAAATAATTTTTACAGGACATAGAATTATGTCAATATCAAGGCTCGTTAAATGGCGTAGAACATTCATGGGCTGCCATATCTACATGTGATAATAAACTATCTGGTGTAATATTTGATGGTAATGAATTACATTACATAGAATCAACTAGAAAAAGTAATAGTAGTAAGAATGATTTGGAAAATTTTAATGATCATTATTTATATAAACATTCGGATTTGATGGAGAAGAAAAAATGTGGCTATGAAGGTTCGAACATTTCACCGTTGAATGCGTCCTCATCAGAAGCAATAATTGATAATCGTGAATTTAATAGGATACTTAGGGTTTGTATAAATAATTATATCTTTAAACATATACATATAGAGTGGGCGTTTTTAAGATAAACGCCCAATCTACGTGAAAACAAACAATTGACTGAGTTAAAAATCTAGCACAATAAGTTTTTTTTTATAAGGAACGTTTTTGTTAATTATAATGTCACTTAATGTCATAAATATGAGTATAGAATAAATGAGAAATTTAAGGTGCAAGTCTTCAAGAGTAAAATGCTTTTCGTAAAATCACAATCGGACCATTTAAAGCTGAACAAATTAATTTGTTAAATAGTACCCTTTCTAATTATTAATTGAATATCTCGAAAATTATTAATTATTCAACATCTATGGTTTTAGTCACTTATGCGCATCTTTTCAGAAAATATTAGAGCTATTAACTATTGCAAATTGAAAAACAATGCGTTTTGCGATATTTCGTAATTTTACAATCAACTAATAAACCGATTTGACTTCTGCGACCGCCATTTTGTAGATTTTTCAAAATTCTACAACTTTTGTATTGGTTCAAGTCTGTTGTGAGCCTGGTTCTGCAGATATTTGTAAAAAACCGAGAAAGACCCTTTTTTTCGAATTATATCGGCCTTCATTTTGTTATTTTTGCAAAGAAAACCTTGGATTTCAGTCTTAATTCATGCTTTCGATCTACTGAACTTGTATGATCTGCAAACTGTTTGTAGTTATGAATTAGTACCTGGATATGGTTTTTTTCATAATTAGGCTGGTCTATAGAGCTGACTCTTTTCTGTCATTTCATTTTTTTAATTAAAATTGTTCGACCTACTTTTATTGTAAGAATCATAAAACCATAAATGATGATTTGCAAAGGCATGACGGTAATCAACCTGGCTTTATGTTAATACAATTACTTTACCTCAGTTAATTGTAAAAACATCTTGCTAGGACACTAATTTTTCAATCTCTCTTTTTGTAGTATAAAAGATCAGATCGATCAGCAAGCCATAAAAGTAACATTCGTGGACCATATAATGCTAATAAACGATCAAGATATGTGGAATTAGTTATGGTTGTAGATCAGTTAGAGTACAAAAAACAAGAGTCCAATCTACGAACAGTAAATAATCGATGCAAAAATATTGCTAATATTATTAATGCGGTAAGTAACAAAATATTACAATTTAAATATACTATACACAAATTATAGGTACAAAATTTCAAAGCCATTTTATGTTTGTTTTAGTTATATTCTCCGTTAAATATTTTTATTGCCCTTGTTGGGGTTGTGGTTTGGACGGAAGTTGATGAAATAAAAATATCTGAAAATGGTGATACAACTTTAACAAGCTTTTTGCATTATCGTCGTGAACGTTTGATCAAAGAACATCCTAACGATAATGCACAATTATTAACGTAGGTATTTTCTTTATCAAGATAGCCTTAGCCGTTTTCCAGTCATGCGCGTAATAATATAGATATTGAAGATTTAATTTTTTATGTCATTAAAGTGAAAATAACTCTGTAATCTTTTATAATTTTAGTGGAATTCAGTTTGGAGGTGGAGTTGTTGGTAAAGCTTTAAAAGGTCCTATTTGTACGTATGAATTTTCTGGTGGAGTTTCTATGGATCATTCAAGTACAGTGGGATTAGTGGCTACAACTATAGCTCACGAAATGGGCCATAATTTTGGTAAGTTTTATTTACTGCTGGATTTCATGTTTATTATTTTAATATACATATATACCGGGTGTATCAGAATAAATACTATTAAAAAAGTTTTAGCCATTTAAAGATCGTCAACTCTTTTCTTAATACGTATGGGAATCTCAATACGAAGTATATTTTATTTAAGAAAAATATTTATATTGAACTACCTATAAAAGTAAACTGTTTCCGAGACACACATAATGTATTTTCATAAGAATTGAAATTATAGTTTTCGAATTTTTAAATTTTACAAAAATAGGCGTCGCTAATTCAGAAAAAGATAACTGAGATCAATATTTTATGCTTGTAAAGGCTGGCTGTTTTATGTCGGGGTTTTTATAAATTTTACATTTTACTCCGCCCCTTTGTCACGCTAGAATCTATGAAAGCTGAAAATAAACTTTAAGTCAAAAGCAGTTACAAAACCATTTTTCTTTTTGTTTCATCGTCCGCTAAAGTTGTGTACTTAACATATTAGAAAATTTATGATGTCAAAAAAGTAACTATCGTTAAAAAATGTGTATCCTTCATATAATCAACTCATCTTAAATTGTATTATGCAGGTATGGAACATGATACAAACGAGTGTAACTGCCCAGATGAACGATGTATTATGTCACCGTCAAGTTCTTCATTATCACCTAAACATTGGTCATCGTGTAGCTTAGAATATCTAGCGAATGCATTCGAACATGGCATGGATTATTGTTTACGCAACAAACCTGAAAATTTGTTCGATAGTCCTGTATGTGGAAACGGATTTGTTGAACCTGGTGAACAATGTGACTGTGGAATTGTTGATAATTGTAAAAACCCATGTTGTAATGCTACTACATGTATGTTACATTCAAATGCTAGTTGTGCTACCGGGGAATGTTGTGATTTATTGACATGTCGGCCAAAAATTGCTGGTACGTTATGTCGATCGGCCGACCATGAGTGTGATCTTCCTGAGTATTGTACTGGTCAGTCTGAATATTGTCCAAATGATGTATATAAAATGGATACTGAAACTTGTGATGGAGGTAAAGCGTTCTGTTATCAAGGTTCATGCCGCACTCGGAGTGATCAGTGTAAAATTTTATGGGGCCCTTCGGGTTCATCTAGTGATGAGTGTTATAAGTTAAATAATAAAGGGACACGACATGGAAATTGTGGCTATAATCGACTGAATTCGTCGTATATTAAGTGCAGGGATGAGTAAGTTGTGCAGTTTATATAAAAATGGATAAGAAATTTGCTTTAAAAACTGACAATATCAACATAACATTTTTTTTTTTTAATCTTACATTACATTTATGCCTTTCCATTCAATATTAAAGAAAAACTTTCTTTTCTTAAGAAAAGAAAGCTTTTCTTAAGAATTAGGTTGCTATTCGCATCCCCTTTTAGAGCTTTATCACCCCCAACGCAAATTCAAATTACACGAATTTAGGACCAAATGGAGGTATTTCCAGCTAACAATTTCCAGTTTACTTATTTATTTTCAGCATAATCTCTAAATTCAGAATTATCTTATCGCATAATTTTGATCGTTTCTTAAACTGAGCAGGCAATATATTACGTTTTTTTAAAAACTCTAAGCAAATTTCTTTTATTAAAAGAATTATACATTTTCAATAGTAAAATTATTTTCATGAAAATTTTTTTTGAATCTCAGTAATGTATTTTGTGGAATGCTTCATTGCCGTCATTTAAATGAGAAATTGGAATTTGGTATGGAATCTGTTGCAATTATATCACATACTTTTATCAATTCAAAAGGCTCCATTATACCATGTCGTAATGCGTTAGTGGATTTGGGATTAAATGAAGTTGATCCTGGTTTAACACCAGATGGTGCAAAATGTGGTGATGGAAAGGTATGCAATTATATTTTTCCTTACTTACACATTTATTAATGACGTTTTTGTTTTGCAATAGATGTGTATCAATCAAAAATGTATGCCAGTTGAAAATTTACGAAAATCGAGTATCGTAAGTTGTCCTAGTGATTGTAATGGTAATGGCTATTGTAACAGCAAAGGACATTGTCATTGTAAAGATGATTTTGCTCCGCCAAATTGTGATTATCCTGGTGTTGGTGGATCTGTGGATAGTGGACCAGCTAGTGATCCAAATGGTATGTATATATTATTTTCTTGAACTAAAATTTATGCAATTATTTGGCCAATAATTGGCATCTTTACAAAAATTTTCTGACTTTTGTATGCATATAGTTAAAAAAATGTTAAATGTTTTTCTTTTCTGTTACAGCAAATCGAGATTTTGTGACTGCCATGTATATAATATTCCTTGGAATAATACCGTTGATCGCCTTAATGTCCTTATTTGTATATTACAATCATCGTAACCATATAATTGTATGGCCAAAACGTTCAAGTGGTGGAAAACCGTACGTATCATTAATAATAAATTATTTATTGTGTCGGTGTCTACGTAGATTAGTGCATGATAACAACAGTAGAACTGATGGTATTCGTGGTAAAAATAAACGTCATGGTGGTGGTTCTAGTAATATTAATGGCGTTAATGGTGTTAACAATAATCAAAATACATTACCCACAATATCTGGTTCAATACGAAATTTAAATTTAGAAATTAAACAAACTGGTTTAATCTCAACAACAAATAGTGATGTATTAAATAATAGAAATAATACAAAAATTGTACCAATCAAATCAAATCGACCAGCTCCGCCACCTCCTCGTAATTTACAAAGTACAGTTCATACACAAAATAATATTCGTACAAATCAAAATGGCTCACGAATACAAACACTTAAAAAACAATTACAAATGAACGAACAATGTTAGAAATAGAGTTGCCACACTTTTCTGAAATAACTTGCATTTACCGTTGATTGATTTTAAAGCTCCTAAGATGTAACCTCATGTTGACGCTTGACGTTGGCTTTGAGCATCAAGTTAGGGTTCCATCTAGCTGAAAAAATACAATTATGTCCAGCGTCAGCGTTGATATCTCAAGATATACATACTAAAAATAATTCTCTAAGGCCTAACCTCATTTTTAATTAAACCCATGATAATGGTAAATAAACAATTACATATGTCCATAATGGCTGGTGAATATGATTGTAAATTATCGGTTTATCAGGGCAAAAATTTTAAATTGTTATAACGTATTGTACAGTTGAATATAAATTTATTTAGCCAGTGCTGTCAAAATCAATCCTGAGAATAAAAAGCTATACTATGTTTCACTTTTTACGATGCGACGCTGCTTTGTTTTTTTCCCAAGTGGCAACATGGCCTAAAGTCTAATTTGACGCTCAAACTCAGCGTCATCATGAAAATACACCTCTATTCTTGAGTTTGGAATGGTAGATGTCGCATTCAATATTCGATAGTAGGGTCTTCCTTCCAGAATGTGTTTCAAAATATTCGGACACAATTCAGTTTGCCAAAAGAGGTAATTTAAACTTGCGGCTGAAGCAAATCTGGTTATGTAAATAATATATGGTTATGTAAATTTTACAGAATATACAGCTTACGAATTCGGACAGAGTTCCGTTAATTCTTATAAAGTCTGTATTTTTATTGTCCGCTAGTATATCTATCATCTATGAGCTAGAAATTAATAATCTACAAATCTACACGAGGAACGCTAAAGTGTCAATTTCTTTTAAAATATCTGCTGTAAAAATATGACCGTGCATGAAAATTTTTCATCACCCTGGCGTCATTTTACACTTGTATCTTTATTACATTGTAAGACCCAATTATCTATTTATAACTTAGTATCAAGGATAAAAATCATAGCTAACTTGAAAAAGTATACCCTGTATTGGAACGGATCATATTGTATTTAACTCTTAATTATCGACTATTCTGTATAAACGTGGTTAATATATGAGTTATAATTTAGTTCTTAGCACTTCAACGACTTCCATACTTGGCCATAAGAAACTATAATGAACAACAGTTCGATTCAACGAAGAAAAACTAATAAAATTTGGGATCCCTACAAAAAATATAAGTATCTGTTTTCACTATATAAGGGTTTGTGTTCACGGCAATCAAATATTTAAGACGTATTTTTGTAAATAGATACTTCAATCGACTTAAACAACTTAAGATGACGGTGTATTCAAAATATAATATAACTTTAAAAAATATGTGAATTTGGTCATAAATGGCTCATTTTATAACTTTAAAAAAGAGTTCCGAATTATTGTCTGTCGAATAGAGAGCTTTGAGGTTTTTTTTTTTTTTATATTCGCTAGACAAGGGAGCGGTTAAGATTTAGAACCTAAGCTGGAAATAACGAGAAAACATTCATATTTGATAATTAGAGAAAACTGCTAATAAATACTAAATTTCCTGCTGTCATGTTAGACGATGGGAATCGAAGATAAAAGTTTAACAGTTTTAAGGCGTATGTCACTTACTTTGTTGTCGAAATTATAAAAAGAGGCAAAATAGAAAACTATACTATCGTTTGGAAAAAAAACATAATATACATTTTTAGAAGATGAACGGTTAGAACGGGGTGAAAAGACTGACAAAATGTTATCTCCTCTTAATTATTAGCCGTGAAATGAAAGCTGAACTATGATGATTGGTGGCAAATACACCTATTTAGGCCATTTTTGCTAAACTTTGCAAAAGTCTGTTCCACTTTATTATTTCTACGGCTATTTATATATTTATTTATCGAAGGCTGAACAAAATCTGTCTTAATTATTTCGAAAAAGAGCTTTTTACTCTTAACTACTATTAACTTTTATTAAAAAATTAGCCAAAAGACTAGATATCAAAGCATTTTTCTTTTAATTAAGCGTCGTGAACACAAACTTTTAATAGTAATGATGGGTGGTTGAAATTTTACTCTGCATGTGAAAAGTTATGAAAAGTGTTCTTTTTATCATTCCATTTCCATAAAAGTGTGGCAATCATTCCATATTTAATACGACTGAAAACTCGAAACGACATTAAATGGCATTTGTGATATTTCAAATTGTAATTCATTACGCAATAAATAAATTTGTGTGTTTTATCATTTCATAAATCATACATTAAAATGAAAAGTCGAGCTATTTAAATAAAAATTTTAATATTAACTATTTAATTAGTCTTAAGCAATTCATCGTATATGTTTTATAATCTCATTATAGTTGAATCTCTTTACACTCGAATAGATTTAGCTACCACGTTTTTCCCTTCGCTTGATTTTGATGAACTACTTTGAATTCACTTCTATGTCGTCTAGATTACTTGCATTTAAAAAACTATAACAATGCTAATTTTGATACAAACAAATGAAGAAATGATTCGAAAAATTTCGAAAATTATGTTAAAACTTACATTTTTAAGTTAAATTTACTCTAGTATTAATTTATGTTAAAATTTGAAACTTCTTTAGTAGGAAAAGCAAGACATTTTTTCTATTACGATCATAATCCTTTCTAAATTGTTTCTTTTTATAGTATCTTAATTTGAAAACGAAAAAAATGCTGTGATAAAATAAGAACGGGCTTATGATTTTTAACTGTCGTGTTTAACTTTAAATGGCTCAAAGCCTATTTTACCACGATTCAATTCGTATATTGTATTTCCGGGTGGCGGATATCAAACACATGCGTAGTTAAATCTTCATATGAAAGAAAAAATTATATAATATGCTTTATTGCGCTAGTATAAGGCAATAAAATTACGACAAACAACTTTAAGAAGTTTCATTTTTTAATTTGTGAGAATATTCCTGCAATGTAAACTATATATCTATTTTAAATAACCTTATAGTACTTAAAAATTATTATCTTTTAAAAAGATTGACCAAAGAAAGTACTTAATAGGGTTTATTTTAACTTTAAATTTTGTAATTATTTAAAAAGTGTACTTTTAACTTTTTGTACTCATTGACAACGATTAAATTTACGCAAGTGTATCAACTCTAAATTTTCGGCATAGGATTCATTTTGCGAAGTGACATGCCTATTTGACTCGTTTATGCTTCTTTGTGTATTGTTTGATGTTTGGCGCATATTTGTTCGGGGCTTCAAAAAATAAAAGTGGGTGTGCAAGTTCAATCATGAGCGGTCTACCATTCTTGGTGGTTACATAAAAATTATTCCGCGCTATTTCGCTCAAGAATACTTGCGTGGTTTATGAATTTTCTTGTGTAACTATGTTACTTTTCAAGAACTTCTAAGGATGCTCTTGATGGTCGAATAACCTCTTATTTCCGAATGCGGTCATCACGAGGTTTCTGATGTAATCTAGTTCCTCTATATTGAGATGTGTGAATCTAATCGTTGTCACAAACTCAATAAACATAATCAGAGAACATCCATCTTTACAGCTTTCTCATTTGATGGCTGTGATTCTTTCATTATTAGAATAATACTTATTCCATTTTACTAATCACATTATTCCTTTTTATTAATATTTTTGAAGTAGACTATGCTAATCAAATTTCAGTTCAGAGGATCTCATTTACAAAAACAAGATTTTATTTTAATTTTAGAGCTTTTTATTTTAATAATGAATAAATCACAATTTCAACTTTCAACTTAATTTTTAATTTTGTTAATTTACTAAGCTATAAAATAAAGGAAGTATTTGGAATAATCATTGACCCTGAATAGTTTAATTAATCTCTTATTAGATAAAGTGAATTTAAAATTCAGAGTTATCGCACACACGTTTAAAATTGTTTTGGATTGCATTTTCAAAACAATAATACAGGCCAATGATTCTTTATTTTGAATTCTTTTGCTTCTCTTCATGTGTAGTAATTTTTCTTATACTGTTAGTCACATAACTTATTCCATCAAGTCTGGTTTTAAATCGAAATAATTACCATTGCAATTAAAAATTAATTTAGTCTTAATCAAAACTGCACTATACTTCAATTAGCAATTATGTTGGTTAATCCAGGTTCTTCTTATAAATTAAAAAGTTTCATTAAGTTTGTACTCATATCTTTTAAAGCCAAATAAATGTTTTGATATGTTTTTTTTTTCTAATTTTCTCATTATTTTCTCATTAAAAAAAATATTTTTTACCCGTAAAGTTAAATTAAATTTTTGCAAATATTTGTGATTAAAAATTGCGCATGTTGCATGTTAACATATGCTTTTCTAATAATTATATACATAAGCGATTTAATGCTATAAAAAGCTTCTTTTATCCACAGATCCAAATCAACATCAGATTCAACACGTGGACATCCTATATTCCCAACAGCTCCTCAATTATCAGAAATAAGAAACGATGATAATTCATCACTTTTGCCACATTCTAGTTCATCGCATATTGCTAACGGCTTTAGTAATAACTTTTTCGGTCATTTTAAGGGATTTATTATTACTCCAATTTCGAAGCCAACAGATGAGAACACTCCTAGTACTATTATGGAACCAAGTCCTGCTAATCATAGTGATTCAACTTTTCTTAATAATGACTCGAAAGTATTACCACAGCGATCAGCTCCACCTCCACCAGTTGTACCAAATATATCATTTAAATTGCCAAAACCTGTGAGTCGCTCAAGAACAATACATGGTAATAAACCAACGCTAAGTGTCAAACCTTTAGGATCTGCATCCTCCAATACAGATAATAATAATTCCATCAATTCTGTGTTATCTTCAGTTAATGTTATTTCAACAGTTCCAGCGTCAAATGTTGGCGGTTCTAGACCATTGATATCCGATCCAATTTTAGAAACATCGACGTGTACTGCCAAAGAGCTTTTATCCCCATTAAAAAATGCACCTAAACTGCCTATAAGACCTGCACCAGCAGTACCTACTATTACCTCAACGATTGGTAATCGACCACTTTCAAGTCCAAATATTGCTATGAATGCTATTGCAATACCTCCTGAAAGTGAAAAGAAAAGTAAAGATACGGGAGGAACGACACTTAACCGTATTGCATCCTTTTTAAAATCAAAAAATGATAAAAGTAAAATGAATCCTGAAATAACAATAGTTCCACAAAATGTAAACGTTAAACCTAAAAAAATTTCAGATAAAATTCAATTAAAAAATATTGAAATATCAAGTCCGATATTACAATCACAAGTTGAAATCCCTGTAAGCACCCTCCCAATCGATCAAGTTGATGCGCTTGACAAGAAAATTATTGTAATGCGTGCGCAAAGCATGCGTACAGGTGAAATAGTGAAGAAACCTAATATACCAACGTTTGGGTCAATGCGCCAACCATCAAATCATGCTAAACGTCCTACAAGTATTCCAGCAGCAAATAGACCAACTAGTCCACCACCACCAAGGCCTCCTCCAATTTCAGATGGGAAATTTACAAAATCTTCGACTGCCATGAATCATCGTATCCCAGAAAATATGTACAGCGATTGTATGGTTGCAACCCCGAATACTGATAATAAAACGATTGGCGACAATGATTCACCGAGTAGTACAGACAACATTTATGCAGTCATCGAAGAAAATATTAAACCGATGAATGAAAACTTTTCCCCTAAATCTGATCCCATTACTACAGCTGATAATAATATGAAACCTTTTGTAAATCGAAGTAATTCAGGTAGTACTGAAAGTATGGGTTTGTTAGGGGAAATTGTTTCTGAAATACAAAATAGAAATTTTGATTCAATTTATTCAACATCCACGTTAAACCGTAAAAGAGAAGCCATGAAACAGAAAAGTATTGAACAACAAAATGAAAATTTAGCTAAAAATAATTTTACTATTAATAGCTCTCAAGGTTCTTATGCAAATACTACCAATAACACACCAATATATAAATCTCCGGAGAGTATATATAGTAATTTGGAAGGAAATATATCAAGTGCCGTTTCAACGACTTCAAGTGGTTATTTGCATCCTTCAGCGGTTAACACTCCTAAATTAAATCCATCTGGTGGCCTTGATGTTAAATCAACATACAATACTCCAACGGCAACTAGTGTAGATTCTAAGAAAAGTACAACAGATGAATTAGTAAATCATAAACCATTTTCATCAACTTTTCAACGTAAATCTGGCCCATTAGCATCGGCTTATTCAAATATTAACAATGAAAAAGCCGAAACAAAACCAAAACCTACAATTTCAAATAAAGTTGATGATAAGAAACCAGCAAGTAAGCCACCAACTACATTAAAGAAACAAATCACACCACCAAATTTAAAAGGTGTGCAAAAAAACCCAACAAATTCTACTAGTCGTGGAGTAATTCCAAAAAATTTACCAAAAACTGGACAAAAAACTGATAATAGTCCTGATTTAGTTTCTAGTTGTGCAACAAATAATTCCTCAACAACAAATTCCCCCGATATTGTTAATAACAGTGATACAACACAAAAAACTAATTTATCAAAAACTTCGAGTGTATCGAAACCTTTAAATTCGAAGCCAGTGAATAATAGTGGTGCTACAAAATTATTACGAGATAAATCCCCAGCATCTGGGGGTATTAATAATACAACAGTGAAAAAAATCGGTGCAATTAATAAATCGTTAAGTGGTACTAATAAACCTTCAACTGTCGCAAAACCAATAAAAAATACACTGCCACCAATAGCAACACGTAATACACCTAATAAATTATCTAACGTTGCATCATTGCAACAAAAATTCGAAGCAAATAAATCTGTAAGCAATAATAATAAAATACCGGAAAGTAAACGAACCGTTTCGTAATGCAAATATTTACACGAATTCGTAGATGGTAATCTTAATAACGTAACACCAACGATTCAAATGATAAGTGGGACATCATGGATACAATTGAAGTAACTAGCCATTAATAAAAAAATGAAAAACTTTTGCATGCCTGTCACAAAAAAAATAGAAAGGTTATATGTCTCTGGTATAATTGGCCTTATTAATTAATACAAACCTGTTAAAAGGGTTGAATATTTACTAGATAGTGGATGATATGATTGCTGGCACAGGCGTACTCTTTTCATGAAATTCTCAAGGGCTGTGTCGCAAAAATTATGCGGCTTCGATCGTTGTGGGTTTACTCACATAAACTTGTGGCTTTAAAAACCCCAAAGAAAAAATTCAAAACACGTTAAATCCCATGATCTGGGCAGCCAATGCCAATTTCCAAAACGAGAAAAAACACGACCAGGAAATGGCATATTGCACTGTCCTGTTGAAACTAGCGTTCTTAATGGAACACCCTTTACTAATACTATCCTACAATATCAAAACTTTTTCCAGGCGTTTACAAAAGAAAAAACTTATAATTTTCTTTTACAAGATGAGTCATCTGTTTTTGAGTTTTTAAATTTGAAAGAACACTGTTTACGGGAGAAAATCGAAAGATTGATTAGCATTTATATTTCAAAAATAGCACAGATAAAATGTCAACCATGGCTCTTTTTACAGAATTTTATTTTCAACAAAAGTTTATTCATATTTTTATCTGAAAATTGAATAATCCAAATCAATTGATACAGCCCTACCACCGTTTTCATATTCACATGACCTACAAGTATTTCCCCAAAATACATGTTCAAACCGTATACAAAATTGCACCAGAGATATAAATTCTAATTTTGAGTATTTATTATTATGTACTCCTGCCCCAACTAGTGCAAAATTTTTTCGTTTTTTAAATGGCTTGAAAATGAAGTTATGTTACATTATTTTATTTTTAAATATTTACGAAAAGTCAAATCACAAAAAGACGGTCACATTTATGTTGACAACGAATTTCCTAGGATCTCAGCCTAAATAACCGCAGCTAAAGTTTAAATCAGAAAATTATAATCTAAGAAAAACGGTTAATATACGTTATTGTAGCGTTTTTAATCAAACGTAAATATGAGTTTTAAGATTTACGTAAATATTGCTAATAAAAGAGGACTCTAAAATATATAATTTTACAAAAACTGAATACCAGTGGTGCTAAAAATATTATCGTTAAAAAAAATGACAAAAAAAGTGTGCATATAAAAAAGAAAACTTCTACGACATAGTTTATAGTAATGATTGATTATATTAAAGCGTTTTATTATTTAGTTAGATACAAATAAGACAATCAAAATGACTATTAAAAAGAACATTTATATAACTGTGAATAATTCTGATAATAATTTATTTATCTTTCGTTTTCTACTTTTGTTTTTATTTTTTAAAGCTAATTAATCATTTTAGTGCTACAAATTAGCGTATATACATGAACATTAAAACAAGTAAGAAGTAATACTTTTGCTAAAATTATTTAAATTTTACGTGATAAAATGATGTAATTATAGATATTTTTTGAACAAATCTCAAAAAAATGGAAAAGTTAAATTACAATTTATTAAAAAATGCTTTGATTTCATGTAGTTGATTTTAGTTTTAATCTCGTCGCAAAAGTGGCTTGTTAATTTTGATATCAGTATGTATGTGTTTCCAATCTATGTGACTCTTTTTAACGAATGACCTGGATTTGAATACTTTTTTTTAAATTATAAAACTATCCAGAAAAATATTCTTACACACGTTGGGGCACAGTATGCGTTTTTGAAAATGCCGTAAAACTGAAACTTAATTTTTCCAAATTACAGTTTTTTGTCATCTAAAATACATAAAAAAAACATTAAAGAAAATTATATAAAACAAAGTTTTAAGTAAGTTGTAAATTGTATTTACAACCTAAAAAAAGGGTATTAGGGAATAGACAAACAGTACCAGGATAACTGACCACCAACAGTTGAGGTGATTAAAATCCTGAAGATTGTGATGAATAATTTTGTTGTATGAAAGAATGTGCACGTCTGAATGGGCGTCATCTAAAAGGAATTTTTTTTTTTGAATTCAATTTCAGTTTTAATTTTCTAGAATTTATAAATTTAAGTTAAAAATACAATCTATTTACCCTTTCTAATCCGGTACCCCCGTAATCCAACATGTCTTTTATTATTGAATACATAATGAAGTATGATTTGTACTTCAGAATATAACACATAGAAGAAGATGTCTAAGGCAATACTCTATAATCCGACAAATTCGATAGTTCGACACTGTCTTGCAAAACGTTTGCCGGATTAAAGGGGTTCCCTTGTAATTTATTTTAAAATACAATTTTGATTTCACTTAAAATACAATTTATGTAATGGATTTTTATTTTACAGCGTTTTGGAAAATCTCGCACTTCTTTGCCCCATCGAGTGTTAACTTGTAAATATTTATTCTAGAAGAATTTGATATAATGATTTTTGTGTTTATGCTTTTTCGCATGCTATATGTTTAAAAATTTCACTTTCTGTTTCAAATTCATTCAAAATATTGAAACAGAATGGATGAGCATAAATCAATCAGTATGTTAAGAAATTTAAATTGTTTTTCCAAATCATTCCGAATCAAAATTTTTAACGAATTTGAGTTAGATACTGAATATTAGATATAACAATAGAATTGAAAACTGAGTTTTGTTCCAAAAATAATCGCTGTATCCTAAAATTATTCTTACTTTTTTTAAACTAATATACGCTAAAGAAAAACCACGAAAACACACACACTTAAACACAAACATGCACACATATATGTAAATACAATCTAAACATAGTCTTATAGAGGTGCTTTTATCAAGAATGAACTTTCTACGAGGAATTGTCTTTAGAATAAATAGGAGAATATACAAAATGTTTATATTGTTTGCCGGACCTAGCTTCGAGGAAAATCGTAAATTTTTATAGG
The DNA here is from genome assembly GCF_905475395.1 of Chrysoperla carnea. Taxonomy (NCBI): domain Eukaryota; kingdom Metazoa; phylum Arthropoda; class Insecta; order Neuroptera; family Chrysopidae; genus Chrysoperla; species Chrysoperla carnea. Next base: position 86,819,426 of record NC_058337.1, read on the forward strand.
TCATTCTTGGTGAAAACAAGGGTATTATTTATTTATTAAAAACATTATTGTAATTTTAATGCGTAACGTTTTACGTATATTAAGTTTTAAATTATATTATAAGGTAAATTTTTCAAAAACTATTTTCTATTATTTAATAAGACTTGTTCAAGCTTTTAAATAGTGTTTTCTAAATATTAAGATGACATGACAGAAAAAATGAAACCAGAAACGGAAATTATTATCTTTTGGGGCTTCAGTAATCGATAAATCGGCAGCTACTAAATTATTCGTAAATTTTAACATTTATTGAGTAATAAAGATTAAGATCTTTACTAAGATTTTTCATTTATAGCCTGTGATATTAGCGTGCAACTGATGTTATATTAATCTAGTAAGTAAAAATATACTAACGATCAAAGGTAGAAAAATGGTACAACTCACTTATAAACTCGAACCATTTTTGTTTCTTATTATTTCTTATTAAAATTTAATCGCTTCATTGAATGATATAATAATTATATATATTAATAGAAATATGAAATTTAAATACATTTTTTATGGATTTTATTGACCTCAAGTTAATAATCTGAAGCTTGCAGTATTACTTATTTGTCCATAATTTGTATTTTTGAAAACCCAAACTGACTTTTGTAAAAACACTATTTAAAAGGTACACAAATTATAATTGGATATTATGTTGTTTTATATAAATTTTATTCACGATCATTTTATACAGGACTGAATTAATTCATGGTCACTTAAATAGATTTTGATTTTTCCAATCTTGTTCACAATTCGAACGTTCCCTAATTAGAAATTAAACTGGGAAGCTTGTATTTTATTTGGAAAAAAAAGAAAAAAAAGTTTTTTAAGTAAAAAATAATTTTTCCAATTTAGTTTATGATGTTTTTTACTTGGCTCGATTACAATATCCACGTTGCAATCTGACAAATGTCGTTTAGTAACATTAATTAATGTGTTCACGATTATCAAAGCACTATTAATATAGTATCCGAGCAAAAACAAATAGGAAATCCCAAACAAACTGAATTAAATTAATTTAATCCGAGTATATAAAAAAACCACAGAACCAGATTAATTTAACTTGGATCAACTCGATTCATACAAACGAGGAAATTCCCATTTTTCGAGAGTTAACAAATGAACTTCATAATTAATTCAAGTACTGTTTAATATGACGGTGGTTCAAGAAGTTGTATTTAAATTTTCATTTTACGAAAAAGAAGTATTATGATATATAGTTCCAATATGTTCTTATTGTATCCATTAAACCAAATAAAAAAAACCAGTGTGTGTGCCTATCGACTCGATATATAATTATACTGTTGTGTACAATTTATTATTTAAAAAATTCGTACACTATTCAATAATAATGGCTACTTAGTTTTTGTATATTTTCAAATTGTAAATAATAAACCAAAGATTTTATTTTATAACTATAAATATATTTACAGTTTTATTATTATTTATATTTACATTCTATGTTGTATTTATACTTTTCTATTGTTTGTCATAAGTATTTGAAACACATCTTTAAAGAAATAGTCAAAGGTAAGAATATGATAATAAATATGTGTCAATAGTTTCTTAAGTACCTATATTATAGAAGATTAACAATCAAAGTGTAAAATAAAGTAATACTTATCATTGTTTAGGGTGCTTGTTATGCGAACAGGGCCGTTTCAAAAATATTGGGTACTGGGGTGCGAAATTCAGATGACGCACCTGCCTTACCAACAAAAAAACTTAAACTTCATTTTTGTGTTCTATTTGTTTATTTAATTCAATTTTCTAGCTATTAAGTTGACAAACTTCTTAATGATGTTGTCTGTTTTGAAATCTACTTTCGATTCGATACTTATTATGGTCAAATTTGTCAATCTTTATGTTATTGTGTTTATTGAAAGATTGTACGGTAGTGTGCTCGCACTAACTTGCAGCCGCAATCTCTCTTTTAATTTACCGCGTGTATTTATTGGTATATAAAAATATTTTTATGATAAAATCTAAATTGAATTGTACATCGCAAGACGCAAGGCGATTGTATCGAGCTACATGAGACGCATTTTGAGAACTCCTTGCATCCCCGCGTAAAGACATCTCCGGGTATGAACCTTTTGATCAGGAATCTCTAGGCGGTAGTGCGTGTACCACTTTTCGTATGTGAAGTCTGCTATTTAATACAAAGATCTAGGGCTTGAGCTCACCCCCATTAACGCAGATATAAAAAATGGGATAGGTTAAAAGAATTTTAACTGATACCTGCTCAAGGGTAGATAATATGGGAACCTGTGATGTAGATTGTTTAAAAAGTTAAAATTGGAAAATTGTACAATATTTCAGAAGAATTTCTGTAAATAAAAATATTTTATTTAAAAGTCAACACGAAGTTGCGATACATAAATCCTTTAATAAAAAATGATTTCCATTTATGCGAAAATACATAAAACTTTTGGCTTTTTTAATTTAAAGTGTAATGGTTTTCGAGAGTTTCGCCTATTTAAACTTTTAATCAGGAAGACTATATCGTCCTATAAGAAATTTTAACCAAAAGCTAAATTCAATGTTAATTTGCGGGACTTTTTACGAAAAATATGGACAAATTTACGTTTGTAATGTATTCTTGTGATAGTTTTATTAAATATAGTATATGGCCATTTTTAAAATATGAAAAACGTATATCAAATAGTGAGCTCCTCTGTTTGCGTTGGGGATTAAAAATAGATCATAGTTGAGTGATAAACATCCGGGCAATAGTGCCACCTTTTATCAGTAGCTCTTCAAGGAATGAAAAGCAAGCGACTAACAAACTGGCATTAAAAAGAGTATGCCATTATAATATAGAGTGGTATTATCTTTATGCATTGTAGTGAAACATTCAATTGTATAAAATATTGCCTACAAGGTATAATATGCATATAATCACATAACTTTTTATAATTCCCTTTGTGGCAAGAAAAAACCTACTCTCCAAAAGCTAAGACTGTACTTAAGTAGAATTCTACATTAATAAATAACCTTAGTAATTAATCTAGTAGAAAATATTTATTGAGAAACTATTATACGTTTTGTTATCTGCACGAGAATGAATTTTAACAGTATTCTATTTGGTGACTAATATAATTTAAAATTTATTTATAAATTTATAAAAGGTAAGTTAAAAATTTTTATTTGTTTTGTGTATCCTAAAAGGAAGAATATTATATGCCCTTTGGATTGGACCTTTACTCTCAATGTCAATTTAAATTCAACTCGTTTTCGTTACGGTTAAGAGATAGATGACTACTTTAAGAAAATTGTTTCTTAAAAAGCACAAAAATTTTTTGTTTGAAACTTTTTTTCAAAATATGAGTAGGTTTGACAAGGTATGTAAAAATCTACTAAAAGTATTAAATTTTGACCTAGGTGACATGAATATCAGACGGCGGCGTGTTTTTTTAACTTGGCGCCCTCTTGTGTGAGGTTCTTTTTGTAAAAGTTTCTTGACATCTTCTTGTGACGCCCTTTTCTTACAAATTTGTCTTTTTATCTTTTGATTCCCTGTGGCCCATAGCCGATGCAGGACCCCTAGGCAGTTGCGCGATCCGCCTAATAGTTAATCCCAAAGAGATATAAGATAGAGGAGAAGATCACGTATACAGCCACGAATTCTATTTGGTATTTGTGTACTGTAAATACTACTTTATTTACAACAGAACCAGTACATGTTCTTACGATATTATTAGATAGAGCAGAGTGGCGCAGTGGAATGATGCTGGGCCCAAAATCCAGAGGTCCGTAGATCCGTAGAGGCCCGTAAAGAGCGTTTATTACTAGACACAATCACTAGAGGCGTTGAAATTCGTATACTCTTTTTTAATATTGCTAGTTATGGGAGCCTTCTCTATCTTATACTCTTTGGTTAATCCGTCACTGTTCAGAACTATACAGAATTAAGAACTATACTATACTCAGTCACGCTGAACGGATTGGGATGAAATTTTACACACAGATAGTTTAAACACATAGAATACTTTATTTCTTGCTGGATCCAATTCTGAAGTCTGTGCAGACAGTCAATCTCAGATTCCTGCCGCATTATTTCTTTTAAATAAAAAAATAAATATAATGCTTAATAATCTAAAACTAAAATATGTTGACTGTTCCACATAACATAGGCTAAAAAACGTGGTATTCTGGATATTAGATTGAATTAGAATCTATAGAACCAATCCAGAAGTGAGACCCATTTTCTTCCTTAGTTTGCAAAACAACAATTTACAAACTAATCTTTATTATATGCATGTATTTCCAATTTATTTACATATTTGAAAAGACATCAGACAGTGGATATTCCAGTTCATTTTATACATAAAATACAGTCCTGGCACTGGCGTAGGGTAAATTAAATAAATTCCTCACTAAATAAAACCCTACAACTCAATATTTTCGCCCGTTGAAATATTTGCGAAATAATTGTAATATTTTTTATTATAATTGAACTTTTTGTAAAAATGAATTAATTTAATTATAGATATGTTTTATAAGGTTTCTACATTGTAGATATTTTTACAAGTGTAAAGAGGATTCTATTCTGTAATTCAATTATCTAATATGTTCATTGCAAAATTATTATTCCTTTAATAAAAGTCAAGTATTTCCTACATTTTTTGTGCGTAAGGACGCACTTCAGGTGCGGTGTTCACTTCGTTCAGTTCAATAATAATACGTGTAAAATAATTTTGTGACTAATAATAAACGTGAGCATCCTGCAGGATACCATTGTGAAAGTATTTTATAATTTTTGTGCTATATCAGATTAAATATAATAATGAAATAAAATTTGTAATTAGTTACTTAAAATTTTATTTAAAAGATGTTATAAGTAATAAGATTTAATTGTTCGAATATCCTGTGCATACTAAATTCTTTGTAATTAAGATTATTACCGGTAATCGTACATATTTGAGGTAGGAAAAAATTAGATGATTTACGATACAGAAACTTATAGAATATTCGATATAAGGCCAATACGGAGACTTGTATAAACCGATTCAGACACTTTCCACTTATATTGTTGGTACGCGTGAAATAGGCCAGAAAATCAATTCCACGAATAAAACGAGTTTTGAAAGTTTCCGCCCAAATTTGCCGCTCTTCAGTTCTCGCCATCCTAGGCACGTACCTACTCTGCCTGCTTGGTAAATCCGGGTCTGGCAATAATGCAGATTAGAGGTATAGTAGTAAACTCTTATTTAATGCCAAATTATTTATTAACTCATTAATTTTATAAAAAAAATGATTCCTAAGTATTTAAAATATCAAAAATATATTCTATTTTTTATATATCTATAATTATTCAGGTAATTAAGCAAACTTTTTCCAAATAATGGCAGATTTACAACTTTGAGATAAGTCCTTTCTTACCCCTTATTGATAAATTTATACGTGGAGAAAATTATTTTTTCTCTAAAAAATTTTACGGTTATATTTTTTATTTGGAGGGATATAAAGTTTGTGCATATCGAGCCTCTGACTTAATCCGGAGCTGTTATTAGTTACCTTTGTTAGTAAAAACTTAACTTGTAGCACAGAAGCAAAGTTTGTGAAATGATTAAAAAGGCCAATGTAACGACATACATTATTTTTCTATCGATTTATATTAATTGCACAACTTATATTTTGTTTCCCTAGACGTGAAAAACTTATGCATAAAATTAATTAGAACACACTAATTTTCATCAAATATTTATACTTGTTAAAAATATTTTTCAATTATTTACTTTAAACAACTTTTTACTTAAAAAAATTTAAAATCTTTCTTAAAGATCACTATTTTCGCTAAGAAAAAGGAGGTAAAATAAGTAGTTAGGTATGATAAGCCTTCGTAGACGAAACTAATGCAATACAACTTTTTTTTTTTTTCATTTTAGTATTGAAAACATATAAATATGCAAATTTTCAAGACACATTGGAAAACTATTGATTTTTATATAACAACTTTTAATATAAACAATTGAAAACCCTTTAAAGGGGATCATAATCGGGGCCCTCTTGTATAAATAAAATGTTTTAGTTTTGTTTCTAGGCAACCGTAAATTGATTAAAATCTATACTATAACATAAATTTTTGTTATTTAGACTTTAGTTCATACTAAAAAGGCCGGTTAATTAACAAATAATTTTATTAAAATGTATTAATTAATAAAAAAAAAAACAATAAATATATAATAATGGCTTATTATATAAGTAAATTAGTTTAAAAATAAAATTAAGTAATATTTTTTTTATATAAAATAAAAATGACTCGTTTATTATTTTTAAATAATTTTATAATTTTATTATTATGTTTAAATCAAGTGTATTCAAACTGTTATATAAATCATGTAAATTTTGAAATGAATGGAAATTTAACATTGCATATTTTAATTGATGGAACGGATAATAATTGTGAACGTTCGTTAGCATTAGGTCGTACACAAATCGCATCGATAGCATGGATTATACAACGCATCAATTATTTAAATTATTTAAATGGTTTAGTATTTGGTTTAAGGATATATGATACATGTTCGGAAACGGAAAAACGTTTAAATACAATACTTGAAATGTATTTAAATAATAGTAAAACTTGTTTGGATAATCAATTTCGTATTCGTAAGTATAATTTTTGTTGATAGTGTGGAAAAAATTATGCTAAGACAGGCGCTGTTTAAAAGATACTTTCAAAATGATTTAGATTACGAATCTACATTTATCTGGACATATTTGAAATATAGAAATAGACCATACATTTGAGAAATTGAAATAAAGACCATACATATGATAAGTGAAATAAATTTCGTTCCAATGTCTAGATCAAATTTTGTATTACAAAATTGTTCCCATAAAAAATGTTATATTGTTGAATTAAAGTATGTATGTATGGAAATTGCCTAAAGTAAAGCGGGCTAGCTTGAGTTGCAGCAAAAACAGTTAAATTAATGAAAAATTATTTAGAATAAAGAAATTCGAGAGGTTAAATTAAGTATTTTGGAATCATAGCAAAACAGATAGCAACCCATTTTCAGACTAAAAAACGTAAACGTAACGTTTGGAAAAGTATTGACTATCTTAAAAATAGAATTCCTCAAGCGATCACGCCGGGATGATTATTTAAGGGTATTAAAATAGGAGATGGGGTCCGGAAATATTTTAAAGTGGCTTAATGTTTCTATAAGGATATAAGAAACATATGATTAACCAAAAATTTTTCCTAGCGGACCCGACAGACGTTGTTCTGTGGAAACGCAACTGCAATTCATTCATATCTATACTATGTTTAGCCTGCTCGCTAAATCCATCCCGCTTATTCCATCCCACTAAATCCAACTCTCTAAATCCCATATCGTCCCGCTAAGCCCAAATTTTACTCCTTTCTATTGGACAGGCCACAGCCTGTCCTTCGGCCTGGATGGAGCCTTCGACAGTGGAGCTCGCTGCGCTCGCATATAGCTCTAATAAATACCTATTCACAATAGCTGAATAATAATAAATAGTTCCTCAATACTATTAAAAATACATAGTACATAGTAGGTTGTAATAATAATGCAATTTTAATATTAAATAATACCTCAATACAATTAAAAATACGTAGTTCATACTTTGTTGTAATAAAAATGAAATATATGATTTATATGCGCTCCCACCATTTAATAGAAATTCAGTTTTTTTGATGCTCTCAAAAACAGTTGTAGTAGACCGAATGTACTCATACATAGGCTTATGGAATAATTTTGAAAGTCAAAACAGTTTTTTCATAAAGAAAAGAGTTCCAAAAAACCAACTTAATGTAAATAAGAAATTTGTAAGGGGGTGAAAGCACTAAAGCAGCTATACTAAGAGTGCAATCAAAAATTTTGATACTTTGCCTTCGGATTCGTAATTAGCGATCTCATAAACATTATACGTTTTTCAATAATAAATTCTTGATACTGATGTTGGATTAAATTTTTTAATTCACGGATTTTTTTCACTCTCTTAGAGGTGAAAAACATTTTGCCCTGGATAATATTTCAAATTGCTATACTAAATTATAAGATTCAGTAAAAAAAAAAAACATGAATAGAATTAATTCGAATTTTGAGCACTTTATAAACCGATTGTATTATTATTTCATTTAGTAAAATCTTGCCTTTAAAAAGTATGTTTTATTTAAACTTTTTTTAAAATTATTATTTATAAAATTTTTAGCTATAGTTACTACAAATCAGATTGCTTTCGAAACTCAACAATTACAAAATATTTTGGATATTCCAACGATACAAATTAACGAATATTATAATCATGAGTTATTGTTGGATGCAACAATACAATTTTTAGTAACAATGAATTTCAATAAAGAAATTATATTAGTTACAAACTCACAAAAACTTGAAGATTTATTTAATGCAAATGCAAAGGAAAAATGGTTATGTGTTCGAAATACCTACCGATTTAGGTTATTTATTTTAAATATTCTTAGACATTTAGAAAAACATGATAGGTATAGGTAACTAAATGAAATTCTTTGACTTTGATTGTTATAAGTAATGGGTAATGGGTAGTAATGTCTTTGATTGTTATACGATTGGAAGTATGTTGGAAGTAAAAAGATGAATGAACAGACAGATATCTAGCAAAATTACCTTCGATTTTTACCATAGAGTTGCAAAGCCGCCCCCAAATGGTCGATCGCAGTATAGAGAGACAGATAGACTAGGCGCATAAATCTGTCTTCGTCACTCTTATACGCCTACAATATCTGCTTCTTTCTACCTCTCTGATTGTGGTCTAGAATTCACTTATTGCGTTTCCTTTGTCTATACAGCTCTCTGATCTCTATTGATTTTTGAAAATATGCTGTCGTTTTTATAACGCACAACTTAAGTGGTCTTTTATCTCAGTTACGACCTCGAGTGGACGATTAAATTACACTGAGGGATTCATGTCAAGTATAAAGTATGTTAACTAAGCAGCTCAAAGCCTAATGAACCAAATAATTTTTTTGCATTAATTGATTATCTGGAATTAAATTTGAAGATATTTAAAGTGAAATTGTTGCTCTTTTCGTCTACAAACAAATAGCATTTGGACACAATTTTATATCGAAAAATTAAGGGGTATATTGTTGCATAGAATTTTGAAATTAAATTTTTTTTCGCTAGAATTAATTTTCTGAAATTGCACTGACCGCTCATATACCTAATAGATTTTCTGCTTCCTTTTTAATAGCTGCCAATAGTAGGTACTTGCCAAGGAATTTCATTTCGTTATAACCTGCCAAGGGCTGTTAGTTCTCTAGGATTTTGTTACTAAATTTTCTAAATTTTAGTGGAATTCAACATGTTGATATTAAAAAGTCAAATATATTAGTAGTATTTGGTAATAAAGAGGAAATTACAAGTTTATTGACAAATCCACCAGATAATTATTTGAAAATTCAATGGATACTAGTGCCTTTAGATGAAGAAGCTGAATATGAAGGTAAGATTTGATGTAATATATAATCTATATTATGAATAATAAAAACAATATGATAGGGCCGTGAAAAATATATAGAGTGTACCATGACGGGATGTGAAAAATTGAAAAAAAATTCTTCTTCAATTTTTTCAATACCCTGTAGGTAGGTATATATGTTATATACATCAAGGTATACTAATCTTAGTCCCAAGTTTGTAACGCTTAGAAATATTGATGATACGAACAAATTTTGGTATAACTGTTCGTAAAATCACCTAAATAATCCAAGCTGAAATTTTTAAAAGTTAGTTTGAGTTCGTAAATGAGCAATCTAGGGTCTTGGGTCCGCAAAACCCATTTTGTAAACCGTTAAGAGATTAAAAAAAAGTTTAAATGTTCATTATAAAAAAAATAAACAATTTTTGTTTGAAACATTTGTTTTTGTAAACATTACTGTTTGCTCGTGAGGGCACAAATTAGGACAAAACATTGGTTCTCATTTTCTCCAAAACCATAAAAGATAGAAAGTTGAAAATTTTCATTTAGCTTCAACTATATTGGTCTTGTGAAACATTCCCGAAAAAAATGAAAAGTCAGTAAATTGAATAAACTTGTGATAGTAAACAAAAATTTAATGGCAGTAATAATAATTAGATTTATGATGAAATGTAGAAACATGATTGATTTGGTTGGCTATAATAACTAATCCTAAAAACTTAATTACCTTCAATTTTTTCATAAAACCCGATTTCTTAGAACTCTGGCTTTATACATTTTTTAAAATTAAAAAGTCATAAAAGTTGCTTAGTCAACATGAAATAACTTTTTAATATACTAATCATTATTTCAATTTTAATGTCAAACACAATTAATAATATAATCAATCAAAAATTTTTATTTTCAGTACTTCCGCCCAACAACTCTTATATAATACGTCCAATATACGCTGATTATTATCAAACAATGATTGAATATTTAAAATTAACAACATCAACAATCTTATTAAATGTTGCAAAACCAATCTTACAAATTTTATTTGATATACGCCAAATAATTGACACAAAATGTACTAATAATAATAATCTGTCCGATTGCATAGTCAAATATTATTCTAATCGAAACGATCAAAATAATTTCACAGACAATGATATATTAGAATTTCTTAAAATTGAACAATTATATAATAAATTTGTTTATGAAATTCATGAAATATTTACAATCGATGAGAATGACTACGAACATCATAATAATTTTAATAATATGCTAATTACCAAAAAAATATGTAATTATAATATATTTAATCGTACATTACATTTCGATGAACCTATACCAGATAACAGCAATTCGACCAGAAAACTTTGTAATTTATCACAATTGAAATGTTTAGTATATTGTAAAAATTTTAATAAATATCGTACAAATTTTACAATTCCACAAAAAAGTACTATCGGAATTAAATGGCGTACAGAGAAAGCATGGATTGCTGCTATAATTTCAATATCAAGTATTGGATTTTGTACAACATGTGCTGTATTGTTATTTATTTTATTTCGATTGGTCAAAGGTGATATTTTAGAAGGAAATCCAACAAGTTCTATTTTACTATTACTTATTATTTTATGTATGTATGCAATGGTTATACCATTTTCAATTACCTTGGTAAATAAACCACCGACAAATGAGGAAGATACCGAATTTAATTATATATTACAGGATGAGGATAATAATTTTTATAATATCGTTGAACCTACAGTTAATAACGTAACAATTAACGATGATGAAAAATATAATTTAACATTTATAGATATTGATGAAAATAATACTGAATTTATTTCAACTACAGAAGAAAGTTATTTCTATGAAAATGTTACAGAATTCATCAATGATTCTTCGAGTACAACAACAGAAAGTTACCTTGAAGATGATGAGGATAAAATTGAATATACGAACTATTCAAGTCTTATCCATTCTTTACCATATCATGCGCTACCATTCCATTCCTTCCCATATCAAGCGTTACGTAATGAAAATATAATAGAACTTCAAGATGAAAAAATGATTATTGAATATGAAAATTTAATCTGTACATACACAATATTTGGTATATCATTTTTATATGCCTTTGCATTTTCCATACTATTATCACGATTTATCGTGGTAGCAACAATCGGAAATGATGGTGGATTTATGTCACATGTTAATGGATACATTCAATCGACTTTATGTTTTTTTATGACTCTCGTACAAGTTGGTTTTAACAGTGATCTGTGGTTCATTTATAACGAATGCGATACTATTTTTAATAATAATTTTATATTAATTATAATTAGTTATGATATATTTTTATTAATATTATTAATAATATTATCACCATTTGTAATACGATCACAGCGGAATTATAAAGAAGGTATTATGGGTTCAGTGGCTGTTTATATTATTGGTGGAATATGGTTGATATGGGTGCTGTTATATTATTATTTAAATGATCGGGAGTATAGAAATATTTTATTGATCTGTGGAATGATTGCAACGGCAAGTGTATTGTTGGTATGCGTTTTTATACCACGTACATACTTAATGATGACTGGTATTGCACGTGATCGTATAACGAATGCGTTACCAACCTTAGCACATACACAAAGTACCAGTATTTTGGATATTAATTTTAGGACGAACTCACAGGTATAGTTAAAAAATATTTTTAAAGGTCCGTATCTGTGTAACCTTGAGATTGCTTAGGCTAAAGTAGAAGCAGTGGAAGAAAATAGGTCAAATCTAAGCAAGTAAAATTATAGGGCTTTCCTTGCCAACATCTGATACTTCTCATTTCTTGTTCCCTTTCATTGTTCACTTTACTAAAACCTCCTTTGGCGTATGCACCTCCTGTTGCGTTTAATGTAACAAAAAACTGCTAAAACTGACTACTTTTAAATTATCTAAACTCCACAAAAAAAAGTTTCGCGAACATTTTCTAAATTCGCTGTATTCAACTTGAAAACCCATTTCAAATGAGTCGTTAATCAACCCTCCGTTTCATTAATAAAACGTAAGAAACCACTTCCCGCTCTCTATGAGGTGACTACGTGAGCGGTATTTTCGTTAAACGATTCGTGCCACCTTGGCACGAATCGTTGTATGAGACAAATTTCAGTCATTTATATTGATGCTTTTGGAAGTAATGTAAAGCTTGCGGAACTTTTTCAGTATACAGGGTGGCAGAAAAAGAAAATTTCCCAAAGCTAATGCAGAACGTTCCATACAGCAAGAACTTTCCGACGAAAATAGTCATGATCGAAAATAGTCCCTCTAGTATGACGAACGAATGAAGATTATTAAACTACTTTACTCAACAATGTATTTACTTTATTGGTTAAGTTTAATTGTGCACATAACTCCTTAACTATTGAGTTTTGGATATATTATATAAGATACTTTCGACTTAAAATTGTCCAAAGAATTCGCTTGTAATCTAGGGCCATCGCATCACGGGGCACCCTGTATATTCAAACTTTGGCTTGAGTTCTAATACAGTAAGCATAGACCTAATTTTAAGATTATTTTACGGGAAAGAAGATCCTAAGAGTCCCTGTTTACAAATTCAAATTTATATTCCACGGTTAAAACCTTTATTGGTCAAAACGAGTCAAAACCATTTTAATTATAATATATTTGAGTTAAAGTTTTTTTCGCCTTTAGATATTATAATCGCTAATAGGTTTTGTTTTGCGGTCCATATTATGTATGGGCTTTGCCATGCGTGAGAAGTACAATGTACAGGTGAATTTTGTTAAAAGTAGGCCTCGACCCTTATTTGTATAAAATAACCTTAAGCAAACTTAATTAATTTCTTCTGTTTTATAAAATATCATTTTTTATTTTCTCTGATTTATAGGCCACTTATGGTTGCGTAAATCCAATGCCAATCAGTAGTATTTTACATAATAGCGGCGAAGTAATACCTCAAACTGCCACATTACCAATAAGACAACGTGTAAATTATTATTCAGAAGAACCAGACGATGTTGATGGGGGTATGACTGAAGAACATCATAATGCTACAAATGAAGAGAATACTTACGAACGATATGATACACCACCCAGTCCAACAAAAATTACACGATTTTAATAAATACATATTTATTTTTAAATTGTAAATAAAAATTAAAAAAAAATAATAATAATCATATTTAATTTATATATTAGTGTTTTTTTTTTGTTTATAAATTTTTTATTTGAATAATTTCGATAATACGGACCATCAATTTTCGAAAAAAAAAAAAAAGTAAATAATTCTTTCTGAGGATCTATTTTATTGTAGGTATATTATACACTACAAGGATGCACATTGAACTAAAGTTCAGTTTAGAGCTTTTACCCTGTCTGTGCCTTTTATACGCATGACTCTATATCTAATGATTTTATGGATTTGATAATCGAAAAAAATTAAATAAAATTTGAGCATTTTTTGGGTTGAAAAAAATCATGGAACTCGCGTAATCGTCACGCTCATACATACCACATTAAAAACAACGGTTCTCACCCTATCACTAAAGATAAACCACATTGAGCACATTTTCACATTTAGCTCTAGGAGGGGTGACCATCCTAGTCAACACAAAAAGTTTAAGAAAACAATTTTATTGAAAAAAAAAGCTATCTATATTACATTATTGATATGTATATATATATCAAACATAGAGTAGTGGATAGCCCAGCCGCTTCCGACTACAGAATACCTCGGTTCAAATCTAGCATTGTCCCGATTAATTTTTAATTAAATAAGTTATTATGTCAAGAGAAGGAATTTTTTTAGATAATTGTTATGAGAACCAAAAACGACAAATAAGTAAGAGAGCGATGTGTATTTTATGTTATTTTAATTCCCACCCTCTGGCAGAAGAGTGATTTATGACATAAGTAGGAAAGTGGGACGGACTAACATAATTAATTTTTTTTGTGAAATAACATGTTCTCCTATTACAAAATCTTAAAAAATTTCATTTAACAAGAATAAGTTCGCATGTAAAAAGCAAGCAAAATAAGTATTTTTTTTTTATATTTTGTAATAGGCGAATATGTTATAAAATAGTGGGATAAAATATATATAAACATGTTCTCCTGTTACAAAATTTCAAATTTTAGTCTTAACGAGCGATTTTTTTTAATTTTATGAATACAAATTTTAATATTTTTTAATAGGAGAATATGAGTATGATAAACTATTAAACATGTTCTCCCATTAAAAAGTTTCATATTTTAGCATAACCAAGCCATTTTGTACATATTTTTAATATATTGTAAAAGGAGAATATGATTTTAAACAGTGAGATATATATATGATTATTTAAATTCCCACCCCCCGACAGAAAAGTGATTTATGACATATGTATAACTGACGTTAATTATAGCAAGAGGGCGGGTTATATAGATAATTTAAACTATAAAAAGAGTGGAAAATTTTTAACACCCGAAAAAATTTAAAAAGTTTAATTTAGAAATGTTAACCACACCAGGATACGAACCAGCGTACCCAAGTGTCACAGGCTAGTGCTAAACCCACACAACCACCCGATTTTGTTATAATCATATAATCAACTTAATGCCTACCTTTACAACATAATTAATTAATTGATAATTTTGTCCTGGAAGAAAAAATAGGATAGAAAAAATAAAACAAAATTTAAAATATATAACGATTTTCCTTTATTTATAACAAACAAACAAAATGTTATAAAAACTGAACTTTTTACAAGTATATTTTAATCCAACAATTGCTAATAATAAACAAACAATCAATAATTCCTTAAAATACATTGATTAAGGAAGTAAAAACTGGAAATCAATAGTATTGGGGGCTAACTTAATGACAGATAATTGTTTAATAAAATATAAATAAACATCGATCGAACAAATAATTTTAATGATCAAACAATGGAGAACTAACGACGAACAATAGATTAAAAAAGATTTTTAATTAATTAACCCGAAATAAAAATTTGTGGGGGGCCAAATTACGTTAGCTAATACATTCCTAAAAAAATACGATTTTTTTAGGGTTTTATGTAATAAAAATTAAATAACTAAACGGACTTTCCCTATGATTTTGACCTTAACATTTTGTCCAAGAATTTCATAATAAAATTTAAAATATTCAAAGATGTACCAAATGCCCTTGGATGGTCTAATTTCCTCATTAATTTGAATATTTATTCGTTGAAAAATTTTATTAATATTTTTTAAATCAAGTTTATGCATGCTCATAGTTTAATTTATAAAAAATAAAGCTCTTGAAATCTCCTTTTGAGAAATTTTCTAGCATTTCAAGAATATTTAATATTTTTCTCTACGAAGTATTAAATTATCTATACATTACACCCATAATTACATTTGTAATAATATGGTACTTTAACCGGGGATTACCCGGTTCTCTATGATAACCCACATTCAAAAAATATAAGTATTCAATGACTAAATCAGACAAAAGGGCAATCCCACCGGAACACAAATACGCAACCATTTTAACGGTTTGTGCTAGTTTTCATTGAGATAGCAAAGTCAGTGCATGTTTTAAGCTTGTGAATGAGAAATAAATGTCATTTTCAGTTTTTTGTTTGATAATTAATTTTTTAGCAGGAATTTATTACAATCATGTAAACTTTCCTCTGATGGCCCGTTGCGTGATTCCCTAAGAAGGCTCGAGCCCCGAGCGGTGCGTTGGACGAAAAAGAATAAAACAACCGTTAACAGGCAAATAATTAAGATTTTAACAAAATACGTAGTTTGGGATTAATATCTTAACTCAGAAAATTTGTATAAAGATTAAACATGTGGAAAATGAAAGATAAAACAATGAGGAAAATTTTAAATCTTAGTAGACCTCAATCCAATAAACAGAACCGGAGATGTCGACCACTTTGCGTTTGGCCGTCTCAACTGTTTATTAATAAATTTTTTTCAAAAAACTCTTTCATGAACATTAAGTGAATATATTAATTTAACTTGTTTTAATTTTTCTACAAAATTAATTAAGTTTTTCAAATATTTTTTCTTTAAAAACATTTAATTATCAATGCAATTAAATGTTTTTAATCTATTTGTGTGAATAATTAATTATAATATTTTATATGTTAAGGTTACGGGACTATAAATCTGATCAGGGGGTAAGTGCAGTAGAAGCATTTCAGATTCAAGATTGATTAACAGGCAATTCATTCGTGTTCGAAACATGTTTCGGCTGAGAAAATGATGAAGAAAATCAAGTTGCAAACATTGTTCATGGTGACTTCCACAAGGTTCTGTACTAGGATCTCTCTTGTTTACTAGAAATAAGATGATACTATTTACCGATGATACGTCCTTATTCTTTCATCAGAAAGAGGAAGACGTTCTCATCAAAGATATAAATATTACGCTTTCCATGTTACAAACCTGTTTCAAGATCAATACACTAAAATGAATATTTAATAAGTGTGAGCTTTGACTTTTGACTCACCTCCAGTACCTATTTTTAGATTTTTTTATCTGAACTGCCATCTTTTTGTGTAATTTCGCTATTATTTCAGGAAAAGGAAAAAATTAAAAAATATCTAATACTTTGCCCATAAACTTTTATTAATATTATGCAATTACAAATATTTTGAAATAATTTGATTAAAAATGGTCATCAAATATTAGAGGCCGTATCATTAATTAATCAATTTCATCATAATATCTGATTATAACAAAATAGAAAAATATTTAATTTACAAATTTGTTATTCTTAAAATTTCAAACTGATTTTTATTGCACATTTATAATATAATATTTATCAAAAAAATTTTTTGCGTTTAAAAATAATGTCTATTGGTGTAGGCGCGGGGAAATAAACAAAGTTTTTATTGGTTTGTCTATTTTATATTTTAAACTATGGTAGATAAGATAATGAATTGTAATCTAGTCAAGAAGAAAAATTTTTCACGAAATTTAATTCCGATTTCCGAAGAAAATTTGGTACATTGTTTCAAATTAGTCCAATGTATAGATAATGAGATTTCATTACCAGCGGATTCAACATATGAGATAGATGAACCTATAAAAATAGTATAATCGATTATCATCTGGCATCTAGATGGTCTGTACATATTTGAATTGTCCTAAATCTTATTATTCCGAGGAAATCCATGAAAATGTCCATTTTTTAAATATTCACAAGTTCAGAGCCTTTTCTCAGTATGTTATTCTAAAGTACTATATAGATTTAAAAAGATGTTAAACTTTATATACAAAAATTGACGGAAAAGTTTGTGGCGTTCCTCCTATACTTACTGAGAATGAACTACTTTTCAGGTCCAATATCTCGGTAACATCTGGTCTATAGGAAAGAATGATATTGTCTTGTCCCCAAATATCACTTACCTGGTTACTGGTAATACGGTTAATATTTTTTGTTTAACAACATGCATATTAACTACAACTACAGTGAAATTTGGTTAAGTGAAACCTGGATAAGCGAGAAACCTCCATAACTGGTACTCATGCTGAGGTCCCAACTCTTTGGCACTGAATTACTTCCGTTAGTTTCGATTTTATCGTCATAGTTACCTCTATAACTAAGACAACGAGTGAAATTTATATGCACTAACATATGTAACTGAGAACTGAGATAACATCGTTTTGTTTGTTTTCTTACTAATTCTTATTCTACTCGCAAATTCCACACTTAACTAATTTTGAGCCTCAATGACCTTCGGTTTTAGTTTTGCTTTACTTTCATACGGATGTTTATTTAAAAATGCCGAAACGAAGGCTCAAATAGTTATCAGTACGTGAAAAACTGAATTTAATATCCGTTTATGTAAGTGGGAACACACGTGAAGAAGTCTGTGTCGAATTTAAAATGTCAAAATCTACTCTTTGTAGAATAATTCAGAATAAAGATAAAATTCAATACCAATGTTCTGAACCGATGCGCGATGATTAAAAAAAAGGCTCAAGATTTCGCGCGAGGGCTCGGTTATTCATAATTTTTGTAGCAGCAATGATATTGATAATATCGCATCTCTATAACTGAAATAACCTATATTCTAACCTCTATTCATGGAACCTTCTGTAGATGAGACAGAAATTTATTTATACCTGGATTTCTAAGACACTAGCTAAGTGGAATACCTGTATAAGTGAGAGAAATTTGCAGGTTCCTTGGTATCTCATTTAACCATGTTAAACCGTATATGGAAAAAATTTCAAGTTTGATTTTATTTATGATAAAATCAGACTCAAAATCTAATTAAAACACGTGAAAACAAACAATTGACTGAGTTAATTGTTAAAATACCATGCATAGTCAGTGTTGATTTCTTTATCACATAACACATACAAACATGTGACACATACATAACTGATAATCAAGTATAGTACATATTATAAAATTTCCGCCTAATTGGCGCCCTCACGGGTAAACAGTGATGTTTACGAAAAAATGTTTCAAACAAAAGTTGTTTAATTTTTGATAAGGAACATTTTTTACGTTTAAACTTTTGTACTATCTCTAACGGTTTACAAGATGGGTCCTACGGACCCAAGACCCAATTGATCTATGATGCTCATTTACGAACTTTTTACGTCCTGAGTACGCTGTAAAAATTTCAGCTCGATATCTTTTTTCGTTTTTGAGTTATCGTGTCCACAGACGGACGGACAACCGGAAATGGACTAAGTAGGTGATTTTATGAACACCTATGACACAATTTTGTTCCTAGCATCATTATTTTTAAGCGTTACAAACTTGGGACTAAACTTAATATACTATGTATATTTCATATAAGCATGGTATAACAATTAGCTTCAAAGACACTTTTAAAACTCATATAAAAAACTATCAACTATCAAGACAAAATTATTTTGAATTAGTAATTTGTACACCATGGATTTTTTATTTTTTTTAAACTAAAAAGCTTCTAAAATACTAAATGTTATAAATAAAAATTATCAAATCATTGACATATTTTTCATGAGGATTATTAATTTTATGGCAATAAATAAAATTAATATTTGGAATGCATAAATTACCATAATAATTATTTATTTACTTCTTTGAATCGTTCAAAAAAATGTCATATGACAATGTCATCACTCCTGTTTGAGAATTGTGTCAGTTACGAAAACTATGTTGTTTTTTAATTCATTACAAATTTTATGCGAAAGACTCTTTCACCTCTATGTTCAAATTTATAAAAAAAATCATTGGAATCATTCAGACCACGGTTAAAGCCTCAATTTTCTTTATTATCAATAAAGGATGCATACAAATCACATGCGATTTTATATACCAGTCGAATTTTTTAAAATTCATAAGTTAGAACATATTTGACCCTCCTAAACATATCCTGATATGTTTCAGGTTTCCAAGCTCTCTGAGGTCTGTTGTTAAATCAAAGGTCTTGAGGGTCTCAATTGAAGTATAATATATATATATTATGTAAAAAATACAAAAAGCGCTTGTATAAACTCAGTTCAAAGTTAAGGGCCAATACAAACTATTGCAATATGTCTCGTGGATTGTATTCAATCCGAGACCTTGGAAAGTATTATCCACTAATACATATTATATTTCACGTGAGGAAACAAAATTTTGCTCGTATTACGCTGTACAAAATTAAGGACAAAAAAAATTGGGTGCTTTACTTTTTTCAGTTGACATATGCTTGATACTCGAAGAATAAGTTTTATCGATCAAAATGCTTCAAGCAAAACTTGTTGGGTCGAGAGGTGCACATCTTACGTACGAGGACATTAAACTTGACTCAGGTTTTCGGGCTCAATAAAAAGCTCACCCTACTCCCTACCTGGTAATAGATAGATGTACATGATTGTTCGAAACATTATCCACAAATCGTACAGTTTAGACAAAAGTGGCCGGAAAAGTTTTACCCAAAATTGTTTTTTCGTATGTCTTTTGCGGAATCTATACACTCTTTGAAAAAAATTTTCGAATAAAAGTTCTTTGTTGATCAATAAATACCATTTTTGTTCAAATTGAATTAAGAAACGGGCAAAAAAAATGCGTGTTTGCCCTTTGAAACTTGAATTTAATACCCGTATAAGATGTGTGCCTTTAAAATTAACATTTTTCCTTTGAAACATTTTCCTCGATTAACCTTATTTTTCCAGTTTCACGCATATGTCAAGTTGAAAAAGGCACTTTGTAATAATTTTAAGTAAAGATCAAAATAATGAAAAAATTCAAAATGATAATTTTGTCTTAAAATTCGGTATATGAGTATAAAAAAAATATTCTAAACAATTTTTTTCGATATCTTTTACCCTAGGCAAATGATTTAAAATCGGGTCTATTTGTCAATTTGTAGAAGACTGAATTTAAAGCTCAGATTTCGGTTGAGTATCTTAAAAAATGTAACCCATCAACATTCTATGACAGTACAAAAATTCAAATCGATATTCCTATAAATAACGACAATATGAGAGTGTCTTCATCTTAAATGCGTCAGTAATTTTCGAATTGATTATATTTTCGTTGCACATCCGTTATCCTAACTCATAACGGATACGGATTACAAACAGTACTTACTGTGTGTGTGTATAGAGGTGAGAATGCCCAATGATTTATATTTATAAAAATGTAGATTTGGATTTCAAGGTGTTCTGTTGAATCTTTAAAATCTTAACACTTTTTTTTTATCACTATATAATGGTGGATAGGTCAAAGTATTAAGAATAATATTAAATGCTAATAAATATCGTAATACGTAATTATAAAATTTGATTTATGTGCAAATAAGAGTAGGAGTAAGTAGATAATGTACATTATTGTAAAGTTGTAACAACATATACAGTATTCAGCATATAGGTATACGATATTTGGAAATTGAAGATGAAAAATTTTTTATGAATTCCTATAAATATTGTCGTCAATAAATACTTTCATCATAACATATTCACCGTCAATATTCGTCACATATTCCATACAACAATGAAATTCATTTTGGTATGTGAATTTTTTTAAATTAATTTTCTTGTGAAAACTTTATTTTTTTAAATTAATGTGAATTTAATTTAATTATATTTATCGTGTTAAGGCTTGTGCTTAGAATTTTAACAAATTAGTGCATTAAAAATTATACTACTGACTTATTCCGTTGGTTTTAATATATAAAGAGAAAATTCAAATCTAAAATTTAACTTTTGTTTTTAAATTTGGCTGCAAAATTTACAATAACGTTTGAAATTAGTGATTAATAGAAATAAAAACTAAATCCAAAAACTAAGCTCTATATACTTGATAGAGTTTTATTGTGTAATATAATGATTATGCTAAGCATTTAACTAAGAAACAATTAAATATTTTCAAAATTAAGTAACAAGCGTAAAATAGTTTTCAAAATTTTGTATATAGAGCTTAAACTTCTTCAATAAGGACTTTTATTTACTATAATTTTATGTGCCTTATTATTTTTCGGTTACCCTGTAGAATTAGGACATTACTGGATTGATCGAGTTAAGATAATAATCGAAATTTTTCGAAACTACCGATATGTGTACAAAAATAATTAATTATATAATTAAATCTAACGTAGCACTCTTAGATTTTTGCCTGCCAAATTTTCTCTCTATTTATCTTGTTCAGGTTGAGATTAGATATCGAGGTTTCGTAACCCTTTTCGACTTTTTTGAATATTTTAAAATGACATCCTAGACGCAAAAAAATCAAATTTACAAATAATTTTTATACATCTTTAAAAATTGTTAAAAGCGGTAAATTCAGAAAAAAAAAAGAGAAAGAGCGGCAGGATAAATAAGTTAGAAAACATGCAATACACCGTTTAAACATGAAATCTGGCTTAATCCAACTGGAACTAATGGAACTAATAAATTATAATACCACCATTTTTTATAAAAGGTACATAAGTCATTTGAGAAGAGCATGTTATAAATTAACTTCTGAACAAACAGATATGGCCTTATTAAGGCCGGCATCCAAAATTGAAACAATTTTATTTTTTGGAAGAAAATATGTCCCACTTTCTCTTTTCAAGGTCTCTTTTAAAGTTTGTTTTGTCTTTTCAACTACATATTAAAATGCGATTAAAAAACTTATATTCAAATCAGTCTTGTTTTATAGGAATTTAGGTTAGGTTATGTTGGCTGTCCACGAATGACACACTTAGGCTATAGAGCTCATAAACTAAACTAACCTAACTACATATATAATTGCGATTAAACAACTTATAACCAAATCAGCCTTGTTTTATCGGTATTTAAACTATGCATAATTTTTCTGAGCGCAATGGACACTTTTCTGAACACTAATACAATACATAGACTGCGTTTGAAACGATTGCTAAGGGCGTAAATAAATCACTTTTTTATTTATTTTATAGGCATTAACTGTTGCATGCGTAGCACTAGCTACAGCTGACAAATTAACTGGTAAAGAACCAATTCCAATTCTACGTCAACAATCTGAAATTAATCCAGATGGTTCATATCAATGGTCATATGAAACTGGTAATGGTATTAATGCAGAAGAACGAGGTTTCTTAAAGAATGCTGGTAATCCAGAAACAGAAGCTGAGGTTGCACAAGGTTCATTTGAATATACAGCACCAAATGGGGAATTAGTACAAACTAGTTATATTGCTGATGAAAATGGTTTCCAACCACAAGGAACACATATTCCAAAACCTCCACCAATTCCAGAACCTATTTTACGTGCTTTAGAAATTTTAGCAAGACTTCCTCCACCAAAAAATTAAAAAACTAATTTGTATATAATATTTGTAAATATAATATAATTAAATTAATTTTAAAACTAGAACTTGTGGATTTTATTTGATATCTGTTTCAACAAAATGATTGGAAAACTCCGCCCGATCTTATAATGAGTATTAAGTAAGCACTTATACATAATTTAAAGGATATAAAGATTATAGTAATATGTATATATAAATAGATTGATAGGTTTCTTTGAAGATTTAAAGGTTTTTTTTACAAAACATAAAAATAACAACCAGATACATTAATTTTAACAATGAAAGCCAAGATCACTGCCTTCTATTGAGCAAATTGATATACATGTCTAATTAAATTTAAATTATGAAAAAATCTCTTTAAAAAAAATTAATGAGGTGCTTCTAAGTTAAATTCACATATTTTTCGGAAAAAAAGTGTCTATAAAACTTTAAAATTATGTATTTATTATTCACAGCCCATGATTTAAATTTTCAATTCATAAAACAAAACACTAATTATCTCCCAAAATATATTTTTAATTTAATCCTTAAATTATCGTAATATATTATAATGAATTTAAATATTTTGATAAAAGTAACTAAAAAATTGATATCGTATAAAGATTGTTATAGTTTATTACTATTTGATAAATTTTCTTTTCTATTATCAAAAATTTGATAATAAATAAAACACAATAAATTGAAAAGTGTACAACACATATTTAGCAATACACCTGAAGTCACCATTCGATGAGTCATGCCATTCGAAGAAATAGCGAAACAAAAAATTTATTTAATGATATACCTACAGAGTGCCCAAAAGTGTGGAAATCCCCAGTTAATTTGGCCATAATATCTCCTTGCCTTTATTGGCCAGGATTGTCCTATTGGCCTTAGAGTTTCCTATGAAATAAGATCTTTATTTATTTTTTTTTATGTTAAGACAAATTTAGGTATAAAAAAAGTCATACAAATTTAATTAATTATATAACATTTCATTTACGTTATGTGGCAATCAGCCTAGAAGATAGTTTTTAATTAATTGTTTAAATTTATTGATATCATTACTGGACTGGATTTCAGATGCTTACTTTTGATACAATTTATATCCTGTAAAACAGGTGAATTTTCATAAAAAGCAGTCCTATGATTATAATTGTAACTTGATATCATAGATCTTGTAATATATATAATAGTTCTATTTATTCCCAACAAAATATTGCTTCCATTTCATATGTGTTAATAGTTCATATGCGTAAATACCATAGACGGCGGGGCTTACCATTTGAGAAATCGATTTTTGGTTCGCTGTAGCTTTAGGGTTAAGTTCAATTTCAAATACAAGGTCAACATTCGATTCCCCGTCGAAAAATATGTCGGATATGGTTGTTATACAGGGGTTACTATTGCAAAAAAAAATTGACCTTGGAATAACCTTGAAAATCATGGCCTAGGTCATGGCCAAAATCATATTTTTGCGTAAAATTTTCCGCTCTTTTCAAAACTGAAATAAAAAGTGGGGATTCCCATTTAAAAAATCGATTTTTGTTTGCTGTGGCTTTGAGGTTATATTCAAGGTTAAATTCAAGGTCGCCATTAGATTTTCCGCCAAAAAATACGTCAGGTAAGGTACTTTTTATGTTTTTCCTCCTCTACAAGATCTCCTGGAGTTTCCATACTTTTGGGACATCATGTATAATGAAATCTCAAGACATTTTTCAATTATTCATGATAGTTTGAATTATTCTATTAGAAGTCGATATTCAATTTTTTTTGTGGGAACCAAATTTTTTAATTAATTTTATTAAAGCTCCAACTCTCAATTTAATTTATTTTTTTTAATATTCATAAACTTAGCTTATGCACGATAAATAATAAAATGAAAAGGCCGCCCTTCCACCTGTAGCTTCAATTTTATGAAATCAATTTAGATAAGATATCATATTTCTCGCAATACGTATTTTTTGCAAAAAGCTTAATGTAAGTGTAATGTATTCCTAAAAATTCAATTAGTTTGGTAAATATGGTGGAAGCGCAAATAAATGCATACCTAGGATATGTAAGTTTTTTATGATTTTTTTTAATTTTTTTTTATTTGAACATTTTTTATTTTACATATTTAAACAATACAGTCACCTTGTGTATTGCGTTAGGTTAGGTTAGGTTAAATTGGCTGTCCACGAAGGACACACTCATTCTACATAGAGCCCATTGTGATACCATATATGTGTATGACCACCTTTTCCGCTGATAATTTAATTTATCAGCTCTTCAATTTCAAAGGCTGAGTGCACCTCCTTCATGCATATACCATGCACTACACAAGCCCATCACAACTATTAATTAAATTAATTTTTGTTGCGACTCCGAGAATCGAACAAACTACCCTGTGCATACCGCGGACGGAATTGGTTACGCCTTCACCAACTGCGTTAACACGGGTGTCTATTAATACTTTAAACAAATGAGAGATGCATTTTCAGAAGAAAAGAAGTTTAAGTGAAATAAATATTTTTACAGTAAAAGTACTAGGTAGATATGTAATTGTTTTAATTATTATAATCCATGGTAATTGACATTTTAAATAAATTCATGGCATTAAACCAGTAAACTACCAACATTAATATGACACTAATAAGTTTATTTATTGATGCTATTATTGAATTGATGATAAATTTTTTTTATAATAAAATTTTATAATTATCAAAATAAATAAGATACTGTGTATTATTACAAAATCTACTTTCTTTTTATATTATATTCATGTTTAAACTGTCATTCTTTTGAATGGCTACAAGGCCGCAAACGGTATGGTCCACAAGTGACGATAATTCAAAAGTTTAGTTTAAAAACACCTACATCTTTAAATTTACACATATATAAACAAAAATTTTAGTCCGAAAAGTTTTATACCGCTACTCTGAAATTATGAATTTGAACATTGTTTTTGGAACTTTCTTTTACATTGACTGTCAGTAAATTCGATAGAAGAAAAGCTGCTCATTCGACCTTCAAGCTATCTCTCTCTCCGTCTGAATGTTTATTAATTATTATGTATATGTATCATATATCCTCCTAGCCGTTTATAGATTACAAAATTTGAAATTTCTTTTTTTTAAGTTTAAAAATTTAACATTAAGCTTGTAAAATGTTAGGGAAAAAATATACCATTTAAAAAAAAAATATGATAAAAATTGAAATGTAGGAAAAAATGTTTGAAACAAAAGTGTCATATGGTATTTCACCATGAAAATGCTCTTCAATATCAAATTCACGGTCTCTATGTGCTGCTATATAATGTTTCCAATAACTTTTATGCAGATCATTTTTCGATACTTATTAATATTCCGATGAATTGTTCTGTTGTTCACTTATTAGGCACCCCGTATAGGATTAAAATTTAAATAAAAATTAATAATTATAACTATAGTTGTTTTTTATTAATTTTATTAATTTTTTATGTGTTTATCATTTATTATTACATTTCTACTTATTTATATGTTGGTAATGGATTTTCAAAAAGTAATCAACAACAAATTTTATTGCCCATAGTTATTTCGGGGATTATGGAATAGTACGTATAATATTGAATAGGTAGTTTAAAAGCTAATATTCGTGCTATAAACCATTACCTACAATTTTTTACTCTAAACCCATATAGAGATTGTATGTGTTTCTGCAGTAAGTGTTTGAGTTTGGTCAACAAGTTAAAATTGGTGAAATATAGAAATAATGGTCGTAAAAATACGTGCGATAACTTGTTGGATTCAGAAAAATGTCTAGAAAAATGTATCAGAAGCGTTTTTAAGCACATAAAAAATTTCAAAAGTTATTAGCAATTAAATATGAAAAAAGGAGTTTTTTATTTTTTCCTAAATACTTTAAAAAAATTTAGTGTGAGATACTTGTTTTTGATGTTATTAAAACAATCTAAAAATGACGCAAAAAGACCTAATTTCAGCGTTAAATAAAAATTATAACACTATTAAATTAAATAATACTACTATATAAAAAAATAAAATAAATATCACAACTCTAATCATAACTCAAAAATCGGATACTCTGGTCCAAAAACCAGAGAGTTGACAGCCCTATTCATATATTACCCGAAATTACTCTATTATAGATAGCTTTTATTCACGTTTACCACCTACACCAAATTTGCAATTAAATATTAAGTTACATTCAAATTATATCATGCGAATTTTATTATTATGCATTTAATTTTTTTTAATCGAAGGAGCAATAAACTTGGTACATACTACTAATATTACATAGATGAGTGACTCTTCTTGATTGTGTAATTTTGTATTTATAAAACAACAAACTAAAAGTAAAGGTTATTATTTATGGAAGTAAGCCTGGGGGATTTCAATAAATAAGTAGATAATTGAAACATGTTGAATTTCTACAAGATGTTTTATATCTTGTTTTACAAATTACAGAATAAAATAAAAATTATTAGTGTAGGTAATCGTTATTATTTAAAGAACCCTGCTACAAAATTTTATTTTTTCACTTTATTATACTTTGTAATTTTTTTTAAGAAACTTTCTTAGATAAGTACTGTAGACCGTGGGACACTACGGGTTTTTGTAAATGATAAATATACACTTTGAGTGGCTTCCTTTTGACGAATCTACCAAACCACTAGATAACATTAATAATGATTAAACAACAAAATATTTTGTCCGACAAAAATACTGCACCGATGAGCTTGTATACCACCTCGAACATGACGTACTTTTTTAGTATTTTTGTTTTTGAATACGTATATGGTTCACTTTTATTGAATTGTTTAATAATAATTAATGTTACCAAGTGACCGACAAATCCTGCGTTTTTTCAATAAGATAACTCAATTCTGACGCCATCATGCTCATTTGAAAACGCACCCTTTTCGAAAAAAATCGTAGAGGAAAGTTTGGTAGTTCACTTCCAAGGGCCTCTGCTCGCAAAGTTGTTGCGGCTATTACAGAACATTGATTGGGCGGTAGGCATGCTGAACGCCTGGGCCTGGCAGTGTATCACGACTACTGCAGGAGCTGTCACAGTGGTGAGGAGGAGGAGATAATGCCCATCTTCTCTGTCACTGCCCAGCTCTTGTCATGAGGAGATGGACTTACTTGAGCCAGCCTCTCCTTTACGACCTCTCCGACCTGGAGTCCGTCGACGTCAAAGCTCTCCTGCTATTCTTAAACAGCTCCAAATGGTTCATGGAGAAGTGGCCGGGGATGGGCCAACCCTTTTTCGGTATCACAACGGACCCTATGGTCTAAGTGTGTGCCACCCCAGGACAGCCACTCTAACCTAACCTAACCTTGGTAGACTTGTACAAAGCCATAGGTACTCTCGAAGTTTCAAGTATGTATTTATCATTTAAAAAAACCCGTGGTATCCCACGGTCTACTACTTTGTGTCAAACGCACATTTTAGTGTATACAGGGTGGGTCATTTTAATCTATAATGGTTAATAGCTCGTTTTGTAGTTAACCACTCAAAAAAGTAACTTAAACAAAAGTTGCATAGTTTGATGGGGACATCATGTTCTGACATCAGATTGGGCCTAGTTCTTCGGAATTCTTGAATAGCCATTTTAGATCCTAAACGGTAAGAGATAGAATAACATTTTAAATAAGAAAGTTGATCCTCATAAAAAACTAATATTTTTCATGTAAACCATTTTTTCGAAAATCGTTATAGGTACTCATATTCTATCTGCCTTGGTTACGTTTATTTTTTCGAAAATTCTGTTAATTTTCCCAATTTTCATTGTTCACATCCAGGTATAGTAGAATACGAAAAAGTCCCTAATAGTTAACAATGAAAATTGTGAAAATTAACAGGATTTTCGAAAAATAAAAGTAACCAGGTCAGATAAAATATGAGTACCTATAACATAATTACATTTCAATTCGATAGAGTAAAAGGTATAATCGCAGTGTTTGAAATTTAATTGTAACTTTAACCATTCTTATCTTGAAAACCGCTTTTCTTTATAAACATTTTTATCCACAAACGAATGTTTAAGAGGAGTCTTTAAAAAATTATCAAGTTTCACGCCAATCAAATAATGATTTCACGAAATTGAAAAATGTGTGTAGAACCGTCTTAAGATGCAAAATACATACTGAAAATAGTTTTTTTTTTTAAATAATTTTTGGTGTAAATCAGATACCAATGTAACGTATAAACCAATTTTTCAAATTTAGGACAAAAGCCTATTTTTATTTATTCCAAATATTTATTCAAAGCAAACAAGCTTGTTTAAAATATAGGCTTTATTAGTCTTTAGTTATAAGACGCGATGATATGCTTTTTACCTATCCCTGTTCCTTACTATAATGGTTATGTAATTCAAAAATTTATGTTGAGGACACACCCTTACGAAGTGATAAAACATTTATAAATATTAAATAAAAAAACCATCTATAAACAATAAATCATTGTCGCTCATCAAATTTGTTATACAGGTTCTGTTAGATTTTATAATTTAATAATTATGTAACTTACATAATAAGTGTGCCTAAAAAAACTTGTTTTACGAATCAATGTTTAGATTTGAAACAAGTGAAATTCAATCACCTTCTCACATTGCTTTAACATCAATATTATTAAGGCGGCATCAAACAATTATTTGGTAATTACTCTTAGATATGATTATTTATTATTGCAATATACAATTAGTTTAATTATACCGGGTGGACTACTCTTGCACATTATTCAAAAAAATAAAATATTATCCTGAATGTGAAACTTGAAAGTTGTTAGTAATAAAAATCCCCCTTGTTAGAGTCGTTACTGTAACCGATAAGGGTTAAAAGAGTAC
Source organism: Chrysoperla carnea (assembly GCF_905475395.1). Classification (NCBI taxonomy): domain Eukaryota; kingdom Metazoa; phylum Arthropoda; class Insecta; order Neuroptera; family Chrysopidae; genus Chrysoperla; species Chrysoperla carnea. Next base: position 86,849,447 of record NC_058337.1, read on the forward strand.
TTTAACCGATAAGGGTTAAAGAGATCAAAGTTTTTTTTCATAATAAATTAAAAATAATTAAAACCAATGTTTTGAAAAACGCATACATTCGATAGAAATCGATTAACCTGAAGGCACAGAAATTGTAAGCTTGCATTTTTTTGTAAGAATGTTTCCAACGTATGATTTAAGTTTTCTATGTAGAATAACTTTCTTATTAAAAGTAGCCCTGTAGGTCTTATCAGTTACGAAAACTGGTCTGAATAAGTAAGGCTGATTTACTAATGGAAGCTTTCACGTTTCATATTCAAACGACATTATTTTGGGTTTTAAAAGAAAGGTAGAAGCACTCGGTACAATAAAATTTAATTTTTTTATCCCCTTTTCTTTCTTAGAGTGTGAAATTAAATTTAAACAAAATAAAATGTACGCAAATTGTTATAGACAAATTAATTGTTTATACGGTCATAGCACCTAAACTATTGAAAATTTTCCGAAATAATTATATCACTTTTTATTCTTCATGAAAAAACAAATATTTATTTTTTTGTTGGTTTTTATACGACCAATAGAACCGGAGATCTGGTTAAAATTGTAAACAAAAATGATAGTGCATAAGGTCGGCACGCAGCGCTTGGTTTGAAACGTCCGTATATTTGCCAATAAATATTATTTTTGTACTTTAAGGTACTTCTTTAAAGGTATGAGTCTATATTTTAATGTTATGCACATAAAAATACGTTTAATGCAATAGCAACGAAGCTATCACGTTTGTAAGTATTAAGTTTATCATTTTTCCGGCTCACTATTAGTTTATAAGCCGAAACTTCTGGTATATAGGTATTTGAAAAGTTAAAATTAACATTAATTTTTATTATAATTAATGTTATCTGTTGCAAATTAACTTTGGATTTTTTGTTTGGTCTGCTAATGATTGGTAATTTAGGTAAACCGCTCGCTTATCATTTTCATGTCATCATGTTAATGTGAGTCAATGAGCCAATGACGTTGAGAAGAACTTTTCTGATATCCCAGCTGCAAAATTATAATATTGTTATTGTTTCGTAGTTCATTTACGTTGTTTGTGTGTTTCAGTTTGTTGCAGAAATATAGAAAAATTATAACGGTACGTTTATTAAACATATTTGCTAATTTTCAAAAGAAAAATTGCTAAACTGAAAAGATAAGCGCACGTTAAATAGAATTTCTTTAAAAGTAGAACCTACTTGCTATAGTTGACACTTCATTTTCAGTCAAGAAAAAATTTATTATTTATATATACTTACCCTGTATATTTGTAATATATATATATATATATATATATATATATATATATATATATATATATATATATATATATATATATATATATACATAAATATACAGCTGTTCGTTTTCTAGCTTAGGCACAAAACGGCTTGACCGAATAATCGAATAATTCTTTTTTGATGTGTTCGTAATAATACCACGAAAGCTTAGAAGACATAATATTAAGGAAAACTCAAAAGAACAGCCCAAAAATATACAAAATCTAGTGTTCCTCTCATAAGTAATTTGTTGAGGTTTATGCTTTAAATATTCATAAATAAAAATATGAATTTCGGTACTAAAATTAAACAAAACTGGTTATTAAATTAAGTTTCAAATTAAACGAAAGTTTATTCTTAATTTAAAACAGGTAAAACAAACAATTGACTAAGTTAATTTTTGAAATACCTTGTACAAAAGTGTTGAAAATCAGTGCTTGCATTATTTTTTTATAAATTAGAAGAGTTTAAAAACCAACACAATTATAGCGGTCTTTCGGCCGCCATTTATTTGGTCTTAGAAAATTTCGAAAGTGTTTTCTAGAGTTTTGTTTCGTTTTGCGAGAATATTTCACAAGACCACTAATTGCAGCTACCTGCAAATTATCAACTCTCTATCATTTACAGTTTTGGAGCAAATGGACACCAAAATTTTGTTCTAATTTGCGTCCTCACAGATAAACAGTGGCGTTTACGAAAAAAAGTTTCAAACATAAGTTGTTTAATTTTTTATAAGAAATATTTTTTACATTTAAACTTTTGTTCTACCTGTAACGGTTTACAAGATGGGTCCTACGGACCCAAGACCCAATTGACCTATGTTGCTCATTTACGAACCTCACTTGTAGGTATATATTTTTAACTTTATTTTTATTTTTAGTAAATTAGCTGAAAGAAACCTATCATCAGCTAATACTTCAAATATTCGAAGAATTATATAATACGTGCCTAAAAGCTGAAGGAAAACTCTCAAAATGAAGATAATCGAAATACAAAAAAGCAGCGATATGCAAATATTAATTGAAATGTTCAAGTGTATCAGCAAATTGAAAAATAACGCATTAGCTTCCCCTTTAGTTATAATAAATACACTAATTGAAATTGGCGAACTAGCTAATAAAATGGCATTCAATAAGACTGATTGCATTCAAAATATGGAATACATTCAAAAAATTATCGATGGCGGTATATATTTAAAAAAATTAAACCAATTTAAAAAAATTTTATCAATTTTAAGTGACAGTGAAAAAGAATCAACTATAAATGAAAATGAAAAAACACAATTAGTAAGCAATTTAAATAATTTACAAAAGAAAATTGCATACATTTTATGCAAAGAAAATGAACTTCCATCCAATGTTCAATTAGCGAAACAAATAAGAGATTTAGAATCAACATATAATTCGAAAGACCATAATGATATGTTAGATGTTATAAAGTTCTTTACTCAACGATATAATCAAATTGGACTACAGAAAATTAAAAAAGAATTAACTTTACTTGAAAATGTGGATTTAAGTAAAAAAGACGATGTTTACTATTTTTCAAGAATATTCACAATTATTGTTGAAATAATGCATAATATTATTGCAGATGAAACAATTCAAATGAAAAAAGAATTACTGAATTCGTTCGAAAACTTGAATAATAACATTATTCTATTTAAAGAAGAGCAAATTAATTCGGAGCGTAAAATGGAAGTAGAAGAACTTATTCTAAATTTAAAACAAAATTTATTAACTATTATTAAATCTGAGGAAGAAAATATTCTTACAATAAATTATGACGATTTGGAAACTTCACAATCGCTAAAAATTAATTTAAAAAATTTAGCTGATGAGTTTAATAATGACAGTACTACCAATGATCCTAGTAAATTATTAAATCAATTAAAAAACTTGATAATACTTTTTGCTAACGATTTGAATAAATTTCAATGTCATGATGAATCATTCAATAAATATAATATAGAATATCAAAACATTAAAAAAATATTAAACGGTGGTCCAATATCTTACCCTGACACCTTATCAATAAGCAATAAGCAAACAATAATCGGCATTGCCGATAAATTAAGAGAAGAATTAAAGCAAGATGAATGTAAAATTATTGAGGAACATAAAAATACAACCACAGCGGATATTTCCAAAAAAATTGATTACGAATTGGAATATTTAAAAGAAATAGAACAACGGAATTGTATAAATAAGAAAGAAGAGTGCATTATGGATCATATTACATCGTTAATAGATCATTATATCATAGACTTAAAGTTACAAAATAGCTCAACATTACCAACCAACATTTGTCAAATAGTTGGTAGTCTTTCAGGAAAAAGTGCAGTACCTTGTGAATTAATTCAAAATTTGTTTAATTTAAATAAAGAATCGCACATAAAGCTTAAAGATTATATTTCTTCTGCAGATAAACATTACATTTTCATATCGGAATATAAATTCGATAGAAATGTACCTAGATCCGTGTTAATATACAAAACGTTAGGACTAATATATGAAGAACTACATCTGAACGATAAGGCTATAGAATGTTTAAAGCAGAATATTGACTATATGGAAAAAATGAATACAAAAGAATATTATTTATCACAAATAAAACTTACCAGAAAAGTAAGTGCTCAAAATAATTTTGATATAAATGAAATTTATTTATTATCAACAGGAATATTAGGAATAAATTACATAGACATACAAGAATATGATAAAGGATATGAATTGTTAAAACCAATTTATGAAAAGATTATTTCAGTAAAAGATGCAAATAATGTAAATAAAAAATATCAATCAATTATTAGTAAAATTTGTAATGCGGTTGTAATTTATTTATATCATCGACAGGATAATGACTTTGAATATGCCACAAATCTAGCTGAAAGTTTTCTATCGCTATCGAATTGTATAGATTCTAGGTGTTTCTTAATCGATACTTATATTGAATTGAAAGAATATAAAAAAGCAGATGAATTAATTGAGTCTATTTTAAATAATTCAAACGACCCAGCAATTACGACCCCTATTTTGATGTTTAAATTTATATTACAAAAAAATTCAATTAAAGATCCATCCGAATTGATGGAGAAAATATTACCAGAATGGAATATTTTCCAAGAAAAAATGGGTGATGATAGCATTGTATTAAATCTATTTATTATTTATTTAGAACTCACTATATTCGAAAAAAAACTTAACAGTATTCAAAATTATTCATATTTCAAGCCAGAATTAACTCATCTTGAGAAAAAATTTAATAATCTGATCAATAATTTAAAAATAATTACTCCACAAATTATTGAAGCTTTACCATGGATGTATAGAAAATTAACTCTTCTATTTTGTAGAACAGCTAGTTCAGAAAATGAATTTGAGGAAATGCTTAAAAAAGCAAAAAATTATTTTAATACAACAAGTATTTCAGATAAATGGGAATATGCAAATGATTTGGGACAGGTTTGTATAAATTATGCTGTCCAAAATCATTCGTTCGAAAAACGTATAAAATATTTCAAACAGGGATTAGATATCCTACAATCATCTAATCAAGGTGTAGATGAGAATTTAGTTCAAAATCTTTTAATTCATTTAGGTTGTGAACATTATTATTTAGGGCAGAAAAACATTTTGTTGAGCCATTTCAATAGTTTCGTATGTGATAAGACTGCTCTTCAAAATTACAGCGATTCAATAGACTATCTTCTGCAAGTGGACTACAACAAAATAGAATTATCAACTAAATGTAAAATTTATCAAATTTTAGCGGATAGTTTCTATAAAAAAGCATTCTTGAAATGGAAATTAGGAATTACAAGTTTGGACTTAGAATTCATACAAGAAGCACTGTCATATTATGAAAAAGTTGCTGAATTAACAAACTTACAGATAGAATCTATGAAGAACATTAATTTTGAAGAAACTGAAACTGAAAATCCTTGCAAAAAACGGGTTTGCATTGTAATACCACGCAGCGAAGATGAAATTCAATTTTCAATTGATAATTTGATCGGTATTTTTTTAGAAAGTTTACCTTCCAAACAACCTGCAAATAAAGTTGAAATGATCGCAAAATTAGAAGAAAAGAAATGTTTGAATGAAATTCGTAAACAAAGATGTAAGCAAACACATTTATCCAAAAGTAACAAATCTTACCTGTGTTCAGAATATAAATTTATTTTGGCTTCAACTTATATTGATTCTAATCCAGCTAAACAAACAAATGAATTAATTGAGTCCATTTTAAAGAATTCTAAGGATGCAGCGATTATGTTTCATGTTATGATAATTAAATTTAAATTACAAACAAATTCCATCACGGATCCATCACAATTAATGAATTCAATGAATAAACTACTATCAGAGTTGAATCATCTGCGAGGAAATGATTTATTTAGAGAAGAAAAAAGTGTAGATAATTATAAATTAATTAATCTATCAACTATTTGTATTAAATTAGAAATTTATTTACTTCAGTTAAACACCAATCAACAACAAATTGATTATCTGGACTTAAAACTTGAACTTATAAAATTGGAAGAAAAAGTCTATACTCTATTAGACGGTACAACAACAATTGCTCCTCAAATTAATGACGTGTTATCTTGGATTTATAAAAATTTCACTATTATTTATTGTAAAATGAGCAGAGCTATAAGTTTAGAAAAAGAATTTGAAGAAATGCTCAAAAAAGCTCGAAATTATTTTAATAAAGTGAATATTTCCGATAAATACAATTGCGCATGTGATTTAGCAAAAGCTTGTGGATATTTTGCTACAAAAAATGTACCAAAAACCGAATTCGAAACACGTATTAAATATTATAAGCAAGCATTAGACATTCTAAAACCGTATACAAAAAATAAAAATGACTCTTTAGTTAATGATTTGTACCAAGGACTGTTAACTGACTTAGGCTGTGAGTATTATAATTTAGGGCATAAACATATATCATCTGATAATATTGATAACGAGAAAATATACGAGAATTACTGTAGATCAATCGATTGTCTCGAACAAATTGATCAAAATTCAAACATAAAATATACGAAAAAGTATAAAATTTTAAAGCATTTAGCTCTCAGCTATGAGGGAATAGGAAATTTAAGACGGAATCTAGAATCTTTACAGAAATCACTACTATATTACGACCAGATTACGGAATTAATAAATACACAGATAGAATTCATAAAGATTACTTCTAAAGCTGCAGATAAGAATCAAGAGATTGATAAATTAGAAGAGCAAAAAGGTTTTAATGAAGCTTCAATTAGTAAAATAGTAAAAAATTTATTTTAGCAGACGAATGTTTTTTACGAATTGATGGATCATGTTGAAACATTCTTTCATGTAAAAAAATATAGACAAAAAAAATTGTCGAAAAATTCTAAATTTCTTTATCACCACGCTTTAATTCATCTTGTTATGAAGTCACGATTAATATTGCATAGATTAAATAAAAAGCACTACCAGCACATACAGTTAGGAGCCATTCTAATTTATTAATTTAATTTAATTTTTAAATATCTCTTTATAAATTATAGCTCATATGTTATTCTGATGTATGAGCTAGATTATTGTAAAATTTCATTAAAATCCATTCAGTAGTTTTTTGTGAAAGCGTTACAAATGAACAAGCCTTTCTTTCACATTTATAATATACAGTATGTCAACCATATCGTTAGCCATTTAAAATATATGAAGTAAGAAGACTTTTTATGGACGTTCTTATGTATAAAACAAAGAGGGAATGTACTGTGTGTGATGTGCGTTGTATGTGTGAATTTTGTACCATATTGTTTATACACTTGGCAAATACATTACTGAAAACACTTTCTCAACTTATACTTTAAAAAAATGTATAAATAGCACAGGCTTGTTGCAGGAATGTCCCAAAAATCGACGAAAATACTTTAATAGGTAGTTATAGAATAAAGAATAAAAACAAAGAAATTTTGAAAAGATATTTTCTTCTGTTATTATAAAAAGTGGCATAAAAATCGGACAAATTTAAAATTTCATTTATCATGCTACGCATTGCCCGACGCTATCTATTTTTTAAGTTATGTTTCGAGTTTTTTTATTTTAAGATTCCTTGTAACCAAATTTTCAATATTGTGCCTCTGAAAATCTACATGCTTTTCACCAACGTCTCCTGTTTTAAAAGCATCCAATAAGAAATATACTACAGCTATCCCATCATGAAATAATCGAGTGATGAAAGCTTCACAATCCGAATCAGCTAGAACATGTTAGTATTTGATGGTTTCACAACAGTCACCATTCACTTATTGGAGAAACTTTAAACAAAAAATTTTGATTGGACTAAAGGTTTTTAAATTGCAAAACAAAAAAAATAATTTATACTAGTACATAAAATATATGATTTTTTATTAGTCATATGATCCTATTAATTTAATAAGAGAGTGTTTTACAATTGTACAAAACAAACTTGGAACTACAATAATAATAATAAAATAACATAATTTTTCACAATATTTTCCAGCTATTCTTCTAGTCACAGATGTTCTAACAACTTTGATAAAGCAAAACAAATTAATCCAAATTAACAAAACAAATACATTTCGATATTTTTCGATAAAATTATTTTTATTTATTTCGAACATTTGTGAAACACTCAAATGTATAGTTTTTTTTGTTGTTTTTTTTTTTGTGTTTTTGTTTTTTTTTTATGTTTTTTTTTTTTTTTTTTTTTTTAAATAATACATACATCTTAAAACACTCCGCATACATTCGTTTTTGTTTTAGCCAACTACATATTGCTAATTAAAAGAAAAAATACTGTATATTATAATTTCTTCTAGATGACCAATAATATTGTGATCAAATATATGTGGCCCTTTGTGATTGCACCGTCTCAATTTTTTTTTTAAATTTACATTCTCTCTCCCTTCGTTAAACAACATAATATATTTTTAAGTATATTTTTTTAATATATATATATATTTTTCTTTTTTAATTATAATATTATTATTATTAACATTATATATATAATTATATATAGATTTATTTATTTATATATATATATCTGTGTAAACAGTCTAAATTAGATCTATTACATTTATTTTCTTATTTTTTATATTCTTATGCTTTCCACAAATTATTAAAATAAATCTAATTAATTTGTATCATAAAAGAACAATTTTGATTAATTAAATTTATTTTACACGATGGAATTATATAACATCACCATTTACATAATTATATAATTATAGATAATAATAATATATCAGTTTATCAGATTTTTTTTTAATTATATAAGAACATTAAAGTTGTAAATACATTGTTAAAATAATCCATCTTAACCATCTGAATCGTTACCTTTATATTTAATAAAGTACTTATTGTACTGAACGTCCCATAACACACTCTACTTCAATCTCGCCATTACAAAAACGTTACCACAGCCAACAGACTGTGGCATTATGAAACTACATACCTATGTTGTTTGTAGTTTTTTAATAATTTCGGGAATTTTTGTCAATCGTAAAATTGTACGAAAATTTAAAATTGTAAAACAGTAAATGATTTTAAGTATTTTGAATTATCAATAGACTTTGGGCATGGGAATAAAACCTAAGAGACTAAATAATTGTGTCCTGTATGAGGTTTATATCTGCTATAAATATTTACCATGAAAACCAATAATTAAAAGCAATATAAATTTAAAAAAAAAAAAAAATTATAATGGTTTTAATTTATTGATAATACTTAGTAATGAATAAATAATAATTTTAAACGAAAGCATTTCTCATAGTATAATAAATAGTACGTTAACAACGACGTCATGAATTTTATTTACATTAATTTTATAAAAGTTTATAATTTAAAAATTTATTTTTCATATAATTAAGTATTATATTTATTTTATGTAATTAATTTAATGTTAATTAATTCAAATTATCAATGTAGAGTTTTTTTTTAATTATTATATTTAGTTTTAAATAAATAAAATATAAGAAGAATCTGATCAATATATATGTTCTTTCCCTTCACTATTAAAATATTATTTTTTGATGTTGAAAACAAAGATGACAGTAAAATTGTTGTTAAGATTGTAACGATTCAAAAATTAAAAATAGATTATTATTATAAATGTAATTCAAAATAAATAACTTTAATACAAAATGATTAATTCTCGCTTTGAATATAAATCGTTCGTAATTACGACATAATTTTAGAGTATCTAAAAGATTTATAATTTCTTTGGAATTTTAAGTTATTTTTATTGATTCTAGGAAATACGCTCACTTTTACAATTTTAATTTTATTTAATATCTACCATAATCAAATAAATATATTCGTGCGTATTAAGATTATTTATTAAGATCAATTCATAAGATACGGATAGTCTACATTATCACAAATGTTACGTCAAATTATTGTTGAATGCAAAACGGAATATTGCAAATTTATATGAATACAATAATTTGATGTAACTTTAATTTTCAAAAAATATTAATTGATCGACGTTGAAAAATGTAATCTTTAATGTTTTTATACTAATTTGATCATTTGAAAATAAATTATAACGTATTTTTTATTCTGTTATATAACTCTAGAAAATAAAATCTATAAAACTAAACTCTTTCATTTTAACATCGTTAATAAAATATTATACAAAAAAATTTCTAAAAATATAAACAATTTTCTTAATTAAAATTTAAAATATAAAAAAAAATTCAAAAAAACGATTTTAGATTAAGGTAGTTCTACATAAAAGTCGAAATCAAGGTTAACGAGCGAAAAAAAGGAACATACAAATATGTGTGAAGGAATTTAGAGCCATTTTTTAACTAGAAATACGATTCGATGCGGAAGAAATCGTGAAGTATGTAGCTTTTATGTCCATATACTTCAAAACTAGATATGGAAACATTTCATGGAATAATTTTGAACTCCCTAATAAGTTAATTTAAAGTAAAAAATTATTTCACGAGTGTATGGTATTTTAAATTAAAAAACCGCACTATTTCACTGATTTCACAAATAAATAAATTTTAGAAGTTAATTTAAAAAATTGCACACATGTTTGTATTGATCTGATTAAATGAACATTATTGTAAAAAAAAGTTTTCAATATTAATATTTGTTTTTGGGTAGGGGGTAACATTCATATCTGTAATTTATCGAAGCAAATACATATATTACAGAGCGATGTACAATTACACAAGACAATTAAAAAATTAACATATTTAAGTGTTAGAGATTCGTTAATATTTTTTTTTACTTAAATTTAAATATTAAAATAAAATTGAATAATAATTATTTTTATAGGTATATAATATAGTAATACAACTTGTTATACAAAAATACATCGTACTATTTTATGACATAAACGCAAATTTTTCTTTAGTACATGCGCTTAGAGGAACAGGCCAGATGATTTGTGTTTTGTGCACAAAAAGCTTTACAACAAAAATTATGTCAATACTAGAACGAAGTTTTAAGTTATTAACAAAATCTTAAAAATCTATGCAGCTGTAGTCTGTCTTGAAAGAGTTCGGCAAAATTTTAAAGCAGGTCAACTCAGACAGATATCAGAATTTATTAATATACTTCTAAACTTGCCAACTTTTACGCCAAATATTCTATCATAGTTTCAATTCTTCTCAACTATTTGAATACTTCCCTTGTTTAAGTTTTTTTTTTTGGCGATAGGTTGGAGGCCTGAGGCCCATTTGTTTGGAAATATTTGGTATTCGAATAATTATTTCTAAAATGAGTCTTTGATTGTTTTGAAAAAGCAACTTTCCATCTTCCCATCTCTGTTATTAAGTTTATCAAAGTCTAAAATTGAGAGTAGTAGAGCGAATTTAAATAAAGAATATATTTTTGATAACCACTGAACCACAGAAAGTTCTTAACATACAAATATTTGTTTTTATGTTATGCATCCATCATCAGGTGTAAAATTGTATATGTTATTGTGTATATCGCAGTCCTGCGTGATTGCTAATCCTAATCACAATTTCCCACAATTGAAAAGTTCGATGAGAGAGCTATAAGTGTATGCGAAAAAGGAAACGTGAGCATCGTACAAGTATTTATAACGTGTAGGTATAAACAATCAAACGGAAACTCAGACTTTCGCGATGGTCTATATTGATTATCTAATTTATTATTTTTGTGTTATTAATTTTTTTCAATTAATTATAAGTTATTTAAAATAAATGGATGCCAAATTTTAAATTTTACAATAAATTTTTTGGTCGTTTTTTATAATAGTGATCAAGTCTAAGTAGTGGTGTTTGCTGCATAAAATTTGAATAAAATTGTAAATTAAATTTTTATAAATAAATGACGACAACGCAATCGATCTAAGTCGCGCGCAGTTTCACAGAGAACAACTGCCCAATTTTTAAGTTTTTAGAAAACAGCTTAAAACCGTAATCTAGTCCTTAGACTATTATATAAATCATTGTCAAGTTTTGTCCTAAGTTACAGTTGTTTTGTAAGTTAAATCGCACACCAAATATCTTTAGTTTAGCTGGTTTTTACAAAATCTAAAGTGAAGTATAAATTTTTTTTGTTTAAATTGAATTACTTTTAAAAATTTACATTAAATATTAGTTTTTTTTTTTTGCTTCTATATTTTTTTTTTGTTTTTTTTTTGTTTCGTTATAAATTTATAGATAGAAAATGATAATTTATTAATATTATTCATTAAAGCAACAATTGATGAAATTGATACAAGATTAATTAAATTGAATTTTATTATGGGGTTTTCACAAGTATTTTGTTCGATTATCTAATTTTTTTATATAAAATAAAAAATGTAGCAAAAATAAATTAAAAATACGACAAATTTTTGTAAAATTATAATAAATATTCTGTGATGATGAATTAATTTATTTACGATATTTTAGACGTTACTTAAACCTTTTAGAAGCACTATTCCAGATATAATTGAAAATTTTTTAAATTATGAAGTCAAATTATTTATAAATATATCATGGTTATTTTTAACAGAAAAAAGAATACACAAGAAAATAAAAAAATTTGAAATCTAACTATATTTTTATTATTAAAATGTCTATTTGAATAAACAATTTAGGCTTACAGTTTTGGACCAAACACCTTGCCATTGAGTAGGTACATCTTATTATAAATTTAGATGCAACTCACTGAAGTTAATTCGGCCAGCGCTCAAGACTATCTCCTTTTACTGATATTAGGTTAAGAACTTGAAAATTATCTGAAATATGTGCTAACTTGAAAAATTATCTTTAAACGTCTAAAATAAACGTAATAAGTTTCTATTTGAACGTATTATGAAAAAATAAAATAATAAATTCCTAAACACAAATATTATTAATTATTAACAGTATGTGCAATATATATTTTTAAAATAATTGATAATTCTTAGTAGCAAAGTCAAAAACAAAATGTACAAAAAGGAATTAAAATTGTAATTGGTGTGTACATTAGCATTCATAAGAAAACAGTTCCAGCCAAAACTGTTCTTACGAGTAAATTGCATTTATTTTCTTTGCATACTCTTGCAACGACATTAATAATTAATTTATATAAATAGAGAATGTTTCCACCATCACTAGATATTGAGTGTTAGAAATTCAACACCGTATCTCAATTTAATACCAAATAATTCGTGGATTTGAGAAATATGTTGATAGACTGTTGAACGTTTTTGTATGCGTGATGCCTAATCTACTCTATAATATTTAAATACAGACAAGGAAAGGGAAGAAAGTAAGATTTGTTAGTATAACCAATGTGTTATAATAACACATAATTTCTACATTAGACTCGCAACAACTTATATATCTGTCTCTTTACAAATAAATTTATTTTCTTATTCAACTTATTCATGAAGAATAAACTAAAATACGAACTTGTATTTCTAACACCTTCGCGGGAGCAGTCATGGTAGCCCACATATTATATTATTTTATAAAATTTATACAAACTTATATAAACAACATTGTGTAAAAGACAGACTCAAATAGAGGACATATTTTAGACAGATAATTTTATATTTTCTAATGTTTTTTTTTTCTATTTATCAGTCAAAACTCCACTGGCCGGCTTATTATTTAAATTTAACTACACTTATAATATTCGTTCAAAAATCGTAATATTGGACACCGCCCTGATATTTACTAAATTCAACATTCGAAGTTTTAATAGGTATCACTTTTAAAATAAATAAATTTAAAGCTTCATAATATTTTCTTGCATGATATTACATAAAATTTAAACAACAAATCGATTTCATTTGAAGGCACACAAATAATTTGATAAAAAGAAAATTAATTATGCTATTTGACTATTTTTTTTAAACAAATTTAAAGATTTAGGAAGAATTCGACAAACTTTTAATATTACAATCACGTCAAAAATGGAAACAAGCGTATATAGAAATATACTGTTCTATTTGATCGATAATCAACGCTGCAGAAGTGGGATACAGAGATCATCATACAAATTTATGAGTAAATAATATTAATAATTATATTGAATATAGCTTTAAAATTGTATACCTTGATTTTATACTTATAAAATTATAAATTATTTGTTGTGATTAAAAACATTTTATCCCATGTATACTCTAAAAGTCAAAATAAACAACGCAAGAATTAAAACATTCTAAGTGTTACTATTATAACATGTAGTGTAGTTTATCTTCGCCAAAAATAAATATAATCCTATCGACATTAAAGAATATATCATAAGCATTTAGTACCTATTTTAAAAAAAAATTCAACTTTAACATATAATTATTACGGTCATTTCCATGTTTGACTTAATTGTTATACCCTTCGGCCTGTGGATACAAATACGAACTTTACTGAAAAACGAGCTTCAAGATGTCACTTTAACTTTCGATAGTGTCTTTTAATAAAACATTTTAATGAGTTTATCATAACTTAAATTTGAAGACAAATAAATGCTCTTTTATTTCAAATTGTGAGATATTTTTTTTATTTTTTTTTTTTATATTTCCAATAATTTAACGAATTTATTTCTAAACACATTTTAATAGTATATTAGTTCTTTTTATGTTCACGATCTTCCGTGTGTTGTTCATTGAGTGCTGCGCAAAATTTACTTGTAGCACGCACATGTTAATTTGAGAATGATAAGTAAATTTGGTGCATGCAATGAGCAACTAGCTATTTGTAGAAGGGAAAATAGTGCAGAGAGTATATATACCACATAAAGAAAAATATATTCTCTCTTTTCTAAGAGACGTCAACTTCCTTACTTATATTTTTTTAGTGGTAACTGTAAAAATTTTTATTTCTAGGTTCTGGAATACTAATTGTCAAATACTATTTACTGCTATAATTAATTTAACGAACAAAAATTTTTTGTGGCATTACAATAGGATAAAAGAATAGCCACAGTGCCTTCAAACTTAAGATAATTTTAAGACAGTTAACAGATATTAAAATAAGTTTCAATAATTTTAACCACTTAGTGATATCGTGTTTAAAGTTAAGTATTAAAGACCTCTGCTCAGAAACTCACGCCACATTGTGATGTTATAATATCTTCCTAAGTACGCACATAATTTTTTTATTAGAAATTTTATATCAAATGTTAAACAAAGTTGACAACCTTGCAAATAATATGCAAGAAAACTTGCATTATGGACAAGCAAATCTAAAAAACTAGTTATAATCACTTTATAATAATAATTCATAATCGAGGTCATTTTTACTATATTATATTCAATTACTTTCACTCAATGGTCGCATTTTCTGTGCATACATTTTGATTTCAATAATTTGCATTTTTAAAAATCGATATTATAACATTTGATGAAAAAAAAATGTACATGAACTATTCGTTGTGAATGATTCTGCTATGTAATATTACGTAAGAATTACTTTTAAGGCCAGGTATTATTATTTACGATATTCATTAACTAAAATAATATATATTTTTAAATATAATTCATAATTTAAATTTAACGACACATGGGAATGTTTACATTTCAAAGCAAAATAGACGTTTTTAAATAGGACAACAGTCTTTATAATCTAAATTTAACATGTTAATTACGCATCGATTCATTTATATCACAAAAAATTACCAACTTTTGTCATACAACGGAAACCACAAATAAATATTACTGTTTTCATGACAGAATGACATGATATACCAGATTATCTACAGGATACTAGCAGATTATCTACAGTTATGGTTAAGTATCCTAATTTAGTATTATTCTACTACACAGTCTTTCTGAGAAGTTGTATTCGATGTGTGCATCCGGTTCTAAAAACATTAATCCATGATTTTCGTAATAATTCTGATGTTACTTTTTAATATGAATGAAGTTTGGTTGTGTGGAAGTCCATTATAGATCGGTAGCTAATAACAGAAATTTAGTATCGATGATTGATTTTACACATATGAACCGTGTCGTGTCATGTATTCCGTGTACTAGAAATGAATATTTTGAGAATAAAAAGCAATTTAAAAATGATTTAAAAGAACCACCCGATAAGTATGCCATTAGTTTTGCATTGCTTTATATTCTTAAAATATTGTTTTGGCGAAAACGGTATGCATGACTCAAATCATATGTCGAAAAATTCAATTGTGTTGAGGATTACGATATAATATAATCTAATCATTAATAAATACCTTTCAAGCAATAATAAAAATTCTAAAGAGCATACTCGGTTTGATCGACATTAAATTTCTATTAACAAGCATAGACCTATAATAGTTTGTTTTTTTAAATTATCATGGCTTGTTTTAATTTATACGACAACTAACCAAGAAATAGTAACTTTAACTTATATTTATTTATACAAAGCTTTTAAAAAACTTTTTTGGCGAAGTTTAATTGTTTTAAACAAATCATTTTTTTATAATTTTCATGTTAAATATAAAAGCTAAATGCCTGATGTCCCATATATATATGCGCTCCAGTAAAGAAAACATAATTGATATATTTTTTTTAAATAATTTTTTTTTTAATCTCTAATGCATTTTTAAAAGGAATTTAAAATTATGTATTTTATATTTTTTTTTTTTATTATTAATATATCAATTGGCACCAATTTTACCTAAATTAGATTACTATATTCTTTTTTTTATTATTTTATTTAAATTAATTTTTTTTTAACTTCTAGTATAACTTATGCAATTCTTATTTAAATAAATCGATTAAAATAAAAATATAGGATTACTTTTGTTGTAAATTACACATATTTACATAATGGAGTCAAAGTTGATCCAAACGCTGTATGTACTTGATTCTCGTAAATTGTTTGTGCGTGTAAAATAATATCAAATTTTTAACATTGATAACCATCCAATATAATATTAAAATAAAATACATCATACTGATGAAGTAATTAAGATAAATAATAATAAAATAAGATGCTTTATTAAATGCTTGTTTTATTGAACGAGAGAATAAGTTTTATTAAGCTTTAAATTTTCTTCTTAACAGTTTTCATTTTGTATAAATTGATTTTGAATATATTTTTTAAGTTGCTCACATACTTTAATTATTTATTTTTCAAGTTTTTTTTGAACACAAAATCAAATTGTCTATATTTTCACTAAATGATGACGTCACACAACCATTACATTTTTTTAAGTTTTATTAAATGTGTGATTTGCATTAGGCTCATTTAATACAGAATTAAAATATTTTTCACTAGATATCATGAATACAACGTCAATATAGTAATAATTTAATTTTTTGAAACATCAACTTCATTCTTTAAAAAAGCTCAACTTTAATGCCATTTTTAAATCAAGAAAATGTAAGTATTAATATGCAATTATATTCGTGCCCATAGTAGTCTTAACTTCTGTCCTGTCGCCTAAGAAATAAATTTAAATAAATAATATACTTAATTTAATTTATACGCTCCAGTAAAGAAAACAAAACATAATTGATATATTTTTTAGCAGAATAGTTTAATTATGTGCTCTCTTGAGTATATAATGTCGTCAATTTTCATTCTTACATTTATTTATTTTTTTAAATACTTTCCGTGTATTCCTCAATTAAGATTATAAAAGTTCTTACCAATGTTAAAAAATGATGAATCTTTTTTCGATTAATATAAGAACTTTGACTAAAATTAATCTGTATACGAAACAATAATTTATTTTTCACAAACGTACAAAAGAAGATTATATTAATAAAAGTTTTGTAAAAAATTATTAGTACTTTTTGTGGGATAGTAAGTTTAATAAATTAATAATAATAAATGAGTTAAATTAATTATCCACTTTCATATTTATTTATAAAAATCATAACACAAATAATTATCTTAGGCCATTTGATTAAAATTTTATAATACATACTTAACTTTTTAAATGCAAGTTAAAATTTGCTCCCGCTCTTAAACAAATTAAGTAATACTTTGAACTTAAAATTAAGTTGGCGGTTACTTCAATCACTCAACTTGAATTGTATAAACAGCCCATTCGAAATTGAAGTTATCGTCTGTTTGCTTACTTTTAAACATGGAGCGTATTTGACGCAATCAATGTGTTTTAATAATTTAATTTTTTTTAATTTAGAGATTTGAGTTATTAATGTTTACAAAATCTCATAATATGTCAAATATCAAATTTAAATTTATAAACGACGCAAATTTTAATTTTATTCAATATACTTTCGCCGTCGTGTTCATTGTTCTCTATATTATCACAAATTCACCCACAGTTGGTGGAAAATATGTAATCCTGGACATGAAAATAACTTCAAGATATCAAACGTTTTAAATGAAATATATTTGTATCATTGAATACAAGTATTGCTAATAGAGAATCAATGTTAAATAAAATATTTACTATAAAACTTATTCGACCTATATTTTCGTAAAAAATTATCAAAAAGCATTTCTGTTTTTCATGAAAAAGGTCTATTCAATTGTCAAAAAGTAAGGTTGTCTTGTTAAGTTGACGAAATATTATGATTTAAATTTTAGTGATTGACTAACTTTTACAGCAAACTTCGATAATAAGTCTGTCTTTTTAAAAACGATTAGCGCATTTTTTTCATATTAAAAAGTGGATAAAATATCAAAACTCATTTTTTGTTTAAAATCTGTAAAAATTCCATTCATAAAATGGAAAATAAAATAACATAAAACCAAAAAAAAAAACCGTTTATGCATAAAATTCACAATAAATTGCTTAGTTTATTTTCAGTTTAGTTTGTACCTAAATAAAAAAAAATATTTTTAATTATATAACCAAAAAATAAATATTTATATATGACAATTCCATATTATAATTTTTGTTTATAGAAGAAATTGTAGAAAATTCTTTTCAAGTTTACCCTTGTCTTTATATAGTATACTATAATATGTCAAAGTTTATCTTAAATTTGAATATAATTGGAACTATACAGTATCAACATTAGAATTATTTTTTAATTACTATACTTTATTTTTTTATAACACACGTTATAGCATTTAGCACCACAAAACATATTATTCTTTTTACAAAAATTGTTAACAATATTTTTCCTATTGGGTTTAATAAGTATATAACATATTCATATATAATTAATTATATTCGAAGGATGACAATATGGTTTGAATTATATTTAAAAAAAAATTATACTATGAATTATTTAGATGATTAAAAATTGACATTTATAGATTTATTATTGAAGGGCGCTTATTTTATCTTTGGATCATTTTAACAATAAAACAAATTGCCTTACATCTAGTTATAACTTCATATAAGATGGTTTCATTTAGACAAGCCTAAAACATTTTTATTCGGAAAAAAAACTATAAAATTCGGTATTATAACATATGGCCGCTGTTAAATTTTTGTTGTATGATATCAGTTAATATATATGCGTTTAACATTAGGTAAAAACAAGCACAAAAAAAAATTTTTCAGCATAATTATCGAATTTGTGCACCGCATTCGCCCACCAACCCAAAAAAAATTGCTATTTTTAAGGTGGTTGACTCAATATTTATAGAAAGCAAATTGAGTTTTTGTTCCAATAACTTTTTTTAAATTAAATAAAAAAAACTTTTAAAAAAAGAAAACCGACTTCAAAAGAAAAACTTTTCCAAAATATATTAAAATGCAATAAAAAGTAAAAAAATAACGATAATATAATGTAGTTAAAATTATAGTTATTTTTGGAGTCGGTGTCAGCCAAGCTAATGTAGAAAATTGTTCTGTCAGAATTGTTTCCTTGGCTGACACCGACTCCAAAAATACCAATAATTTTAACTACATTATATTATCGTTATTTTTTTACTTTTTAGTGCATTTTAATATATTTTGGAAAAGTTTTCCTTTTGAAGTCGGTTTTCTTTTTGTTAAAAGTTTTTTTTATTTTGTGATTTTTAGTGAATCTGAAGTACACTCACTAACTTGTCACTAAGAAAAGAATCATCGAAATGATATTGAGTTATTCGTCCTCTTGTCGTGCATAATTAATGAAAATTTAAGACTTTTATGGTTTTCTCATGGATACCGTTGTCAGAACTGTACCAAAATGAAATGGGACCAAACGGGAAGCACAAGCTTTCAAACAGATAAAGAATCACCAAAATCGGTTCACCCAGTCAAAAGTTCTGAGGTAACAAACATAAAAAAAAAAAAAAATACAGTCGAATTGATAACCTCCTCCGTTTTTGTTTGAAGTCGGTTAAAAAAAGATAAACCAGCTGACGTAAAATATATATCTCATTTTATAGAATTTTCCCAGATAAAAATAGCATATTTTACGCTCGTCATAAAACCATGCACAAAATTAAAATCGCGTTTTAAGACCATTGTTTTTGTTCACTAATCGGGCCCAAAGACTATTTATAAGATAATTGAAATAATATATTATAAATGGTCAAAATACTAAAAAAGCAAGTGCGATTCTCGAACATATGTACAAACTTTGTTGCAACACATAAGATGTTTTGATATATCATATACAAAATCGCCTAGCTTTATCTAGATATAGAATAAAAACTAACAAAGATATACTGTTGGCAGTTTATCATAGCATGCTCAAATTTTAAATATTGTTTAAAATTATCTATTAAAACATTTACGTAGACTAAGATCGACAAAATCGCTTTTATTTACACAACATATACAAGCCGACAAGCATACCTCGAAGCGAATCGTATTCATAATACTAGGAAATGTATTGCTCTTGTATTAGTTCCATACATTAATTCACAATCAAATATTGTTTATCAAAACATCAACTGACTCTAACCTTTGACGGGCGAGTAAAGTGTCTTTGGAATTTTTGAAGTATACATATTAAAAATAAAGCTCTACAAAGCTAAAAACTAAAGGCAAGTTACCCCAATTTATTGTTTTTTTCTATCCGCTTGATGTCCCAAATTCCCAAATTGTGAAGTTCAAAAGAGCAATAATTTTGCTACAAAGTTTTAATTAAGCATGGAACGAAACCAACATTACATAATCAATTTTAAATATATACCGTTAAACAAATGCTTCGTTGCTTAACCTAAATGTATAAAAAAAATTTGCAGTCTTTTTTAAAAATTCTCCAATTAATTAAAGGAATTGCACCTTCGATAATAAATCTAATCGCGTAATAACAAATGAACATCATCACATGCATACTGCCATAATATTTATATAAAATTTTATCGGAATTGTTGAATTTTTTTTGCTTTAAAACATTTATGTAACACCAATTTTTCTATACGAAGCAATTTAGATCATTATTAACTTAACAAATGCAACATTATATTATATTCATATTTTGTACAGTAATTGTAAATTTAGACCGATAATTGAATTAGCCATTTTTGTTATGTTAAATTTAAATTGACTTTTGAATTTTTAATATTTTACCAACGTATTACTTAAATTTTTGAATTTTTATTCAAAAATATAATTAATAATTTGAGTTTATGTCATCTCATCATAATGATTATGTTGGAAAATTATCTTCACTCTTACCATACAGAATTTTCAGACAAAAGATATTTGTAAAGCAAATTGATAATAAAAAATTATATTAAAAGTCTATTTTAGTTTAAATATGTTTCAGGCTATGTTTCAATTTTGTAGGCTTGATATTGCACACATCGTAAAAATTAACGTTTAACAAACTTGAGTAATATTACAAATTTTTACTGTATTTATAGACTTCTAAAGCTTTTTTTTTTTATTCTCGGAATTTTAATTATAGGGTTAAAAATTAAATTAGAAGTTCTCTATGAAAGTTTCTAAACAAACGCTTAATCATAGTATATCTTGAGATTAGTTCAATATTAATTAAGTGATTTAGCCGTTATGTGATTTAAAAAAATTCTACAGGAATGCAAAAAAAAGAGATAATTTTGAATAAATATTTTCAGTAAATTTTAAATTCTTAAAAATATGAAGGTAGGTAAATATGCCTTCCTAAAATGGAAAGTTTTCGAATGTTAATTTATGAGACAAATGATGTTTTCGAGAGAACAAAACACAACACGTGTTTTGTTAACGATTATTATCGATGTTCAAATTAGTCAACACACCGCGTTTTGTGTTTTGGCTTTCTCGAAAACATCGTTAATATTCAATTAAGATACAATTATATTGTAACTATCGTATCGTTAATTGTTCCTAATTGAACGATTACTCCATCTTTTCATGAAAGTAAAAATACAAATGTTTAACAACCTGCCGCTGAGTTTTTTAAGAATTTTTCCTGCAAAGTAACTTTTTAAGATGAAAATTGACATAACATAGCCTTAAAATATTTATACTTAAACGAGATTATGAAATCGTAAAATGTTATACACTATTTAAAAGAATATAATCTAAACGCCATATTGAATTTCTAATTTGGAATAATATATTATTGATGTTAATATAATATTAAAAAAACATATTTTTGTAAACAATTTTCCGAATAAAACTTTTCTCGTTAAATTCCTATTTATTTTAAACTATTGTTGTCCGTGCATTTTGCTTATTGCGATAAAAAAAAGATAAAGAATTAAAATCTTAAAAAGAAATATTAGTGTACGTTTCAAATATTTATAGAGTAAAAATAAAATATTAAAATATATATAAACTTGTGCTCATTGAATTGAGCTTTGGTCCTCTGTTTAAAAAAATATATATGTATTGTTTTAAAAACTTTTTTTTTGTTTTTATAAAAAGATTAAATTGGAAAAAGTCCTACTTCTAATAATACTTCTATATCGTGCTTTAAAAAAAACAAAAGTTTTAAAACACTGTAATAGCAAAAATATAAGTTGTAAAATAAAAAAAATTAAAAACATAAAACCTCTTTAGATTGGAAATTTATTTTTTGTCATAATTTAATCAGGTAAAAATTTTTTAATTCGTAAAAAATGTAAAATAATTATAAGCTTGTGTATTTAAAAAAATAGAATAACATAAAAACTAGAGATATTTTCATAATTCAAACACATTTTGTGATTAGGACGCCATGATTTGTTCTATTTATGACATAACTAATATTTTTTTTTTTTAATTAGATATTTGTGTCTACACAGTGGAAAAGTGAGCGATGAAAAATCAATCTCTACAAATTATTGACTTTATATATTTATGATGAAAAATAAAAAACAAATTATTTAAACTATTTCGGTATAGTTCATCATACTGACTGCCGCCAATTGATAAATTTTTCAACTGAAACAGCTGCAAAAATTGCAAATATCGTAAATATAATTAATATTAAAAGTGCTTTCTGTTTATCGGACATTGGTCGATTATCGGATCCGTGTAAGCCCGTTGTTATCCACGAGAAAAATTTTTGATTACGGCGATTACGAATTGGTGAATTTGTAACTGATGGTATTTGTGAACGTTGTCCTTGGACTGGTTCTTGTGTTGGTAATGTTGAGAAATTGCATGTGGGTGAAAAAGGACCTTGTAATTGATCACCTGTGCCTGTTAGACGTATTGGACACACGCGGCATGCATACTCGATGCCTGGTTCTAAATCATTTACCACACATTTTGTATCAGGACCTTTATATATCTAGAACAAAGTTTAAATCTCAATAATTATAAATGCAAATAACTTATTTTTTAAATTTCTGTTTAACTTGAACAATTAAATGATATATTTCTAAAAATAAAGTATGTAGTCTACTCTAAAGTATAATATAGGACTTCGTGCCGCCTGACAGTCAATGAATACCTTGTTCGCTGGGCAATTTCAACTTTAAAAACAAAGACTACCGCGATATCCTTCATTTCTCAGTACTCACTTGTCCTGCCTTTTGGTCACATTTTCATAATCCATAAAAATATAGCCCATGTTATTTGCTGACAATGTAGCATTTTATAGGCGAAATAATTTTTGAAATCGGTTAAGTAGTGGATTCAAAAATGACGGATTTTCATACGAATTTTCATCGCCCTGCCCACTAACAGATGTAGTGAACCAAATTTAACAAAGATTACTCTACTAATGTAAACATTGCACTTATGTTACTGGTTTTAGGATACCTCTGTATAAATATTGGTAAAGTAATTCCCAGGGCTTTATATATAAATAACAGAATATGACTGTGGAATTGAATAACCCTGAAAGCGTAGAATTTTTTTGGCCTACTTTCTGTAAGTTACTTTAAATAACAAACTAAAGCAGGTATAATATAGTATGAGACTTAGAATTTTGCTGACTAATATTAAAAAAAAGCAATAATCGAATAATAGAAATAGAAATTTACCTGTTTATAATCCTGTTCTTTGAGACGTGTCATTTGCATTAAGTATATGATAGAATCACCACCAGCAGTAAGCCTACAAGCACCCCATTCTAAATTACATGATCGTTGTGTGATGTCTGTGACTTTTGGTGATTTCAAACCGACTGGAAATGCAATACATGTAGTAAATTCGTAAACATTTGAAAATTCACCTTCGCCAGCAAAATCATTGGCAGCTGATATTCGAAATTTATACGTTGTTAATTCTTGTAATTTATTCACTTTATATGTATAATTTGTACCCTGATATATACATTGAAATTCTTTTAATCGTGGCTGATACATTTCTAAATAAAAATTAGTAAAATCTAAATTTTTACCCTCACCCCACTTTAATTTTAGATAATTGTGTCCAATACTTATACATTCTAAATTTGGCGCTTTTGGTGGTATTGGTAATGTACATGCTTTACACACAGGTGATAATGGACCCGAACCCACTGCATTAACAGCTTGTATTTTAATTTTATAATGTGTGTCCGGATGTAAATTCTCTAAGGTAAATTCATTCACTGCTGTTTCCGTTGTAAAACATTTATCACCTAATTCGATATTGTAGTATAAAATGTCGGCACCATTATTTATTGGTTCTTGCCATGTTAACGTAATGCTTGTGGGTGTTGAAGTATATTTAGGTGCAAGCATAGCACCAGGAGCTGAGGCAGGTGTCATTGTTGCAGTAATTGGTGAAAAATTACTACAACCGGCAATATTACAAGCTTGTACTCTGAAATAGTATGTTGTAAAAGGACTTAAACCTTTAACATCGTAACTAGATGATCCTCCTTGAAATATGGAACTAAAGTTTTCATTTTGATCTGTACTTCCAATTTCTAATCGATATTCAGTGATTGGCGCACCATTACAGCAAGGCTCTTTCCATTGTACACATACATGGAAAGGCGATTTAGGTGTAACTTCAGGGGCAAGTGGAGCGTCTGGTATTGAGGCACCACTCGTCACTGTCAATTCTTCTGACCATGGCCCAGGTCCAACGCGGTTTAAGGCTCTTAAAACAAAGTTATAAACTTGTCCTGGTAATAGATCCATAACATTACACTCAGTATCTTTTCCTTTATATGCTAATCGACGACTTGAATCTGGATTAATTACTTCTAATTCAAAATCGATTATGGGCGATCCTCCATTGAATTCTGGATGATTCCATCGTAATGATATTGAATTTGCACGCGGTTTTCCTAATATCTTAGGTGGTTGACAACGACTGGGGCAAACAGCTTCCGTGGTTACTGTACATGGATCTGAATAATCACTTACGCCACCGGCACTTCGACAATTCACTCGTAATTGATAAGTTGTGCCTGGAGATAGTCGATCACAAATTGCTTCTGTATCAATTCCTCTGTACACAGTTTCATAACCACTTCCTGAGTTAATTTGTAGAACGTATGCGGTAATTTCTGAGCCACCCGTATCGCTCGGTGGATCCCATTTAATTTTAAATTGGTGGGCATGAATTTTTCCTTTTATATTTGGTTTGATAGGTTGTGCAGGTCTATCTGGTAGAGTTCGGTAACAAACTTCTTCAGACCACTGTGATACTCCTTCGTCATTTTGTGAACGTAATCGGAAACGGTATTCAGTGGCTCGCCTTAATCCAGTGCATATATATTCAGTTTCTTTTCCATTAAAAACCGGTAAAAATCCATGTCGATAGCGTTTATCATCCATTTGAAGCGTAAATTCATCATCCACTGCACGCTTTATCCATTTTAAATGTAAACTAGTAATTGAGGCTTCTTCAAGAATGGGAGCGGCAGGTGGGCCAGGAGGCGTACCATTTGTCGAAAATGCTACAATATCAGAATGAGCACTTTTCCCACATTCGTTAACACATGATAGTCGAAATTTATACGTTGTTGCCGTTTGAAGTTTTTGTAGATTAAATTGTTTACCTTTTCCACGAGACAATTCTACAAATTTTGAGCCTTTACCTTCATCATATTCAAGAATATAATAAAGTATATGTGATCCGTTGTCAGTGGCGGCGTTCCACCTTAATTGTAAGCTAGTTCGTGTTCTGGAGATTAATTTTGGTGGTTGTGGTTGATCCGGTTCACAAGGTGGTGTTATAAATGTTAGTGGGTCTGAAGCGTTTCCTTTAAGGTCATCACAGTGCACTTGAAGACATACTGAGTACTCTTGTCCCGGTCGAAGATCTTGAATACGACACGATAAAGACGATCCACTATAAATTGATTTATATTTGCCCTCTTTACCTTTATCAGTGCTCAATAGGACTTCGTATCTAAGATCTGATTCTGTGATATCAATATCGTGACTACCATTACTAGCAACCTCAGATAATCTTTGAGGAATCGACCATTCAATTAAGGCACTACGTGAACTCAACTCCAAAACCTAGAAAATTACATAGACATCAAGTATATTGATTTCAAGTTAAAACAATTGACTAGTGAATCAATATTCAGTAATAGATAATAATAATAAATTTTTAAAATAAAAATAGCTATAATTATTATGTCTAGAGTAATAAGCTAGCCTGATAGTATGTATTTTATTTTCATTAAAAAACATTTTATTTTAAAACAAAGAACTGACAAATTAATTGTTATTTTTAACGAGCAGAAATCGTTTTTTGATTGCAAACTAATAAATACAAAGACAGTGTACATTTTTTGGAATTATTTATAATAAATCAAAAATTTCTGTAGACGTAATTCATTATTACTGAGAATGTATGCTATTGACTAAGTTGTTTTTCAAGTGTGAACCTCTTTAGTTAATGTTCGGTAAATTTTTTCAGTTAATTGCCATTGATCATTTATCTTCTATCAGTTTTTTTTATCAGTTTTAAGCTAGTTAATTGACTAGTTAAAAATTTGCCGGGTACGTTATTTAAAGAGTGTTGCGATCTCAAAAAGAGTAGGAAAGTTGTGCTCTGCTCTACTGGTTCCCACAGACGGTCTCCGGAACTTGGCTCAAGGGCGTCAAAAACAAATGACAAACAGACAAGAACTTTTTCCCCTAAATTCTCCGAATCATTCAAGTTAAATGTAACTAAACTTGCGCAAAACCAATTGGTACCGTTATTAGAAGCTTTTAATATAATTTCAGCTTTATGTTCGTAGGGTTTGATCCACCTCTTTAGATTTGATCGGGAGACTCCTGAATTCTCTAAAGTTGTGTAAAACAGATATTTTTTTATTATTTGTTTTATATACAGGTAAATTCGAGAACTCTAAGTAGCTTTTATTTTGGATTATGGAAAAACTGAATACACAAAACATAAAAAATAGCGAACAGTACTATAATTCGGTGATATAATTAGATAAATTTTACTATCTCCCGACTTTCAGGTTTATCTACCAACTTCCCGTATCTTTGAGGTGGCAACCCTATGTTCTTTTGTTAGTAAAATACTTCTCGTACAAATATCAACTGAAATTACTTTACAAGGAGCAATAACAATTACTTTTATGTAAGTTTTATAACATTCAAGTTGAATAATTCGAAGAATTTAAAGAGACAAAATAATTTTCAAGTATAATTACAATCAGCTTATATTGTTGTAACTTGGCAGGCTTTCATTTTCATATTAATCGAAATATTTAAAATTCAGCTATTAGTCTGGTCATCAAGTTGAAATTGATAAAATATAAAAACACTGGTCGTAAAATACGAGTGATAGCCCGTTGAATTCGGAAAGATGTCTTCGGAAAAATTTGCCAGAAGCGTTTTTCAGCATATAAAAAATTAAAAAGTTTTAAACAATTAAAGATGAATAAAACAAGTGAAAACAAACAATTGACTGAGTTAATTGTTGAAGTATCATGCATAGACTATTTTACAGTTTAAAAAATTGAAAACTGTCCACATATTTTAGCTGTTTAAAACAATTCCTTCGAGTGTTATGGAAGGGGGATAAGTGAGAACAAGAGAGGTGGAGGCAAAAAAGCGGTGGTTTTTACTTTTAAGCCCAATGAACCGGGCGGGTATTAAGGTAGTATTTCATAAAATATTAATATTTAGGAAATTAAAAAAATTTTTAAAGATGAGGAAATTTTAAATAAAAAACTCCCATTCCCGAAAGTTGGTCTATTTATGGTTTTAATTTAACGGTAAAAATAGTTATACTTGCGTCATTTTTAGATTGTTGTATTACCGTCAAAAACCAGTATCTGACACTAAATAGTTTTTTTAAGAAATTTCCTCCTCTTTAAAAATTTGTTTTTAAAACATCTTAAGTAATAAATTTATGAAATATTGGCGAAAAACGAAATATCTTTTTTTCAGCTTTAATTATTTATAACTTTTGCAATTTTTTTTGTACTTTTGGTCACAATTTTTATTTATTTATTGACCAGTTAATTGATTCAAGACTTTTGTTCACTAGTCAATTTGATTTAATTAACAAATACGAACCTGTGGAGCCTGGACGGATGACAGTATATCAGTGATGGTTTGTATTTCATCTTCATCGTCATGTACAGAACTACTTTCTTCGCCATCTTCTGAAGTACCTACACTACTCATACCTTTCTCTTTACAAATAACACCCATAGATACTCCTGCACCTCGTCTCAAACCATTGACTAAAACTTTTCTAGACGATAGTGATGGAGCATTGTGTTCAGCTTGCCATAAATTTCCTACCATTAGCGTTTCACCATTTCCACGCATTTGTTTCTGTTCTAATTTTCTTTTTAATTTTATATACTGTCGATGTGTCCTTTCATCTTTATGAAAATTTGGAGGAGGTGAATGGCCTGTATGTGACCCCGATGGTGGTGTGTGGCCAATATGTGTACCAGGTGACATTGAAAAATGTGGTGGACCGTATCCAGGTGGAAGCCCTTGTGGAAAGAATGGTTGTTGAGATTGATGATTTGAACCATTTGCAGGACCTGGTCCCTGAAAAAAAATTATGATGATGTTATTTTTTAATTTATTCATGTGTTCATATTTATCTTGTACAGAGAACTATTTTGTAGGCATTCACTATCCCTATCATTAGAGGTTTAGATTAGAATTGGTGATGTTTCTGGCATCACAAAGTAGCTACCTTTCTTTTTAATTTTGTATTATTTGTATCGACTATTCTTTTCATTAAACTTTATGTATAAATATAATAATTTTGATTTGTCTTTTAATCATTTCCTTCTAGAAATTTTCTAAATTTAGTACTTAACACAAGAGTCTTTATTAAAATCCATTTAGTAGTTTTCGAAATCGTCCAGCAAAGCTGGTGGGTAACTGCTATCTTTATAAATAATAGCCTTTGTGTTAAGCTGATATATGAGCTATATTATTGTAAAGTTTCATTAAAATCCATTCAGTAATTTTTGAAATCGTCCAGCGAAGCGGTAGGGTAACTGTTAGCGCGTGATGATACATAGCCTACAGCCTTCCTCGATAAATGAGCTATCCAACGCTAACAGAATTTTTAATTCGGACCACTATTTCTTGAGATTAGCTAGCTAAACAAATTCTTCTGCTTTATACAATACTAATCAGTAAGGGTTTTACTGGCGTATTTGTGAGGAAATCGAGAAGATTTGTAAATAGTACTCATCAAATAATGTCCGCTAAATAAAATTCAGACCTTCCTGAGTTTAATGGCGGTCGTCAAATAACCGCGTGTGCAGAGGAGCTTTTAGATGGCTTTGTTGAGGAGTAACTTGGCTTTTGTAAAAAGTATACCTGAATTTACTGTTTTCTACATAAAGAGTGTTGAAAGTTTGGAAAAAAAAGATATTTTTGTAAACACTGGCAAGATTAAAAAAAACTTAAATAGAGAAAATATGGTTTTAAGAATAACTTTTGAACAATAATTATTTTAAGAGTTAGAATAAATTTTAAAAAAATTTCGAAATAAATAATGATAGCGGTTTTCCATTTAGGATTTTCCTTATTTCAGGAAATTCAGAAAACCGGCTCAGTGGCCGAGCGAGTGAAGGCGCAATCGTCTTTAATCGTTTCGACTACTGACTGGGAAGTTGCGGATTCGAATCAAGGTAGCGGCTGATCACACTATCGTCGCTGGGATAAGGAGGATAAAACAGAGTTTCAACCCCATTGTTATTATTATTTCAGAAAATTTAAAAACATCTCAGCGTTAAAAAAAGACGTACGTATTCGATTGCATAAAGTTGGCAATGATTTATTTTTGTAAAATATATTCCCTTAGCAACACATTTTCAAATTTGTGTACGTTTATGAATATATTACTAAGTTGGAATTCAAGGATTTTCCAAACTTTATTATGAAATCAAACTAATAATGGCTTAAAATAAATAAAAAATTGAATATAAAAATTACCAAATTATTACTATTATTACCAGACCCACTATTATTATTATTTTCAATAATATCTTTATTATCATTTGTATTTTTCTTCAACATATTGTAATCGATTTTTGACTTAAACAATTGTCGATCAATTTATCAAATAAAACCACGTAGTCAAATGTACTAAAATAAAATCATTTCAATAATTTTAATATGCTATTATATTATACAAATTAGTACGGGACAAAGTGGTGCTATAATCTTGAAAACAATTTTTTAAGAATAATAATCAATTGTTATTATGATGTCTTAATAATAAACAATTCTTGTATTTGTTTATTTTAATGTTAAATCATAAACAAACCATAAAAATGATTATTTGTCACCATAAACCAACAACACAATTTAATATACAGCTTTTAATTTTTAAGTATGATTACATATTTTGAAATTTATAAGCGAGTAATATAATGAAACATATTGTAAGCTTTTTTTGATTTTTGAGTACGTTTTGATGATGTGGTTTGTCGTGTATACATGTTATTCGTTATCTGAATTAAATATTTATAACATAACCGTCATGTGTTTCAAATGGTATGAAGTATTTGATAACAATAATATCTCTATCTATGCCGGTGTCAAGTAGGTGGCAGTAAAATTTATTTTAATTTGTGTGGATCATGGAAAATGTTATAAGCAGGGAGCCCGTGACAGTAAGACTACACTTACACAGATTTCGAAATTTCGCATATGAATCCATGTTATTTAACGATAAGTACAATATGGACTAGGTGTGCTATTGTGCCTATCGTTAAATAGTATTGATGCGAAATTTCGAAATCCGTGTGAGTGCAGTTTTACTGTCAAAGGCTCCAGGACTATTAATATAATTTTACGATTTTTCTATGAATTTTCAAAAATTCAATTTTTTGGTTGCAAAAAGAAAGACAAAAATGAATTGACAATGCAAAATTGGGATACCAACTTGATTCATAAGGTAACCGGGTAATTTTCAAGTGAAATTATAGCTTTCAATCTACCTTTTCAAGAGATAATAGGTTGCCAGATCAACTTAGTCGATCAAGTCTGGCTACCCTTATTTTTGTTGTCGCTTTTTGGAGTACCAACTTGACTTATAATGTAACCGGATAATTTTTACGTGAAATTATAGCTTTCAATCTACCTTTTCAAAAAAAAAAACTAGGTTACCAGGCCATATCGGTTGCAAAAGTTAGGAAACCCATTAGTATTATATGAATAATTTTACCGATTCCGTTATTAGTGATATGATCATCTACTAAATTTAATAAATTTTGGGAAGTAGTAGAAATGAAAAATTATTATTTTAGCGCCTAAGTAATATCATATTAATATATGCTTATAAAAAAACATCAATTTAATTGAAAATACAGTACGTGTAAAAAAAATCGAATTTTCACACTATTTCTTGATCCAAATATTATAAAATTATTTTATGGTTCCGGGCAAAAATTTAATAAAACATAAGTGATAGCTAGCGAAAAACTGAAAGCGCAGCTGAAAAGAATGACCCAAAATTAGTGGGTTTCAAAAAAAATTCCAAACAGATCGGATTAAATTTGCCTGTGTTATCAAAAAAAAGAATTTTTTTTTACTTTATGCCGTCATCAGAATCCAAAAATTTAATTTTGCTCTATCACATCCAAATTTTATCCAATTTTGATAAACCGCAAGTATGTAATCCTACTAAATTTGGGTCATACTTTCAAAATTTATGATCAAAATTAACCTAGCTCTAGTAGGTTTCAAGAATGTGGACACCTGATCCTGGAATTAAGCACATAAGTGATAGCTAGCGAAAAACTGACATCGCAGGTGAAAAGAATGACTCAAAATTAGTGGGTTTAAAAAAAGATTCCAGATCGGATCAAATTTGCATGTGTTCTCAAAAAAAAAAACGAATGTTTTAACTTTATGACTTCATCAGAATCCTAAATATTTAATTTTGCTCTATCACATCCAAATTTTATCCAATTTTGATAAACCAAGTATGTAATGCTAGTAAATTTGGGTCATACTTTTCAAATTTGTGATCAAAATTATTCTAGCTTTAATAGGTTTCAAAAAGGTGGAGTCCTGGTCATAGAATTAAGCACATAAGTGATCGCTAGCGAAAAAAATTACCGAAAATTAGTTGATTTCAAAAAAAATTCAATAAAATCTGATCAAATTTCTCTGTGCTATCAAAAAAATCAAGTTTTTTAACTTTATGACTTTATGTAAATTAATGAGCGCCTTTTATATGGTTTAAAAAAAATGTAAACCCTGGGCTTATCTTTGACTTTGACTTGAATTTAAATAAACCATATGGTATGTTATTTATTTATTTATTTATTGAAATTAAATTTCAAATTTCTGGATTTTGACGAATAAAAAAGTTTTAAAACATTTATTAATATGTTCACCGGAAAAAAACTCTAATACGTACATTGTTTCAATGGAAAATGATATACCATGAGATCGTAAATGAATTGGAAATTACCTTATAAACAAATTACATGTCAGCATGCAACAGTATTGCAACAAGTGTTTCTGTATTTGCATACCAACTGAATTTCTGTAATTTACTTGTATTTCCACATATTTACTCAGAACAACTAAAAAAATATTCAAAGCTAGAGAGAATTAGAGGAATTCAATACTTGTTGAGTAGTTTCGGCTTCCAGTTCTTCACACTTAGTCATGATATTTTTCGCATCCAATTATTTTCTTTGCAATAATATTCCCTTATGTCTCACAATTTCTAAATTTTCCGTTTTTTTCTAATTTTCTAACATATTCTGTGTTTATCTAAACTGGATATTAGAACAATACGTTATTGGTAGCTGTCATATTAAGAAGTTATTTCTCAAAATGATCATAATAAAAAAGATTTCTTGAAAATACAAAAAAGCTCTTGTCTAATTAGACTGTCAATTATTTAGTTTTCCTATTTCGCCACATTTCTAGGACTTGATTTTTAGCAAGTGCTAAAAATAAATATTCCTGATTAAATTCAAAATAATAAATGAGTAAAGTAATATTGATTCAGCTTTTGCTCAGGGCGCTGCGAGCGATTTTTGTACTTGCACGAGCTTGATCAATGACGTCGGAACTCAGTTTGAACGATATAAGAAGCAATACGAAGGATATTTTAATTTGAATGTATTATTACAAACTACTAATTATCACCAAAAAACTACTAATTTATTTTGAAGCAAATTTGCCCTTCCTAAAATTGCATGAAGCGATGTTAGTAGTGCTGATTAATGGTGGGAAACTTTTAGCAACTAAAAAGGATGAGGTTCCTTTGAGTGGAGGGGGGTTATTACATCACTAAAGTCATATTTCGACCAAAATCAACTGGACACAGACAATCTTATTGATATTTTTATAATTGTCTAATTATTAGTTATACTTGTTTTAGAAAATTCTTAAAACGTGTGCGTTTTTCCTTTTTGAATAAGTAAATATGCAAGTCGCACGAGCATTTACGAATAATACTTATTTTTTATTTTACTAATAAAGTAAGTTTAAATAATTAGTCTTTTATCATTAAAAGTTGCCACGAGTTTACCATATTGACTCCGAAAATTTATTTTGCAATCTAAATTTACATAATACAAAACACATAATACAAAATAACACTCAAAAATCTGTATATTCAGAATAAAGCTTTTAGATGGTGATTGTGCGATAGTTTTACATATCCTGAGTGCTTACGACTTTAAACATCTGGAAATCGAAAGCTTGAATTTGTAAAGAACCTTAATAAAATTATTTAATGTAAAATGTTTAGTGGCGTTTAATTTAATTTGAAGTTGTAAAAATTTCATCAAAATTAGTTCAGTAGTTTAGAGTTTAAATGTGACACTGTGATGTGCAAACAAACACACATTTACTTTTGTAATTTTTTTGAGCGAACAAACTTACATTTTACAGGTTTATTAATTTACAAAAACACTGTACAAAATCTTGGTCAGGGCGTCATATATTTTAAAAACATCTCCTTTGTAGGAGTTCATATTTGGGCGATTCGCATTTGGCCAATTTTCGGGTGCTGTGCCGTACCCATCACCTATTTTGAGGGCTAGATTCGCGCTTGGATTGGAATGTTTAAAAATCAATAAAATTTTATAAAAAAATATGTCTCATCTGTTAATAAGATAAGTGAAGGTCGACTTTATACCTCTCTCAGACCAAAAATATGGATACTATTTTGAAAATGGGTAGTAAATCTCCTTAATGTCAAAAGTGTTGGCATTTTTTGGTCTATTTTGACATAAAAATAATTCGTAAAACATATGAATCATTGCTAGTATAGAAAGTTATAATATACAAGTAAAATAAAAATATTATTAAGATAAGTGAAGAATGTCAAACTGCTTATGAACATACACATAAATGATTTATACAATAGCGGAAATTACTTAATTAGTAACAAGGTTACTTCTTAGTACTTAGTACGTACGTACGTACAGCTAGCTAGCTGGCTAACTAAATCTAACTCGATAACAGAAGCACTGCTTATCTATTTGTCCATTTTAAACTTTTTTATTGTTACATTCATATAATAGACCGTGAACCTATAATGAACCGAAATTTCCATGGTTCGTTAAGTCTAGAACTAAAAAACATTGGTTTAAAACGTGACTAGTGTGTCGAATTTATGGAAATCAACTGATGAAAGGGTTGGAAAATCGTTTTGTTTTTAACAATTGCACTCTATTTTTTAACCTTTTGGTCAGTTGAAAACTGACAGGCATTTTTTAACCCCGAACTAAAAAAAAAGCGGTGTTATAAGTTTGACCGCTATGTGTGTGTGTCTGAGATTCTTTTTGGTTTTGTTTGAAAGGTAATTTAATGAAGAGTGTTCTTAGCTATGTTTCAAGTGCGAATTTAAAGTGCCGTAGCCGAAAAATTTGTCGGGTTTTTTAAATTTTGAAAATATCACTTGTTCACGTATTATGCTGACAATCTCTTTAAATATATCGATACCTTTTAACATAGTTGGCAGAAAAAAAGGCTTAGAAATTACAAAAATTGATATCTCGTTTTCTATAAATTCTCACACATGAAATACGCTTAAAATCTCATTTTTGGTCGTTACTAAACTCATCTTTGTCAATCTTCAAAGACAGACAAAAAGAATCATGGAAATTTCGCTTCATTATGGGCTCACTGTATAACTAACATGTAAATTTTATAATATTTTTAATTTTTGTCATTTTTATGAATTTAAAATTTATTACTTAAACTTTATCAAGTATTACGTAATACAGTACAATTAATTAAGTCAAATGTACACCTGTACATTTGTTGAGGCTGTTGATCTTTTAATGTTTTATACAATTTGCGAATTATTATCTAATTTTATGGCAAACTCATAAAAGTTGATGATAATTTTTATAGTTTTCTGAAATAGAACAGCGGCTATGTGCGATTTGCTTCGTATTTAACATATACCATGATCCGGACAAGTTTTTCTTTGATAGTTTGATACTAAAATTGATTATGAAAATTATTCAGATTGGGTTGACCGTCCAAAAATGGTAGCATCATGCTTCTGTTTGTAAATACATGCCAACATGCTGCCCAGTATGATTTGAGATTTTATCCTTTCGTATGCATTTAATATTATCAACGATGATAATCGTGATGCTGGTCAGCATGATTTTGAAATGCAAGCGACATATATAACAATGAATTATAGAGCATTACATCCTTGAACAAATTTCTGAAGAGCAATGACATTATTCCATTCCAAGACCTTGGTCCCATTTTTTAATGGACTATTTTTCTAACTTGAATTAAACTTTTGAGATTTGATTAATAAAGCTGTTCTGTTTACCTAGTAGGGTAAGTTTTAGGGTGCCGAATCCGAATCTGAACTCAAAAGTGCTCCTATGAATCAGACTTTATGTGTCCTAAATTTTTCTGGTCGAAAATTCCAAAAAAAGAATACTTACGTAATGTTGAGAATTATGGCCATGTGAAGGTGGCGGTATTGGAACCATAGGTAATATAACATGCCGAACTGTACCATTTTCATCTAATATTTGCTGTAGTACATGCCCAGGTGGTACAACTGGCATTGCTATGGGTGATGAAGATGATGTTGATACCATAGGTACTGTCACCGGTCCTGAAACATTTTTTATTTCATCATGTAAAATTTAAAGATACTTTTAAAATTGAAAAGCATTCATTCTTCCATCAGATTTCATTTTTCCCGCAAATTCAATAAACACAAGTAAACTTTATTATACTGGGTGGGCCATTTAATTTATACACCTAAATACAGTGCAACCTTAATATAACGAACCTCAATATAACGAATTCCTCGATTTAACAAATTTTTCGCAATCCCCTTGAATTGTCCATAAGAGTCAATATAAAATATACCTCTACATTACGAATATTTTTTGCGAACAGCCTCTTTATAACGAATTTTCAACTACATAAAAAATTTAAATACCTCTAAATAACGAAATTCGTCAATTCAAAACCTTTATATAACGTATAAAGTCCCACCAATATATGACAGTTAGTATACTCCATAGTATGTAATTCATGTCGCGAGAGGTTCCGACACTTTTTACCTCTTTATAACGAATTTTAGACCAACTTAACCTCAATATAACAAACCTCAGTTTAACGAATTACTTGATATAACGAATATTTACTGGTTCCCTTCAGATTCGTTATATCGAGGTTGCACTGTATCTCGTTTTGTAGTTAACCAATCAAAAAATAACTTAAAATATGTCATTATTGCATTTAATCGAAAGAAAATACGCTTTAAGTTTATCGATAATTGTAGGTCATGGACACAGGCGAATGCCTTCTATTGCTCTTGACAACTTTTGGCTAAAGCATTTTTCCCTAGTTAGCACGTTTTCTTTTGATTAAATTCAATAATGACATATTTTTAAGTCGCATTTCCTCCGAAAGCTAACGTTTTTCGAAAAAATGTTTTAAACAAAAATTGAATTTTTTTTTATGAAGATCAACTTTTTACTTTAAAGTGTT
This sequence comes from Chrysoperla carnea, assembly GCF_905475395.1. Taxonomy (NCBI): domain Eukaryota; kingdom Metazoa; phylum Arthropoda; class Insecta; order Neuroptera; family Chrysopidae; genus Chrysoperla; species Chrysoperla carnea. Next base: position 86,886,779 of record NC_058337.1, read on the forward strand.
TTTCTATCTCTGACAGTTTAGGATTCAAATTGTCTATTAAACAAACCCGAAGAACTAGGTCAAATTTGATGTCAAAACATGATGTCCACCATCAACCCTGCAAATTGTTTTTGGATTGGTTAACTACAAAGCGAGCTATTAGCCATAATAGATTAAAATGGTCCAACCTGTAAATAACAAAAATGTTTTTTCTAAAAAAAATTTTATGTTATCAACAAAATTATAATGAATGGAATAATCAACTCAGGAAATATACTAAATATAGTTGCGGCGACCTTCTAAGATAAAATTTCAAATACATATTTGAAGAATTTAAACAATTTAAATGTTTTGTTTTGTCCAATAATTGTATTGTCCTACTTTTTTAACTTTTGATAAAAATGTATTTTACGTTCAATAAAATATCGACTTAGCAAGTAATGTAAGAAGATTACTTGATTTCCCAAGCTTTAAAATTAAAAACTGTGGTAGGAGATGAAAGAGTTAAGTGCAATTTTAAGATGCTTGCAAGAAAAAAAAGCTAACATTTTCAGGATTTATAAAACCTTGTTTCTTTTTCAAAAAAACTATGGTTATGTTAGTTTAGTGTGGCTGTCTTGTGGCTGGGCACACTTAGACCATAGGGTTCGTTGTGTAACCGGAAAAGGGATGGCCCATCCCCGGCCACTACATCATGAACCATTTGGAGCTGTTTAAGAACAGTAGGAGTGCTTTGACGTCAATGGACTTCAGGTCGGAGAGGTCGTCAAAGAAACGCTGATTCAAGTGACTCCATCTCGTCTTGGCAAGAGCTGGACAATAACAGAGAAGGTGAGATATTTTTTCTTCTTCTTTCTCACTGAGACAGCTCCTGCAACCGTCATGATACAATCTCTTATGCAGACGTTGAACGTGCCTACTGTCTAGCCAGTGTCCTGTATCCGCAACAATTAAAAAAATAAAAAAATTTAATAATTTTCTATTTTAATTTTTTCTCTCATCAAACTCGCACTTGAAACATAGCTAAGAACACTCTCCATTAAATTGCCTTTCAAACGAAACAAAAAAAATCAAAATTGGTTCATTCGTTTAGGCGCTCCGATGCCACATACAGACACACGTACATAGCCGTCAAACTTATAAAACTCTTTTTTTTAGTTCGGGGGTTAAAAATAATATTTTTTCAGAGTCCATACAAATCCGTAAAGTTCAGTTAACTCTTTAAGGGCAAAAGAAAACTTCCCGTTAATTTAACTGGACTTAAAGGTTTACGAATATTTGTAATTTTGAATTGCTTTTATTCGAACATTTGATAACATTACTTCAAAATTTCGAATTTTCTTCGTATAATTATTATTTTTCAAATTGATAAATGAGGTTAAAAGACGAACTTCTATTAATACCAACATCAATCGCATTTTTCTAAGAAAAATATTCGTAAAAATTTCGAAGTATAATTATACTGTATTATAAATTATCAGAAAAAAAAACTTTTAGTAGAAGCATTATCGAGTAAGAGTATTAAATAAATTGAATTAGAGTATAGTTGTTCGAGTCTTTGAACACATAAATTGAACCACTATTGTGGGGTTACATCCTCTATCCACACCAGCTATGGCAATATGGGTGATATAAGATATAATAAAAGGTGTCGCGTCTATAATGGTAAAATGTGTATAATTGAAAATTTTACTTAAATATTAACAATATTAAATTATGAGGTTTTTGTGAATATTGATATTTCCAGTTAGTAATAATAAGTATTTCAAGTAAAGGTATAAAGGAATAATATTAAAGTACCGGTATCTATCAATAGTCCAGGCAAATTAGCAATTGGGTTCGTCGTATAATCCTTTTTCCAAAATTAGAAACCTATGACTTTACGTTACTTTACAATAAGAAACTGTTTCAGAATTTAAGAAACTAATTGCCTTATTTGCTTGGAGTATATACATTGATAAATAGTATAAGGGGGCGTCCATAAATTACGTGAGATGATTAAGGGGGGGGGTCTCGACAAATATCACGCAATTTTTTTTTCTGATTGAAACAAAAAAATATACTATTTTGTTGAATTTAATCCAAATTGTATGTACATGTTTAAAATTTAATCTTAAGCGTTAACGTAATATGATTACGATTATTCACTAATTCGTTCGGAAAAAAATTATTTCATTCATACTTCGACGTTATATATCTACTGAATGTCGAACCACCATATTTATTTTATACTAAATAGCTCAATTTAGTCTGAATTCACGGTACAGTGTAGCCTGTCCTTTGTTTTCAGAAATAAACAATCTAACGCGTAATAAACCCACATTCTGAAAAATCTCACGTGAGATTGGGGGACGGGGGAGGGGGTTGACTAAAACCTCACGACATCTCACCAAGGGGAGAGGGTGGGACAGAAAATTTAAAAAAACACCTCACGTAATTTATGGACGCCCCCTAACAATGACGAGGTTCATAGTGAGAACTCTAGGATATTTCGAATTAATTTTTCCCAAGTTTACTTTTTAATTTAGTTAAGCATCAGTAAGAGTAATTACGATTAGCTAATCGTAATTATTGAAAATTTTTTTTGATACTTCTCATCACGTAGTATGTTTTTTCATATAGTTTCCTCTGTTAGCATTTTTTCAGAGGTGAAACCCGAAGATAATTGTTTTAAAAATAAAAATTAAATAAACTATCGCCATCGCATCGTCTTGTTGAAATATTAATAAAAACACATATAATGTAATACCTATGTTATGTACATATATTGTACACATTCTATAGAAAAATGTCAGTCACTAGGGCAAAGAATAGAATTAGAATTTCTTGGAACATGACGTCAACAACAGGCTAACTAAACAGCAACTGTTATATTGCACTTTTAATAAATACTATCGTTATACGTTTATATTATTACCAATGGTAATTGGTTATGTTCTTATTATTGTTTATAATACCTATTATACCCTCTATATATAAAATAAATCAAAGTAGATAAAGTTTACTCCTAAGTTTGTAAAGCTATCGATTTTACTAAAATTTTGGTAAATCAGTTTTCTTTTGTTCGTCCGTCTATCTATATGTTTGTCCGACCGTCCGTCATTACGATAATTCAAATCGAAAAAGATATCGAGCTAAAATTTGAAAATAAAAAGTGAATTTTAGTTCGTAAGCGAGCAAAGTAAATCAGTTGGGTCATTGGTCACAAGGAGCCATCTTATAAACCAAACCGTAAGAGAGAGAACAAAAGTTTAAACATTAGTAATCATTCAAAATTCTTCATAAAAATAGAGATCTCTAGATAGCTTCAAATAGTGAATCTATCGATTTTAATTACATACCAAACCTACCCCTAAATTTTAAATATGTCAAACTCGAAGGTAGTAATATGATAGTACCTGAATGACCGAGATCATATTTTGTAGTGTATGTTTCAGTTTTTCCTGAAAAACGACGTTTTTTTACTACAAAATATGATCTCGGTCATTCAGGTACTATCATATTACTACCTTCGTTACTACCTTCGAGTTTGACATATATATATATATATATATATATATATATATATATATATATATATATATATATATATACTGGGTGTTCCAAACCACCCGTCCAGGCTGATTATTCTGAATAGTTTAAAAAAAAATTGAAACGAAAAAACACGTATCAAATATTTTTTGAACCTCTATCTAACCATACCAAAAACACCCTCCACCCTCAACCCCTGTTAGGGGTAGGGGGTGTAACTTGAAAAAATCAAATGGAAACCCCTATTTTTTTCTGCAGATTTGGATTCTTCAGAAGAAAAGACAAACATTTTGTCTAAGAAATTTTTCCCGATTTTCGGTAGATCGCGCTACAATCGACAAAAATCGTTCTTTTAGATTTGGCATTTTGAAAATTTTCTAAACACTAGTAAACAGATTCATTAGCGTCGATTTTAAGGCGTCCTTCATCACAACAAAATGATCAATGGAATTATTTCCAATAAAATTATTTTTTAATTTTCGGTTTATTTTTTGCTAAAAAAACATTATTTGCAATAATAATTTTGTATGCTCAATTAATGCTGATGATTATTTAAGTCTAATTAGTAATTATTGATTGTGGTTTGGAATTTTTATCCAAACACATGTTCCAACAGTTGAAGCCCCAAAATATAATTGTTAAAATAATTACTACGGTAAGTAATTTTCATAGAACAAGCAATGCATAAATCACAATAACATAAACATAACAAACAAGTAACATAAAATATTCATGAATTAGGTAAAATTAAATCTGTAATATATTTAGCGATTATTTGAATTTATTAACTTTCCGATACAAAGTTATTTTTATCACTTCGAAAATTAAATAAACCCAAAAAAAGAATATACCTGGATAAAATAATTTATGAAGTTTGTATATATTTTCACTTATCGAAAAGCTGCCCAGGCAAGCTTACCAGACGTTCATATTTATACGGGTATGTCCGTATTTTTGAGGGTTGTCCGCATAGTCTTTATTTTTTGAAAAAAATGTTCGAAATGTTTCAAAAATTTTAAAAAGTTAAGAACTTGAAACAAGTGAAATTTACAAAACTTCAAAAATCCCCAACAAATTTCTCGGGTACAGAGCCTATTTTTTTGTTGTCTCGCGTACGGAGCCCTAAACTTGCACTTGAAACATAGCTAAGAACACTCTCCATTAAATTAAGTTTCAAACGAAACAAAAAATCGGTTCATTCGTTTATGTGACTACGATGGCACAGGCAGAGAGGCAAACATACACGTAGTGTTCTTATAATTCTGTCCAATTCTCTTTTTTATTTTGTGCCGAAAAAGAGAGAAAATATAGTTATAAAACGAGCAGAGTGTAAATTTGTGTAGTGACCGATCATGCAGCACTAAAATTACTAGGAATTCCAAGGTATAATAATTTATTTTGAGTGTAAGATTACTGTAAGTGTAAGTAAATCTGTATATAATATAAATAATATTGTATCTCGTATTATTTATTATCTTATTATTATTATGACTGCCGTTGTTATTTACATTTACGTGCATTTACGTCAATGCCGACAATTCATCAATATAAAAAATATGTTAATTTTTATATGTATCAATATAAAAATGTGCACAGTTAAGCGAAACCAGGTGTATACTGTTGGTATACGTACATTCTGATTGAAATCTTAAAAACTAAAAATTTTATTAAATATAAAAAAAGTAAGATTAATTGGATTGACATACTAAATACAGGGTGGATCATTTAAATCTATACACCTAAGTATGTCGTTTTGTAGTTAAGCAATGAAAAAATAACTCCCATTGTTTGATGAGGGATATTAAACTCTGCAACAAAACATGTTGCAGTGTTTGCTGGGGGACATCATGTTCTGACTTCAGATTGAACCTAGTTCTTCGGGTTTCTTTAATAGCCAATAAAGTTTTTAAACGGTAAGAGATAGAATAAAACTTTAAATTAGAAATGATCTTCATAAAAAAACTAACATTTTTCATTAAAAACCTTTTTTCGAAAATCGTCAGCATTCGAAAGAAATTCGATTTTTAAAATATGTCATTATTGCTTTAAAAATGCTTTAGCCAAATGCTATCAAGTGCAATAGAGAACATTTGACTGTATTCATGTCTCTAACCTAAAATTATCGATAAACTTAAAGCGTATTTACTTTCGATTAAATGCAATGGCATATTTTTAAGTCGCATTTCCTCCGAAAGTTAACGTTTTTCGAAAAAATGTTTTCAACAAAAATTGTTCGTGTTTTTCTATGTAGAAAATCTTGGCTATTAAAGAAACCCGAAGAACTAGATCCAATCTGATGTCAAAACATGATGTCCCCCATCAAACTCTGCAACTTTTGTTTAAATTTGTTGTTGTTGATAGGTTAACTATAAAACGAGATATTTAAGTATATAGATTAAAATGGCCCATCCTGTATATTGTAATGGTATCTATGTTTCAGATCAGGGTTCGAGGATATATATCAATGGATATATATCATGATATATATCCGATATATATCCGATATATATCACGTGAATTTTTATGATATATATCAATACAAAAATGATTTTAAAATATTTAATATTATTTAGTAATTTTTGACGTTTGTTACCGTATTTCTACTTCCCAAATTTTGATGGCATTGGAGTAGAGTTAAAACCTACTAACACTAAGCTCAAATCGTGTCGTGTCAGAAAAAGTTCGTTACTAAAGAGTAAGTTTAAGTAAGATTTAGAATCGGAAGATGATCTAGCTTTATCTTCCTTGCAGTCAAACCAAGCACAATTATGAAACGACATTTTTTAATTTTTTATTTGATAATTAACAGTTTATTACGAATGACTGATGACTGATTTATAATTAAAAGACTGATTATACTCTAGAGTTATTATTTGTAATGTTTATTGTTTTGTTGCCTAAGTGTAGGTATGACCATTGACTGATAACAGTTTATAAAATTGTTTTTTGTTTTAAAGTTGATTTTTATTTATAAAAATTTTATTATTTTTAATTGATTTTGCCTGATCTAGAAGAATATTTTATGTTTTGGTTTTATTTGTCTGATTTGAAGTGCCAAAGTAAATAAAACCTTTAGTTTTTTTTTGAATATTAAAATTTTGATATATATCGGATATATATCAAAAATATCCGATATTTTGATATTTATAATAAATATCGGATATTTTCGAACCCTGTTTCAGATATAGGCATACGATTTTGAAATGTCCGATCTATCCTTAATCCAATAATATTAAATGTTACAAATAACAACTGCATTGAAGCAACAGATTATTTGCGTCATGGACATTTTGTTTGTCGTGGGCTATTTTGTCAAACGACAATCAGGGATTTTCTTCTTTTGGTTTGTTTTTGTTAGGGTTATTTCTAAAAATTTTTTTTGAGTCAGTTATCCCCCAATATAATGTTTTAAAACAGCAATTTTTTTCTCTATAAATATTAAGAAAACAAAATGTAAATATTTTGCAAAGCAAAGTTGTTGAAATAAATACAATAATTTACTTTATCAGAAAGTTATTGGTCTGATTTCGAAAATCATATACATGATAGCTTATGTGTTGTAATTAAAATCAAATGAAATAAAGTACATTAAATATATAAAAAGTGTTTCATTAATGCATATTGATAAATATGAAAATAAAACAGTATTTAAACAGGTAAATGTATATACATATATTTAAAATTCACAAATTTCAGAGTTGTCCCTATTAGTACAATAGAGGGTTTGAGGTCAAAGTTGCTGTCACAACAGGTCAAAAACTTTCTATTGAGTACCTAATTGATTATTTTTATATAAAAAAAATAGAATTTTAAATAATTTCGAAAATTTCGAAAACCAAATAATTGTGTTGGTTTTTCAAACTCTTCTAATTTATAAAAAATAATGCAAGCACCAACATTCAAAACTTTCTATACAGGGTATTTCAATAATTAACTCAATTAATTGTTGTTCTCACTAGTTTTTTTAATAAAAAAAAGTCAATAAACTGGGCTCGTTAATTTTCTGACGTAAATCGATAATATTGACTTCAATACGACGCTATAAAGCTGTGAGTGTTTTAGACATTGACTTTATAGTTTTACATAGACTAAGCATCGCCTACCTTTCCGTACAGTGAGAAGCGTGTCAACATCTGAGGTAATTGCTTAGGTCAGCAAGGGATATTGATAAAAAAAATACATTTATCAAAAGAGTATAGGGACATTTATCAAAAAAATATACATTGAATATGGGGACATTAAAAAAAAAAAAACATACCATTGAATGTAAAATTTTCATATCACAAAATATTTTACATAAAATATCGTGATTTCACTGAACTTTTTCGCTTTTTGACTTAAAATAAATGAAAACAAACAATTGACTGAGTTAATCGTTGAAATACCATGTATAGACAGTGTTTGGTTACTCTGTCACATTACACAAACATATATGTCACACACATATAGCTGATATACCCATATAATTATACAATTTGCGCATAATATGCGCTCTCACGGGTAAACAGTGATGTTTACGAAAAAATGTTTCAAATAAAAGCTGTTTAATTTTTTATAAGGAACATTTTTTACATTTAAACTTTAGTTCTATCTCTAACCCAAGACTCAATTGACCTATGTTGCTCATTTACGAACTCGATCTCACTTTTTACGTCGTCAGCACGCTATATAATTTTCAGCTTGATATCTCTTTTCGTTTTTGAGAAATCGTGATGACAGACGGACAGACAGACAGACAGACAACCGGAAATGGACTAATTAGGTGATTTTATGAACATCTAAGTATACCAAAATTTTGTTCATAGCATCAATATTTTTAAGAGTTACCAATTCTAACGTCAATGATTTTAGAATTTATACCAAATTACTACAAGTATATCAACAATATTCATTAGGATAAAAAAAAATGATTTTTACATTAAAATGAATGAGTCATAAAACCATAACATTAAAAACTATGCTTGGTCTAACTAAAGTTGATATAATAAATAATAAAGTGATTTTATAATATTGTGAATACTAAAACTAAACTAGAATAAAATTAATGTTGAAATTTAAAAAATTTAAGAACCGTTAAATATATGAGAATTTTTAATTGAATTTAATACATTTAATAATTAAAATACATTATACACGTATACATACATACATACATACACACGTAACGTACTGACTGTTGTATTGTAATTGTAACATATGTTGAAAACTGTTACGATTACGATTATTATTATTGTACTTTATTATGTGTGAGTGTTCGTATTCTACTCCATTCCACCTACCTGAAACAAAAGAAATATTAAAGATTAATAAAAATTATCAAACAAAATTCAATGTTTTTTTTTGTAATTTTATAGCATACTAAAGTGATACCCACCCGCTTCGCTGGTGGGTTACAACTTTAAAAGTAAAGGTTGATAAAGATTGCTCTCGATTACCCCCTTTCTATAACACTCGAAATAATAGTAACGATTGTTTTACACAGGTAAAATATATGTTTGGTTTTCTATTTTTTTAAATGTCGTAATTATTCATTGAGTATATCAGAAAAGATGGCCGGAAAAGGGAAAATAAAGCTAAAAAATGTATGTACAGTAAATATAACTCGATCATCTTAGTCAAAAAAAGTGGTCAACATCGGAATCTAACGTAATAAGTTGAACTTTTGTACAAACGTTTATTTTCATAGTGTAAATGTCGTTTCGAAAGTCACATATGGTCACGTGTGTGATATTCAAGGTCAAAGGTCGCATAAATCAGAGCGCTCTTTCTTGTGCGTCCTCTATTTCAAAAACGATTCAACGTACCAAAAAAAGTTTCATACAAAATTTGTAGATAATTCTATCCTCTCCTTTTATAATAAATGTAAATACGATTGAAGGCAAAGGAAATGCGATATTTTCAAGACTGATTTATGCTACCTTTGACCTTGAATATGTAAGGGTAACATTTGTACTGTCAAAATAAAATTTTATACAAAAATTCAGCTTATTCCGAAAGATTCCGAGGTGAAACCGTACGATGATTGGAGTAAGAGTTAAATTTCCATAAAAACTGGGAAATATCCATGCAATTTAACAGATAAAAGTCTGTAACTCGCGGGTACATAACATATACGTAGCTGTTTATCTTATATTAGTATTAGAAACTACATATGGGTTATTAATAATAAATTAATTAACATTATGTTAGATAGATACTGTTTTTATTTACCTGTAACAAACATACAGAGAGTTGCAAAAAATAGATATGTATTGGAATTAATAGAAGCGTCTAGTGAATTATTTTAACTTTTATTTTTTTAACACGATTTTTCATGTGTGATTAATATTAATCGACGTAAATAAAAGGTAGAATATACAATGTTGAGAGGTAGAAAATATCAACGTCAGAATAAGTTTTATATTCACGATTTATAGCGTGCCAAACGTAAAATATTTAAATCGTTAAGTATTTATCTTATAAAATAAGTCTATAAAATTTACTCAGGTGCGGATTCAATAGGGTTATATTCTCATCTCTAGATAAAAAATAGTGGAAATAAAATAAAGTTCGAAAACTAAAACCCCGACAGTTACAGAATAGCGCTCTTAAAAGTATGAAAACAAGAAAATCTGAAATTGTTATGATAAGTTTAATCGTCATTACAGTCGGGAGACCTCTTTTCGGTCCTGTGGAAAACTGTTTAATCTTAGAGGTCCCCCGACTGTAATGACGATTTTATTTATCATAACAATTTCAGATAAAAATATTTACTTATTTTCATACTTTTAAGAGCGCGATTCTGTAATTGTCGGGGTTTTAGTTTTCGAACGTTATTTTATTTAAACCATTTTGGGATTATAATTTCGTGAGAAAGTATAACAATATGGCGCCTTCTATAGGACATAAAGCTATGATAGCACTTTTCAAATATATATAGGCGCCATATTCAATTTAATGTGACACCTTATAGCCTATAATTAGCGGGCGATCAAGGCGCTTCCAACGATACCTGATTTGTCAAATTATGATAAGTAGTTTAGAAGCTATGTGGGGACAGATGAACATACATACATATGGGTCAAACACATAACCCTCGCCATTGTATAGCCGGAGTAAAAATAAAACCAACAAAGTCTTAATACCTGCCAAAAATAAAATTCATATCTAAATTTTTGATGGTGGTAAAATAACCATTTGATAAATCCAAGTCCTAATACATGCCAAAAATAAACTTTTTGAATGCATTTTAATTTAGCACGCTAAATAGTACATAATTAATTTTTTTTTGCTGGGCCGTTTAAATTTATTATATTTATAATGTGTTAAAGCAAGATAGTAAAATTATAGCCTGTTAAATGCTAAAAAGTTTTTATATTTTGGTAGTTTAGCAACGGAATGTATATGGCATTACACAAGACTTAAATTAATTAATAAACTTTCGAAATTGTTTTTTATTTTTTACTGATACGCTAAAAATGGGTGAACCTTTCAATTTAATACAAATCAAAATTATAAACAAAATAAATTTTGTGAAAATTTATTCAATGAAATTATAAATAATATATGAAATTATCAACGGAAAAGTTGGTAAACATATATGGTATCACAATGGGTTCTATAGCCTTAGTGTCTCCTTCGTGGACAGCCAATATAATATAACTTAACCTAACCTAACCTAACCTAAATGTGTAGTCTAGCCTCATGATAGAGCTATTGAGAAAACTATTTATCTTCCAAGTACGATTCACTATTACTGAAACACTGTGTATACATTCAGCTGTATTATATGTCATTAGGCATGCGTGTGACTATGTGTGTGTATTTGCGTGTCCACTCCATGAAATAAAAAGAATTTCATAAGGTATGATTTTATGAAATAAAAATACCTATTATTATTTATATAATAATAATGTTTGTATTTTTAGTCATTTTCTCCGAAAAAATAGACTTTTGCACTGTTTTGAAGGTCAACGGGCAGGGGAGTGGGTATGTTATGCAAATCTGTACTGCTTCTCCGAATTTTTGAAGCTTTGCCTCTTCTCTACAGTTCTACCAAGAAGAGATACAGGGTAGAAAATTTTTTAATTACTTAAGTTTGTGCAAGAGCAGTGCATTTCGTGGATGTTATCTTTCTAGTTCCCCTTTTCTTTTTTTATAAACAAAAATTTTGTTCGAGGTTTTTAAGGCTGTACAATATTAATAAATTCGACGGTATCAATTCTCCAGGGGAGGGGCGGTCCTTCCGCCCTTTTTTTTACATTTCACATATTCAAAAAATCCATTTCGATAAAAAGCATCTATCAATAAAAAACATTCAATGAAGGGGAAATATGTTCTTAGCGATGGAGCTCTGTTGCTCACTAGTTCTTTTATTTAAACTTTTATATAAATTCGTAGAATCAATATTGAGGTAGTACCTACAACCTACAAACGTAATTATTAGTTATAGTAAATATAAATTCCTAAAATGCAGTTGTGATTGCGTTACGAAAACAAATAATATCCACTAAATAATGTCGAATATACAGTCGAACCGGGATAAGCGAAAGTTCAAAGGACCTCAATTTCTTTATGGGCCATTAATTAATTTTGGCGATTTTTGACAGCCCCTATTCCCATAATACGTAGGAAAGGCTTTAGCCCCCCCCCCTCAAGATATGTAGATATTTTTTAAACCAACTTTCCTTTACGTCGGGACCCTTACGAAATTAATGAATGATCTCTTATCGCTTATGGAGACCAAATCAAGTTTCTCGCTTATACAGGAGTGATTTTTCTCAATTATAGAGGTTTTAGAGAAACAATGTATAATTGTTGAATGCGTCGTAAATAGCATATTTATGTTAAATAAGCCCGACTGTAGAGGAACAAGCAAGTAGCAGTCTCAGTTGTAGAAGTCCCCGAGGTAAAATAGAAGTAAACGAATAGGAGTAAAATAGTAGAGGATAAAAAGTTATTATCATTTAAAACTTCTAATTCTCTAGTCATAATTTTGTGACAACCTGTATAAGAAATTCAACGTACAATTCAATTATACGTTAAAATTGCTATTTTTTCAGAAAATACAGAATATTTCGAAAACTGTGAAGTTAAAGTGAGGTAAACCATGATAAAAAAACCCCTTTATTTTGACCGTAGAAACTAAACAGGGTGTTTCATTTAAAAAAATACAACTTTGATGTATTTTTTGATTTGGAACATTTTTTACATTTTAACTTTTGTTCTATCTCTAACGTTTTACAACATGGGTCCTACGGACCCAAGACCCAATTGACCCATGTTGCTCATTTACGAACTCGACCTCACTTTTTATGTCCTGAGTACGCTCTAAGAATTTCAGCTTATGATATCTTTTTTCGTTTTTGAGTTATCGTCTCCAGAGACGGACGGACGGACGGACAACCGGAAATGGAATAATTAGGTGATTTTAAGGAACACCTATACCAAAATTTTGTTGGTAGCATCAATATTTTTAAGCGTTACAAACTTGGGACTAAACTTAATATACTTTGCATATTATATATATCCATGGTATAAGATTCAAACATAAAGTTAAATGCCCTGTGCAGTCAACTTCAACACTAAAGTATTTATATAATGTGCTAAGCAGCTTTAAAATTATAAAAACCTTTTAAAACGTAGGGTAACTTTCATTAACAGTAATTCCTATAATGAAACTTTCGAAAGTTTGTATATAGAGGTTGTATTACTTCCATTAAATTTTATTCAATATGTTAATCACGATGACCAGACTAAGTAGAATGTCAAGATTTGGATAGTAACAACATTGATTAACTATTTTTTCCAAAGAAAAATAAATAATGTTATAAATAAACAGTTTTTTATTATCATTTGTCATAGAAACGTGATAAGAACTGAAAACGACTTTCCTTTATTTTCTAAATCAAAATCATAAAGAAAGAAAAAACTAAATTTATTGCAAATGAAAATACGTGATACAAATTTCATAATTATCACGATAAAAATTCTAGGCTAGACACTGGAAAATATAAAATTGATTTTTGAATCAATAGCTTGCTCATCTCTCATTTTGCTTATCATTTGTTCATCTCAACCTCTCCCCGAGAAATGAAAAACAATTTTTCTGTGCCACTTTTGTTCGAAATATTTTTCTACAAAAAAATATTTATCGATTATATCCTCGTGCATAAAGAAAACTTGAATCAAATTTTTCAGACTACAGAGAATTTTTTTCTGCATTAAATTACAGGAGTTATTTTATTATTTAAATAGGTTCAGTATCACGTACTGAATGTAAATTCACAAAATCCTTACAAAAATAGCAGGGGGAAGTGCCTCCGTTTTTAGGAAAACAGTTTTAGGCTATACCTCGATAACCGTGCACTTTAGACTAAAAATGATGATAGCCTTTATAGTAGATAATTGAATTTTCTACTTATTTTGTAAAACAATTTTTTTTTGTATCACTAACCGTTTATGACCTATAAGATTATGACTATTTACCTATTGGCTATTTGACCGATATGTCTTCTAATATTTGTTTAAACAAGAAAATGATAATAACTTTTTTAAATCTACAAATTTCCTAAAACTTTTACTTCAAACTTTTTTTTCTAAAATTAATAACTATGCAGTTCTAACGCGTTTAATGTTACATTACAGGTACAGATAATTGAGAATTTATCTTGCACTAATTTACAAGAGTTATGTTTTGAGTTTGAACTTGTGAAGAAAATTAAGAGTAAAATTGTTCGATATATACAATAGTTTTTGAGAAAATCACTTAGAGAAGAAATAACACACAAATGCCATTCATTTCATTACTTTAAATGTTCTTTATGGAAAAACTAGTGCCGCTTTTACTGATTTTTCATTGTATGGAGAAAATTATTTATAGCTGCAAAAGAAAATATAATACTTATAAAAAATAAACTGATAAAATAAATTAAATAATAAGTAATACATTTCGTTTAACAAATTTAATTTGTTTTGCTAGCAAGAGATCGGAATAACAATTGAATTTAATCAATTATTACTAATACCCTTCGATAATATGATAATTAAAAGAATTTATTTATGTGATAATTATGTATTATATATTGGGTGATTTTCTTTGATAGCAACATCAAGCATGCATGCCAGGTCTTCTCTCTAACTAGGATGTCTGATAACGATCCAAGCTCGCACTCATGTCTTCAACCAAATCTGAGTGCGAGTGAAAAACGCCTGCCGCAATCTTTATATTATCAAGTTTAATTTATACAGGGCTTCTTTAACAGGGTTGTTATGTTGTAATGTCTAATGTATACTAATCAGCTTTAAGATTTATACTACTAGATAGTATATTTCATTATCTACTTAGGTAATCCAACAGCTTGGATTTAAGCCTTCACCATCTACTTACACTTTTCTTATAGTAATTAGAGTATATGCAATCCTCTTTCGGCTAATTTTTTTTACTAGTGGCAGCAAAAAATATCAATGAAAATCAAACTTGGTTCATTTGTTTGGTTCACCTTTAATAATTTGGGTAAAAATTAGTCGAGGATTGTCTCTTAAGTTTGAAATAGTAAAAATAGTAAATAGTTACTACAAAATAGTGATTTTTTATACTTTTCACTATTTCGTTTTTTGAGAGTTCGTTTGTTAGATTCGTTGAGATTTGGGCAAGGGGTAGGTAAACTAAGGCTTGAATCAGTAGCCTTACTGGCAAACAAACAATTGAATTATTCTCTTTAATGGAACCGACTCAGTGGTCCTGAGATCTAAATCGTCTTTAGAACGTTCGGCTACTGACTGGGAGATTGCGTATTGGAATCCAGGCAGCGGCAGTGTGAGCAATTATATTTAATGGGGCGGTAAAATTGATCACACAGTTATCGCTTGGATAAGAACAAAGTAACCGATACCATTCATATCGTAAAAATTCGTAAAAATTTAATTTTATATAATTTAGTTTAAAATAAAATTAATAAAAGAATAATGATGTGGGTGAACGCGGAGAAAAACTTGCAAGCAATGGATTCATTCAATAAATTTGGTTCAGTTTGGACCGAAGCTGGAATACCAACTATTGGATGCTGATCCAGCCTACGTTCTATCGTATAAATCACAGTACACTACGCTTAAAGAAAAGCGTAGTGTACTTAAAGAAAAGTACTAATAAGAAGGTTAGCTACACAGCTAAATTCTTCAATACAAATAGAAATTTTAATATTCTGATCTTGAGACATGTTTTCGATGATTGATTAGAGTATACAAAGTATACTCATAGCAAAATGAAAAAAAGATGAAAAAAATTATTGAAATATTTTCAAATAAAGAGGCAGAAGCATGACTTATTCATCAACAAATACAATACAATTTCTCTGTTAAAAAATTTTGCAAGAAAGTAAAATAAAACAATAATAATAATAATAATAATTTAAAAACGGCTGATATATAGTTTCTTTACTATACGTTAAAAAATATTACCGTGTTGTATTACTGAAATATTATAACGTCGCTATATAATCAGTTCCTAATATATCATTTATATAATCAGTTCCTAATATATATATATATGTGCACAGCGATTATCTACAGAACGGGATTTTTATTTCAGGAGTTATCAAGCAATACTTTTGGAAAATTTTTATTAAAATTTAAATATGTATTATTTCCATCAGCTGCACCATTTCGTTTTGTACACAACCTAATTTTAAATTTAGCGCATTTAGCGGAAATATTTATAACTTAACGCAATGTTTTTATCATTAATTTAATAATATTGCCTATATTTTTTGAAATAATGATATAATTTATTTATAGATATAGGCAATTTGATTTTCCACAGCACTAAAAACGGTTCTGATAACTGTTGACCTGAAGAGATTATTGTTTTGGGTAAAAACACGTCGATTTAGATATCGAGGGGAAGTTCAAAAATGGTACCTAGAGAATTTTAGGTTTCGTCCCTTCCCTTCAAGCCACTCCAACTTTGAAATTTCAAATGGCACCTCCTACCTTGTTACAGACCATTTGAAAGGGCATAAACAAATGAAATCGATCAACCATGATGAAAAAAAAAATGAAATCAATCGATTGGTTCTTAAGATAGACTACACAGAAGATGAAAGGTATTCACCCTTAAAAACTCTTGAAATGATGTGATTATTGTTTTGAGTAAAAAAAAAGCCGATTTAGATATCGACCGGGAAGTTTAAAAAAAGTACCTAGAGAATTTTAGGTATCATCCCTTCACCCCACCAACCCTGACTTTGAAATTTCAAATGGCACCCTCTACCTTGTAATACATCATTTGAAAGGACACAGAATATTTTCTTCAAACATGATTTAAAAAAAATGAAATCGATCGATTGGTTCTTACGATGGACTACACAGAAGATGGAAGGTATCCACCCTTAAAAACTCTTGGCATGATGTGATTATTGTTTTGAGTAAAAAAAAAAGTCGATTTAGATATCGACGGGGAAGTATAAAATTGGAACCTAGAGAATTTTAGGTTTCATCACTTCGCACCCACCCGTCCCAACTTTGAAATGGGACCCTCTACCTTGTGGTATAAAATTTGAAAGGGCATTGAATTTTCTCTTCAACCATGATTAAGAAAATGTAATGGATCGATTGAAAGATGAAAGGTATGAATTATTCATACCTAACATCTTCTGTGTAGTCTATCTAAGTGGCTTCCCCAAATTTTTCCAAAGTATAATAACTTTATTTATCCTACTAACAATATTATTTAAATTTAGCTATTTTTGCTCTAGTCATAATGAATGATGTGTATAGAACATTATAAATATATTGAAGAAATGTATATTAGAAACTAGTTTATTTTCAAATGAATATATATTTTCAGTTGAAAGCATTCAATACAGGAAACTATTACTGTAATTAATTATTATTAACTATATACATATATGCATTTTTATTTTAAGTAGAATTTACTTACAGAGATTTTAAAATATCGAAGATGGAAAACTAACTGTTCAAGACTAAGAAACCAATCATAAAGTATACCAGTAAGCTTAATATTTCAAATAAATCCTTATAGGTCATCAAATTTCCAAACTATTTTTTTGGCAGTAAAAAAATTAAGATTTTACATCAAAAAATGCCATATAAACACAATTGCCATAAAAACCGCTCTTTTTAAAAAAATTCAAATATCTGCAAATTTTTAAACTGCCGTATCTCCGAGTAAAATGATATAATAGAGATGATCTAAAACTCTTTTAAAAGCTTTTACTTTGAAGTTTTTGAATACGAAAATTTTTTATCGGCTAACTCACAAGCCTCTTTACTATCAATGTTTAAATAAATCTCTGTACCTATTTACAGTATGTTATGTATGATGTATCTATTAACTTGTGTACATGTATGGCATGTACTTCTTATGTTGTATGTACGAGGTGCATCATTTTATAAGTCAATATTTCAAAAAAAATTGAATAAAGCATACTTTTTTAGAAACAAGCATTTATTGTAGGTACTAAAGAGTAGAAAATCCATGACTATTTGTATAAGCTGGACGCGTTCAAATTAAAATATCAAAGGCCAAGCACTAGTCAACTGAGGGAAAATGATTTGCTGACGTCACTGATATTACAATTTGACAGATACTTTGAACAGTAAATAAATTGTAGGTACACGAAAATATCAATCTGCAGTCCGCCACGAAATTAGCAACGAGTATCATATACAATAAGAGTAATTACGATTAGCTAATTCATACTGATGATGACTACTTGGTAGTCAAAATACGTATTTATATAATACAAAAAATTGATATAAGAAATTGGGACAAAAATCGAAATTTATTACGAAATATCCTAGAGTTCTCTATTGTTATCATTGATAATATTTATATCTATATTTGTGTTTATAGCGATTCAGTCGGGGCCTTTCAATTTCGTCGTTATAACCAGTTCTACGTTATAACCGATTTTAACTGTGGATCGAGTGAAAAAACTTTCAGTAAATTTTGATGGTGAGTTATGTTGTATCTTGATGATTAAAGACGAAAAATTAGAATACAATTTTTCGATATTGATGTAATTTTCAAAATATCGAAAATTTACAATTGTCAGCTGTCGATGTTTCGAAAACCAAGGCGAAAGATTTTATTCTTATGTTTCGTTTAGATTCATGAAATTATTAGTAAACTCATCACCAAGATTAAAAATAAGATAAAAATAATTTGAACCCTAAATCTACCCTACTCTTACGTCCCTTATATGGACGGTGACACTTTTTTTTTTCTATATCATTGCTAATATGTTTACTTACTATTAAAAAGTTTTATTTTTATTGTAAGTGAAAATTATCAAAGATTTCAAAATATGCCGCTTTTTTAGTTTTCTCCATAATAGCATCATGCATTAAAACTCGAACTTCATTGAATCAGTAATTAAAGACCTCGATGACCTCTCGTGAAACCTTGATCATTGATTAATATGTATTTAAGTTGCTACCCTGCTCCTGCCTACTGTTAAGATCATTATCATTAACAAAGATGGGTGACTTTTCTGTAGTTGACATATTGCCTTTCGTTCAAATTAGTTCATGCTTAGCGAAAAGATGTGTTCATCCATGAAAAACGAGTTTCTAATTTAAAATTTTTTTCTATCTCTTATCGGCTAGATACTCGAGTTGATTTTTAAATAACCTTGAAAATCCAGGGCTTAGAATTCAAGATGATTTGTCCCCCTTCAGATTCAATAATTTATGGTCGAATAAAATTATTAGACAGGTGTATTTTAGGATATTTAAGACAATCAATTAAAATGACGTATCTTGTATATACAATGCCTGTATTGTGAACAAAGTGAAATAGTGTAGAATATAAAATATTTGTGTAGTACCTATTTGAATTTAATGATAATGTTTTTATTTTATCATTAATCTCTAATACAATCAAAATGTAAATTTAAATAGAATTAAAATAAAAATATTTACCATACCATAATACATACATACATAAGACTAACAAACACTCAAATAATACAATTGAATTGAATTCATTTTTAAAGAACTTTCACTGATTTAATAGACTAAGAAGAACAACAAGCAGGTCTTCAAAAAGTAAATTTTTAGAGTAACCAGGATGTGCTCTTTTGTAAAAATCATTATCGATAGTAAAAGTAAAAAGATTGTCTAGTATACATTCACCTGTTTTTAAATTTGAAAACTGTATCGTTTATTATCAAAACCTTATAAAAAACAAGTCAGAATAACAACTAAAGGAATCAGAGGTAGATTGTACAGGTAACAAAGGGTTAGAAAAATAATTTACAGCTTTTAGATAGCTTTCTCAGTGTTGTTGGACTACTTTAAGACTATGCCTATCAAAATTTTTTGGCATGTTGTAAATTAAGACAACAATGGTTTCAAATGGTTTGAACACAAATTTTCTATCTTTTTCGTTCAAACGCTTTGAAACATTTTGCAGAAACGACAATAAATTATCGAAAACACACAAGAACCGCTGTTAATCGAAACAAGAGGGGGCCGAAGAGTCCATACCTTTTAAGAAATTTTTTTGTTGAAGAAAGAGAAATTGAATTATTCTTACAAATTTGGTTATCATAAAAATTTCAATATTTAACTAATTGAGAAATTGTCAAAATTAAAAATGATAATTTACGAAGCCGTATCTTGTTAATGATAAATCGGATCTCAAAACTTTAAAAAAACATTTTGGATGGTAATATAATGCAGAATTGCTGGATTTTTTCATTTAGAGGAAGAAATAAAGCACTAAAATCGGGTCAACTATCTATTTCGTAAGCAGTAAGAAGGATCGGGATACGGTTTTTTGAACAAAAGTGATGAGGGAAAAATGAAAAACAGGAAAAACTGGAAACAATATATCGATGGAAATGAGTCTAATTTTGTTACTCGGGGGTTTTTGGGACCGCTGAGTTCGAATAACACAACGATAATGGCCCTCGAGATACCTGGTGCCCAAGAGAAGAAGTATAACATAATAGAAGTGTAACATAATTAGCCCCCCTTTCGTCAACTTAGGGCACCGGGTATCTCGAGAGCCATTTTCGTTGTGATATCCAAGTTTAGAGTTCAGCGAACTCAAAAGCCTCCGAGTAACAAAATTAGACCCTCACGAATCGGAGGCAAAAATCGCATCTCGATTCCCGATCCAGAAAATCGAAATTTTATGACATTGAAATTCAAAATGATTGAAAACCGAACTGGTAATGATCGTGTTATTGGTCCTTAGTAAATATCTTGACGTATTTTTGAAATACGGACGATACTAATTAGTTTATAGTAGGGTAGGATTGTCATATCTACGATCTTACGTACAAATGTTAAGACTTTAAACGAAATTTTCCATCCCTCTCTTCACAATGATATTTTTTAGTACTCATTTCAATAATAAATACAAATTAACACTAAGTAACAAGATTGTACAAAGATAATCATAAGAACAATGATCATACACACAATTTCGTTGAATGTTCCGTGAATGATGTTCTCTCATTTTAGTAATTTCATAACTTTTTATAAGTGTATGAAAACAATCCTTTGCATGCATCTCTCTTTGGACGATTTTTAACGCAATTGATTGTCCATTGATTGTGGCTTATTTACTTTCACATGTAAGGATCCATTCATTAATTACTCAAGAGTCTCAAAAGGGGAGGGGGGTGTAGTTAAAAAATCTTATTATGCTGTTACCTTAGAGGGAAGGGTATAAAATGCATTCTTACGTAATAATTTGTAGGTAAAAATTTAATAATAGAAATATAGTTCCACTTCGGTTGCGGTTCTTCATTCTATAATGTACACTTCGAATTACATCTTACACCGAAATTATCTGTTAAAAAATAAAAATTGTCGGGAAGCGGCAATTTCGTTTAGAGCAGCGGGGCGAAAGTTGACACTTTTCGTCCGGAGGAAAGAAAAATTATTTTAAATCATTTTCTGCATTTTTTGAAGCCGGTTTTATTCTTTCTAAACAAGTTGACCCAAGTACCATAAGAATCACTTGAACTTTTAAACTTTTCAAAAATTATATTTTCTCAAAAATTGTCCTTCCTTCTTTGGATTATTACAAAATAGAAGAAATATATGCGTGATATAGCAACAAAATTCATTCTGGAAATGTAAATTTCTGAAGAAAACGTAATTAAACTCATAAACTAATATACTTGTCGAAAATTATTTTTTTCGTAAAATATAATTCTTTCGAACTTAAAACAAATGTTTACTTAATTATAAATTTTAATAAAAAAAACTATACTAATGATTTTTCAACGTGTGTTTAGTCTCGTATAATATATAAATTTTACCAAATATCAGAAAAAAATTATTTTTTATTTCTAAAAATAACGATATTATGAAGTTAACCTTGACCCTGAACACGGTCGTCAAATTGAAAAACAAGATAATACAATAAAATACCATCATCTCTTTCCGTTGCCATCTCTTTTTAACATGGCTGCTCTAGGCAACACTAATATCTCCAACGGATTGGAAAAAAAAAAACATCTTTAACATAATGTGAAACAAAAAACTCAATTTTAATATGTCACAAAAAACGTTAAACAAATACGAATCGCTACTCTTTCTTGAATTTTCTTTTGGTATAAACTGTACTAATATTCTAATTTGAATAAATTTATTTGGCCAATAAAAAAGTTTTAATTGATGACTCAAGCTCCATGCACCATGCTAAATAAAGACAAAGTAATATTATTGCCATATATTATTAGTTTAAAAACTAAACATTAACTAACCGAACTAGTGATCACTGATGAGAGTTTTGGTTTGAGAGTTACTAAAAATGCACGAGTATATAAGGCCCTAAAAGAAAAAGGTTTTATCAACGAATTCTCGAAATAGATTTCATTAATTTTTTTTTTGAAATTTCGCACATTGATCTGACCTGAATGAAATAAGATATCTAAATAAACTATCTAAAAATCCCATATACTCATGCTAGCTCGACCCCATTAAAGCCATGGCCAACTCGTGGATCAGTGAGTTAACGAACGTAATCAGAAGGTGAACCAAAAAGCCAAAAAACCCACTCGTGCTTACTCGACTCTATTAAAAACATGGCCAGCCCATGGATTATTGAGTGCGCGCAATCGCAGGTTTAACCAAAAAATCAAAAACCAGCAGAGCCGTGCTAGCCCGGCTCCATTAAAGGCATAGTTAACGAGTTATATGACTAAGACATTTAGTTTGAAAATAATTTGTTTTGGGAATATTTTATCAAGATATATAATATGTTTAGTTGTGGGTATTTTTTGCCATAAGCAAATTTTGCCTAGAGATATTTTGCCGCGAATATTTTGACCGAGAATATTAATGCGCGTTACCGACGATTACCATAATTATAACGAGGAGATTGTAGGTAATGATTTATATTACAGTTTATCTTTTTCGTTTTTTAGTAAAGTAGGTACAGTTATATTTTATATTTTTAGCTTACCTTCGTAATTTTAACAGAATTTACATACTCTTACCCTTGCTAAAAGCTAAAGAGAAAAATTTTTTAGCTTTGCTACGCAATTTTAGACTTTTTTGCTGAAATTATAAAAGATAGAAGGTTGCAAATTAGGTAGCAAATGTAGGTAGCTTTGTACTATTGGTTTATTGATCCTAATTTCATACTTTTATGAATATTGTTTAACATATTCCATTCATTATTAAATAGAAATTAGTTTGTCTGGGGCGTAGTAGTTCACATACAAATAAAAAACAAGTGAAAACAAACAATTGACTGAGTTAATTGTTGAAATACCATGCATAGTCAGTGTTGATTTCTTTATCACATTACACATACAAACATGTGACACATACATAACTGATAAAGTATAGTACATATTATAAAATTTCCGCCTAATTGGCAACCTCACGGGTAAACAGTGATGTTTATGAAAACATGTTTCAAACAAAAGTTGTTTAATTTTTGATAAGGAACATTTTTTACATTTAAACTTTTGTTCTATCTCTAACGGTTTACAAGATGGGTACTGCGGATCCAAGACCCAATTGACCTATGATGCTCATTTACGAACTTGACCTCACTTTTTACGTCCTGAGTACGCTGTAAACATTTCAGCTCGCTATCTTTTTTCGTTTTTGAGTTAGCGTGTCCACAGACGGACGGACGGACAACCGGAAATGTACTAACTAGGTGATTTTATGAACACCTATGACAAAATTTTTTTCCTATCATCATTATTTTTAAGCGTCACAAACTTGGGACTAAACTTAATATACTATGTATATTTCATATATACATGGTATAAAAAGCTAAATGAATCATAACACAGAACACATTGAATTAATATAAATATTTTTTTAAATATTTAAATCCAGACGAATGAGAGACGAATTAAACGAATGAGGTCGCATTCATTCTTGACTAGTAACTATGTAAATGTAAACGTCATTAATAAAGTTACGATAAATCACATTCAAATGGAAATAGGTATAATACTATGTGGATCGTGGCACTGTTGAGAAAGAAGAACCTCAAAAAATATATTTCTTATTATGTTATATTACTTGTTTCTGAATTATTAAATGATTAAATAGCTACCACAGTATTGGGAACCATCTTATGTCCTACCCTTACCTTCCTTATTCCTTTATCAAATTGCATGATTCATCCCTCATTTTCAAGCTTATTATGTCTAGGTTTGGCGATAATTATAGCCACGGTCTAAAAATGTGCAGCTTAGGAAAAAAAACTCTAGACAAATAATTTGAACGAAAAAAACATCATAAATTTAAATAATAAGTTAAAAAGGCACACATGTTAGTTTTTACCGATGCTCTCCTAATACTCTAAGCATATAATACTCAAAACATTATTAGGCAAACATGTTAGTTTTTTTAAGTGAAAAGTTCGTTCGCTGCGTTGGGCACTATTGGAATGGGGATTGATTAAAAAACGAAGAAGTTATAAGCAATCTAAGATTGCATTCAAAGGTTGTCCATCTCCTTTTAGCAAAACAAAGTTTTATATGTAATCTTCTCTATGGTGAGACTCACATATGACGTCACTAGTGGGTATTTTCCTCTTGGTTTAATTAGGAATTTTAAACGTTCATATCTTGCATACTAGTAAAGATTAAAAAAACCAACTTCACTTTTCTATTCGTAAAGTGAGAATTCTTCATCTTAAGTGGCAAACAAAATTTAGTCCGATCCCTATTGGAAAATCATTTGACATTCGATAAAAAAGAATGTCCGTTAGTAGACATTCAGAAAATTGAAATTTTCAAATGGTCAGCCGACAGACATCCCGTTTGAATGTCGGACAAAATTATTTCTAACCCCCGAACTAAAAAAAGGGGTGTCATAAATTTGACCGCTATATGTGTTTGTGTGTGTGTGTGTCTGTTTGTGGCATTGCAGCGCCTAAACGACTGAACCGATTTTAATTTTTTTGGTTTTGTTTGAAAGGTAATTTACCGTATAGTGTTCTTAGGTATCTTTCAAGTGTGAGTTTAGGGTTCCGTGCCCGAAAAACCCTAATAAAGTGGCGACTTTCTTCAAAATACTTTAAAGAAAAAGGTAATTTAATGAAGAGTGTTCTTATATATTTTTCAAGTGCGTGTTTAGGATTCCGTACCCGAAAAATTTGTCAGGGTTATTTTAAATTTTGTAAATTTCACTTGTTCCGATTGTTATTCGATGATCCTGTTAGAATTTTTTTTTAAAAAAAGCAGATATTTATTAATTTCCAGCTTTTGGACCCAATCAAAATCTTATATATTATAAGAAATTTTCCAATTTCTTCAATATTCCAAAGGATATAAAGAATACAAAATGCAAAGTATCAACTGTGAAGTAATTAGAAAGTTTTCAGCCACGGATCGGTGGCATAGTAGATACCAAGCTATTATTATTATAAAATGTATTTTTCTTTGTTCTATAAAGAGATTAATATTTACTTTGCGTATATATAAAGCCTTTCTGATCAGACTGAATAGACTGAATGATAAAGAAAAAATCTGACCCAATAAAAAATGCATATATAATACCAATACTTCATTAAAAATTAAGCATATCTTGAATTAT
The DNA here is from genome assembly GCF_905475395.1 of Chrysoperla carnea. NCBI lineage: Eukaryota > Metazoa > Arthropoda > Insecta > Neuroptera > Chrysopidae > Chrysoperla > Chrysoperla carnea. The sequence goes on from NC_058337.1 coordinate 86,912,321, forward strand.
GAAACTTCGAGACTCATCATTCAAAACTTGTAGCAATACCAAGCTTTGATTGATTGTTTTATTATAACTAAAAATTATAAAATTTTAAAAAGGTCCTCGTATGAAAACAAAAAATAATGATTTTGACCAAAATAAAATTCAATTAAATTTTTCTATTTGTTTATTTATTAATATGGTTAAACAACACTAACTAACATTATTAAAAACGAATAAGTAAATGATGAAAAGAATGTTGCAGAGGACAATGTCCGTCTTTACCAAGGTCATACAATCCTCTCATTGGTCCACTACCACAATGCTACATCTCATCATCATCACCATATCACCATCGTTATAAAGTCAACAAGTTCAACCAGCGCCACATATTCAATACTGAATACATGATCACGATCACGGGTTGTGTATGCCAATATAGAATAGTAATAGTGATGGAACCAATGTTGTATTTTGTACAATGTAAAAGCGAATAAGGAATATTCATGAAATTTCAATTTGTTTTAAATATTTTTCTTCCGTAACTTTAATGACTGGACATTTCAACTAAACCATTAGTTTAGTAATTAATATCTTTTTAATAACTTAAAATTAATTAATAAAAGTACAAATTCAGTGAGGGCATTTAAAAATTTTGTAAAACGGAAATTCAAATTTTTATACGGACGTCAAAGTACGGGCTGTCTTTGTTGACATACTGTAATGATATTAATTACTTACATTTTATATGGTATTTCATTAACTTACTACTATTCTACGGCTTTTTATTAGAAAACTTAATAATAACGAGTGTAAATTCTGTGTTGTAAATTCATTTTTTTTAAAGTGTAAATTATACATTAAACTGTCACCAATTGACAGATCACGTACTTATACGTCATCAACAGAGAGCGCCAAACGTTTAAATATCTCAAAATTATAATGTATTTTAAATATTTTTTATACTTATTTACAGTATTTTTAAGCAGTATTTATATTTTTTACTTTGTTATAACGATGTAAACAATGAATTAAAAATATAAAAAAATACATGAATATTCCCTATTCAAATGTTTATCTCCAATACTCCATTCGCGAAATGTTAACTTTCCAATGAAGCCCTCGCAAATTGATATGTTTTAACTTAATATATACATAGTCCGCGGGACAGCACCCTTTTCGTTAAATGATCAGTACATACTTGAAACTTCGTGAATGGTTCCTTTGGTGAGTCTATCAAACTTTCTCTCTATGAATTTTTTCGAAGAACTGCGTTTTCAAATGAATATAAAAACTTCATATTTAAGCTATCGGTCTGAAAAATGCAGCAAGGAATTTGTCGGAAACTATGCCCATTTGATAACATTAATAATTACTAAACAATAAAATATTTTGGTCGACAAATTACCTGCTACGTTTTTTCAGACCGGTAGCTTAAATATGACATTATCAAATTCATTTGAAAAAAAAGGACTTTCCAAAAAATGTACCAAAAGCAAGTCACTCACGAAGTTTCAAGTATGTGTTCATCATTTAACAAAAAGGGTGCTGTCCCGAGGACTAATAATTTTCATTACCGTAAAACACTCCGTTGAGTAAAAAAAAGATTGCGTCCGTGGGACCTCCTTTAAAAACGAAGTTTCTTTACACCCAAACCTAATTATGCATATGCAGTCACATAACTAGTTTTGGGTGTAAATAGTACAAAAATGCAAAATTCGTGTACCATTATAATAAATAAAAATAATATAAAGTAGGTGAACATATCGTGGTTGCCATGGATATGACACACACACACACACACACACAAAGCATATCTCACACCGTTACGGGAAGAATTTTGCCAATTTGCTCACCATAGCAAGCCGCGTTAGGGAACTTCGTCCCAAAAATTTATAAGAATAGAAAAATATATAAATGAAGCCAAAAATATAAATCTTATTAGTTGTTTTTTCATTCCATATACGTATATAATTTCATTTTTATATAAAAAATATTCACAAAACATTCGTATCATATCTTGCGAATGCTAATATTCGTCACATCACTAGTATGTAGTAGAGATTTATGCATATAATGTGTAGAACTGTAGACGTATCCCTCGCGAATTACTTTCATCATAATATTCTGTCTTATTCAGTTTTTGTAAGTCATTGGTTTTTGTCTGTAATAAATAGACTAGCACCTAATTTCAATCCAATAATCACGTCTAGACGTTTACGGGATAAATTCGTTTCTATATTTGGGGAAGGTTCTAAAAGTAACAGTAAACTGTCGAAAAATAGGGTTAGGTAGGTAAGTAGGTTGAAGGGCTGATTCGTGAGTGCCTACACTCACACGTAGACCTCCATTATGATAGATCATACAGAAAATTCCATTGTGATACCCTATTATATCAGGCATGGGCAAACAGCACTTACAGAAATCCCTCGGACTTCTGTAACTAAAATACGAGTAAGACAGTGACAACCAATATGTAAGACAGAGAGACAACATTGTTTTTTCTACCTATCTCATTACTATTAGATAAAACTGAGATAGGTAGAAGAGTCGTATACCCGTCTCGTTTCCTCCTCTATGAGCAATGTGGACTTGGATAAAGATACACACAATTAAGTTTATGGCACACAATAAAGTTATAACAATGGTGACTTAGACTTAAAATAACCCGCCTATGCCTGCCCTATATGTGTTTTACAAGCTTATTCGTTTAAAATTTCAGATTTCCTCAATTATTTTAAGAGGTTGAAAACACTCCACCTTCATGCATATACAATGCACTATATCGGCCTGTCACAACTATTCATTGAATTAAATTTTGTAATTGCGGGAATCGAACCCGCTCCTCTAGACATACAGAATTGAATACGCTTTAACTCACTGGGCCAAAGAAAAGATATGAAAAAAAAGTATATTATTAGTTTAAAAACAACAATTCTAAACTCGCAAAGATTCAACAATTTTTTAAAGCCATTTTTTTGAGTTTTCATTAGTTAAAAAAATCAATTTTGAAATCGATTTTAAACAAATGAAATTAACATCAACTTTTCCTCAAGAGGAAAATTATTGGATTTATTTTAATCAAAATAATCTTTTAATACATATAATTAAATTTTTTCATTCAGACAATATGAAGTTAGAGAATAGAATTTTATTGACCTTGAGACAACAAGCAATAATACAAAATAAAATTTTTTAAATGAACTTTTATATCACAAACGTAATAATTAAAAAACCCACAATGAATATTTTTTAAACAATTATCAATTATTTAATTTTTTTTATTGATTATGTATTTCTTATCAAAAAACAATAAAACATTAAGCATTTGTAAAAACATAAATATTACTTTATTCTAACACCTACATAAATTATTTTTAAAAGCCAAAAACAAAATTTATTTTGACGTATCGATTACAAAGCTATGTCGATATAAAAAAAACTATAACTATCGATAAGGTATATTGGTCAAAGGGCCGTTAAATTTTATAAATTGATTAGTCTTAAGACAATTCTCTACACATTTTTCAATGGCGTGAAACTTTATAATTTTTTTAAGACTCCTAACATTCGTTGGCGGAAAAAAATAGTCATAATTGATTGAGTATATCAGAAAAGGTGGCCATGATTTGTTTGACATTTATAAATTAAAGATTTTTGTAAAAATTTAAAATTATAAATGTCAGATTAAATTTAATTTTTTTTAAAATATCTATATCTTTATAATTTATAGCTCATGTGTAATTCTGATGTATATTGCTGTGATGAATGCTATATTGCTGTACAGTTTCATTAAAAATCATTCACTAATTTTGGCGTGAAAGCGTAACAAACAAACAAACATTCTTATTTTCATATTTATAATATATAAGGATAATTTAAATTTGATGAATGCATTTCTTCGTATACAAAAAAAACATGCTAATAAATTTCAATCTCGACGTTGATAATTACATGCCTTTTTATAATATATGCGTGTAAATTCATATAAAATTTCCTTTAAAAACCAACTTTAAAAAAAAACATGTGTTGTTTGCCAATTGTCACAAAAATTAAACAAACAAAAAATTAATTGTATGTCACGCAACATTCAAAGGAAGTGTAATAACTTCTTATTTATTCAGTGGTGTATATTAAATAAAAGACGTCAGTTAACAACCTTTACAATTTTGCATGCATGGTTCACAAATTTTATGTTTATTTAGGTATTGAAAGTTTTCATTTTGGCTTTTTTAGGTTAGTTAGGTTTTCTTTTTTTTTTTTTTTTTTTTTTTTTTTTTTTATACGAAAGAAGTTTGAATTGAATCGTTTTTAATAAGAAAAATTTTGTTCGTACCAATACTTGTGAAAGAAGCGTTAATAATATTTTACTGATTTAAGTCATCAAATAGAAATTGTAGAAGTTAGGAATCATAAAAGGATTTATCGAGTTAATCCAGCCTGGGGCTTCACAAGTGAAAACAAACAATTGACTGGGTTAATTTTTTAAATACCATGTATAGAAAGTGTTGATTACACTGTCATATTACACATACATACATGTCACACTCATATAAAGGATATTCCCATATAATACATACTATACAATTTGCGCCCTCACGGGTAAACAGTGATATTTACGAAAAAATGTTTCAAACTAAAGTTGTTTATTGTTTATAAGAAACATTTTTTAACAAATTTTTGTCCTACCTCTAACGGTTTACAAGATATGACCTACAGACCCAAGACCTTGACATATGTGGCTCATTTACGAGCTTAACCTCACTTTTTACGTCGACGCCGTAAATTCAGCTTGATATCCCTTTTCGTTTTTAAGTTATCGTGTTGTCAGGCGGACAGGAAATCTAAAATGGACTAATCAGGTGATTTTATGACTACCTATACCAAAATTTTTTTCGCAGCATCAATATTTTTAAACGTTACAAACTTGGGACTAAATTTAGTATACCTTGATATGTATTACATATATATACATGGTATAACAAAAGCATCGGATACAAGTGAAATTTGCAAAATCTCCGACCAATTTTTTCGGGTACGGAATTGTAAACTTGCACTTGAAATATACCTAATAAAACACTCTCCATTAAATTACTTTTAATCCTTAGAGCCTTCTCCAACCTGAACCGATTTTGAAGATCATCGCCTAATTTTTTAATTGTTTCTGGTACAGAACCCTAAATTCGCATTCCAAACATAGCTAAGAATACTCTCCATTAAATTACCTTTCAAACAAAACAAAACAAAAATCAAAAGCGGTCCATTCGTTTAGGCGCTACGATGACACAGACAGACAAACAGACACACACAAACACACAGCGGTCAAACTTATAACGTCTTTTTTTTGGTACGGGGGTTAAAAAACAAACCTGTCTTAAACAACACTTGAATGTATTTAAATCTATGGCAATAATAACAACAATAATTACTAGAAACAAAATAATGATTTGAAAATAGCAACAAGATATAAAAAAACAGTCGTCAATAAACAGTTCATTATTATTTTATCATACGATGCATGAAAAATCTTTCTACACAAAGATGATATATTCTTTATATTCTAACATAACACATAGTACGAACGTAACATAGAACGTAGTAGTCTTGTAATATATGTTAACTTACTACAAGTGGTTACTATGAAAACGTAAATGGTTGCTATGCACAAAAGTTCCAAAACAAGTCAATATGATAATATATAAACGTAATAGCAAAGTCCGAATTATGTATTCACGTCTAATCATTTTGATATTCGGGCTCTCTAGAGAATACTTGACTTACTTGACTTATTTCTTTTATCTCCTGTGGAAGCATAAGGCATCCAGAAGAGCTCCCCCTCGTCCAACTCTAGAGGATACAATTCTAACAAACTTCTTTTTCACTTTTGACTCCAAAGTACCATCAATAGAGCTTCAGTAATTATAATAGTGAAATTAAAATTTTTATAATCATCAAAGTTGCAGAAAATAAAATTGTCAACAATATTGCGAAAGTTTTCCTAGTTTTTATATAAATTTTGTACGAATAGTTATTATATATTCTTAATTCGCGATTTGCTTTATATGAAGAATTGCACATTGAACTACAACGATACTTAAATGCCATAAATGTGACCCAAATGTGGCCCAAGTGACCCAAATTAAAATAAAAACAATTATTTTAATGTTTTATATAATTCATAAACAAAACTTATGTTGTCAAAAATTGTAACATTAACTTATCTTATATATATATATATATATATATATATATATGTATGCATGTATAATATGCAATATACAATATTGTAAACAGCATTTCCGTTAAATATTATATATCTATGCGATTTAACACATATAGATCTTTTTTCTATCGCTGGATGGGGTCAGGGTCATTCTTAGATTAAAATCCCATACCAGAAAGCTCTTGGTCTACCTGTATTATTATACGCATGTGATTTACATGCGGGTTGCCACCTCTCCAGATTTGATCGTGAGACTCTAGAAGTCGTGTAGTCTCTCCCGACTCCCGATATCAACAATTCTCTCAAATTCAGTAAAACATATTTTTTTTGTTTATTTGTTTCATATTCTAGAAAAACTGGATACACAAAACATCAAATATTTCGTCTTATAATTCGGTGATATAATTAGATTAATTTCACTATCTCCCGACCCGGAACTTGGAGGTAGGATCCCTACATGTGAATAATTATATTTTTTATTTAACAGATTCATATTTTAAAATCTACACTTAGTTTCTGAATTTTTCTGATCAGACAAATTAGATAAATATCAACTTGCATGGGAAAATTTTGAAAGAATAAAAAACTTAAGTTTACTCAAAAATGAATTTATTTTATAGCAATGCATCTCAAAATTAAAATTTTATTCAGATACACTTTCTTCGTAAAATATTTTACAAGTTTCGTGCTTTTACTAATAAATATTGGTGACATTCCAAAACATGATCTTTGATGGTAGCATAGTCACACAGACATATTTATACGTATTTGTTCACGTATTGCGCATTCTAACAATATTTTTTATTCGGTATTTCCACGACAGACACACATAATAATATATACTACATGCTACATCCATCCATCCATCCGTCCACCCAATTCTAACTATACTTTTAATAAAATTATTGTTGTGATACACATAAAATTATAAATAAATAACCATACAAGGAAAAAAGACGCAATTTATAATAAATAAGACGCATTATCTTTCTAAAAGACACCAGGCATAACATTTAATTAGAATAAGAAACTTGCGGCTCCATCGCTAAAAGCCATTTGTCCCGTAATGTTTATTACTTTCTTTTGTCAAAAACATGAAATGTTTTTTAATAACACTGCTTAATGGCCGGATTTTGTGATATAAAGGGGGTTAAGAGGCTTAGAGATTGCGACCCCCCAAAGGACACATCTTTGACAACCTCTAACAAATTTTCAACCTTAATCTAGCTTAATTTTGACGATCTGTGGAGGTGTATAAATCGTTAAGTAAAATTTACAAAATTTAAATACCCCCGAGAAATTGTTCGGGTAGGGAACCCTAAACTCGAACTTGAAACGTATCTCAGAACACTTTCCATTAAATTACCTATTTTCTTAGATGCATCTTCAAACTGAACCGATTTTGAGAATCATCGCCTATTTTTCAGTTGGTCCGAGTACGGAGGGACCCTAAACTCGCACTTGAAACGTAGCTAAAAACACTCCCCATTAAATTACCTTTCAAATGAAACAAAAAAAATCCAAATCGGCTCATTCATTTAGATGCTACGATGCCATAGACGGCATAGACACACACACATAGCGGTTAAACTTCAATCAACACCCCTTTGGTTCGGGGATTATAAATATCTTTAAAAAAGGTTTATTCCTAGGAATTCCTTCCAAATTGTTGGAATGATTCTACGAATTTATAATATCGATCTGTCTAGTAAAAAACTCTACATACCGAATTTCGACTAATTTGAACAAGAAGTGAAATTTACAAAATTTTAAAAACCACCGAGGAGTTTTTTGGGTACCGAATCCTAAACTCGCACTTGAAACATATCTACGAACACTCTCGTTTATATAACCTTTTTCCTTAAAGCCTTTTCCAAATTGAACCGATTTTGATGATCATCCCCAATTTTTTAACAGAATTTAGGTTTGGTTTTTGGTAGCACATAATTTAATCTCTCGATAATGAACGAAAAATTGTGAGAAAATGTATGAAAAAACTTGTAACATCATCATACATCAATAATAAAATTATTTGTTATTATTTTATTATTTTCAACTATTAAACAATTTTTGTTTGAAATATTTTTTTCGTAAACAGCACTGTTTTCCCATGAGAGCGCAAATTAATATAAAACTTTATTGTACATTTTCTAAAAAACTAAAAAAAATAGGATTTTGAAAATTTGCAGGTAGCTTCAAAACTCGTGGTCGTGTGAAAAAAATTGAAAATACTTTCGAAAATTTTCGAAAACCAAATAAATGGCAGCCAATAATTATTTTTGTTATTATGAACTCAGTCAATTGTTTGTTTTCAGTTAAACACATAGAGCAAACTTTTTTTCCAAAAAAATTATTCGATTTGATTCTCCGAGTGTAAAGTACTTATAATTAATATGTAATCAATCCCATTTAAAGTATTATATTAATAATTAATAGTGCCCTTTACAAATTGAATTACCTTTAGCGTCTATATTACTATTAAGCGGATGTTGACAATATATTGAATACATCATAGTTTATACTTAAATATTCATTATTATATTGAGAAATGCTATATACTGACTGTATTATCCTATCAATATAATACAATGTCTGCTGAAATAAATATGTATATCGTGTGTATCAGAATAAATGGTCAATATTCAAGATGCCAAAATAAGCATTTTGGTACAATAAACATGTTACCAGAAACGACTCTTTGGGAGGTACAGACTACTGAGAACTTTGAGAAACTTTTTTGATAACTACTTTCCTATATGTTTTATACAAAAGTTGTTGATATTTTTTTAATTAGAAACTTTTTCTTACTGTTTGTTGTTAAAGAAATAGAATTTTTGCATCTTACATTATTTAGGAAATACAGCAAATTATTTGAAAACAGATAAAGCAAAACTTTAAATTGCATTGCTCATTAAATACTCAACAACTTTTGTTCTAAACATTTTTCGGAAGCCTAACAGATAGGACACAAACACGAAACGATTTGCAAATTTCTAGCTCGTGTAGCTTCGAATTTACGTTTCCGAACATATTTGTTACATTTCAAAACACTTTTTTTGACTCACTCTAATATCTTTTTTAGTCAACTCTTTCTCAAATTTTTATTAAAAACATTAGTACTAGCATAGTTCCTTGAATATTGAACACTTGTTCTGATACACCCGGTATAAAATTAATGTCAATATTCATTAATTTCTAGAAATTTTTTTATAACCAATAGAACGAACATACATACATACATGCATAAATTATTTTTAAATATATATTGTGATAATTTTATAATTAAAGAAATCTTCATTTAAATATGAAAAAAATACATTTTGATGGTGAAGGTACAATGTGAAAATTGAGACAGAATTGAGACATTCTGAAAAACTGTGAACCTGATGAGCTTACTAAAAACAATGTTATAGTACATAATCACACATGTGCCATTTCCGAACCGAAAATCCTTGATACAACCATCCTAAAATCTAAGTGGGTATAAGATTGTATTTGTGGTACCACATGTATGATATGGAGATAGATATAATCGGAGTTGTTGAAATGTTATCTTGCTTCCAAGGAATCCTGACCTATTTTTTACTAGCTGAGAGACGAAAATGCGATGCGCTTATACCTAAACTTGCATCAATGCCTGACATTGATGCCTGTAATTTACATCGCAAAATTATCTAATTAAATAATCCTAAAATTTTTAGAATTGATTAAGACTTAGTCCAGCTTCATATAAAAAAATCAAGTTTTTTATCCAAAATTGTCCTGGCGCTCGTACATCCTTAAGCTCTTTTAGAAATCGCTTTTCAATTAGTTACTTAGAAATAATATGAGTTCTATAAAATCATCTCAATCACGCAGCTAATATACCGTGGAACACCACGGTTTTAAAAAAATGATGAATACATACTTGAAACTTTGTGAGTGGCTTCCTTTCGACGAGTCTACCAAACTTTCCTCCACGATTTTTTCCAAAAGTGCTGCGTTTTCAATGAGCATAATGACGTCATATTTGACATATTGGTCTGTAAAAACGAATCAGGGAATTTGTTGGACACTATGACCACTTGATAACATTAATAATTATTAAACAATAAAATATTTTCCCTATAAAAGTAATGCACTGACACGCTTGTCTACCACCTTGAACATACCGTACTTAAGTTTTTCTTTTGTTTTTTATAATACATACATAGTTAACTTTTGCTAAATTGTTTAATAATTAATGTTATCAAGTGATCATATTGTCCGACAAATTCCCTGCTGCGTTTTTTCAGACCGATAACTCAAATATTACGCAATCATATTCATTCAAAAACGCAGAACTTTCGAAAAAAAATCGCAGAGGCAAATTTGATAGACACATCAAAAGGAAGCCACTCACGAAGTTTCAAGTTAAGTATTTATCATTTAAAAAAATCCCCGTGGTGTCCCACGATCTCTATAATCACATTGTCGTGTTAAAAGACCGGACCGACGTAAGAATAAATACAATTGTTTTCTTAGAAATACGTGATTTATCTTTAAGTAGTATTGTACATACAGCAGCTAGTGTTGTTAATGTCAATAATAAAATTTATTTTATTTTTCAAATTAAAAATTTCACTTGATAACAGTTTTAGTAAACTTCAAACAATAAAATGAATCATTGAAATAAAACATATTTATAACACAATGCATTCCTAATGAGTAACTAATAATTATATTTAGTTGAAGAATAATTAATTATTACCGGTAATTAATAATCAATGCTTTAAATAATCATATTTTAATTATAGAATTCAAAACTATTAATTTGTACCGATATTGCTATTGTTTTGTAATATGTTTGTTCCTGATAATAAATAAATATCGGTGAAATTATTTTTACTCTTAATCAGAACATTCATAAATTTATTATTGTATTTCTATTGAAAATATAAATGCCATACTTCAACAGTTTTCGGTTTAATAATAGTAACCTTTTTAGTCAAAACAAACAGCTTAATTAAAGTAGTTTCAGCAAAGTGTTAAAAAATCTTCAAAACTTTGAATATAATTATAATTATAATTATGCTTTTATAAAAGCATAATTAAGGCTGTAAAAAATTGTAAAGACACTATACCGCGCTAAGGATTAAATAATACTAAGAATTTTTCAATAAAACTTTATAAATACATTTTTTGATTGACAAAATTTCCAAAAATCACAAAAAATTCCTAGGTCATCGGGCTTTTTATACCATACATATACGTAATATGCAAGGTATACCAAGTTCAATCCCAAGTTTGTAACGCTTAAAAATATTGATGCTACGAAAAAAATTTTGGTATAGGTAGTCATAAAATCACCTAATTAGTCCATTTTTGGTTGTGTGTCCGTCTGTCCGTCTGTCTGACAACACGATAACTCAAAAACGAAAAAAGATATAAAGCTGAAATTTTTACAGCGTACTCAGGACGTAAAAAATGAGGTTGAGTTCGTAAATAAGCAACATAGGTCAAAATGATGAATCATATAGGTTATCAATTGGATATTTATCAAATAATCTAGAGAGTGTGATAAAAAGCTATCTAAAATATTTAGACAATCTTATAGTTGATAATAATACCATAAAAATATTAGGTTGCCGATGATACAACAACAAAATTATAATTTAATTATGAGTTCATCGAGGATCCATCATTTGATGAACAGAGACGACTATAGTTAGTGTATTGAAGAGCGATATCTATACTATCAAATTTATAAGCAGCACTAGCATACAATATATTATATATTTTTGTAGTTGCTTGTTATTTTCAATAATTTTACATTGACTGATGAGATGACGCATGATTTATTGCAAATTTTGTAACGTAACAGTGCTGCGGTCGATTTAACTGATCTCTATACAGAATGATGTTTTAAAAAGTTTAGATCCTTGTATTTCAGAAAAATAAAATATTTTTGTTTTGGGATTTGATGAAACTCGGTGGATGGAGTAATTTTTATACAAAAAGTATTAAAATTAGGTTAATTTAATATTGGATGCAGAGTTTCTGAGATATCGCAATATTTGGACCGATTTTAGACCGTATCTTAAAAACTATTCGACCAGTCGTCAAATGTACCTGATTTTTGTACTTTTTGGGTCAAAATTATCTTATATACAGAGTTTTTTCGAAATAGGAGATAAAAAAAAATTTTTCGATTTTTTGCAATTTTTTTAAGGGGTTCCCTTTGAAAAAATCGAGAAAAACGAAAAAATTATTTTTGTTTTGGAATTTGATGAAACTCGGTGTATGGGGTAATTTTGATCCAAAAAGTATAAAAATCAGGTTAATTTAATGATTGGATGCAAAGTTTATGAGATATCGCAATATTTGGATCTATTTTAGCCCGCATCTCAAAAACTATTCGACTAGTCATCAAATGCACCCGACTTTTGTAATTTTTGGGCCAAAATTACCTTATATACTGATATACTGAGTTTTATCGAAAGTGGAGGTAAACAAAATTTACTTTGAAATTGATTTAGTTTTATTATACGTAAACGTTTTGGTCAAATGGGGCTAAGTTTATTTTAGCTACATATTTTTTAGAGCAGATTCAAAAAATAGGCCTAACCTGATTTCAAGTATTTAAAGTAAAAAAATCCCCACCAAGAAAATTTGTATCCAGCGAATTCCTCAAATAATCGTTTTTCATGATGTGCAAGTTACACACTTATTATTGGTTAATAAAATAAAGGTTCTTAATATGTAATCAGAGCTGATAATTTTATTATTTGTGTTAATATTTTTATTTGATGAATATACTTAGAAAACTAATAATTAGATAATTTGTTTGTTTATAAGATAATTATCACAACAAAATTCCAATTCCATGAATTCAATTATAATATTTTTTTCCTTGTTTTTATAGCAAAAATAGCGAGTCATGATAAACATGCATGATGCACTGATTATTAGTGATAATTAATGACTAAACCACTGTTTGTGTACAATACAAATTGATTAATAATTTTTTGTCAATTATTTACGATGGCTATTGTAGGCGTTGATTTGTCAATAACCTGTCAATCCTAATAGAATATAGTAGAAGGTACGTTAACATTTAAATGTGGATACAATGCACATAAAAAAGCTTTTAACAAAAAACAACCAACTTCAAAAAACAAACTATTCCAAAACAAATTAATATACACTATAAAGTAAAAAATAATGTAGTTAAAATTATTGTTATTTTTAGAGTCGGTTTCAGCCAAGGATGCAAATGTGATAGAACAGTTTGCTACATTAACTTGGCTGACATCGACTCCAAAAATAACTATAATTGTAACTACATTATTTTTTACTTTTTAGTGCATATTAACTAGATTTTGAATAGTTTGTTTTTTGAAATCGATTTTTTCTTTGTTAAAAGTTTTTTTATTTTGTGATTTTAGTGAACCTGAAGTACACTAACTAACTTGTCACTAAAAAAATAATCATCGAAATCGGTTGGCGTGATATTGAGTTATTCGTCCATTTGCCTCGCACATACTTAAGGCAAATTTTTAAGATTTGTATGGCTTTCTCATGGATGCCATTGTCAAAATTGGACCAAATTGAAATAAGACCATACGGGAAGCACCAGCTTTCAAATAAAAAATCATCAAAATCGGTTCACCCAGTTAAAAGTTCTGAGGTAACAAACATAAGAAAAAAAACTCCTTTTTTGAAGTCGGTTAGTGTAAGAGTAACAGCCCATAACAAAATTTTTTTATATTTTTATTTCCACAACGCCATGCTTGAAATTTATACAATATAGTACAAATAATCAACTATTTATGAAAAAATTTGGCTGACTGACAATTTTGTTAATTAACTTCTGGCAGACCTTTGGTTATAAATTATTTTTTTAATAATTTTAATAAAAATACACACTTCAGAACACCTCCTTGGCTTTTTTTTTTATTTTTTTTAGATTAAAGTTGTTTTAGATATCTTCTGTTACAACTTGTCTGGCGGCAATTTTTGTTAATAAAGTTTAGTTTAATTTTGAATGCAGATATCGTAACAAACATTTTTTCGCTGACAGACCAATTTTTATGCATAAAATAGATTTCAAACCTTATTTCAGGAAAAAATTAAGGTGGTGTTTTAACATGCACGGTTAAAAAAAAAAGCTTCTACAAAAGCTATGTCAAAATACCACCTTAATTTTTTTCTGATAATGCTTTGTCTTTTATTTTATGCATGAAAATTTGGTCTGTTAGCGAAAAAATGTTTTTTACTATGAAAGACTTGACATATTTTAAGCTTCATTTTCTAAATGTAATTTTTTAACAGTTATTTTTTTAATAGTTATTCTGCTATTCGAGGTAGTTACGAATCCAACAAACAGATATCATTAAAATCGATCCAGCCGTTCTTGAGTCATAAATGGCCTAACTAACCCAATTTTGTTTTTCCTCCGAATTTAAGAGGTAAAGAAAAAAATTACCAATGTAAAAGTTGCTTGTGTCAAAGAGGAATTGAAGCTGATCTTCATGTAAGATATAGGAACTCTTAACTTAGAAAGTTAATTTCTTATAACAAAAAACATCTGAAAACCGAAAAGATTCTAAAACCGTGGAGTCACAAAAAAAAACGTAAAAATTAAAAGTGTATGAAAACTAGGGACACTAATTATCAAAACTGAATATTTCTAATATTATAAGTTTAAAGTTATTGTCTAAAAGTCAAAGTTATAAAACGAAAATTTAAAAAAATATTATAAATACATACCATAATCTCCGTGTACTGCACAGATTTGCTGTGAATGATGCTGTGGACACAATTCTTGTGGGTGATGGTGTTGATGTATGTAATAATGTCCACCATTTTC
Organism: Chrysoperla carnea; assembly: GCF_905475395.1. Lineage (NCBI taxonomy): Eukaryota > Metazoa > Arthropoda > Insecta > Neuroptera > Chrysopidae > Chrysoperla > Chrysoperla carnea. Next base: position 86,927,347 of record NC_058337.1, read on the forward strand.
TGTTGTGGGATAATACTCGCCGTAAGGGGTGGGAACTGCCGAACAATACATGTCATTATGTGCGGGTTCACCACTGCTCTGACTTGCCACCATAATAATAGTGGCACATAGGGGGTTATTTTTTCTTTTTTGGTTTTCTTTCAAAAAAGTTGTTAAGTTTTTTTTTTTTTTTTTTTTTTTTTAATTTAATTCACAAAGTTTATATTATAACATGACTAACTACAACAAATATTTGATATTTGTAGGCTATGTCTTAGGTCAAAAAAGAAAACAAAACTAATGACACACCCGATGTTCTTTTTTAAAGGTCACTAAAAACACAATCACACTCTATTAGATTGGAATTCACTTTCTATGTTTTTCCACTTTTTTTTTTATCCCTTGGGTTTTCTCACTTTATCAATTCTAAAAACAAATAAAAAATTAAAATTAGAAAATTTTTTTTAAAGAATAAATAAAAAGTTCTGTTGTTTTTCGATATATTTGCAATATTTTTGTGTCATTGTTTTATACATAATCGGTGCCGTATTAAGATTAGCTGATTCACTATACATCCATATTTAAAAAATATAAAATCTACTTTGAAAGCGATAAACGGAGAATTCTGTTTGGTACGAGCTAATATCCACAACTATAAGTACCCTAGTTATATGTTTTACGTCTTTTAGGAAAAAGACTGTACTCCAATAAACAAAAGAAGCATTAACTGAAAAGAGAAGTATCAGAAATGGCAGAAACTATATCAGGATAGACGGCCACATTCATTTGAAGTACTGAAAAGAACGTAAGTGGCAGTAATGGTTCAAATGTGATGAATAGATTTGTCCCCTAGAAGAAGGGTAATTCAAAGTGAGGTACTTGAATCCTTAGTGGCTCGCCATTTGACAATAGGTATGATATGCAACGAGATTTATGTAATGGCTGGTACAAGCGCGATGTGCAGATATAAGGCGATACAAGCCCACCGCGCGATATACAGTGTACATTTTTTATAGTTACAGCTACTTGCTGATTCAAGCTGATTTAAAAACGATGCCTTTAATTGATTTTTGGGCAGCTAGGCAGGAAGAATATTCTGAACTCTAACGTAAATTTATTTCCTCCGCAACAATATACTTATGTGATCGTGGGTTTTCATATCAAAATAAAATCTCAATCAAATAATATTTGATCGGTAAATTTTTAAAATTTTAAAACTCCTCGTATATCTCTAATTTTATCCCAATATGCCTTATTCATTAATTGGTTTATGACATGATCCGAGTAATATATAATATCTATCATATCTATCTTCATTAAAAGTTTTGCATTTATAGTAAAAACGTCATGTTAGACGCGGTGATCTGTAATCAAAGTTCCTTTGTTTACTGTTAAACATAGAAGTGCCAGTGGTAAATCCAGTACTGTGAATATATACACATGTGACTCATAAAACTATTGACGTTGGTAGATAAGATAACACAAACGTTTACGCAAAATGTTGCATAATATTCGTTAATTAATTTACGATAATACGTCAATAGATTAAACAAATATATTTTAATCCGTCTAAGCAAATACCTTTTAAAAAAATTTGAATAATGCAATGGGCGAAAGCTTAACTTAACCAATGAAGTATAATAGATTGATATTTTTGATTTGAGGATTTTCTATTTATGATTAATTGTTATAATAATATTATTATATATTGTTAGATCCTCTTTTTTTTATACCCTGTATATACTTTTTGGTATATCTATATTACATATGTAATACTCGTATATATATCAATGTAAGTTTAGTCCCAAGTTTGTAACGCTTAAAAATATTGATGCTACCAACAAAATTTTGGTATAGATATTCATAAAATCACCTAAAAAGTCCATTTTCGGTAGTCTGTCTATCTGTCCGTCTATCCGCCTGTGAACACGATAACTCAAAAACGAAAAGATATATCAAGCTGAAATTGCTGCTACAAAAATTATGAATACCGAACCTTCGCACGAGGTTAATGTATATAAAATTCACTCGTTGTCTCAGTTATAGCTATGAGGATAAAATCGAAAGAACGAATCCCAGGTATAGAGATTGTTACGTCTACTAACAGAGTTAAATCAGTGCCAAAATGTTGGGACCTCAGCATGAGTTTCAGTTATGGAGGTTTCTCACTTATCCAGGTCCCACTTAATGAAGGAAGTGCACCCAGCCTCTGAAAACAATTGAGGAGCTGATAAATGAATATCAGCTTCTCAATCGGAAAAGGTGGTAAAACACATGTATGGTATCACAATGGGCTCTATAGACTAAGTTTGTCCTTCGTGGACAGCCAATATAACTGAACCTAACCTACAATGTATTTGATCCTAAAGAGACAGGAATGAAATTTTGATTAGATAGTTTGAAATAAACTTTATTATAATATTTAAAATCAATGAATACAAATTAAAGAGAATTGAAAAAAATACACTCGAACCAGGACTCGAACCCGGACTTCTTGGATTCATGTTAAGCGCCCTACCAATTAGGCTATTCGAGTTCTAGACACGAAGTAATAATAATCAATGAATACAATTTGTAAATTCATTAAAAAGTTTTATTTTTATTCGAATTATGAATTATAAATTATTAATTGCATTAATTATAATTTATAAACTAATTATCGGTGAAAGATAAAAGTAATATAATTTGTGGCATTTTCTAAGGCTTATAAGTATATATAATTTTATATTTAATATGTGAAATCACTTTTCTAATAGTATGTATAATCTGTTTGTCTAATTTATATTCAATTCTGAGAATAAAATTTAAATTGACTTATTATCGCATTTATCAAATAAAAAATTTGAATATTACTTAAGAAATGTGTAAAAGTTTGTTAATTTAATGTTTCCTTGAACGATTTCTAATTCTAATTATTCATATCAAGCCAGATAAATCTTTATTTTAGAAAATTTAAAATCAGAGGGTGTCAGATTGAATAGAAAAATTTATAATAAATAAAATAAAGCATTTCGTAAAAAGAATATTGAGGTCTGTTTTATGAAACTTGTGCGGGCGGAGAATGTCGTACTATTTTTAAAATTTTTTCCAATTTTCTAAAAAGCAGCGATAAATTGTTTCAAGGAAAAGATGTTGCTTTAAAAAAAGGGCTCCTTTTGACTTTAAAGTAAATTCATTGTTCTGTAAAGTCTGTTAATGATTTATTAATTAAAAATAAAAAGTTTTGTATTGAACTTGCCTCACAAGGCATTATTGCGCTTCTAGTAATATGGATACAGCTTGCATTCATAATATTTTGAATTAGCTCATCTCTGGTGTATTATGGCTGCAGCTGCATCCATACGAGACGAACCAGATACTCTACAGAGAGCTATCAAAAACAATGTTTGTTTAAATTGGTGAATGAATTATTAAACAACAAAGAATTGTTTTTAAGGAAAAATTTTTAAATAAAACTGTAAACAAAAAATTTTTTATTGAATTAGTAAATTTTTTTATACAAAAATTTTTTTATTTAATAAATTTCTTTTATTATTACAAAAGCAGTAATATGATGACTAATTAAACAAAAATTTTCTTTCACAATATTACTTTGAATAATTTTTTTTTTCCAACGGTATTAAATTCTTTTAAGTGGTCAAAATACATCATAAATTTTCCAAATATTTAAAATCAATATTTAATACCTTAAAAAAATTATTTAGTTTGACGTACTAATTAATGTAAAAAAATCTTAAAATTACACACGAAGACTAAATTAGTAAAATTATAAATAATGGAAATACAGTTCCTGGAGTGGGGGTTTTTTATTGGAAGTTTCCTCCTCTTAAAAAATTTCTTTTTCAATTTCTTAGCTGAATATTTTATGAAATATTGTCGAAAAACGAAATATCTTTTTTATCATCTTTAATTGTTTATAACTTTTGTAATTTTTTGTAAGATAAAAAATGCTTCCGGTACATTTTTCTAAACAACATTCCGAATCCAAGGAGCTATCACACGTATTTTTAAGAAGACCATTATCTTTATATTTCACCAATATGAACCTGTTGACTAGACTTAACATCGCAAAATGACTACAATTCATTCATTATGCGCAGTTAGGGAAAATTATACTAAGGAAGACTTTATCTACCGATTTTAATTGGAACCTTTTTATAGATCATTTTATAGACATAGAATATTATACAAAGTACAGCTTCGCCAATATTATGATTGGTAATTATTGTAACACATTGAAACTAAAAGTAGAAAATCTATAAGAAACATACAACACGTACCTACAGTATTTATAAGAAAAACAAACACAACACGATAAAGTACAAATTAGGTGATTTAGTGAACACCTATGACAAAATTGTTTTCCTAGCATCATTATTTTTAAGCGTTACAAACTTGGGACTAAACTTAATATACTATGTATATTTCATATATACATGGTATAAAAACACAAAACAAAGTTAAGGTGAGCAATATTTTTAAATAACGAAAGGAATCAGCTGTCAAAACTCAAAAGCACGCTTTAAACACAACAATACAAAATTTTTACAAAATAAAAATATACATCAACGAATTCTATAATCTTTTTATTTAATGAAAACGATCAGCTGAATACCCATTGAATAGGGAATATTCATGTATTTTTTTTATATGTATTTTTAATTCATTTTTTACACCGTTATAACAAAGTAAAAAATATAAATACTGCTTAAAAATACTGTATTTAAGTGTAAAAATATATTTAAAATACATTATAATTTTGAGATATTTAAACGCAGTTATTTGGCACTCTCTGTTAATGACGTATAAGTACGTGATCTGTCAATTGGTGACAGTTCAATGTATAATTTACACTTTAAAAAAATGAATTTACAACACAGAATTTACACTCGTTATTATTAAGTTTTCTAATAAAAAGCCGTAGAATAGTATAATTTAATGAAATACCATATAAAATGTAAGAAATTAATATCATACAGTATGTCAACAAATTTGCCAAGCCCGTACTATGATGTCACGTCCGCATAAAAATTTGAATTTCCGTTTTAAAAATTTTTTTAATGCCCTCACTTAGTTTGTATTTTTATTAATTCTTTTTAAGTAATTAAAAAGATATTAATTACTAAAATAATGGTTTAGTCGAAATGTCATTAAAGTTACAAAAGAAAAATATTTGAACCAAATTTAAATTTCATGAATATTTCCTATTGCCTATGTTTATTATTGCATGGTATTCGCCTTCGTGCCTGGCCCCAGCATAATAATAATAAAAGTGCATTTAAAAAAAATATTTTTCTTATCAGTTACTACAATAATAATAATTTTATGACACGTTGTTATTATACAATCTCAAAAATCCCCTAATTATAAAATTGGAATCATTGAAATAAATGTAATGTCATTTTTTATTTATAGGATTCCGTACCTATTAAATTATTCTGACATAAATGCATTAAACGTGATGAATTAAAAAGTTTAGGAAGAATTTTTGAACTAGTCAATCAAATTCTTGATATAAAGTTTATACATCTATTCTATGTCATAAAAATTATCGGATGAAGGATATGTGTTACATACATACATGTATATTATATGTGTTTGATAACATTAAAACGTCATAAAATTAGGACATTTATAGTTTTACAACTGTTCTACTTTCATGTATTAAATACCAAATTATGATAAATATATTTATTTCATCTCTATAAATTGATTACAAAAATATTGATAGCAGAATGAATGTTAGACAAACTATTTAGTACAAGAGTCAGATAATATTGATATCGTCAATAGAACACAAGAGTGGGTTATATTCGTTGTACCTTTTTTCACTCAAGCGTTTTCATAGAATTTTGACCCCTTTGATACCAATTATGTTTATAATTTCTTCACATAATTTTGTGTTAAAATATAGGTACATAGATTAATTACAAACAAGTGAAATAAAACAATTGACTGAGTTAAGTTAATTGCTGAAATACCATGTATAGACAGTGTTGATGACGCAATCGTTTGTTTTTTGACGTCATGTAAGTAAAGAAAGATATTCACTCTTAGATAAGTACACATTCATAACTGATAATTTGCGCCCTCGTGAGCAAAGAGTGTTTTTACAAAAAAATGTTTTAAACAAAAGTTGTTTATTTTTTTATAAGGAACATTTTTTACATTTAAACTTTTATTCCATCTCTAACGGTTTACAAGGTGGGTTCTACAGACCCAAGACCCAATCGACCAATGTTGCTTATTTACGAATTTGACGTCACTTTTTACGTCCTAAGCACGCTATACAAATTTCAGCTTGATATCTCTTTAAGTTTTTGAGTTATCGTGATGATAGACGGATAGGCGACAGGCAGACAACCGGAAATGGACTAAGTCGGTGATTTTATGAACGCCTATACCAAAATTTTGTTCATAGCATCAATATTTTTAAGCGTTACAAACCAGGAACGCCACTTCCTCCCCCCCCCCCTAAATTATTATTTAACGTCTCTGAAGAAAAATAATTTATTTTAGCGAAGAAAAAACAAAAGAATTGTGTCGATTTGCCTTATTCTAATTGTTTATAAGCTGCACACACAAAAAACGTTTAAAATAAATACTTCTATAAAATAATTGCTCGCAAGGTAGTTATTGCTGGAAGAATTTATCTTAAAATTATTTTTTACTTTTTTGGACATTTTTTACTCGGTTCTGCTATTTAATGACTTACAAAAATTTGCTGATAAAAGCTGACAGTTTGTCTTATTGGGCAGACGCTGATAAATATAGACATACACATTTATACTCGATAGAGAACATCAAAATCTAGATATTCGTTGCTGGGTGAAACCGACTATACTAGAAAACTAGTCTGTATAACAGTACAAAATGTGATCAGTGATCTAACAAAGCAAAGCCATTCAAACAAAATTAATCAAAAATAATTTCAAAATGATTAATAAAATGTTATATTAATCATTATATTTTTGAATCATACTTTCATTCAAGTAATCATAATAATATATTCAGGGTGGTTCACAAAAATGTTAAGAAATAAAATATGTAGACAAAGCGTACTACCTGAAAAAGTAGTCAATTTACAAAGTAATTCGATACAGGGCAAACTTAGCAGGAAAGGGTCGATAAAGGGGTTACAAATATCAGGTAAAAAATTCAACAGGTGAATGTTTGCCGGTGAAGAGGGTTCGCGGTTTAAAGAGGCAAACAGTTTTTGTGATTTGCGGTGTTAATACTCGTCCTACGTATATCAGGCAACTTCTACACAATATTACATCAATTATGTAATTTATATGACATAAAAAATTACAAAATGGGAAAGGATATGAAATCTGATTATTATAAAATTTTTCAGTTTTTGGCAATTTTAAGAATGTTTTTTTGCATACAGTTATTTTAATTTTTTATATGAATTTTAATCGATAAAAAAAAACCTTCTTAGCAACTTTAAAAGAGTCTTTTTTACCAATTTCTCAGAAACTACTGAAAAAACAAAAAATAACAGGCTATTAGGAATTCAAATAGAATCAATTGTACAAAATTACATAACGATTGAATTTTTTTTTCGGGGAATAAAAATTTAAAAACCAAGAAATGGTTTTTAGGGTTTTACTCGAAAGTTTTGAGATTATGTTTAAAAATGATAAACTGCCTAGAACAATTTTTTTGATAGGACGAGTATTTACGCCGTAAATCTCAAAAAAACTGTTTGCCACCCCCATTAAACCCCACCCCTCTTCACTAGCAAATATTCAGCTGTTGGATTTCTTACCCAATATTTATCATCCTTTTTTCGACCCTTTCCCGCTGAGTTTGCAATGTAACGAATTTTTTTGTTAAAAAAAAGTAGTACGCTTATACTAATGCATGAATTGATTTCATGTAGCAAATATTTAAGTAATTTATTCAAAATATCATATTTTCCACTTCACAGAAACAAAATTAGATTCTTTTAAGAGATATAATTAATTAAAATTAGGAAAATTAACATATACTTTTTATTTACCGTATAGTTTTAATTTAATTTAATTTTTATTATCATAATTTAGTTTCTGTCTCTGTTGTTAATCGAAAATATCGTAAATATTAAATTTACTTAAATTATATATAGCGTTTTTATGAATGGTATCATAATTAAATGCCATCAATTATTAATAATAAATAATGATAACATATATTATAAGTTTTATTTTATTCATAGTCAAAATAATATATTAATTAAAATTACTGCTGATCATTTTTATTAAATTTTAGTCAACTGAATTTTTTTAAATGTTTTAATGATTTTTTATTATTATGTATTAAGTAAATGTGAACAATATTATATTGTGTTATTAACTTCCCAGAGGAATGTAATGGGTCCAATAGTGAAACTCTCCATTTTTATATATTTCCGCCAAACTTTTTCAATGTGATGTCTGTGTGTGTGTGTGTGTGTGTACGTATATGCGTATGTACGTATGTCCGTTCGGATTCTTTCGCCTCGATTATCTCGTAAACCAGTTATGACATTAACACGTGACTGAGCTTCAGCAGAATTAGTTGAGCCGTTTTTTAATGGTAATAAAAAAACTGAATAAACAGAATCTGAAAAGTGGATAAAACACATCATTTATCTATGGAGATAATGATCGTTAGCATAAGCTGCAGTACATGTTCGAAGAATAATTTATGAAGTCTATCAAGACCTTTTTTTAAATGTTTATTCCCCCTCTGGGAAGTTAGGCGTGTGGACTACAGGGGTCGCACTCACGCGCCTTCAGCATCACACCGACTATGTACTGCCAATTTTTTTAATTTATTATTAATTTTTTTTATCATTAGTTATAAAAAAACAACTCAAAAAATGATTGCTAATTTGACAAAACTGTTTCCCGTCTCGATACTGCTATACTACCCTAAATGTTCTTCGTGTTGGCCACTTTAAAAATGTATCTTGAGTTTGTGGTAATAAAAATCAAAATACACAGTGTATAGTGGAATTTATGTCAGACTTTAAATAAATTGTGAGATAAATGTCAAAAATAATGTGATATGCAATAATAATATGACAGTTATTTTACAACGCGATGGGTATCCTAACGTCACCCATGGAAAAATCAAATGAAATAAATGCAATCACATCAAATACTTGGAAAATAACTCAAATTACTAGAATTAGAAAATAAATGCAATAGGAAACTTTATAAAATGTTCTTGAACAAGTGAGGCAAGACATAGTGGTAATAATGTATTCTGATGAAACAAGAATGATTTTTGGCAAAATTGTTGCGTGCAGTATTAAACATACTCCAGACTCGGAAAGATCATTGATTTTTATATAACTGCGGCATACAATTCAAATCTTTTGATCGTCCGGTTGATATTTTTTGAGATTTTTTACTAAGAATACCTGAAAATCCCGAGGGATCAAGAAAATACAAAATCTGCGCTTTAAAAATTACCTTCATCAGTTGAATATGTCTTGCGAGTCAAACATGTATTGCATACAAAATTTATAGATATGCGTCTAAAATTAGGTACACTACAAAAACCAAAGATAGAAAATTCCAAAGTGTTCTTAAATACCCATTACTATATGATTAGTTGCTCTGTTTTATATGTACGAGCATACCTTTAACTCCATAACTCCATTCAACTTCTGGGCACCGGTTACTCTATTTACCCAGTAAGCTCTCCCGGTAGTTTATACATCCTCCAATGAGAGTAAGCAAGAGAGGTAGACTCACTCAGTGTAAATACAGAGTATCCCTACCAATTTTTTTTTTTTTAATTAAAACTTCTGTGAAAAAAAAAATGTAATATGTATAAATTTAACTATTTTTATAGACTGAAAAGCAATGATCTTTTGTTGATAAATATAATTTATTCAATCAATTTAGGAATAGCTTTAACTACTCTCAGCCAATATAAGGAATACAATTAAAACCAAAGCCAAACCTTATCATTGGCATGTGTATAGTAAATTATAGGTACTTATTAATTATTTGAAAAACAACATACTATGAAGTTATACCCTGAACATACTTTTTTTTGGATTAATCAAAAAATCTTAAATTTCTCTAATAATCCTTTTAATTTTAACAACAGTAAACTATTTTCTGTTCAAATTCTAAAAACAGATGGACACTTTGTATTTAAACTATTTTTAACCCTTCGGAACATACCTTTCTTGTTAAAAGCCATAAAGAGTAAGTAAAAGTCAAAGCCTGTCCAGCACTGCTCTATTCGATGCATAAGCTGTAGTGTTTTTAATCGTTCACTCTGTATAATATATCAGGAAAAATACAGTGTTTATTTAATACATAGTTTTAGATCACAACATAACTAAATACTATACTAAACCAGTTTAGTACAAAAACATACAAGAGTCTATGTCAGTTAAATGCCAGACGATTTCGTCATGCGCATGGATGATGTCATCATTTCAACATATACACATAAAACACATAGAAAAGAATATATATTAAAATGCAAATATGAAAGTTTTTACTTAACTTAAAAAAAAACCGTTTAAGTAAAATTTAAAATTACTCAGATATTTAAATTTTTTCTAAAATTTATTTAAATTTGGTTAGATAATTATAAACACTGTATAATATTATTAGTATATACATAATATATTATAATGTATGATTCATAATTAATTAGATGTACACTCATTAAATAAAGTATTCATAAAATTTAATGAATTCAATCAATTTATAATACATTTTATACTATAGACAAGGAAGTAAGTAGTGCACATCAATCCATTTTTATACCATGTATATGAAATATATTTAAGGTATACTAAGTTTAGTCCCAAGTTTATAATGCTTAAAAATATTGTTGCTACAAACAAAATTTTGGTATAGGTGTTCATAAAATCACCTAATTAGTCTATTTTCGGTTGTCTAACCGTCTGTTTGTCAACACGATAGCTCAAAAACTAAAAAAGATATCAAGCTAAAATTTGTATAGCGTGCTCAGGAAATAAAAAATGAGGAAAAAAAATGCTCAGAAACTAAAAAATGTAGGATCTATCTTGTAAACCGTTAGAGATAAAACAAAAGGTAAAAAATGTTCCTTCTAAAAAAATAAACAACTTTTGTTTGAAACATTTTTTCGTAAACATCACTGTAACCCGTGAGAGCGCAAATTATGCGCACATTGTAAAGTATGTATTATATGGAAATATCAGTTATATATGTGTGACATGAATATATGTGTAATGTGACAGAGTAATCAACACTGTCTATACATGGTATTTCAACAATTAACTCAGTCCATTGTTTGTTTTCACTTGTTTTTTTTTATCATTAATATCTAATACAAAAAAATAATAGAAATTTCTTTTGGTCCAGGGAGGAGACAAGACAAGAATATTTGGTCTAAATTAAAACCCTACAAAAATTTATTTTCTGTAACTTTACTTGCAACTGAATCAATTGCCATGAGTAAAAATTTCAAATCGATGGAATACTTTAAAAAAATTGAAAGACAAACAGGTCCATCCACACATCCATTTGGAAATGTTATTTTCGGACACCTCAATAAAAGGTATTATAAAACTGTGGATTTCACTTTTGTCAGTAAAAGAAAAAACAATAATTAGAAAATTTATAAAAGAAATACCGTGATAATGTTGTAAATACCGTGTAAGGACATCGAAAATTTTCAGAGTTGAATACTTATATCTCCTTGTCTACGAATGTATTTTGTATGTTTTTGTTATAGCTGCTATAAAATAAGGTGTATTGAAAAATCTATTTTTAATATTCAAGATTTTATGATGTTCAGTTTAATTTTATGTTAAGTAATATGCCTTTTTAATATAGGTAAGACATAAATAACATATGTATTGATGAAATTAAGGTATTTAGTTAACATATTTATGTAGAAAAATTGTGAACTAACATATAAAAAACAAATGTTAATTCAAGAGCTTTTAGAATGAAAAATTCACAAAATCTTTTAATTATATATAACCAATAACGCACGCCTGTACAGAAAATGTTTATACGTCTTGCAAAACTCAATTAAAAAAGCCAAAAATTGTAAATTCGAATAATTGAAAGGATTGGTAGGGATAATAATAGCCCCTGAATTTTGTGTTTACTTTTTGTCTCTGAAACAAGTTTAACTTGTTTGTCTGTCCTTTGTTTTCTTCTTCTTGATGATCCTCCGAGCAAGTTTTCGCTTTTCATCTTCTGTTTCTAGCATTAGTTTATCATAAATCAATAAAAAATAATCATGTATTATTAATTTATTGAGATATGATCAACTCCGTCAATGATTTCGTGTTCCCCTGTTCTCACCTGTCTCCTCTTTTATTCACTATTTTAAAAGTTATAATTTTTTTGGTGCGGAACTCTTATAGAAAAATAAAATCGGTTAAGTAGTGGATTCAAAAATAACGAATTTCAAACAAACTTTTACCCTCCTGCATGTCATTGAGGTCAATAATTGAGATAATCTTACTTATCTTTTTAGTTGAAATCGGTTTCGTAGTTTCGGAGTTTTCATACATGTGATTTATATATATATAAGATTATAATAAGCCTGGATAAGAAGCTAATGCAGACACGGAAACAAGGATTACATTGATCAATGAAAATGAGTTAAAAAGTTCTGATTTTATTCATGGATTTAGGTAGTGCTTTGTGCTTACAGAAATAAATCAAGGCTCAATATTCCGAATAAATACTTAGTATTATAAAATTATATGCATACAAATTCATTTAACGTCCACAGTCCAATCTTATAGTTTGGCATTTTTAATGCTATATGTACTTAAATTACCAAATTATTTATTTCATTTTTGAAACTTTAAGTAGAATATAGACGAGTATGAAAACAAAAAAGCTTTTTTAAACTAGAAATCTTATAAAATGAAAAATTTTCAAGAATTTTCGAGGCATTCAAATTCACAATGAATTTTTCAACAAGTTTTTATTTATATCTATAGTTCACGCAAATTATAGGAATTTGTATAGTTGAATTTTGTTAATTCTAAAACTAGCAGCTATTTTCAACGTTTTAGTATTTTTAATTTTATTTTCGGGATTTTTATAGTTATATTGATTGATTTTTGCTGATTTTTTACGATTTTCATGTTGATATCATATATATCGAATACAAACATGAAATTATAGATATAATTTAATATACACTTTTAACATATCCGTATAAAAAATTATCTTTATTTAAAAAAAATTTAAAATGAAAAAATGTAATAAAGTTATGGACCTGGATGAAAGTTATACTGAACATATTTATATCTTTTTCTTTTCATAATAGCAAATGGAGAAGTTTTTAGAACTTCAATATTTCTCAAAATGAATTGTTTTGACCGAAAAATGGATAAAATGATCTCATTTCATTTTTCACCAAACAGTTCACATTAAATAATAACTGTTCTTTTACATTGCATCAACGATTATTAGTATGAAAACAAAAATCACTGGTAAAATCATTTTTAAATGAACACATTAAAGACACTGCCACACGATGGGCGATGATTTTACCTATTATAATTTTACACACAAAAAAGGGATTTTAACGTATATATAAAAGATCATTTTACCCGTAACGGCATATAAGAATATCGTCAGAAAAACTGACCTTAAAATTTATTATACGCCTATCAATTAGTCAACAGGAGTCAAAAGTAAAAGAACCAGACAAAAACTAGCTGCTGTGTGTGCTGTGTACAACTTAACGCGTATCGCAGCTACATTCAACTCATAGCAAGGAAACATGCTTATTATAACACCTCTTTCTTGTACGCATTGCTTAATGTATACATACGTACTCTCATACTCGTAGGAGATGTACTATGCCAAGATGAAATTAAACAACCAGTATGTCACTTTCTACTTATATAATTCACCAGGTCTTGTGAGAATTCGTATCCCGAAAATCTTTTTTAAAATTTAAAATTGAAAACCTACCACTATAAGTTGCAAAACCACTCGTTTCAAAATGTAAAGAACCAAATTCCTAATTTTCCTGGACTACTATATATATTTCATACAATAAAATCGATTTTACAGTTTAATATAAGAGACACTAAACGAATCCCTTGTCTTTTAGTGAAGAATTATAGTACAAATCGTCATAGAAAAATCAATCAAGTATGTAATTGAACATGTTGAATGTCTGTGTTTATATGCAAATCCAAAGCTAATATCGTTGATACAGTCAAACTTGAATAAGTAGGATAATCTCAAGAGAGGTGATATGTTTGTAGTCATATATTCATACATCGCATACTTCATTAGAATACAGACCAGGGTTAATCAATCTCTATATATATTATAAATGTGAAAGTAAGGATGTTTGTTTGTTTGTTTGTTACGCTACCACGCAAAAACTAGTCAATTCATTTGAATGAAACTTAACAATAATATAGCTCATACATACAGAATAACACATGAGCTATAATTTATAAAGATATATTTTTTTTTTAATTAAAATTTAATTTGACATTACCATAAATTACAGATTTCTGTAAAAATAGTCAATGTAAAACATTTTATAGCCATCTTTCCTGATATACTCAATGAATTAAGACTATTTTACATTTATAAAAAATGAAAACCGTACATATATTTTACCTGAGTAAAACAATCTCTACCATTATTTCGAGTGTTATGGAAAGGGAATAATTAGTGAGAGCAAGAGAGGTGAAGGCTATAATAACACGACGGTGTTTATCAATCTTTACTTTTAAACCCAGCGAAGCGGGTGGGTATCACCCTAGTAGATAATAAATACAAATATTTAAAGCCAATAATTCGGATAATTCATTTAGAATTAAAAGGAAATTAATACCTTTCCTGTTATTTGTGAATTTTGTTTGTAAACTTATTACTTTAGGACATAATAAAGAAACTTTCTATCACAAAATTAACGGGCTATTCGAAAAAAAATTGTTATATTTCCACTTAAAATTCTTGTTTTCCAAAATGGGTTCTGGAGGGGGGTCTTCCCTTCACTTTATCGTAAAATGCTTGTTAATTAAGGACATAATAAGGCAACATTTTATCACAAAATTAGCGGGATCTTCAAAAAAAAAATCGAATGCATTTTCAGTTAAAACTTTAGAGTTTTTTTAAGTGGGTTCTGAAGGGGTCTTCCGTCCACTTTAAAGTAAAATACTTGTAAATTTATTACTTAATGAGTCAACCCTAGTAGCTCATTTGGTTAAGGTGTAACCAATTCCGTTCGCGGTATGTATAGGTTAGCGGGTTCGATTCCCGCCGTCACAACAAAAATTAATTCATAGTTGTGATGCACAAGTGTAGTGCATGGTATATGCATGAAGGAGGTGCACTCAGCCTCTGAAAATAATTGAGGAGCTGATAAATGAAATTATCAGCGGAAAAGGTGGTAAAACACATGTATGGTATCACAATGGGCTCTATAGCCTAAGTGTGTCCTTCGTGGACAGAAATGAATATTTGTGCCAGCTTTTTGGACATATTATAGACACATTAATCACTTTGTTTTTATTTTAAATACATGCATTTTTATGACTAAAAAACTGTTTTAAATTTAGATGGTGATTTCAAAAATTATCATTACACATTGTTAAACTTCCAGCACTGTTCATTCTATTCCAAGGACGTGCGACAAAATGTATGTAAATTGATACTTTTATCACATTAAAAGATTATTTTATAGCTGGCGCTAATCTGTTTTAACTATGCGAAAAATATTGAGATTTTGTTTTCTTTTAAGCCATTTAGAATGGTCATAGAAGTATACGACAGGTCAGAGAGTACGCAAAAACTCCTATCGACTTAGAATTTTTTACCCTAAGAATATTTTGACACATAAGTATGTAAATAAAATTAACTTTTCCTTATAAGTGATAGAAAAATAAAATTCTTGTCCGAAAGTTATTTTGATATATGATAGGGGGTCTTTTGGTGAGCTTAACTTCAAAAATTCAAGATTCTACCTTTGGGGACACATATCGCCTTCTTGAATTTAAAGGTGCGTCCGGTTTTTCCGCCTTATCTCGTTCCCTAGCAGTTTTAACAAAAAACAGTAAAGAAAAAAAAGTTATTGTAGGCCTCCCGCATCATTATTTTTTTAATTTTAATTTATTTTTATCCATTTATACAATTAACTGTTAACAATTAATTATGATGTGGGTCGATTGGTTCGTTCTTATCCAGGCTATGGCAGTATGATCAATTTATCGCCCCATTAATTATAATTATAATTGACCATATTGCCGCTGCCTGGGTTCGAATCCGCAACATCCCAAGCAGCGTTCAAACGAATAAAGTCGATAAATAAGAGTAAGATAAAGCCATCAAAGTTTTGTTTTTATCTCATTCTAGCAAAATAAAATTTAACATGGAGTAGAATGGTATACCATATATGTAGCTATGCTGTAGCATATGGCTGATACATACAGACGTCATTGTTCTTATCGGATCTCTGTTTAAAACTTGTCTTTAAAATGCTATCATTCGTATTTTTTGGCCGATTTTAATTTTAATTTCACTATTTGTCATCTCGCTTACGGTTTTTAAAATTATTTAAATTTCATGCAAATACCCAATTCAATGTCAATAGAATAACGTTTTTCAAATAACAAATCGTGTTTATTATTAATGATTAAGGTTGCTTGCCATTGACACATAACTCAAGTTCAATCTATACGTGGCGTAAAATTTTTGATAATTTTTATTGATAACAATTGAAATTTTATGAGAGTATGACATACTTATATTGAAACAATGAATTTTATGTTATTGATTTAATGCATGTAATTCAATAACTTTTGTTTCAAACCAATAATAAAATTTTTAACACTTCCGCAATAATTATTAATTGTCACATATGTTTATGCAATTTCTTTTAAATGATTATACAAAAATCTTGTATACGTACTGTGTGGTCCGTTAAAACTTACAACGTATTTTTTTGAAAATTTATACTATCTAGAATTTTTATTTCTTTTCAATATTTAGTCGCATCAATGAATGCTTTTACTCACAAGTCCCTTGTGTCTTAAAAGGTATCAATTAGATGACTACAGGTGGTTCAATATAACATAAACCTACACTGTGTTCATTTCAAAAGTATCCACCCTTTATAACTCTGGACCTGATGTGATTAATGTTTTGAGTGAAAACAGGTCGATTTATATTTAGGAGTAAGTTCAAAAATGATACCTAGAGAAGTTTCGGTTTCATCTTCTGTGTAGTCTAACTTAAGAACCAATTGATCAATTCCATTTTTTTTATAATCATGGCTGAAAAAAGAATTGTATGCCTTTTCAAATGACGTATCACAAGGTAGGGGATGTCGACGTGTTTTCATTCAATAATAAAAATCACATTAGGTCAAGAGTTATTAAGAGTGGATACCTTCCATCTTTTGTGTAGTCTATCTTGAGAACCAATCGATCGATTTCATTTTTTTTTAAATGATTGAATAGAGAATTTTATGCCCTTTCCAATGATGTTTATAAAGGTAGGGGGTGCAATTTGAAATTTCAAAGTTAGGTGGAAAAACTTTTTATGAGTTAAAGGGTGGAACCTAAAATTCTCTAGGTACCATTTTTGAACATGATATCTAAAGCGACTCGTTTTCACTCAAAACAATAATCACGCCAGGTTAAGACTTATTAAGAGTGGATTCTTTTGAAATAAACGCACTGTATGTTTATTTTATACTAGCTTGATACCCGTGAAGCCGTGATACGTTCACTGGGCTTCAAAATGAAAAACACCGCTTTATAGCCTCCACCTCTCTTGATGTGAACAGTTTTCAATTTTTTTAAATGTAAAATAGTCATAATTCTTTGAGTATATCAGAAAAGTTGGTCAAGAATGGTTTGACATTTGCTATTTTAAATTTTTACAGAATTCCTTAATTTATGGTTAAAAAACGATGATTATAGATCTGCTCCATCCATAATCATCATTTTGAACCATAAATTACAGATTTTTGTACAAATTTAAAATAGTAAATGTCAGATTAAATTTTTTTTTTTTTTTAACATACCTTTATAAATTATAGCTCATGTGTTATTCTAAAGTATAAGCTATATTGCTGTACAGTTTCATTAAAAACCATTCGCTAGTTTTAGCGTGAAAGCATAACAAACAAACAAACAAACAAACATCCTTACTTTCGCATTTATAATATATAGATAGATAGATAGATAGATATTGAACCACCTGTAGTCATCTAATTGATATCTTTTGAAAGACAATTATATTTTCAATATTTTGTTAAAATCATTTTTGATAAAAAATTAAATTAAATTAAATTAAATCAAACAAAACAAAAATTCTATTGAATATAATAAATTGTATCCAAAATTATCATTGTGTGAATTCAGGCAATTAAAAAATTATTTTTATTCTAATTTTTATATAATAAATTGTTGAATACAGAAGGAGATCGTGTTTAAGAAATAAGATTTAGTATACAAAAAAATAGTACTAATCTCACGTAAAATGAGAAAAACTCTCACTATTATACTATTTATATAATAACATAATTATACAGTCACAGGTAATTTTTTTTTTATTAGTGTGCGAAAATTTATAACCACAAAGTAGGATATAAAAGAAACACAGGACCTTCTCACAGAAAATTGTTTCTTCCTATAATGCTGTATTTGATTCGTAATCAAAATGGTAGAAACACAAAATTGATTGTATTTTAAAAGTATCTAATATAGGAATACATTCTTGGTTTATCAAAATTGCATAAAATTTGGATGTGATTAAAAGAGCAAAATTAAATTTTTTGGATATTGATGACGTCATCAAGTTAATAAATTTGATTTTTTTTATAATACAGGCAAATTTGATCCGATCTTATTGGAATTTTTTTTGAAACCCACTAATTTTGGGTCACTCTATTCAGCTGCGATGTCAGTTTTTTGCTAGCTATCACTTATGTGCTTAATTCCAGGACCAGTTCTCCACATTCTTGAAACCTATTAGAGCTAGGTTATTTTTGATCAAAAATTTGAAAAGTATGACCCAAATTTAGTAGGATTACATACTTGGTTTATGAAAATTGGATAAAATTTGGATGTGATAGAGCAAAATTCAATTTTTTTGGATTTTGATGACGCCATCAAGTTAATAAATTTGATTTTTTTTTATAATACAGGCAAATTTGATCCGATCTTATTGGAATTTTTTTTGAAACCCACTAATTTTGGGTCACTCTATTCAGCTGCGATGTCAGTTTTTTGCTAGCTATCACTAATGTGCTTAATTCCAGGACCAGTTCTCCACATTCTTGAAACCTATTAGAGCTAGGTTATTTTTGATCAAAAATTTGAAAAGTATGACCCAAATTTAGTAGGATTACATACTTGGTTTATGAAAATTGGATAAAATTTGGATGTGATAGAGCAAAATTCAATTTTTTTGGATTTTGATGACGTCATCAAGTTAATAAATTTGATTTTTTTTTATAATACAGGCAAATTTGATCCGATCTTATTGGAATTTTTTTTGAAACCCACTAATTTTGGGTCACTCTATTCAGCTGCGATGTCAGTTTTTTGCTAGCTATCACTAATGTGCTTAATTCCAGGACCAGTTCTCCACATTCTTGAAACCTATTAGAGCTAGGTTATTTTTGATCAAAAATTTGAAAAGTATGACCCAAATTTAGTAGGATTACATACTTGGTTTATGAAAATTGGATAAAATTTGGATGTGATAGAACAAAATTCAATTTTTTTGGATTTTGATGACGTCATCAAGTTAATAAATTTGATTTTTTTTATAATACAGGCAAATTTGATCCGATCTTATTGGAATTTTTTTTGAAACCCACTAATTTTGGGTCATTCTTTTCAGCTGCGATGTCAGTTTCTTGCTAGCTATCACTTATGTGCTTAATTCCGTGATCAGGACTCCACCTTCTTGAAATCTATTAGAGCTAGGTTAATTTTGATCACAAATTTGCAAATTATGACCCAAATTTAGTAGGATTACATACTTGGTTTATCAAAATTTCCAAAATGGTACTTTGATACATTTTAATAAACCGGGAATATATTAATAATAACTACAATTTTCTGTATTATTTAATTTATTTATTATCAACAAAATTTCGATTTTGAAGGTTAATCATTTCCTTTGCAAAATACCCCAGTATCAATTAGGAGAGTAATGAGTTCCTTAAAAATGTTTTGCTCGGAAACGTTGAGAGAAATCAATACTTTGATTGATACTCTATCATTTGAATAAATTAAAAAAGTTTATCAATTAAATGTACAGACTTTTTAACGCAAAATGACACGATTATGACGACTCTCCCCCATTTTGCCTTTTATATGTTAAATACTATCAGTATCCAAATTTTCATCAAAATCGCGCCAATTCCGATATATATATAAGGCGTAACCTAAATACTTGCCACCGTTGCTATTGTACCCTCATTACGGCCCTGAACATGTCTACACAATTATAAGCTGACTTTATAAACTTTAATAGTTAAAAGTTTAACTGTATTAAGGATTAGCTTCGCCTAATTTTTTTACAGCCATGAATTTAAATCTTTACCTTAATTTTCCAATAACATAATTTATATTGAACAAAATAAAATTTTTCACGATAACATTTCAGAATGTAGAAGCCTGCAGTTAGTGTTTAACTTGCTTCTCTAGTACAGAACAGAGTTATCACAAAAGCTGTTTATTTAAAAACGGATGTTGATAATTTTTTGTTGATATTATTCGTTAAACTATGTTTTAGAATGAACACACACCAATAATGTGTTACAACACGTTCATGTTCTAACTTATTTACTAATATTATTATTTATATTTATTCTTATGTTTTTAAATTGTAAGATTTATTTAATAAAGTGGTCTGACTGACACTTTATTATACTACCGCACCGTTCGCACATGATGAATGGAGTCATTTAAACCTATAATCCCACCAAAAACATAAATGTGTAGAAAGGCGTAGATGTAATAAACTCCCAATAAACTCAATTACGTCAGCCCAAAAAAGTTGTGAAATCCCGTAGAGAAAAAAATTCTTCGAAAAAAAATTATAAAAATGGCATAAATTTATTGAGTAACTTTTCCGTAAAGAAACATTAAAGTATTACATTAGCAACTTTTCGGTGACTTCATACCTACACGCACCTGTATAGGAGAACAAAAGATAATCGTTAACCCCCTACTATCTCCCTCCTCCCCTCTAATGTTATGACGTTATAATTTTTCCACAACTTTTATTAAACATCAAAATTTAAATTTAAACAATCAAAGTATTCTTTAGATTAAAGTCAAGCACCTACTTAACAAAGGCCTAATTTTTTTTACTAAAGTACGAAAATTATTGGTTTAAATTTCTTGTGTAAGTTTCTCCTTAGTACGTATTTATTTAATATTTTACTTCGCAAGTTTTCGGAATACAAAAAACGAATCTAAAAATAAAAAACTTGCGAAGTAAAATATTAAATAAATACGTACTAAGGAGAAACTTACACAAGAAATTTAAACCAATAATTTTCGTACTTTAGTAAAAAAAATTAGGCCTTTGTTAAGTAGGTGCTTGACTTTAATCTAAAGAATACTTTGATTGTTTAAATTTAAATTTTGATGTTTAATAAAAGTTGTGGAAAAATTATAACGTCATAACATTAGAGGGGAGGAGGGAGATAGTAGGGGGTTAACGATTATCTTTTGTTCTCCTATACAGGTGCGTGTAGGTATGAAGTCACCGAAAAGTTGCTAATGTAATACTTTAATGTTTCTTTACGGAAAAGTTACTCAATAAATTTATGCCATTTTTATAATTTTTTTTCGAAGAATTTTTTTCTCTACGGGATTTCACAACTTTTTTGGGCTGACGTAATTGAGTTTATTGGGAGTTTATTACATCTACGCCTTTCTACACATTTATGTTTTTGGTGGGATATCACTTCTTTTTGCCAGGCAATAGTATTTAAGTTGAAAGTGTTTGTAACAATTTTAACTCACCATTATGCATACATTGAATTACTGTTGAATACTGAGCCTCGTACGTCAAGAAATATGCCGAACAAGATGTCATCAAAATTGTGTTATTTATAAATATTATAATGAAAATTTCATTTTCATATAACTGATATTGATTATTATATAATACATTCTATATAATTTACGCCTAATTTGCGTCCTCATGGGTAAACAGTCATGTTTTCGAAAAAATGTTTTATGCAAAAGTTGGTTATTTCTTTATAAGGAATATTTTTTACATTAAAATTTTTGTTATATCTCTAACGGTTTACAAGATGGGTTCCACAGACCCAGGAATCAATTGACGTATAATGATAATTTACGAACTTGACCTCACTTTTTCCGTCCTGAGTACGCTATAAAAATTTCATCTTAATATCTCTTTTCGTTTTTGAGTTATCGTGTTGGCAGACAGATGTGCAAACGGACAGACAGATATTATGTAACTGCAAATATTTAGGCCTTATTTATGGGTAATACGCACAGCTTGATTTCATATGATAGTTCTGCACATGAATTGATCCTGAATATTACAACGGCTCATACAGGGGCCTTATATTTTGTAAGTGCGCATATTTGGGTCTTATATATTGGTATTGCGCACACTTTGATCCCATATAATTGTTCTGCTCATGGGATAATCTGGAATATAACAACTGCGCACACATTGACCTTAAATTTTGTAAGTGTGCATATTTGAGTCTTATATATTGGAAGTACATACAGATTAATCACAAATTATAGTTCGGCCCATGCATTTATCCTAAATCTTACAACTACGCATACGCTGAATTTATATTTTGTTACTGCGCGTATGTAGGCCTAATATATTGCTAGTGCACGCATGTGGATTACATGAAATATTACTGCGCATGGGTTGATTCTAAATATTACAACTTCGCAAATAGGGACCTTATATTTTGTAAATGGGGATATTTGGTCCTTAAATATTGAAAATGCGCATAAAGTAATCTCAAATTATAGTTCTGCGCATGCATTTTACCTGAATCTTAGAACTGCGCATTAGCTTAGTTAATATTTTGCTACTGCGCATATGTAGGCCTTATATATTGCTAGTGCGCACATGTGGATTAGATGTAATAGTACTGCGCATGGGTTGATCCTGAATATTACAACTGCGCATACAGGGACTTTATATTTTTAGTGCGCATATTTGGGTATTATATCCGGGAAGTACCCACAGATTAATCAATAATTATAGTTGTGCGCATGCATTTATCCTGATTCTTGCAACTGCGCATACGCTGAATTTATACTTTGTTACTGCGCACATGTAGGCCTTAAATATGGCTAGTACACGCATTTGGATTACATGAAATAGTACTGCGCATGGGTTGATTCTAAATATTACAACTGCGCAAACGGGAACCCTATATTTTGTAAATGGGCATATTTGGTTCTTAAATATTGAAAATGCGCATAAATTAATCACAAATGATTGTTCTGCGCATGCATTTTACCTGAATCTTAGAACTGCGCATTAGCTTAGTTAATATTTTGCTACTGCGCATATGTAGGTCTTATATATTGCTAGTGCGCACATGTGGATTTCATGTAATAGTACTGCGCATGGGTTGATCCTGAATATTACAACTGCGCATACAGGGACTTTATATTTTGTTAGTGCGCATATTTGGGTATTATATCCGGGAAGTGCCCACAGATTAATCAATAATTATAGTTGTGCGCATGCATTTATCCTGAATCTTGCAACTGCGCATACGCTAAATTTATATTTTGTTCCTGCGCAGATGTAGGCCTTAAAAATTGCTAGTGCGCACACGAGGATTACATGTAATAGTACTGCGCATGGGTTGACCCTCAATTCAAGCAAGTCTCTGTCGAATGTCCAAAATCGCATTTTTCTATAATTTAGAAGTCCCTTAGAATCGGTATAGCTGAATCATTTATAGATAAATCAATTATAGTGGAAGTGATGGAAAAATAATAACGCCACTAACCTTACCATGTTTTGTTATCAAATCTAAACGTGTATACAAAATTTCAACTCAATCGGTTGAAGATATCTGCTTTAAAATTGAGTAATAAGATTCCCCCCCCCCATTTAACAAAATATGGCGGAAGCCACGAGAAAATTCGATCAAGTCAACCATAAAAATTCAATGTCATTCAAAGTCAGCGTGCTTACAAAATTTCAACGTAATCGATTGAGGGTGTCGGCTTCAAAATTGGGTTGCAAGATTATTTATTGTTGAACATAACAATACCATTGTTTTTAAGAAAATAAAATTCGTTGTCATTGCAACAATTAGTAGTAAACACTACAAGCCATTTAAGCAAAATGGTTTAAAACTTCTTGTAAAATTATATTTATACTTTTTTTAAATTTAAGGACAAAAATAGTTGGATTTTGCATTAACGAAAAAAACAGGACTGGTTATTTACTTTCTCGAGGGAAAATGATTGTTTTTTCGAAAAAATGTTTCAAACAAAAGTTGTTTATTTTTATGTAAGGAACATTTTTTACATTTAAACTTTTGTTCTATCTCTTACCGTTTTTCCGAAAATTGCAATTTAATTTTTTACTTTATTTGCTTTTCACGGGAAAACAATTACCTTTACAACAAAATTTTTCATACAGAATTGTTTAATTTTATGCAAGGAACATTTTTTGCATTTAAACTTTTGTTCTATCTCTTACAGTTTTCGCTATAAAAGCAAATTAAAATTTTCCTAATTAATGTAACAAAATAATTTTAATCTGTTTTCTACATGGTACTTTGAATTTCATAGGGTCTTAGTAATAAGATATATTTTATTTAATTTTTATAATATTTTAAGTTGGAAATATTGAAATACACAATTAATTTTTGAATATTTATTTAATATTTATTCAAATTTAATCAATATTTAATTAAAATTATATAAATAACAAATTTTTAAGCGTATTTAAGTTTTACCATACAAATTGTATAGGAAAAAAAACTAGCCTTCTGATTGGTTCATATTTTACCATGTATTTTAAATACGGAAAAAATGCACCTTTAATTAGCGAAATTTCCCATTTCCCGTTAAAAATTTTGATATTTGGAAGTTTTTCTGGGGTATGATTTTTCTCTAATTTATTTTAATGAAAACCGCATCTTTCTACCATTTCTCAGTTTTGCTGTGAATTTATATGAGTGAGTAACAAAATTTCGGGGCGTGGCCGTTTTTTGACGCGTTATTGCTCGGAAACGATGAGAGCCGTGAACGTGAGCTTTGATTTACGGCGTCCCAGGGTATATATCTCCTTAAGTTGAAAAGCGCAACATTATAGCTCAAGTAGTTTCTGAGATATAAGGGTGTGAAAAAGGGCTATTTGACGTCCTGTATATATAGTCACAGCAAAAGCATACACATTTCACATATACATTCACATATACATCATCATACATTACACTTTCAATTTTCGATTTTCCATTTTAAACTAATCTACGATTCGCACTGCTGTGCTATATGATAAGAAATATCTGATATGATACAAAAAAATGTTCCAAACAAAAAGTATTGGGTTCAAAAAAGGGGACTCATCTTTGAAAATAAGGATCTTTGGGATCGTGTTCGGAAATCATAAGAGATTATTTTGTTGTAAAACAAATTCAATTCAACAACAAAATTTAAAAAATTACCTGTACATATTAGTTATTTACGATAAAAATAGAATGAGAGCATTATTAGCGTAAGCATACGAAATTTGCACAACGAGTGAGTAACACGAGTTGGGCAATCGCAGAAGTACGTTAATAACACATTATCACACGTATACCGTACGAAACTTTATATATCCCTCTAAATTGTGAAAAAAAGGTTAATTATAATTTAAAATTTGTCATGAGTTATTGAGAACACGATAAGAAATTTTTTGTGGATATTTCACTATGTGAGTATTGGTGTAAACGCCTATGGCAGACGAATCAATGCAGTATGGGCTTCATGTTCATACTGGTTGGCGAGATCCACAATACTTCTGGTGGATAGCCCTATTCAATACTCAATAATACATAGATACTATAGTATCTGTCTCTATTCCATACCAGCATTGTAGTAAACGCCATGCGTTTCATACCGTGTCAAATTTTCGCACCCCTAACTATGCACCCAGTTTATCCCCAAGTGGGAATACGACCTACGTCTCGCGAAAACTATAGAATTTTGTATATTTATATTCACAGTTTACTTATGAGGGCGCAAATTATAACAAATTTTTGTTGTCCATTTTCTCCATAACTGTAAAAAATAGGGAGTTGAAAATTTGCAGGTAGTTTTAACTAGTGGCATCGTGAAACATTCTCGAAAAACGAAGAAAATTAAGTCAAAGTTAACGTTTTGGTTTTTTAAACTTTTCTAATTTATTAAAAATAATGCAAGACATTCAACTCTTTCTATACAGGGTATTACAACAATTAACTCAGTCAATTGTTTGTTTGTTTTCACTTGTTTTAAATACAAAATCAAGACAATTATATAAATGACAAAAATGTGACTTCAATGGAATTGGATGATTTATCGAAATGTAGTAGCTTGTATCATTCCTTACAAGTTTCCTTTTACGGTTTATTTCATACGCAAACTTGCATCAGGTTGATAATTATTTTAGAAAATTTCTATTTTTTGGCACCATTTTTTACCTATCATGATTACAGAGTATCCCTCAAAGGACTATTCAACGATTTACCAGATGATGGTGTTCTAAGCGAAATCAATTTTATTATATGAACAGTAAAATTCCCACGTAGCAAATGGGAATTTAAAGGAGGGCCTCAACTTCTCGGTTGAGCCATTTTAGATTTGGTGAACTATTACCTATATGTACTCGCTCTTTTTGTTAAGGAATTCCGGATTCCTAACAAGTAAACAAGAGAAATATCGCTCACCTAATCCATTAGATTTTCCAAAAAAAATAAGTGTTCAAACAAAAAATGTTAGAATCTTTAAAGATAATTATTGCGACACTTTCCTAGAAAAAGATGAGGTCTACAATAGAAAATGAAATATCATTAAAAATAACATAATCAAACTCTAAGTAAGCACTACTCAATGATTTCGGAGAAAAAGCCTAGTAATCGGATTGTTAGATTTCTTATAACTCGTTAAGAATAATAATAAATTTTTATTTGTACAGCTGAAGAGTATAGAGTTGTCAATAAATTTCTCTTTAAGCAAAAATTTCAATGTCAAATTCCAACTCAATTAAACCAGACAACTATTGTCACCAAGCAAAGACTAGGTATCCTTTTTTTGAATTTTTATTTTTTTTATATCACACAAAAACCCAATTTCCAAATGGTACAATAAAATTCTTGGTATTCAAAAAGACCGTTTGAATATCACTAAAAAACAGGTTTTCTGTTAACGTATGTGTTGTAGTAATGTGTTCTTATCAAGATAAACAAAATTAATTAGTAATTACTTGAGAATCTATCAGTTTGTTATGCTCATGTGGTATTTGAAAAGTAGTAGAACTGTTAAAAAACTCGAGCAAAAATTATAAAGGGAATTTGTTTTTCACAATCGATTTTTTGAAGTTATAGTCAGTCGGATAAAGAAATACTAAAATAGTCACTCTCAGGAAGTCCTCAATAACAGCTCCGATTTTGATCATTTTTTTCAAAATGATTCTTTGTATATTATTTAAAATCAGAAACATTTCAGGCGGAGGAAATAATCTGGTAGGGGGATATGCAATGTCGCGTCCGATATATCGACGTATCTGATATATCGAAGTTTGCAATTTTGAGAAGATATCGATTTTATACTGTATGTCACATAAGAAAGGATTTTTTTAAATTCATCCCACTAAAAGGGTGGAATATGGGATGAACGTTTGTATGAATTCATTTTTGAGTTCACTACTGAACCGATTTTCAAAGTTCCTTCACCTATAGAATGTTCAGTTTCTAGTTATGTTAGGCAATTGTAATCCAAAACAAGTAAAATTTTGTCAGTTGTATAAACAAGTTGAAGTGAAATTAAACAATTGGCTAGTTAATTGTTGAAATAACCTGTATAGATAGTGTTGAATACCAGACGTTAATTATTTTTCTATTTGCCAACCCCCTCCCCCCGTATAAATTGTCCGACAGGTTTGGTATGAAATTAGAATCAATAGACTTAACATCTACAACTATCTACAACTTTTCAACGTTCTATCTTGCATAGTTGTGAGAAAATTGAAACTTTTGTTCTAGCCTCAATTGCACCCTTTAATGTAAGCAAAGATGTTTACGAAAAAATTCAAAAATTTCTTTTGGTTTTTTTTTTTAATAGGGAACATTTTTTATATTTAAACATGTTGCTCATTTACGAAGCTCAAATTCGCTTTTTATATCTTGAGTACGCCATAAAAATTTCAGCTCGATATCTCTTTTCGTTTTTGAGTTAACGTGATTCCAAAAAGACAGACAGACTTATGGACATACGGACATGGGCTAATTAGGTAATTTTATGAACATCTATACCAAAATTTTGTTCGCATTATCAATATTTCTAAGCATTACAAACTTGGAACCAAATTAAATTTACCTTGATATATATTTCATATATACAGAGTAAAATAAGACTTTGCCAGGAATTGAATGAGCCTTTAACAAGATTCAGCAAAGTTCTCAAAGAACATAGGCCCAACATTCACATATTATTAAATTATGAAATGTAATAAATTAATAAATTCAATCTTTAAGTCCAATCTAAAATCGAAGTATTACGGGGGATTTAACACACATACATAAATGTGAACGAGACCGCAGCCAGATAAAATTATATAAGTTCATAAATTCAATAATTTTTAAATCAAGGTTTTTTTAATTCATTTCAAAGTATTTCGCCCTATATGGGAAAATCCCAACTAAAAAACCATTATAAATTTATTGTAAACAATTTTTTTTATATTACAGAGAAATTTATTGAGGAATTTCCCATATAGTTAACGAGTTAAAAAATAATAAAATTTACGAATAAAATAAAAAACTTTCCTCAAAAATGTTATCATTTAAATTAAGACGATCAACAAATAATTTAGGTCATGTATACTGGCGTTGTTCATCAGATTGACGTATGCCTCTACCAATTGCTCCACGGACTGGTTAAAGTGCTATCAAACTGTACAGAGTCATTGCGACTCGTCAAGGAGACTAGAAACAGTCTAAACAACCTGGCGAGACACAATAAAGTCAATATTACCTGGATCCCCGGACACTCTGGTTGGAACGGTAATGAGTGAGCAGACAAGCTGGCCAAACTGGGAACCACCATGGCTCCCACTCAAGAAAAGCTTGCGAAGATGCCATACCAAGAAGGTCTTAACAGATTAGGAGATAATCTGAAAAACCAACAATTAAAAGCATGGACCAGCTACGAGGGAGGGCGAATCTCCAAAAGCCTGTTGGGTGAAGGAAACTCGGTAGGTAACAGAGCCGAGGAGATCTTGAAACTAAACAGAGCTGATATTAGAGTCATCGTAGAGTTACTCACAGGGCATGATAACCTGAACAAGTTCCAACATTAGATTGGAAAAAGACAATCTCCCGCGTGTGACAGATGCGGAGAAAATTCAGAAGAAACTTCGATCCACTTTCTCTGTTACTGCCCGGCGCTCATACAGCAGCGAAGGAAATGGTTTGGTCCGGCCATAGTCGAACCAGAAGAAATTAGGAAACTCAGCGCTAGGCAAATCCTGGGTTTCAGTACATCAGTTGGTTATAATAGCCACTGAAAAGCGTAGCGGGGATAGAGTACAAGGGTCTATTTGGCTAGGTGCTCTGAACCATTGCTTCGAGGCGCGATGCCCGAGCATGGCCCGCTAACGTCCATATCATACCATACCATACCATACCGGCGTTGTTCTGTAAAAGTTGAGGTCGATTGTACAAAACGGTGTTACACTCTCTACCCACAAGTTGAAGTAAGAGTAAATGGCCTAAATTTCCAAACAGAAATATTATTATACCCTGTATATATGAAATATATATCAAGGTATACTAAGTTAGTCCCAAGCTTGTAACGCTTAGAAATATTGATGAAATTTTCGAAAGTACTTTCTAACTAACTTTTCTTCGTTTTTCGAGAATCTTTCACAACACTACTAGTTACATGAAAATTTTCAACTCTCTGTCTTTTATAGGTTTGGAGAAAATGGACACCAAAGTTTTGTCCTAATTTGCGCTCTCACGAGTAAACAGTGATGTTTATTGCTCATTTACGAACTATAACTCACTTTTTATATCATAAGTAATTTTCACCTTGATATCTCTTCGTTTTTGAGTTCTCGTGTCGACTGGCGGACAAACGGAAATGAACTATTGAGATGATTTTATGAACAT
The DNA here is from genome assembly GCF_905475395.1 of Chrysoperla carnea. Lineage (NCBI taxonomy): Eukaryota > Metazoa > Arthropoda > Insecta > Neuroptera > Chrysopidae > Chrysoperla > Chrysoperla carnea. The sequence continues at coordinate 86,957,668 of NC_058337.1, forward strand.
TAATATCCAAATTTTTTTCGTATCATCAATATTTATTTATAAGCGGTACAAACTAAGAACTAAAATTAATATACCTTGATATATTTTTCATATATATGAGGTATTAAAGTTTAAAAATTAACGTCCGATTTAGAAGAATTCGTAAATTCGTATTAACTTTCACAATTTACTTTCACAATGAAATTATAATACGTCCATATACTTCCATTATAATAAATGATTGCATAAAAATGCATTTTTATATATTATTTGAATCTAGTTCCTACTTTCCAAGTAAATTGGTTAATAATTTTTAATTTTATAGATATTTTAATTTCATAGTTCGTTTAGTAAATTACTAAATCAAATTTTGTTAGCCCACTTGTCTACTGAAATTGCATTTAATTTAAGTATAGCTATTCCTCAGAAATAATCAGAAACCTTATCATTTGGAACTTTTAGTCGTATAAAGGAATACATAAAATAGCCATTCTTAGGGTTCCCCAATGACAGCTCCGATTTTTATGATATTTTTTAAATGATTATTTTTGTATATTTTTTAAAATCAGAACCATTTCAGATAGGGAAAATAATCTGGAGGGGAACAGGTAATGTCGCGACTAATATATCGACGCTCAGCCTGAATCGCTTATGATAGAAGTTTGGAATTTCGAGAAGATATTGATTTTATACTGTAGGTGTAACATAAGAAAGGATTTTTCGAAATTCATCCCCTAAAAGAGTGAAATATGGGATGGAAATTTGTATGAAAATATTAATATTATAAATATTATATATAAACCGTCTTTTTTGAGCATTCTATAGGTGAAAAAACTCGCAAAAAAAAGGTAAACGGATTTTACTGATCATATAATATAGACTGTAATCTACAATTATAGGGATTTTTCGTTTACAGAACATAAGGCCCCAATGTTGAAGTTTAAGGTAGAGGCACGGCGGACGCTTAAAATTATAGTGAAAAGCTGGCAGATAAAAAAACTTATGAGTCATTGTCAGCAAATAAATACACAGATAAATTTTAATATAAAATTTTTTTTTAATTTTTGAGCTATCGGAATTTTATTTCTGAGGAAACCGGCTCACCGGAAATTCTCGTATGGCCAGACCACCCCTGCTTAGTTCCAATTCACGGTTCAAAATCTAATAACGCCGTGTTTCCCATCCAAAAGAAGAAGAAACAGAGGTATTGTTTTATCATCAACTTAAGTATTTATCATCAAATTTAGGATTTTTTCATAAAAGTGCATTTCACCTCAAATACTAGCCTTAATAGATTAAAATGATCCACAGAAAAGGGGAGTACATAGAAACATTCGGTCAAATTTTCGGTCATCAAATCTTTCGGAAACATCATACAAATTTTCGGTCAAATACTAAGAAAAACATGCTTGTCCTTATTTTAGTTCAAAAAAGGGCTTCAGATCGGCGTATTTTTTTCAAAAAGATTCAAGAAATAAGTAAAATCAAGTTTTATTTACAGTACTAAGTGGTCAAATCTGTTACATTGCATACGTGTGGTTTTTTATAAATTATTGCGTTCATTGAGTGGCGAAGGAGAAACAATTTCCCAAAGAACCATAAAATAAAAAATAATTGTTCCCTCAAGTCGACCAAAAAAGATTAAATTAAGTTAATACCCAAGATTATACAATAAAAAAATATAGTGTTTAAAAAAAACTGCAAAACCGCACGCCTATATACTGTTAATCTTTTCTTTATTGTGAAAAAACTAAGCAATTATGTCAAGAGATAATGTTATTTTTAAATTTAATATTTTTCTAGGATAATCTTCTGAAAATTTCTTGAAATCTAGACTGCCAATCTAAACTTTTCTTTGAATTTTAAAAATGGAGAACTCCTTTGTAATAGAATTGGAGCGTTAAACACCTTTAATAAGATTTTATTTAAATCAAGAATAACTATAATTAATTACTCTAATAAAGTAGTTATGAATGATAAGAATAATAATTGTCACTAATTAAACATACAGAAAAAAAATTGAATAATATTAATTAAAAATTAAAATAAGCATATGAATAATTTATAATCAGTTAATACAACTATTCTATAAATAAAGTAATACAAATCAATATTAAAATATATTCGAAAACATATCGAAAATGTATTTATGTTTTTAGGTTAAAATTAGATTAACCCATGTTTATTATAACATAAGAAATTAAATTGAGAAAATTATTAAATTTGTACGTAGAAAAAAATAATAATAGAAAATTTTTGCTTGCAATGATTATTAATTATAATATTTATAACAAAAATTTTAAGAGGCTCGTCAGGGGGCGTATAGACATATAGGTACACATTCTAATTCGATATGACAGGTTCAACTCACAAAACAACATTAATATCATACAAAAACCCATATTCCATAATTCAATCCACCATAAAATATTTAAATTTTATATGAAAAACACGAAAAATATGTTACCGTATGGTGAATAGCTCCCTACTTGATGAAACATAGAAACAATGATATTTTGACCTTTGAGCATACCCATGAACTCTCCGTTTATACCCTAAATTAACCGATACAAAATATAATATAATAAAAAAAAAAACGTTTAATTACAATGGTCGTCAAAGATCAACTTTCATCACTAGAAAAATATTGAATACAATCAGATGCCACGTACATAATTAACTATTTATCACTGGTAGTTTTACAGCAGAGAGCACTCACTTTATTTAAAGAAATATGAAAAAATAAATAGTAATTAAAACTTGTATTGATTCACCACTAAAAAAAACGATCCGGCTATTTCAATTTAAAAACCTACTCAAATTTGACGTTTTAATGACATTTTACAAAATAAAATTTTTTATTCCCCAACACTGTTTGATAAAAAAAAGTAACACGAAAAATAAAAACACCGCCGTGTACACTAAAACATATTTTTCAAACTGAAAACTTAAATTTTGTACACCGTTCATAGAAATTTTACTGAAAAACACTTAAAAATATGTCAACAAATCAAGTAAAAAATGTTTACCTAATTTATTATATGACACTTCAATATTGCAAATATATTCGATGCGTATAAATACCACGAAAGGGTATTTAGTACACTTTAATTAATATATTATGAAAAATATTCACCATAATTATTTATTATTTGAAAATATTTTGTATAATAAAAAAAAAAAATGTGGAACTCGATCACAAAATTGATACGACACACAATATTGATGACGGCTGAAATTCTTAAGATATTTGATGAGTTGGCTCTCAGTTAGAGAGAGACGCGCAGCAACAAAGACAAAAAGGAGGGTAACGAACCCCACGTGTCTTAAACGGACGGGCAACAAACCGCGACTAGAGCTGTTGACAGTGCTGACTGCTGGTACTAGCTCGCTTATACACAGTTGTTGGTCATTGCTGCATGCATGTATGGCTGGTTGGCTTAACTATGTTTTGTGTAGGTATTTTTTTAGAACCTTTTATTTATTAATTTCACATGATTCATTTTTACGAGTTTACGACATCCATATTTAATTATTTAAAAGTATGTGCGTTTTATTTGAACATAAAAAGGTTTTATGTATCCATTATAGTACTCATTTTTGTCATGTTTCATTCATTTAAATTTGGTTCTTTTACATGGTACTCTCTACAATGCTGCTATCTATGTAACCGCCAAACCACAAAACTATATAAATGCTAAATAGTAACCTAATTTTCATTTATTGATGAAATATAAAAGTTGTGGGCGATAAAATTCCCGACAAACCTATTAGATAAGTTGTACACGTATGCTTAAGTCTTTGTTTAATGCCTCATAGAGTAATAAATTCATTAAAATATGAATTTTATTTACTTAATCCATCTATATTAATTATTTTGAAATTTTGAATTTTCGAAAGGCATTTTTCGTAGCAATAAGATTTGAATTGCCATGTGGGAGTTATTGATTCAATGACCATAATGTTAGTATTGAGTGGTCAAAGTAGTCTGTAATAAACAAAGGTCTTATTCGATATCGAAAATCGATACATAACTATTAAAGATATTACCATGGAAGTAATCATTATAAGAAAGATATACTGAAACTCATTTAAGATCTGTGACTGAAAAATTTCAAAATGCATTCCCTTAGAGAACTTCAGTCTCTACATCGAAAAATGAATCGGAGCTCTGATCTGGACGTCACTTGCATTAATTGTTAGAATCCCTTCAAAGAATATTTCTTACCTACTCCGATAATTTTCATTCAAATTTGATTCGAAATATAATAATTAAGTCGGACGTACCAATTTGTTGGTATACATACAATTTTTCAGGGTCCAAATGTCTCTCAATTGCGCGGGGTCTGTAGCATTTGCTACTCGTGCTATACGGCTAATCCACTATGATTGTGCAGTCAAATTTCTACTACCAGTAATTTTTTAATAAAGATTTTTCTAATTGAATTTGGATATTTCATAATCTCAAGTTTAGAATCTATCTTGCATATACATTGCACGACTCGTAGTTACGATTATCAGCGTACGATCATTAGTTTGGGAGTTGTAAAATAATGGACAAAAAGGTGATAAAATAAAAAATTTATTTAATTCGTGATACATGATACTTATAATTATTATTGATAAAATATTAAATAACAGTCTTAAATTATGAACTCTGTTCTTCTGAACGATGTTCTGGTTCCCACATGAAAATAAAATTTCCGGAAGCACTTAAAATTTCATTTCGCTTAGGATGTCCATGCAACGAATATATTACGTTATATGATCTAAAAATTAAAATAAATATAATTTCTAAAATTTCAATCGATTGCCTTTTTGCGAGTAATTTCAGCCAAACTGTGATTTTACAATTCGGAACAAATATTTACCTATTTTCAATTTTAGGATGAATAAGCTTGTTGGTAACAACTCCCGAAACTAAATCCCAAACATAAATAGCGCTATCAATTGATCCAGACATTACATGAGTATCGTTTTGACTAACAATAGATTCAATTGCAAAATCCTTCATTGTATGTCCTTTGAACCTAAAAATAATAATCCTTTTTTTAATCATATAAATGTTATACGTTAATTTGTGAAATTATCAATTGGGGAGATTCAATTAGAGCTGGTAAAAATTTATGCGCGTTTAACGAGCCATATCTCCTAAATAAATAACAATTTAAGCGGAATTATTCTTTGAAGTGCTTCGTTTTACTCTGTGCCTTTTATTTTTGTCTAAAAAATATAAATGATACTTAATTACAGTCACAACAGAGTTAAGATTTACATTTAGAAGAAATGCATCATTAAATGCCTAGAAAATTTTGCCAAGCTCTAGTAAAATCGTCCATTGCCGGAAATAGGACATCTCATTCTCCCCCACTACTACCACTACCACCACCTGGCTTCTAAAGTTATTCAAGTTAGAAAGATAGCAACGCTGACTAGCGCTTTTTCTAGACAAAAGAACAAGCTTGGCAATAGTAATATCAGTTTTTATGAAAAATAATTTTTGCGCTCGGTACTAATTTAATTTGCATACTCTTTCAACACTCGGCATAAAGCGGTAGGGAATGATAGTAACTTTTGAGCTACATTTTCAAAATGTTAAAAGCCTATACTTTCGAATGGGTTGTATTTTTCGTGGAGATGTAGGTATCTGAAATTACATCAATTTTGATAAGTCTATCTGGACGAAATTCTTTGAATGTATTTTTGAAAAATAACAAGGATAGACAACTATTCCAAGGTCATAGCAGACAAGAAATTGTTCCATAGTTATGCTTATGACCTTATGTCACTTTTGAAAGTTTTAAAAAAAAATAATTGATTGAATAAAAATAAGATCAAAATAACCAATATTTCAAGTCCAAAATTAAGTTAAATGTTCAATAGACTATAAAATTCTTACTCTCCGAGCATTTCACCAGTATCTTTATCCATCAATCGTAGAGTATCATCGACACAACTTGCTAAAATACACTGACCATCTTTTGTAAAATTTACGGAAGTAATAGGCTCTGGAATACAATCATTAAAAATTAAATCAGATATATTCAGTATCAATTATTTAATTTTATTACCTCCAAGAAAATCACATATAATTTTTCCGACTCGAATATCATATATTCGAATTTTGCAATCAACAGATCCCGTCAAAATTTCATGATCAGATATTTGAATCGACGTTATACAATCTTTAGCTTCCTTTAAAACTTGAAATGGACCATTATTTCGTGATTTTAAATCCCAACACATTACTGTATTATCTTTACTACCTGACACCGCAATGGATGAATCTTCATTAAACTAAAAAATATATGTCACGTTAGAAAATTCGGAGCACGGTGTAGATGAAGATGCTTAAATATATTTGTCATGAATGGAAGCTTTATGTACTTTCTTTCTCATAATATCAGGTGTGTAACTAGGGCGTGGCAAAGGAGGCACCCTTCACCGGTGCAATAGAAATTGAGGCGCAAAGCAAAAAGTTTGTTATATACATAAAACAAAAATATAGTAAAGAATAAAGTAAAAGGAATTAATTTACAATATTATAAATATCATAATTTTGTGATAAAATTAAATTTTTTGAATTCTGAGGACGTCATAAAGTTAAAAAATTAAATTTTTTTGATAACACAGGCAAATTTGGTCCGATTTTATTAGAATTTTTTTTGAAACTCACTAATTTTGGGTCATTCTTTTCAGCTATGATGCAAGTTTTTCTCTAGCTATCACCTATGTGTAATTCCGGAATCAGAGCTCCACATTCTTGAAACCTATTAGAGCTAGGTTAATTTTGATCACAAATTTCAAAAATATAACCCAAATTTGATAGGATTACATACTTGGTTTATCAAAATTGGATAAAATTTGAATTTGATGGAGCAAAATTAATTTTTTTGGATTTTGATGACGTCATCAAGTTAAAAAATTCGATTTTTTTGATAATACAAACAAATTTGATCCGATCTTATTAGAATTTTTTTTGAAACCCACTAATTTTGGGTCATTCTTTTCAGCTGTGATGTTAGTTTTTCGTTAGTCATCACTTATGTGCTTAACTCCGGGATCAGGACACTGAATTCTTGTAACCTATTAGAGCTAGGTTAATTTTGATCATAAATTTGAAAAGTATAACCAAAATTTACTAAGATTACATACATAGTTTACAAAAATTGCCAAAATGGTACTTCTTGATACATTTTAATGAAAAGTGAATATACTAAAAATAATAATTACAATTTTAATCCAATTTTGTTTGTATTATTTACTTTATTTATTATCAACAAAATTTTGAATTTGAGATTAATCTATTCCTTATGCAAAATACCCTAGTATCATTTAGGACAGTAATGAGTTCCTTAAAAATATGTTTTGCTCGGAAACATAGAGAGAAATCAATACTTTAATTTAATACTCTATCATTTGAATAAATTAAAAAAAGTTTATCAATTAAATGTACAGACTCTTTAAGATATAATGACCCTAGTAAAATAATAAGTGTTCCATATTATTTTATATCCTCTCAAGTTAATGCTTTTTAATTAAAAAGTTTTAAAATACACACCTTAACACATTTAACTGCACTAGCATGGCCTCGGAAACGTCTTATTGGTTGCCCTGTTGTTACATCCCATAGTATAACAGATTTATCTGTTGAACAAGAAACTATATGACTACTATCACATGACCCAGAGGCATCCAAAACTTCATCTCCATGACCTCCATACGTCTTTAGTAATAAACTTTTTTGAGGATTCCATAATTTTAATTTTTTATCTGAGCCACATGTTAAACAATAATTACCATCAACTAAAAATTAAAAAATTATAATTGTATATTCTTAGAGATTCTTCCAACCCTCTCTCCTCCTTAATTTTAATTACAAAAATTTATACTTTGCAGTACGGCTTTAAACACAGTGCTATTTTTTCGCTCACGGAAATTGAAATGTCGCTATTGTGCCAGATAATGTAATTTCATCATAAGAACAATTAAATAGTGTTTAGCTGTTTATGTGTCTTAAGGTTTAATTATTTATAGAATGTACAATTTAGGCTGGAAATAATTGTAACTTTTCTGCTTCAGAAAAAAAAATATTGTGTATGCTTAAAGACTATAGATCGTACATATTATGATAATCTCTTTTCTGGTACAGTACTTTTATTATTACGTTTTTTTCGCTGCTGCCGTTTCAATACTGCTACATTGAAGTAACTTAAGGTTCCACTTCACATTAATGCGGTACCTGAAGGCAAGCGGTAAACATGGTAACAAACAGAAAGCACACTTCCTTACCACCGTGTTACAGCAGCGAACATGGTTTCTGATTGATTATCTCGAAGTAGCGCTTGTGTAGTTTCCTTGAAGTGAATTATAAGGTTCAATTGCATTGTGCGCAGCAAACACTCCCGTTACGTCCTGGTAAACGTGTGTGACTTAAGTTTAGTTACCGTCATCAAGCGTAATTACCGCGTCAATAGGGAGAAGCCTTTACACATTGGACGGAAATAATTGAGCATTTATTTTGCAATTGATTGTTAAAATACGCTGTAAAAATTTGATTAAACATGGTTTAATAAAAGGAACACATATAACAGCTAGGTTGCCTATCGACATATTGCAACCTGGTATTAATACCGACCAATATTTATTTTACCGTCGTATGGCAGCTTTTGGGCCAAATATAAAAACAATCACATATAATGTGCTAAGATTTTCGGCTCTACGTATATTTAGTTCATTTTACGCAAATTTTGATATTGCAATTTATGTATTTCTGGTAGTTTTTAAATTGAAATGGAGATGAGTCCATATGATATCGTCATATTCCTATTTTGAAACCGAAACTACTTGAGTATTTACCATTATATCTAACAGCCCTTATTGCTCCTTGTTTACAATCAATAGTTTTTGTACATGATAAATTCATATTTCAAAATTATTTATCAAATTCTTAACCTAAAAAAGTGACATATCGTCTAATGTCAATTGGTGGGACAGCTGACAGATACTGAATATTTTATAGGTTTGTTCATTAGGTTTGTTATGGCGCTTAGAAAGTTATGCGTTAGGTTCGTTATAGCGCTTGATTATTTAAACCATGAAGCATAATGAATATGCATAAATTTATCTATGGCATAAATACATTAAATCGAGAAAAATAGTGACACACAAAACTTTATGGCGGTTTCGGAGAGGAGTGGGGTTGAAGTAAATCGGGAAAAAAAGTGGACCCTAACCGAATTAACTCAGGTGCAATTTTCTTGTTACAACATGTACTTTTATGGAAAAAATCATGGAGGTTATAAAGAAGGAGAACGATCGCTACGTGCTAAAGCATTAGCGCACCTGTCCCTGAAAATTTGTAGAATTTATAGTTCATTTTTCAGCCACCAACCGCGCTGTCGTCGGTAAGTAGTATATTAGCGCACAACAGCCCGCATTTAATGAGACAACTTAGCGATCCCAGCGCCTCACTTATTTTGTCCATATTTTGGGGACAATATTTTCTATTGCGATCGTTTTCCTTCTTTATAACCTTCATGGAAAAAATAGTGGTAGACGCCGCAGACTGGCAGTATGACGGTAATTTGAAATCAAGTGTGGGATTATTCCCGAAAACTGCTGTAAAATAAAGTAAAACTAAAAAAATTTCTGACGCTTGCCAAATAACTTCCATAACGGCCGTGCAACCGTTACAAAATACTACACAGACATAATAGTAAATATTTAAAAAATATAATAAAATAAATATTTTACAGAGAAATGTCACCATAAGCGAATTGAATTTAACTAACATAAAAATTTCACCATCTTGACCCTTTTGTATTCCAGATTATTTTTTCCCCGGAGATGGATAATTTTAGTGTTTTAGGTACCAATTAATAAGCCCCTAGAAACATTATAATTAATAAAAAATAGTGAGGTTTTTACTACTCAACTGACAAAAATTACAAATTTTCTTCCTAGGCTGGAGCCTTCATCGCTAAAATTAAATTGGTCCTCCACTTAAAAGGCCTCACGGTGTTTAAGGTTCAAAAAAAGTGAATACAACACTAAGATTAAGTGAATAATGTTCAACATAGCCAATAGTACTGGTCGTTGTAGATGAAGACGACTAATTGTAATACTAGTTAGTCGTTAAAACCGATATGTCGTAAAATTCAATGTACTATCAAATAGAACTACCATTTAATCTTAATCAGTGATTTTGATTGTATAAGGTATTTTGAAATGTGGCAGGAAATGAAAACGTTTCGAACGAAAATCAAGAAATATATGATATTTGAACAGTTTAGCAATGAATAATCCTCGTAAAGCAGATATGAATCGATCGCATAAACATTGCTATTTAAAGCTGTGGGCTTTTTTCTTTGGAGATATTATAAGGCAAAGGTCTACGGTAATGACTTTCAATCCAGAGATGATCTAAAACTAAATATCATTGATGCCTTTCAAGACAAAATTGTAAAAATGTGTAGAAATAACATATTAAAAAGCACACCAAAAATGTCGCAACATTAAAAAAAAACATCGTAAAAGGAACAAAAATAAAAGATAAATGCTATTTTGAATATTAAATATTATATTTTTCTAAATCTAAAGTACATTTTAAAAAGTCACAAATGTAAAGTCGTATAAACTTTGAGAATACGCTTAAACATTAAAAAATAATAATATTTTTATTTTACAATATTTATAAAATTTAATAAAGTTCATTTTAATTAACCAAGGGACCAAGTACTTCTCTTCTGTTAGTTACTGCACGTGATCCTGGATTATTATCCGAAACTCTTTGAAGCTGTGTTGCTGATTTTGATTTGAGTAATGAAACATTAGCGTTTTCTTTGTTTGATAACTGAAATAATAAAAAAAAAAAACAATCTATTTTAAAAATTTATTGAATCGCATCAAAATTTTGAAAAACTATGTTTAAATATCAAACAATCTAATGAATTCAACATTTCAAGAATTCTCAGAGAATTACAGGAAAAATATTCATTCAACTGGAGTGATGAATGAAATAATTCAGAAACAGAAACACGAATTGGATGAAATGATGTAGAAAATTAATTCGATGAAATAATTAAATGAAAATCTTGAAAAACAAACAGTTCATGTATATGAAACATCTGAAAACATGAATCAACTTTAAGAAAATAGTTGCTGCGATTAATTTTAAACATGTTTAGTCATTCTCGGTCTTACCCTGGTGAACAAAAATTTGAAGAAAGTATAAGTCTTAAGAATTCTGAATAACTCTGAATTTCTCAACGTTTTTGGACTGTCTAATTCAAAGTTATCCAGACTTATTAAGTCTGATTTAGACAGTCCAAAAACATTAAAAAATTCAGAGTTCCTAAGACTTTTTAAGACTTATTCTTTCTTCAAATATTTTTTCCACCAGAATAGATCTTTAGGCCTTGGTGTTTGCCAGACATCAACGTACTCGTATTATGCCATTGACACATCTCTAGAAATACTTGCGACGAAAGATAGGGGGCAAACAAAACTAAACAGGATTGACATTCAGTAATAATATTAGTTAACTTACCCTGTGACTACTGGGTGGATTGGGTGTAGCAAAATCTGCTTTACACCTCTCTTCTCTTGTGTTACATAAATCATTTGTAGACGATGCTTTAACCAATCCGACAGTTTCAACAGACCCCAAACAATTCAAATCCTCTTCGGCGGAGATATTTGAGTTAGATTCAGCAATTCCATTCACAAGCGCATCACTTGACTGCAAATTATCAGCTAAACGTCGTCTTCTAAAGCGTTCCAAAATCACTTGCCGTGGTGCTGTAGCTGCTAAGTATCTTGGATATGGTATAAAATCTTTACGGATCGGTGTATTTCCCGTTGGTTTTGTACCGTCAAAAATAATATCTTCTGTTAAAAATCGTTCAACTTCAATTCTACGATCATTCACATCGGAACAAATTTTTTGCTCAAAGTTTACATTTTCTTCTTTTAAATTGCTCATATTTGAATCGCATGATAATTTCACTTGTTCATGATAATTTTCGAACGTGATTTGTAAATTGTTTGAATTCGTTTTTAAATTTGATAGATTTTCATCGATTTTAATTGTTAAATTTTTCATGAGTTCATGTTTTTCAATATTGCGTTTTGATTTATCGATAATTTTTGTATGCGCTGTTTGAATATTTGAATCGAAAACTTTTCTTAGTTCGTCAATTTCAGCTGTCAGATGTTCTTGAAGCTCTTTACAATTATCATGTAAACCACATTCTTTTAGAACTAGATCATCCGATACCCTTACAATATGCATTTCATTTAATTTTAATCGTTCATTTGAATCAAAAATCGCTTGTTTTCCAATATTTTTCACATCGTCGCAACCATTTTCATAAAGTCGAATCATATTTTCAGATGTTTCATGTACATTAGCTGTTTGTTTTTCAAGATTTTCATTAAATTCTTTCATCGAATTGATTTTCTGCATCATTTCATCCAATTCGTGTTTCTGTTTCTGAATGATTTCATTCATCACTGCAGTTGAATGAATATTTTTCCCATAAAGCTCTGAGAATTTCTCAAATGTTGACTTCATAGATTGCTCGATATTTAAACATAATTTATCAAAATTTTGATGCGATTCAATGAATTTCAAAATTAATTGTTGTTGATTATCACGAATTTGTTCAACATTTTTATCAGATTTTGCGATTGATGTTTCTAATAAAGGAAGAATTTTCGTGTTTAACAATTCGTTTACAATTGAAAAACTATGAGTAAATTTATCCTGAACAATCTTTTTCAGCTCATCGGAGCACCTTTCATCCATTTCAATATTTCCGTTTAACGTTTCACGTAAATCGTTTTGTAATTTCGTTCCGAGTGAAAATAAATCGTTTAAAATTTGTTTAATAGCAATCATTTCGAATTTATTAGAGTTGATGTGTTCAACGTTCTGTGAGACATGAGTCTCGATAAAGTTATTTTGTGTTTGAAAAAATGTTTGAATTTTTTGTTGCATTTCACACAGATTTGAATTGAAAACATTTTGGAATCGTTCTCTTTCCGTTATATTTTTCGACTCAATCATTTTCACGCGTTCCAATTTATCATGCAATTTATTTTCATCTTTTGTAACCGTTTCGACAACGTTTAAGAGTGTACGAGCCTGATCTCCTAATTTCGCTTCAGTTTCACTGTATTTTTCAACTAAATGCGCTTCCTCCTCTGAAATCGCTGTCACTTCTTTTAATTTTTTTTCGGTCTCAAGTAAGTTTACCTTAGTTTCAGTTAGCTCTAATTTAAGCTGTGTACAGATATCGTTTGCTTTTTCTAATTCATCACTGATTGCCCGATGTTCGTTAATTTTTTCAGTTAACTCTCGTGCGTAATTTTCGATTTCGTTAACCATATGATTATAATTGTCTGGTGCTAAATAAATTCCGTTACATGATCGACTTGCAGTTAGGTCACGTCGTAATCGTTCAATTTCCTCCGTATATTCCTGAATGAAATAAAATTCTAAATAAAGTTACAAAATACAAGTTTTTATTACTTTTGAATTTCTTCAGAAATAAAATGGGCAATTGTTATGACAAAAATTAGTTTTCAATGCAAATATTATCAAATCAAAATTTGAAATTTCAAGTTCTAAATTTTCTATATTAAAATACAAGTTCCGAACTTGTAATTTAAGTTGGTTTTTAAGATGATTTATTATTTAATAAATATTATAATTTTTCTTGGGTACTTGGACAATTAAAATAATTTAGATGTTTATTTCAGTAATTGAAGAACAAAACTCATTACATTTAATTCAAATTTAAGAAAAGAAAATAAAAAATATCGAGCTAAATTTTTGAAGTTGGAAATAAAGGCCAACGAAACGTTGCAAAATTTTAAACGTAACACCTAGATTATTTTAATTGTTCAAGCACCCAAGAAAAATTATAATATTTATTGTTTACAGCATGGATGAAACTCAAAATATGAATTTATTATTTAAATAGAGTTTAATTTTAAACCAATTTTCTTCTATTCAATTTGCCATTTTTTTCTGAAAAAAATTTAGGAATAGGGAAAAGTGAATATTCCAGTCTTACCTTAAGTAAAGCAGATTTCGTGAATTTTTGATTAATTTCTGGTCGATTTGTAATATTTTTGGCACGATGAGCATATTCAAGAGTGCTTAACGTCTCTTCTAAATTACATGTGGCTGGCGATACCGTAGCAATGATAGACGTTTTTGTTCGCCCACCAAGAGAATCTTGTAAAAGTCGAGTTAATTTGGACTCTCGATACGGCACATGTGGAGCTCTTTCGACTAAAGCCGTAATTACACGCCCCAGTGTTAATAAAGATTGATTGATATTGCCAGCTTCACGAGCACGCTTGTCAACGGCTCCTGATCGACCAATGTTTTCACTGCCAGCTAAATCCACTAAATTTAATTTTCCGGTTTTTAAAAGGTCTTCACCTTCGTTCGTACTTTCTTTGGTGTGCACAGTTATAGAAAAAACTGTGTGTGATCGACTGCAAAAAAAAAAACAACATTGGATTTTAGTCATTAGAAAGGTACTACTAACCAATCCATAAATTTGTCTTAGACCCACTTTTTGTTTAGCATTGGGGTAAATAAGGTGTTGCGGTAGTCAGGTAATAATTTGTATTTTAAGAGTTTCGGGCTAAATTATTGTTTTTTGGATACTAAGTTTTATTCAAATCGAAATCAAAATTGTTCTGTTTTTGGTGTTTTTAGAGTAATTAAGATTTAAAATTTACAAAAATCTTGTTCATTTAAAAAGAAACATATCGCAATGGTGCGATTTTTGTAATTTTCTTCTCTATGTTACTGGTGAATTATATTTCTTGATATTTTCCGATTTTGTTGGTTTGTACTTATAAATAATAAGCAGTAACGGAACTAGTACTGAGGGGGCCTTTTTCAAAATATTGATGCAAATAAAATCAAATAGATTTTATATCGACCGATTTATTAGAGATGAAATTTTATTTATAAATCATCTTTGAAATGGAGCAGGTGTTGGAGGTCCATATCATTTCTACCACAGATATGACGGTTTCTACGCCCCCGGTAATAATTAATTGAGTACTTCAGATAATTCATACCTTGATTGTGCATTCATTAACGTGCTAGCAGTTTGACGTTTCTCAGAGCCTTTTTGCAAAATCTTGTAAACCTCGTTTTTATTATGAACAATGACTTCTTCCAATCCATGAACAATGACTGATCCTTTCTTGACATTATCCTCGTAAAGTCGGATTTTAGATGAATCTTCGATTGGCGATAACAAGTCAAATAATTCTTCATTGTAGAGCTCCAAATATGAGACTCGTACCGTGTGCTCCACTTGTAACAATCTTAATTCATCGAATAGCTGACTTAAAGTACGAGGTATAATACCTGCGTCTGGATCCTAAATAAAAACGGAAAGCAAATTATAACGATCCTGATGCCCATTTATATTCAGTTTAACTTAAATTCCAGCTTTGACGATTTAAAAAAAAGGTTCCCATGTATCCAGTTACATTTTTATCAAATATCCTATCATTTCGATCAAAATTTGGCTTGTTTCTCCGCGAATGGTAAAGATATCAAAATATACTTACATTTTGCCATGACCCATTAGTTGTTGTTTTTTCCGAACCCCCCGCCATCGTGTAGGTTTTTCCAGTTCCAGTTTGTCCATAAGCGAATACTGTGCAGTTATAACCAGCCAATACTTCTTGTATTAATGGACTAACAACCACCGAATATAATTCAAGCTATTAAAATTAAAGATCAATTTAGAAAAATACGTTAATTTTTAAACACCAAACATACACTGAGTTGAAGATAAATAAGTTATTATCATTGCACAAAATATTTTCAATTTGTGAAAAAGTCTTTTAATTTATAACATCGTATAATGGTCAAATTTTTCGTAATCTAGATTCGAAATATTCAGGTAACACACAGAATGAAATAGGTATATATAATAAATATTTGAATTAAAAATAAAAATTACCTGGGTAGATTTTGGGCCAAATACACGATCAAACGTAAATTTTTTTGATATTGAATGCTGACGAACATTTACTTCCCGATTCGTCGGTATATCGATAACGTTGTGAGATCTTTGTTCCTTTTCTTGGCTGCTTAGAGGCCTATAATGTTACAAAATTGACAAAAATTAAAGAATATAAAAACAAATTGTATAGTAAAACAAATTTAAAAAAAAACTAACCGAACTCTTACGAATGATTGAATCTGTTGATTTTGTCTATTTTCTTTTTTACTATTCATTTTGTCTTCTTCAAATAATTAATTATTACAAAATTTTATTATTTCAGTTCAGGTTCTTTGAGTTAAAACAAACAACAACACACATATAAATATTTTACAGTTAAAAGTTTTGATGATTAAGAAATCACAACTGTCACCTTTTTTTAAATTTATCCGTTACAACAACATTTAAAAATCAGTTTTTTGAAATATCTATTTATGTTAAAAACTTTTAATTTCAAAATAGTGCTTGTTTAGAGCACATGCTATAGAAATCCAATAATTTTAAAACTATTTGCACATTAATTATATTCGAAATGTTATTATATTATCTTAATTACTTATCGTTTAATAATTAATTTAGGTTGAAATAGTCAAAGTCTTAACATGTACAGCCTAAATATTTTTAACTTTTTGAATAACGCTAATACTGCGCATGTATTTGTTTTCATTAAAGAGTTTTAATAAGTATAATGCAATAGGGTGAGTTCACTATGCACTCTCAACGTTTAAATTTATGTTCAGTCTTCAGCACAGATTATAATTTTTTTAAATTAATAACTATAATCTGTGGTCTTCAGTCCTTTCACATGACGAATAAATGGTATGGAGTTGATCGAGTTTTTATTTTTTTATAACTTTTTTTATTATACTGTAGAGTTATTCGTGTGGATCTCAAGGGTCGCATCAGATCCTACTTACGGCTTGTTGCATACTGTATTGGAATTATTAAGGAATTACGATTTCATGGTGACGCTTGACGCCAGTTTTTGGCGTAAAATTTGATCACATGGTATGATCAAAGAGTTTACATACATAGAGATCACGAGGGCCCGAAACTTGCGATATGCGTAGCGAGAGAGAAGACTGCCAGTGAGTTCCCCTGTATCCCTGTCCATTACATACAAAAAATAATACAAATATAATAGCAGGCACAAAATCTCTATGCATCATATAAATATGACAAGGACACAGAGGAACAAACAGGCAACTGCTCTCTTGTTCATCATATCGCACCCACTTCCAGACTAGCAGATCCCTCGCGTCCTCTATATGTATTACCTCTATGGGTATAATTTTGATCAGAGTGCCATCTAGATAAAAAGTAGCGATAAAGCTAAAAATAATTTTGCTTTGCTTCTGCTTCAGTTAATTAACGCTAAGATAGCATTCTGATCGAAATTATACTATGTGATCAAATTGGAAAGCTAGCGTCAAAGGACACCATGAAATCGCACCTTCACAGTTAATTTTCCGTTCTGCTCAAAGATGTGAAATTTCATAGATACATAACATAGAAAACTTTCTTGGGGCGCCTGAAATGTTCAGATCTTTTCAAATCAAACTTTTTGTAATCAAAATAGATTCAGAAATCGGCAAAACAATGAATCATAAGCAAAAAATGCTCTGTAGTAAAAAAAAGATGAAGTTTTATTAAAGATTTACATTATTCACAATTGAAAATGTCGATATTTCTATAACTCGAAAATAAAACTCCTCGAAAAGGTTTTACGCCATGTGATTCTTTTTTGTACATTTATTTCAAAATCTTACTCAACTGGATAGATCCAAACCTGCCTTTGTTGAAATGTTCTTCATTTGTTCAAAAAATTGATCAAGTAGGTTTCATTATGATATATAAATAAACAATTATTAAATATTAAAATTTTACTTTAAATTATTCGAAATAGTATTAGCAAAATGGCCCAACTGGCCCCGGTTCTTTTGGCCCTTATCCTAAATTTGTCAGGATTCTACATTTTTCGTAAACCTCAAGGCATAAATGGTCCTAGTGGTGGTGGAAGTGGCAGCTCGAAATCCAGTGGGAAATCAGTTGACGATTATGATAATAGTGAAGCGCCTTTAATGTCAAGTGTATTATTCGCAATAGCAGTTGTAATATTAATATTAGATACAAGATTATATCCCAAATGTTTTCGAGAATTACATTGGTTTATCGATCATTTATATCAGGTTCGCAAAGTGTTTTTTAAGAATAATCTAAAATGAAGGGTATTGTTGAAACACTCCTCGTTAGTTTTTTGAGACTTAAGATGTATCATCGTGTTAATCAGGGTCCGTAAATAGTGCTTGGAGATAAAAATATATCTTCTGCATGATCGCTAAAGGTTACACCGCATGCCTGGGCGGTGTATAACCTTTTTTATTAAATAATTTTGTCTAAATATTTAAAACAAAACTAAATAAATAAAAGTATGGCATTGCCAAAGATAGATAAACGTAATTATTTTGAATACTAAATTTATTATAATCCCATCAATAGGTAGCTAATTATGAAAATACTAAGCTTAATATCAGATTTTAGGAGTCTCCTGAGTGGTACGGGCGTCACTATCCCGCGAAACGCGTTTATTTTTAGATATCCAGAATGGTTCATTCTACTAGAAAAACTAAAGAAAACTTCTCTTCTAAATTAAATGTTCTATCTCTTAAAACTTTTGTAAAAGCAAAATTATTCTGGCTATTGTGTAAGGAATGTACAAATTTCGCTATTTTAGTCTGTTTTTCGCGATTACCTCCCTTATCGTTTACTTCTATTTAATTTTACCTATTGTCAAAGTTGTATAGATATCTCTACAAACTTTTTTAAAATCTATTAACAATATTTTTCGTTTTATTACTATTGAATCCATCGAATACTGTGTCATCAATTCATTATTATCAATTTTCTTTTCAATTATTGATGCAATTCCTTTGTGATCCTTAATTAACGCAATAAGTCGAAAAAATATTGATTTTATAAAAAAAGTTTCAAATCAAAAAGATAACGAAAAAGCGAATATCCCTCCTTAATGATTGTCATTATCCCGGGAATCGAAAATTACTTTGCTTTCATGTACATCGATTGGTTCGTCTATACCGGCGGGTTTATTATTTGTGTCCATAGTACTGTAGATCTGATAGCCATCGTTCTTTATAATCGCCATGTTTAATCCTTCAAAATAAAAATTCGAAATCTGTGTATTATCCTATGAAGTCTTCACTTGAACCTTTTTTCTCTAATCTAACAATCCAAAAACTAAAAATAATTTAACTTTAAATATAATTAGCATAGGCTAGGTTAGGTTAGGTTATATTGGCTGTCCCCAAAGGACACACTTAGGCTATAGAGCCCATTGTGATACCATATGTGTTTTACCACCTTTCCGCTGATAATTTCATTTATGAGCTCCTCAATTTCAGAGACTGAGTGCACCTCCTTCATGCATATACCATGCACTACACCAGTCCATCACAACTATTAATTAAATAAATTTTTTCGCGACCGCGGGAACCGAACTCGCTAACCTAACCATACCGCGGACGGAATACTAACGACGGAAACTAATTATTTTGTTTGTATTTTCACAGTATATTATGGCCACATTTATATTAGAATACACCTTAAATGATTTTTGGTTTCCTTTTGAAAATTGGGCCTTGTGTTTTTTACCAAAGTCTGGTCTACTAATATGTCATTTATTTGAAAAACTGGGCCATTTTCAATGCTTAGCGCGAAGAATAGTAGAAGTTACTAGTATGCCAGAAGCTATATTTGCTTGGAGCTATTTTATAAGTTCAATGTTTTTAATATCAGTTCTGCATGCTACTTGTATTCTTGATTTCCGTATTCTTCTCCGGTAAGTAAACAACACATTATATTTTTGTTTTCAGTTGAAAATGCCTTCATAAGAATACATCTTTGAGAATATGAGGAAGGGTCATTCAAAACAATCTTATTTGCGATCTCATTCGAAAAATTTGATATAAATTAATATATTTTCGAAGTGCCAATTTCTAATAACGCTTTACAGCAAAGGAAATTAATTTTAAGGAAATATAGTGTTTCTAAAATTAGCTTGCTCGAAATTATTCTTACAATTTTTTAGGGTGCTTACAACGAAATGCTACATATTCAAAGTTGGTTTTACATTTTCTTCGAAAAAATTAATTTGAGATTCTAATGCTAAATCCCAGAAATGGGGGAATCGCAAACCCTCCTCACTTAGGAAAATTTGTTTTACACCTTAGAAAATCGTACGCATCTTTCGTCTATTTTGAATGAAAAACTATGTTAAAAAATTATAGATGTGGACCATGTGCATTCCTCGAAGACATAATGATTAATTTTCAATTAATTAAAGAGAATATATTATTACAAATCTGTGGCGAATGCGTGACAAAACCACCAGGATGTCCCCCTGGCTGCCCCACAAATAGAAATTCACGTATTCCTCCTGGTGTGGGTGGTGCTGCTGGAGGTATTCAAAAACGTCCAATACATAAAAATAAAAGAAATGATTCAGATACACATGCTTGTAATGAATGCTCTTACTAACTATATAATATAATTGTATTTCCCGCATTTTTTTCTGTAATTTGTAAATGTCTTTTTATATAACATAAATTTATTTAGTATATTATACTGTTATTTATTTTGTTAATATTGTGTAATTTTATTTTCAATTTAAATAAAAATGTTTAAAAAAATATTTACTACTATAAAATTTTTAAATAATTTAAATAACCAAATAAGAAATAGTGTGCACGTTCAAATTCAAAAATCTTTTACACAGCAATATGACAAACAGTTGGCTTTAAGACATAATTATTTTCAAAAGAATGAATTACCAATATTTAAAAATATTCTAGCATTTAGTTTGATGGGTTTTTTGAGTGGAGCTGAAAAAGAATTAAATCCAGAAGAGGAAATTGTTATGACAATGAAGCGAGCCATTATTTGCGTACAACGCGAACAATATTCTCAAGCTGAACAACTTTTACACATTGCGTTAAATATGGCACAAAAACAAAATAATCAAAATGCAATTACATATATTTATGATTTAATGGCTAATTTAGCTATGGAACGTAATGAACCCATGAAAGCGAAAAATTTATTTGTAAATGTCATGCAACGGCTATTACAAAGTGGAATCGAAGAAGGCGATTTAAAAGTAATTAGACATTTTTAAAGAAGTTTATAATGAAATATCAATTTTTATACTTTTAAGACTGTTCCCAATACTTTCGTTGGAATAGGAAAAATGATTTTATAGTATTTTAAATTGTCAAATGTTGTGCTACAATATTTCGTTTTGATTAAATTGACCTTGTACATAAAAACAAGAAGTAAAAAATTTTGATCGTGTGCTGGAAGTCTTGCATTAGTATATATTTATGAAGGATATAAGAAATCCGATTTATTCTAGAGCTCTATGTAACAAAAATCGATCAAAATCAAGCCTACAAAAGATTTTGGTATTTTCTTAATATTTCCATAATTCAGTATCTTTCTATTTAGAATAATGTGACCAACGATGATATATTGAAGACACTACTTGGAAACGAAAAGATAGTGTAACATGTAACCATATTCTATATCATTTATAATTTAAGTGTAAAGTATAAACCGCCTGCCTTATTGATATATACCAATGCAAGACTGCAAGAAGTTCAGTGGTCCTACTCAGCTTTTGGTCCCAGAAAAGACAAAACACGAATTTTTAACCTAAAGGGGGAAAAATTAGAAATTATAATTAGTATTTTGGCATAAACACATTTATAGCCAACAAAATCAGATAATACGTCAACGTTCAAGGGGGAAGGGATCTCTACTCTGACCTGATTCATCTCAGTTCACCCATGAGCGCACGGCTAAATTTTGCCTTTTCTTCGCTGGCTTGGGTATATTGGTTTTTATACATTTGGTCTCCATTTCATGTTGATTGAAATTTTTTCATGGATTTTATTTAGGCGAAATGTCTACATCTGAAAAAATTTACTATCAGAGAACGTAATACATTTAAAAATTAACTACATAAAAATCTATCTACTAATTAACTCTATAGAAATCTATCAGTTACTTTTACTGGCGCTTCCGCGTTTTCATCAGATCCCAAGTTGCAATACACAGTTAGGAAAAGAATCTTAGGTTGATTTAATTTCCATCGAACATAGCTAAGAATCGTCTTGAATTAATCGATCAATTCATTAAAATTAAAAATTTTGAATTATTTATTGGGATTAAACTGTTAACCGGAAATGGTACAGGTGCTTCAAAATCTCTTGGACACATTGTATAAAAACACTGAAGTTTATAATTTCTGGCTATCATGGGCTCAGAAATGTTGCGAATAGTTTTAAAAATTCAAATACTAAAACTTGTATATTAATATCAAAAGTTTTGTTTAAAAATTAAATTCACCTTAAATTACCAAATGCATTATAACGAAAAATAATTACTCCCGGTAATTTTCCTTGAAAAAATCAATTGTTAATTATTTCTAGCTTAGACCTGTTGTGAAATAATCAGTGATTATATTTTAGGTAGTTCATATTAGTTTAAAAGTAGCCAATGTACATGTTCAAATGGGATACCTAGAGGAAGCTGAAATTGGTTACGTATGGTGTATAGATAAATTAGAACACAAAACAGACAATGATTCATTACTACTGCGTGGTATATCATACGACTATTATGCACAATTATTATTAACCCAGAACCGAGTAAAAAAAGCTATCGATTGTCTTAAATCAGCATACGACATTTGTGTTCAAGTCTTGGGAATTACCAGTAATCAATCAATCAAATTGTTAAATGATTTGGGCTCAGCGTATTGGCGTGCTGGTGATTTAAGTAATGCAGAATCATATTTTAAGAAATCATTAAGCCTTATTCAAATATCGGGTAATGAAAGTTACACAGGTGTTTTAAAATATAATTTAGGAACACTTTTAATGGAAAAAGGTTTGTATAAAGACTCTCAACAAATGTGTAAAGAAGCTTGGCATTTTGCTAAAGCAAGTAATGATAATAATTTATTAGAAAGAGCTAGTGATTGCTTAGATAATGTAAAAAGTAAAATTAATAGTAAATAATGAAAAAAAAATTCAAACTTGTAAATACAGATATTTTTTGTTCAACATAGAACATAAAGAAATTCCAAGAAAGAAAGGTTGAAATATTTCATTAAATTTATATAAGGATGAATTTTTGCTGACTTCGAGTTGAGACATAGTTATTGAAATAAATACCACGAAAAGTACTTTTTTATTTCGAGTATCGTACGATACTCGAAATAAAATTTTATTTAGAAGATTGTGATATTTATTTCAATAACTATTTCATTAAGTTGTCTAGAGCACAAAATCAATAATTTCTATTGCCGCCTCCACACTATCGCGAAGTAGCACGAAGTCGGGCGAGGAATGATATTACGGAGATGATAATAGTGGTGTCTCGACTGTCCTCGCCTTGCCTTATACAACTTCGCTAAAAAAGTGTTTTTTGTACACAACTCAAAGGTAATACGAGGCATGCTTGTGAGTCTTATTTCCACATCCTCGTGATTACTTGTATAGTTCAGTAGCTGTTGTGTATTGTATACAATTTTTGTTCAAAAGTTTTGTTATAAACGCACAGAGAGCTACCGCAACTGCAGCGTAACTACGTACCAAAAACATATGTTTCCCTTGAGGCAACAAGGAAATATGTAACATGCTACACGTGTTAATTTTGTTGCTAGATGTTTCCGTTCGACTTCTTCCTTAAGTAATGAACAAATCTAGTCATTCAATATTATTTAAAAACCAATCCTATATGAGAAACGATAAAAAACGGCATTATCATTGTCGATAATTTATCGTTGATCTTCTTTTGACCAATTCTCGGTAAAATTTCAATGTGGAATAATCAATCTACACTTTACCCTGTTTTAAAAATAAAGTAATTTGAAATTTTTGAACAAAATTTGCGATACTAAAAATTGCAATGGAGAATAATCCATTTAGGCCATCTGGTTTAGTTCGACAAGGTAAGATTTGGGTAAATTATAAAAAAATGCCATAATTATAGTTTTTATGAAAGAGGTTCATGATTTATACAATCGAACGCCTTGTTAAAATCAATGAATATTGTCGCAGCGCAACTGTTAATACTAATTTAAATCTATTTGATATTTGATGCCAATCCCTAATTAAGACACTATTCAATAGTATTTCCTTGACTTTGTAGCTGTGATCTGTTTCACCATTCTCGGAATTAATCGCCTCCCAAACAATTTTATTTTTGTTCCCTGGAAAGTTTTCATTTCAAATCCATGTTTTTAACGATTGGTATTTGAGCTCCTCCACACTATCTCTTACTGGGGTTAAGAAGATTAAAAGTTTGTATGCGAATTCAGCTCCTAGCTGTTATTATCAAGAGTACTTTGGTTCTGGCAATTCTACAGTCTCCCCTTTCCGCTATTTTATGTAGGTAGACATTTCTTGATTTCAAGACAAAAATCACGTTTCAATAAAAAGCATTTAACAATTTTCTAATAAAAGTGTTCCTCTATGTCTTACCAGTTTACGAGAACGATTTCTGAATCGCCACACTTTGGATTTTAAACGGAGTGTATAGTAAGTCTGTTTCACAATATAGTAGATAACGAGAATTAATGGATTTTACAGTGGCATAATATAAACTAGTATTGATCAAAAACTTGTTGCTATCAATTTATATTGTGCTTCTTAAGTAAAAATGTTTTTGGTGGACTATATGCTTTTTCTCCAGTATATGTAGTTTCATTCATTTGTATGGAACCACTTGTTATGTTCTCAAATTTTACTATTCTTATATAGCATGCTTCTTACGGGGAGTCCAATATCTTGTAATGTACTAAATTCAATTTCAATAACATCGGAGAATTGAAATGCTAAAATTTTGTGTAGAAATACAAAAATTTTGGTTAATGAATTCTCAATATATCAAGGTTTGAGCTATCGAAGTCAATAATACATTAATATACTTGGTACACATAGTATTTTCCGACTGAGAAATATTTAGATTAAAGAAATATAAAAAAAATTGGAATTATTGAGACTAAGTTACTTTCACACATAATAATTGTGAACAATTTCTAGTCAAATAATACGTATTTATAACCAAAAATTGGTACAAGTTATGTAATTTGTAATAATAAAATTTAATATATTTTGCTAATCAAATAAAAAACGTTATTTTTATTACATATACCTCTATTTAAAAGTTGATTTACCTGACACATTGAAAAAAGTAATACTCGGAACTTGTAAAAATTTTAAAATCCTAACATAAAAGCGAGTTAAAATTCTGATTGTTCTCATCATAGTATTGCATTTTGTTATAACACCGAGTTTTCAGTTTTCTTCGGCGTAATTATAGACTTTATTCGCTGTATTGAAGGCAGCGAAGAAGAGTGAGGGTGTGTTATAAAGCCGTTTTATAGCTCGTCTACGAACTTAAATCACTCGTTTACGAACTCACATTACGATCTGAGCACGCTATAAATTTTCAGCTCGTTATCTTTTCGTTTTTTAGTTATCATGATGACGGTTAACACGCGGATAAATGGAAATAGATTAATTAAGCCATAAAGTGTTACAAACTTGGAACTAAACTTAATATATTTATTTCCACATATTTCGTATATAAATGGTATAAAAATTGAATGGCAGAATACAGCCGGAAATGGACTAATTAGGTGATTTTATGAACACCTATACCAAAATTTATTCGTATCATCAATATTTCTAAGCGTTACATACTTAAAATATTTTGAATTCCTGTTCTGCTCGAAAGAAAGAATAGAAATTTAAAGTTCTCTAATTTGGACTCTCATGGGAAAACAGACCGGTCGGTACGTTTTTTGATGTTGCACTTTGGGTTACAGTTTTGAAACTTCATTTGTAGTTTTCAGAAACTATAAAAAGAAATTTCACCCGATTTGATAAATTTTGTTTCGACGGAAATAGTCATATAGGCTCATTTTTTCAAAATGGCTGCCAAATTTAATAAAATAGAATAAATTGTTAAGGTGAGTCGAACAAAACTATTTCTACTCCGATTCGATCTTTAGCTAAGTGCAAGGATCATTTACTTCGAAAAATATTGGTTAACTTTCAAAAAATGAAAATAATCAAACATCCTGCATGCAAGGCATGAACTCCACGTATTTCGAACCAGGCGAATTAAATTAAGCCACCCCGTACTTAATTTGAAGCATAGATTGGCCTGGAGCCAAAACAAAAGTAGAACAATGTGACTCCCAGTCTAAACTATGGCTCGGAAAAAAATCGTTTTAAAATATTTCAAATATTGTGACTTTTTAACAATTTTCTTCATAGTGTTTTTATTGTTAACAAGTGAAATCAAACAATTGACTGAGTTAATTGTTGAAATACCATCCATAGTCAGTGTTGATTTCTTTATCACATAACACATACAAACATGTGACACATACATAACTAATAAAGTATAGTACATATGTAAATGACTTTATAGGTTTCTGCATTACCGACCGACATTTAGTGTATAGTTTGTACACATATTATGTATAAAATTTTCGCCTAATTGGCGCCCTCACGGGTAAACAGTGATGTTTACGAAAAAATGTTTCAACCAAAAGTTGTTTAATTTTTGATAAGGAACATTTTTTACATTTAAACTTTTGTTCTATCTCTAACGGTTTATAAGATGGGTCCTACGGACCCAAGACCCAATTGACCTATGATGCTCGTTTACGAACTCGACCTCACTTTTTACGTCCTGAGTACGCTGTAAAAATTTCAGCTCGATATCTTTTTTCGTTTTCGAGTTATCGTGTCCACAGACGGACGGACAACCGGAAATGGACTAATTAGGTGATTCTATGAACACCTATGACAAAATTTTTTTCCTAGCGTCATTATTTTTAAGCGTTACAAACTTTGGACTAAACTTAATATACTATGTATATTTCATATATGCATGGTATAAAAATGCGTAATTTTTGAGTTACAGGCTCTACTCGACCTATATTTTCTTAAAAAATTATCAAAAATCATTTCTGTTTTTCATGAATAAGGTCTATTACTTTGACAAAAATTACTTCATAACTTTTTTAGACATCGGGGAACTGCTAACACGCCATTTTCTAAATGAAAAAAATTAAAAAGAAAGTAAATGAATCAGAGAGAAGCAGTAAGAAGGTTATTTAATAAAAATAAAATGAAATTATATTAACAAATAATTATAAAAACAATTTGTTGATTAATCTAATTGTGATGTATATCTATACACAAAGTTCATTCGTATTCGGCAATTATAACCATCATGTATACTCCACATAATAACGCACCTATTTCTAATATAGATTGACAAAACTTTTGCGGTTGTAAATCATCTAAAAGTTCTGGTATAACAGACACTAATGCAATATATATAAAACCACCAGCTGTAAATGGTAGAACCCAATTCGTTGATTCAGTATCTGTTGTTTGAGTTAATAACGAAATCACTGTACCAGACATGGCACCAAGTGCTGTTGTTAATTGTAACCACATTGCTTTTGTTGGAGAACATCCAGATTGTATTAGAATTGCATAATCACCAATTTCGTGTGGTACTTCATGCAAGAGTATGGTTAATGTTGTTACCAAACCCACACTATTACCAGCTAAATAGGATGCACCAATAGCTAATCCATCCGTAAAATTATGTGAAAAATCAGCAGCTAAATTTAAATAACCAGCTACTGCAATATCTTCTTCAGCATTTTGTACACAAGTTTGGTTACCATCTGTGTCAGTTGGATTAATTCCAGCAGTTTCTGAATCTGTCGGTGGAGTTGGTTTTAATTCGTCAGTAGTTGTTTCTTTATCGCTTCTTTCTGGTTTGATTCCTGCTTGTAAATCAGTTTTTTTACCATCGTCTACAGCTTCTGTAAGTTTTTTAGTCCCTCCCTCTTGTTCTTTTGATTTATTATTTAAGCCAGACGGAATTTTGGAATGTGAGTGTCCATGACCTCCTTTTACCATTCGCATTGCTTTTTCAATTGCTAAAAATGTGACGATACCAGCCAAAACCCATAAACCCACAGACATATCATGTGGCGCGTGACCTTCTTCATCTCCATGTGAATGCCCGTGTGAGTGCGAATGAGAATGTGAATGCGAATGTGTATGTCCTCCTGACGGGTCTGGGGACATAGTCGCATGTGGTATTAAGTGTAAAAATGCATCACCTAACAAACCACCGGACGCAAACGCTAGCGACACTTTTAACAAAGGTTTTTTCTGTTCTGTGCCGTCTAATGGAATGAAAAATAATATGAAAAATGGTGCAACACTTATAAGAAACGTAGAACCTAATGCATAGAACCATACATCACTGACACTACGTTGAACGAGGGGATCACTTTTTGTGGGAATGTTAGCATTTGCTTCTTTTGAATATTTAAATGCCGGTTTCTCATCTTTACATAAACTATGACATAAAATTGGTAGGTCTAAAAAAATTATTAGGAATATAGTAATAAATATAAATGATGCTAAATACTTCTTAAAATTTGATTTCGTCAACATTTTTTCTACATTTAATAATTTTTATATGTTCACAATACCAAAATTTACAACGTCAAACATACGTTGTGTTGTCACACTACGACAAACGTATGATTGAAATAAAATAAAACCCTATATTTTTAGTAGCAAAACAATGATAGTCACTAAAAAGGTAACCTTGATAAATATCGAAAACGCAATATTTTTTATATGTATTGTTTTAACGATTTAAATATTTAACTCAATAATTAACTGAACAATATACAATAGATTATATTTTTTACTCAAGTCGATTAAAATTTCCTTGAAACGAAAAAAAATACTATGTTGATAAAGGTACAGAAACGATAAATTAGTATGCGGTACGCTTGATACATTCCATGGTTTATCCAAAAGATTTAACATGGCGCACGATAATTTCAAAAATAATCACAGGGTTAACGCCAGGACCAAAAAACACCCAGGCCCGTGCTAACTCCACCCCATTGAAGACTGGGGTAGTAAATGAACGAAATTCCCATATATATACCTTTAAATTAATAATATAATAAAATTGTTATTATAACAAGTGAAAACAAAGGGTTGACTGAGTTAATTGTTAAAATACCATGTAAAGACAGTGTTATGATTACGCAATCGTTTTTTTTACGTCGTGTAAGTAAAGATAGATAGCCACTCTTACACACAAAGTTATAAGAGTAACTTTTCTCTCACTTCTTCAGTATACAGGTAGTGCAGGTACCTATATACAATACCTGTATACATATACTATATAATGTTTCTTAACTTAAATTGCTCTTTCACGGGTAAACAATGATGTTTACGAAAAAATGTTTCAAACAAAAGTTGTTTATTTTTTATAAGGAAAATTTATATTCAAACTTTTGTTATATGTCTAACGTTTTACAAAATAACCCAATTGATCTATGTCGCTCTTTTACGAACTCCACCTCATTTTTTTACATCCTGAACACGCTTAAAAAGTTTCAGCTCGATATCTTTTTGCGTTTTTGAGTTATCGTGTTGTTAGACAGACGGACAGACAACCGAAAATGGACTAATTAGGTGATTTTAACAACTATACCAAAGTTTTGTTCGCAGTAACAATGTTTTTAAGCGTTACAAACTTGGAACTAAACTTAGCTCACCTTGATATATTTCATATTTACATGGTACAAAAACAGGTTAGCGCCGAGGAACATTTTCTGTACCTTTAGACACAAAAATAATCAAATTTTTAACTTTCGAGTATTGGAAGTAAATTACGCTTCGTGGTTAGGACAAGATATTAACACCAATTTGGAGAAGTGTGTGTGTGTGTGTGTACGCACGTACGATCACTCGAAGCACTCGATATTTGCAATAAATATGCGTTTCCAAATGTCTATTAAATTCTTCAATTCACGTTCTGGCAGTATTGCATGTGACAACAGCGACGAATGAACGCTCCTGTTCTGTTCAGACCTTGCGTCGTCTCAAAACATACTTTAGATTGACAATAACTGAAGATCGGCTAAACTGTTAGTCCTCGCTCAATGTACATCGCGGTGTAGAGGTTGATGTACACAGAGTTTTAGAAAAGTTTTTTCTGTACCTCACAGAATTAACTTTTTAAAAAACAGTTTGAACCCCTGCCTTGGATAATTCCTGCGCACGGGCCTGCGTCTATGTTCTATAATAACACTTTTTTTTTATACGACTAAATATGTATGTAAAAACAATAATTAGCCACTTGATTTGTTCTGAGATAATTTTTGCCACATCTTCGCAGGGTCCGTGGGTGAAACTGTGAGTGAATCTTATACTCACTCCCATAATCCCTTGCTTTTCTATTATCATTTCATATTTTGATACTCAGTAGTCTGATCTAATCGATATTTCAATTTAATTTTATATAGCCAATTAATTAATTAGTCAGTAATTTTACGGGTGTAAATAGTAAATTACTGAACAACTAATTCTAAATTATAATAGTACGCTCCATCATCAGTCATTCTCGTCATATGTATATACTTAGGGTTATTTAAAAATTTTAAGTTGTCAGACGACAAAGCAGCCGTTAGGGAAAGTAACCAATCAAAATTATTATCATTGACGTTTTTAGATTAAACCTAACGTATACATTTAAATATTATTTTAAATTAATCCAAAAAAATGTTTGAGGAATAAATTGTTAAGTAATGACGAAAAAAACCAAAAATAAAAATTGAAACATTTCAAATCAACAAAGTTTTGAATAAATTTGAAGATATGTTGCCAATAACACAAAATGCAAGTGATTCAATTATTTATAAAGAATCATATACAAAAATACAAAATGCTCATGTATTTCCATCGCTTGGAACACCAACTCGGAGTACACGAAAACCAGCCAGCACTCCGAAAACACCAGAATGTTTTAAAAGAGTGGACGTTGAAGAAATACAACCATTGTCTAAGGGTAAAATTAGTAAATTAAGTGTTGCTGTACGTATACGACCAATGACTCTTCGAGAAATGAATACACCAGGCTGTATGAATGCAATTCAGGTGAAGGATAAAGATTTAGTTGTACAAATTTATACGGGAAATGATCTAACAAATGAAATAAGTCATTGTTTTCATTATGACGATATATTATGGTCATGTGATCCCGAAAATGATATGTTCGCTAGTCAAGAAAAAGTTTATGAATCAGTGGGTCGACCATTGCTTGAAGAAACCTTTAAAGGATACAATGCATGTCTTTTTGCATATGGTCAAACAGGATCTGGTAAAAGCTATAGTATGATGGGCAATGAAAATGATTCAACCGATGCAGGTATTATACCCCGTTTTTGTAAGGATTTATTCGACTGTGTTCAAAATCTGGATTCAGCATTATCCGTAGACATTGAAGTGAGTTACTTTGAAATATATAACGAAAAAATTCATGATTTATTATCCGACCAAAGCGTGGGACGTAGTGCTCCATTAAAAGTACGAGAACATCCTACTTGGGGACCGTATGTGGTTGATTTAAATGTATATCAAGTTAATTCGTATCAATCATTACAAAATTGGATTCAAGTAGGAAATCGTTTACGAACAACAGCTTCAACGACGATGAATGAAAAATCATCTCGTTCACATAGTATTTTCAATATTATGTTAAATATCACCGCTCCTAAAGATCATCCGGAAATTGTGAGTAAACGAAGTAAAATTAGTTTCGTCGATTTAGCTGGCAGTGAACGCGTTGGTAGTATTACCAACAACGAAGAACGATTAAGACAAGGTGTTTATATAAATCGATCTTTATTAGCGTTGGGTAAAGTAATAGCCGCGTTGTCGGATCGTAGATCAACAAATCATGTACCTTATCGAGAATCAGTACTTACATGGCTATTACGAGAAAGTTTAGGGGGTAATTCTCGTACAAGTATGTTAGCAACAATAACACCAGCTAGTTGTCATTTAGAAGAGACTTTATCCACATTACGTTATGCCTCACAAGCTAGAAATATTGTAAATCGTGTCCGTATCAATGAAGATCCAAACGATCGTTTAATACGTGAATTAAAAGCTGAAGTTGAAGTATTACGTGCGTTACAACAGGAATATTTACGCCAGTCAAGTTTTAATCGATCTAGTTTAAATACCAGTTGTGCTTCAACCCAATCTCTTCCTGAAGAAACTATCGAACCGAAAAACAATAATCCAAGCGGTTGTGAATGTATTATTGAGAACATTCATGGACGTTTATTTGTTGTTGTAAACGATTTGAAATTAAATGAAACAATTTTAGATGACCAAATTGATTTAAAACATGGCGAAAAATTAGTTCTAACTAGCACTAGCATAATTAACATCGAAAAAAGTGAAATATCATCATATTCAGATGACGAAGAAGATGGAAATTCTTCTATGTACTTAGAAAAATATACAAATATTTCAAATGATCAAATCGATGATTTGAATAAAAGTATCGTAGCGATTGAACGATATAACGATTGTAAGGAAAATATCAATTCGAATTCAAACTCATTTATGGAATCTGAGTATTCTGGTTCAAATTTTTTAAAGCAAGTTGAAACAATATTGAGTGCTTCAAATTCTCCATTGAAATCATTACAAATTAAAACATTATTTAATAATAGTTTTCAAAAGAAAGCAGCTCGAAAGAAAGAACAAGATAATATTTATAAGTATATTTTACAATTAGAGGAATGTAGCAAAGCAATTTCGAAATTTACGAAAAATGATAATGAAGTTGATGCTTTACAAATGCTAAATGAGGCTGTGCAAAATTTAAGTATGACATTCAGTAATTCCCGTCGTAAACATAAGACTGTGACATTTTTCAACGAGGACCAACTAAATTAACCCAGATCTCTTTTTGAAATATTTGAATCGTTTGCAATTTCTTTTTTTAATTCCAATCGAGGCAACTCTCAAATAAACTACGAAAAAGAAATTTTATCGAATATTTGTATATTTTCTTAGCACTTATTTTTATGTGTTGACTATTAAAAAAAATTGATATATTTTTTTTTAATTTTGTAATTTTTGTGTGATAATTAGTTTTTGTCTCTTTGTACACTTTTATTTATTTTTATCTGTTTAACTACTTCATCTGTTTCAATGCTTTTCTAATAAAATTGGAGAATCGGGAAAAAAAATGTATAAATTGTATCTTGTCTCATGTATCGTATTTTGTATTCGTGTAAATTGTTCTTGAAATTAAACCCGTGAATCTACTCTTTTAGAAAGCATTGAATTCTATTCTTACCTCATTTTAATTTCACTGAAAGAAATAGTTTTAAACTAATATAAAAAATGTCTTTTATATGTGTACATGTTATTATATTTTTATAATAAAAGTTTTTTTTTTTTTAAATTGTATAATTTGAAGTTCTTATTTTTATGAATTTATAATTTTTGCTTTAGGTACCTAATACGAAGTTTCATAAAAAAATAATTTTCGGTTTTTCTCAATATCTCTTATTTTAAGGACTCCTGGTCAAATGTTCCTGTGTTATAGGTAAGATATATTTGTCCTGAAAAAAATCGGATTAGGAGCCATTTTTGCTTATTTTATTTTATGGTACAGGCTACATTGTTTGACTTTTGGTGATATTTTGGTCTTTACAAAATAGAAAAAATCGGGAGAGGGGGCCAGTAGTTTACAGGAGATCCAAAATTGACAAATTTTAAACGATGAGGGGCACAGCGGGACTGATACTTTCCGCCCAGAGGGGAGAAAATATCATTTCGTGCGAATAAAAGATACTTTGTTATATATTAATATTGAAAATAAAATTTCTAAGAAATTTGGTCTGATTCGCCTTCAAATTTAAATTCGCGACAAAAAAAAAACAAATTTAAATTCCATTTGTTAGTTGAAATTACACATGTCTGTGTTATCGATTATTAGCTGTGGTCACCTTAATCCCAAACTATTTTATTTTTGCTTTGTTAAATTATTTAATTAGTTTCGAAAATATTACATTTAGAGAAATATACAAAAGCTATTCATACAAAAAGATCTAAAAATGGTATATGTATTTACTATTTAAAATAGTTTACTCATGTACCTCATTTACAATTTAATTCGATTCGCGGTGTATTTTAAATTTTTATTCTGAAAATTATATCGTAGCAGCCATTAATTCGTAGCATTTTGGCATTAATATTTTGTTGGTATTACTGATTATTTTATATTATAATCATTTATCATTATTCATATACGTATATTCGTAAAACAAAGATCGCTTTGATTCGTGACATTAAAAATATCGAGTTTATCTCTTCTTTTAATATTTTTATTGCTATATTATATTCAAATTGTAATATTCGTAATTTTTTCATAATTTTGTCATATTTTGATAATAATGTGCGTCAAGTTTGCATAAATTTAATAAATTGCAAGCACCATTAAAGACCTTGATCTGGGAGTAGTTTCTGAAATGGAGTTTTATGGGTACATACAATTATTTTTATCATTTATTTTGTGAATCCTTTTATAAAAATTATAGATATTCAAAATAAAATAGTTAAATAAGAAAATAAAATTTTTGGTGATAAAGTGACAAAGGCGAATTAGTAGAATAGGACATTATTCGTGAATAGTAATAAATTCCTTAAGTTGGCAATATAAATAAGAGATATTAATAAAGGAATATGAACGTAACATTTCGTAGCATTTGTAGAGTAGGGTGTGAATATCCGGTATCAGTATATCCGGCTAGTTAGGTAGATGCCAACGCATTATCGCTAATGCTGTTACAAGGACGACATATTTGGAAGATATTTATAAAAATATAATGAAAAGTTTATTATATTATTAATTAAATTAATTCCCACAACCTTAATTCCTTTATTATTTGAATGCATGCATAAGGTTTAAATAAAATAAATTAAAATTAAGGATTGAAATTTATAAATTAGGACTAGTAATTAAATAATATTGTGTAGTAATATAAATTACATATATGAACTACTAAATCAGGTGGATTTTCAATGTGAAAATTGAATCATGTAAATTTCCTATTTGTGTTTTAAAAATATTGACTTAGAAAGAGTGTTAGAAGTGATTTTTTGATTTTCTTTTCTTAAAACTATTTTTAGGATTGTGACTCATTGCATCTATTAATAATTTGCATATCAATATGGTAAGTACATATATATACGAATATACGCCGATTGGTTCTTTGTACCCTTAATTTACTTTGGTTTCTATTTATTTTCAGCCCCGAATAGATCCTCAACAGCTGTTATCCTGTCTCGGAGTTTTATTGAATTCCAATGGAGGGATTCGATCAAAAGATGAAGTTGTACGATTAGCAAGGTAAATTTCATTCATTTTAAAAATTCTGGTTAATTAGAAATTTTTTTTTAACTTAATAATCGATTAATTATCCTATTTTAAAAAATATCAAGGCTTTGTTAACAAAGTGGGTCTGATGTTCAATTTCCGTGACCTTGATAAGATATAAAAGTAATGGAGTTTTTAAAAGCTGATGTAATAATACATAAGAAAAATATGAGAAAATTTTTTTTAATCAAAAATTCGTCCGAAGTTATTTTATAATTAAACAAATTCTGATAATTTAAATTTTATTTTTATTTTTTTTCTGAAAATGAACAAATTAAAAATATAAATCCAGGCAACTAGGTCATTGCGTGGGAAACGGGTTTCTTTGTAAAATTTAATAAATTAATGTTTTGTTTTCTTTTGGTTACAGCCTAATGACAAAATATTCGAAAAATCTCGTCAGTAAATGTGTCTACATTTTAATTTTGAAAAATACTGATACGGAACTTTTAGGGCGATTTATGTCAGCCGGAGGATGGAATTTAACACATGTTTGGCTTACCAATGGTATAATGAACAAAAATTGGGCATTAGTAGGTGAACTTTTAGAATTAATGTTAATGTGTCCAGTGGATGTTGAACGTTTAAAAGCAAATAATTGCCCAAAATTGGTGAAAGGATTGTCAAAAGAAGGAGGCCCAGAAGGTATGTACATTTATTTTCCACTATATTTTTATTTGTGCTTTTTCAGAGATAATTTCTGTAATAATTTCGTTCAATAACTTAAAAACATACATTCTCTTTCAAAATTACTGTTAAATTTTCACATAAGTAAAACGCTTGTTAAAGATGTATGGGTATCCCCGCGGATGTTTCATAATGATATATTTTATTGTGTTTTTTGAAGTCAAATTTGAACAATTTTATGAATTTCGTCGTTTTCTATTTTAAATTAATTTAGTTAGGCTGTTTGGGGCTTATAAAAATTAACTAATTACTTGTTACACTTTGTAAAGCTTTTATTTCTCAGGGAAAACAATTTCGAAATTTTATTTTCATTTCAAGTATATTTACTGGGAAATTTGTATATTATTTATACTGAGCTCAACTTTTTTAATTTACTAAAAAATAAAAAAAAACTCAAAAAATGTCAGATAAAATATACACTGAAAAACTTTTTATGAACACAAAAGATTAATGTGCCTAACTGAACTATGTAAACTTGTACTTGTATTCGCGACACATTCTTAGCTAAATTTCTCTCGTATGTTTATGGTATGCTGCTAAAGGATATTTTACTCAAATGCTTAAAATTATGAAAATAATAAAGAAAACGGACAATGGAGTAAATAAATTAATTTTGTCTGTAATCCATTAATCTTAATTTCGCGTAACAAACTTTTCAGAAATATTAGGAAAAAATATTTTCAAGCTACATTCATGATTCACAATTTCGTTAGAAATTAGATTGTTTTGTAGAAACGTGTCATTTTCTTGGAATAATTTTTGAACTTTTTGCCTTAGATATAAATTAACCTTAATATTATTTTATATTGAAGCCACTGTTTAATTAATTTGATAATAACTTCTCCAAATTTAATAATCGTAGTTAAATTAATTATGAGACACATTAAAATATGTTAACTAGTGTCTTGATTATCATTGGTTCTAATGAAGATTTTTTACAGATTAGATACTGTTGTGAATTGAATTATTAAATTTAACTACTAATTTTAAAATTTAAGAATTCCTTACTTTTGGAAATTAAGAAAATAAAATTAGTTTAATTAAGAAAAAATTTCGTTTGTCCACAAAATCGTTAATTCAAAGTAGCGTTAATAATTTTAAAAATACTCAAAAAGTAAAAATTTTCGCTATTTTTAAAGTATTGAACGAAACGAAAATTGGACTAAAAAGTTTAAATTAAACCCAACTCATCAATTTTATATAACCTCGCTAGTTTTTAGAATAAGTTCTGTGGGTTTGCAAATACATTTTGTGATAAATAAAAAGTTATAAATGGGATGTACTAACATTAACGTAAGATATGATTTTTACGCCGTTTGTGCTGTTTTGATAATGAAAAAACAAAGATGACGACAGTTTATATTTAAGGGTTTGTCAAAAATGGATTACTGCACAAAAAAACAGCGGGCTTCCATTTTAAGCTATATTTTAAAATAATGA
Organism: Chrysoperla carnea; assembly: GCF_905475395.1. Lineage (NCBI taxonomy): Eukaryota > Metazoa > Arthropoda > Insecta > Neuroptera > Chrysopidae > Chrysoperla > Chrysoperla carnea. Next base: position 86,995,224 of record NC_058337.1, read on the forward strand.
AAGTTTAAGAAGTGCAGCTCGCATTTTTTGTGATAATCATAGTCCGGATATGCGATTTTACTTCATCAAAAGATTTAAGAAAATTTTGAAAGACTAAATCATAATTGACTAAATCATAAGATTTAACCTCGTTGGATTTTTAATCTTGGGATTTCAATTTGCTAATTCCATTCATAACCATATGTTTATGTGCTTGAATCAATAATAAATTTATTACTTTTAATTACAAAACTATATTTTCGATAAAAATTATATCTTGCGTTAATGTTAGGGCAACCTTTATAAATGTTAAACGTATTGCACTAATAGTTTATCAATGTTTTATAATGGTGGTTTCGTACGTGCTTTTTTATTTATTTATAAAATTTGACAAATTCAATTCAAGGTCTGGGTAGTGTGTACCAACTTTCAGTTATTGAAAGACTTAATAACTTTCTTTCAATTATTGTCTTTATATTATAAAAAAAAAAAAAAAAAAAAAAAACGATAAAATTTTGTACAAATATATTTTTGATGTTAAGTGCAATAAATCTCCCCCTTCCTTTATTGAGTATTGAAGAAAAAACCTGCGAAGATGATTCAATATTTAAAAGTTTAAATATATGAAGGGAACAAATTTATAGCATTAAAAATGCTACTTTAGTCCTATGATGATAAAGCATTTTTCGTTAAAAAAGAAAGTAAGTTTGGGTTAAAACAAAATTCGGTAAAATTTCAATACTAGATGCCTTATTTCCTTTTTCGGATTTCATAAGGATTGATCGCCATCTTAAAATTCAAAGGTGAACTCAATTGTTTTTATGTGAAAAACGATTATTACACAATATTATTAAAAAAAAAAGTCGTCGTGTACAACTCCTTTCATCAGTGAATTATATCATAGCAAATCGAAAAAAATTTCCTTCCCGTAATTAAACCATTTTTTAGTTTTGTAACTTTAAATCGATTAATAATCTTTTCTTTTCTTTTTTTTATTATTCAAATAAAAACGTTATTAAGTAATTTGGCACATCATTTTGAAATCCGCCCGTCCTCCAACTCATGGAAAATTTTAATTTTTGATTTTATCGGACGCTAGATACTTTGTTTATTAAATGTAGTATCAATTCATTTTTATACTTATCTATTTCTTTTTATAAAAATAATAATAAAAAACCCATTACATATATTTTTTAAGTTTTTGGCGCAATTCTTCAAAAACTTTCCATTTTCCAAAATAAAAAGTAAAGACTCAACAGGCTGGAACCATATATGAAATTCCAGCCTGTTAAAAATCACTAAATGAAAAAGAAGACTGTCCTGCTTGTTAATATTTCTTAATAACATTATTATTATTATTATTATTTTTTTTTTTAAATTGACCTTGAATAAAATTCTATTCATAAAATGAAGCAAAAAAGTTAACCAAGATTCACCATATATATTGAAACTATAATTTAAATCAAAGGAGAAACAAGATTTATTGACTGACTCATATATTTGAACCCCGATCTCAAAGTTACCAAGATTAAAAATTGACACAGCTTCGTTCAATATTTTTAGGGCGGGCATTGCAGCAGTCTTAATTCTAGTAAATTTGTATTTTAAATTTGTGTTATTAAAGTATCCTAAGGGATTTTTCCCCTAACCGTTTTCGAGATACTCGCAGAGTTGAAAAACAATCCAAAGCTTGAAGAATTTAAGCAGAATAAGCAATAACAAAACTATACTTAATAAAATGAAAAAAAAGAATTCAAAGGAATTTGCGAATATTGCTATAGTTTTTGAACATTTCAAAAAATTAGATAAGTATATAAATTTTCGAAAATTTCTTTAATGAATATTCTCATTTTGTTATGTAGATGCTTCATAAACATTTTAATCGAGAGTTTACAGCTTAAAATTAGTAAATAAAAAAAAGTTTGTCCTAAATTTGTGGTGCAATATTTCGAAAAACGCTCAATATTGATAACCTCTTTAAAAGAGTTGCGGAAAACTGCAAGTGTGCGAATCAGTCAATAGATTTCGTTTCTCATATTTTTGAACCAAAACCTGCATAATGTAAGAAAAAAGAAGTTGGAAATATTATTTTGAGTTATTTTTACCATAAAATCAGTTTTCTCGCACATAATTGGTTGCCCTCCTTAAATTCAAAGATATTTTCGAGGTCCAATCATTCATTAAAAATTTTACCAGACTTCCTGACGCAAAAATCAAAATTCAATGTATCATACGAAAGTACAGAAAATTATTTTAAATTAATATTCAATTTTTTTTTTAATTGTATGTAATTTATTAAATTATAAAATTACATACAATTCTTATATAATATTATTTTCACATTAAATTTCAGGTGTTCGTGTACTAGCCAGTAAACTTGTAGAACAATGGTTAAAGGTCGTAAAAGGTGAAACACAACAAGTCAGCAATAATTGTATTTTAAATGCATCTTCATATCAATCAACCAACTCATGTGTTCAATTACCACAAACAATCTCATCATCTAGTAATACATCATCAACGACAATTAATGAACCTTCAGAGACACAGACTGAACGTGTTGAAGTCATAGAAACAAGTTCATTTGAAACAATAACTACACAATCAGAAACAGTTGTTGACAATAATAGCAGTATTACAACTGAACCAGCTTCAAATGTTATTATAGATCAAGCAGTAGATCAAAATGTTGAAGTTGAATCTTCTCCCCCTGTATATAAAATATCATTTCGTGATGGTAAACAAGTTATTGCCAAAGTGGATGAAACATCATCAGATGCTCCACCTTCCAGTGAAACTAAACCAGAGAAAGAGAAATCTCATAGTAGTAGTAGTAATAGTAGTAGGGATAAAGATAAGGACAAAAAGCATTTAAGCAGCAAACATTCTAGTAAATCAAGTTCTAGCAGTAGTAGTAGTAGTCGAAAATCTAGTAGTAGTAGTTCATCACACAGGGATAAAAGTAGGGACAAAGATAGGGACAGGGACCGAGATAAAGATAAAAGTAAGGACAAAGATAGAAAAGAGAGTAGGGATAAGGATAAAGATAGGTCTAAGCATAAAGTAAATGGTACACATAGTAGTAGTAGCAAATCTAGTAGTAGTAGCTCTAAAGAAAACAAGGAAAAACAGGCAGAGAAAGATAAAGCAACATTAGCAAAATTACAACCGTTAAGTTTAAGCAAGTTAGGTAAAATTCCTAAAAAATCAAGTGAAGACGATAAAAAAGATAAAAAGATAGCTGATCCCCCACCAAAGGTTGAAGTAAAAAAACCATCAATATCAATCGAAAATCGTAAACATAATTCAGAATCACGACCGAAAACCGTTAAAGTATTCAATGCAAAAATGCGATCAACAGGATTAGAGGAAGAAGTGAAACCACCACCACCAAGACCTGTGCAACGGAGTAAAATCCCACCACCTAAACGTGCATCTCCACCAAAAGATATAATAAAGGATATAAGTGTATCACATCCACCAGAAAAACGACCAAAAATTGTCGATTTAGTTAATGGAGATATACCACCAGAGCGACCTGGTGGTATTAAATTAATTGCACCAAAACCAAAACGTAAGTATTTGTTATTAATTTTTGATATTAAGATTATTTCTATTTTACAGGGTACACTTGTATTCAGCTGATGTTAATCGATGAAGACACAATCATCTGGTTAACATTTTTTATAAAGTGCAATTTAAAAAGTGAAAAAAAGTGGTCAGCGTAAAAAAATTATTCAATTTTTTTTCTAAATATTGGAAGTGTTATAAATTCTTTTACACGTAACTAAAGTTGTTAATTAATTACCTTCATAGTTACACATAATTACAGGTTTTAACTTATTTATTTTTTATAAGGAAGTTTTTAATATAGGACATTAATGGACACACAGTATTTTTTTGTTTGTTTCAACACAAGTACAAAATCATCTGATGTTAATTGAATTATTCTTTTCAGAATATATTACCTTCTTTTTTTTCTAAATATTTTTTATTAATTATATATAGTTCACTAATTCATCTCAGTGTGTGTCTGTCTAGGGTGCTCAACAACTCTCTCGATATGTTCATTTTTTATTACTTATTTTTGGTGATTGGTAAGTTATGAAGTGGATTTTATTAATAAATTATGAAATCAATGTAAATCATTGATTTATTTCAAGGATATTCGAACGTCCTTTTGTTAAATAGCTTAAAATCGTGAACCAATGAATCATAAAAAAAAATGAGAGAAACAACACACTTTATATCAATTAACATAATCTCATTTACATATTGAAACTTGATTTAAAACCAAACTTCGACGAAAAAACATAATTTCCGTTATTTAAAAACACACAGTGAAATTCGTTTTATTATTAGAACCGTGCTCAAAAGTAATGTAAAAATTACTGTCAATTTCTCTACTAATTATGTGTAAATCTTTAAAATAATACTTACCATTCACGATAATTAATAGCACTCTACGAAATTCTTACAAATATGTAATGTATATTGCCTACATCGATTAGTATTTAAAAAAATCGAATAAATCACAATGTATAGCTCTGAAATTTTCGTAGCCGTTTTCACTTTGTGAAAATGGCAATCCGATAGTCGAATAACTCAAAAATATGTCATTATTGGCCTCGTACCTACGTTCTCATTAATGTTGATAGAAACATCTTGAAATTTTAGTTAATATCGTTGAAAAAACTACCACCATTCTTCGGCAGTCTGTTTTTTTTGATTGTTGAGATAAAGTAGAAGACACATTACAGGACGCAAAATACGTGTTCAATTGCATCCATAGCCAGAAATTCTTGAGGCTATAATGTGTGCCGCCAATAAGTCGTCATATGTCGGATTGACTGCGATAGCTTTGAATGAACATCTAATCCACTGCAAATTTCGAACAAAATATGTTTTTTTATAGAAGAAGACAATAAGCCAATCTCTTTGAGGAGCTAACAGCCTCTGCAGGTTTCAATATTAAACAGACAAACTCATAATAAGATTAGATTTCGTATAATTATGGATAAGAACCTTGATTTTCATATGCGCCAATTGTCAATTCTTGACCTTTCGCATAATAAAAGGCAAAAATTACAATTAATTATCTCTTAAGCTCATATTATTGAAGTCCTAAGTCGCGAAGTCTGCTGTTGGGCTATTATTGTGCGTCCGTCAGAAATGCTACAACGCTATATATGAACGATCGGTTTCTCTTAACTTATCAAACGAATTTCACTGTAAATTAAAAAAGTGCGAAATATCTAGAAAAAAACTAAATTTGACGTTTTAAGAGACGATGAAAGTTATTTAAATTTTAATATAAATTTTGTTTGTATGAAACATTTGTAATGTTTAAACAAATCATTAAAATGGACTCTTTATTATTATTTTGAGTTATTACTGAAATTTCTATGTGCTACCAGATGTTTAAAATTTATAAATCCTAGTTATAAAGGATATGATAAAAAGTAAGATGCTATTATTATAAAATAGCTAAAGTTGGAATGAAATGATCAAATCGATAAGTGGCTGATAAAAAAAATCCCAGTACCGCACTAAATAATTATTTTGTTACCCTATAAAATGGATAACATGCGGATATGCATGCCGAAAGTCAGTCAATCATGAAGATAATTGCAAAGAACAAAAACGGATAAAAAGTTTGAAAGAACGAAAAATTTCTATTTGCTAGAACTGCACATGTATGAATAAGCATGTACTTAGTTTTACAATAAAATTAGTCAGTCTGTTCGTAGTTTCCCACATTGTCTATACGAGGATATCAAAGCAAATGTTTGAATGGTAGGATTTTGGCCTGAATTAAAACTTACAATACTTACAATATGTTGCAAATACTGTCTCAAGTTTTTGAAAGTTTCAGAAAAAAGAATCTCGAACACATCAAGGCCATTGTCATTTTGGTCATGTATGGATACAATGTATAGTGTAAGATGATATACCGTCGCTTTGTTGGGCTTCTCGGACCTTTTTTACCAAATTTTAATAGACTTTCCAAATAATGTATTTGCAGTTAATGTGTTACGTTTCTGGAGAATCGTGGATGAGTGAAAAGTTTCCTACTTGTATTCGGTGGCTTCCTATGTCCATATTATCACTAAATATAGCTTAAAATGATAACTATATTTGTCATATCGAACAATCGTGATTTCTTTGATCTAGTCTTTGTGATTGAAATTGATTAAAAATAAAATTTGTATAAAATGTGTCCAAACGAATCCAGTGGGAACGTTGCAGAAATAATTTAAAAATGATCACCATATCTTGCCCAACTTTGTATTCGATTTGTGTACAGAAAAAAACCAAGTTATCATTTTATGTTGAAGCTAGGTAGTAGTGGGACACTGCAGGAAGTGTTATCTTTTATCAAACGTATTGGTTAAACCCCCTCTTAACTTACCATATTCAAATGAATCAAAAAATAATTTGGTTTGTAATATATAATTTAGTATAAATATGGTGATTCGAATTAAAAATTATTTTGTATTGCAATTATGCTGAATTTTAGAAAAAATAATCAATTGTTAGTAAATTTCGTGTCTCAATAAATTCTAATTGAAATGATGACATATTCAAATAAATCTGTATAAATATTAATTTCAATTCATAAGCAATAAAATCTGAAATATCTAATACTATGTTTTGAAGAAAGTTAATAAGCCTAATTAAAATTAAATCAATTAAATTTTAATTATTCAAAATACAATTTAGGTAAATTTAATTCATAATTGCATTTATATTATGAACGGATAATTCAGGCAAAAATTATTTACGAAATGAACGGAAAGATTGATCATAGTAATAAATATATAAATGTGATTTTTAGTTAGGTTGTGACGTCACATGTTAAAATTTAAAATATAACGCGAAGTTTATATGTAAACTAAAATAATATCACTAACTCGAGTGAAGTGATACCTTACGCGCTATTTGACTTTTTGTTTATTTTATTAAAAATTAATTTGAATGATAATTATAAAAAATTTGAAACTTCTGCTTGAATTTAATTATTTTTAAATATAAAATTGAAAAGTATGTGACGTCACAGGGAAGGGGATTTACAAATATGATCACCTGTGGCAAGAACCGTAAGGGGAGGGTCAAAAAAGCATAAAATTCGTGTTACGTAGTTTATGGACGGCCCCTTTCTTGTGGGATCACTAATTTTACTTGAGCTATTCTTACATAATGCTTTATAAATAAAATTTTAATATGTAAAATTGTTTTCAAAGTAAAAAATAATCCTTAATAAAGAAGTATCCATTACAATGCAAGGGTTGTCCATTTAGGGGATTCCCTTTTAAGAATATAATGAATTTGGTGTCAGTGGGATTAGATTTCCCACGATGTAATTCGAAGAATAATAAATTCTCAAGAAAGGAGTAAGGAAATTTCAAATATATAAACTATTTCATTATATAAAATTTAGTTGGTATATTTTTACTTGCATTTATGCTGTATATATTTCTTTTTTACCCAGTTTTATTTGAATAATCGATGAATAAGTTGAGAACAGCTATTATTTTATAACTGAATAGCTATAATATTCTTCAACATGAATCAATTTGGATATGCTTGATTTTCAAAATAAAGTCCTTGCGAAATCTTTCGAAAAGTTGTAAATATTATGCATTAGCCTCGAGTAATTTATAGTATCCGTATATTCAAATATGAATAGTAACATTTTTCTCAATTTATATTTTATTTTTTTCACATTTTTTCATTTCACATTGTTTTATAAATAATTCATATATCGAAAATTTTATGAATTTCTAAACAATTTTAGTAAAGGATATCGAAATTAGTACGTACGGTTTGCAAATAAATTTAGAAATTTGATAATGTTTAATTTTAAATGTTTGGCTTTCACATTACAAAAAGACGATAATATAAAAAACCATGACATTTAAGAGAGAGAATTTAAAAGATTCGGCTATGAAAATTCATGTAGATAAATATCAATTTAATTTTTCCATCTTAATTATTTACATTATATAATAATAAGTAGTTTCGATTATACTCGTTGGACCAATCGAAATTGATGTTAGTGAGTGGTTATTGGTGAGCATTTCTTTATGTTCATTTACACTGATGTAATCAGTGATGTTGCTAAACATTTGATTGGATTCGATCCAACTATTGACTTTTGGCACTTAATAGTATCTTTACCAAAATATATTATTGCTAATAACCACCGCTATGTGTTTATGAACGTTAACGATTGTCGTTATTGATAGGACTGGCGTTTAAAGCTAGCCTTAAAGCATAAAGTTTACAATCCAGAAAGTATTAATCAAGTTTCATTATGTTATTGATAATATTGGTTTACATTTGAAAAACAGACGAATATATTTAATTTCTAACATGTAGTTTTTTTTTTTTATATTTGTAATATAAAATAAAAAAATATTTTGTTATTTATAACGAAATGTAGAACATTATTTGGACTTACTGGGAACACTCCGCTTAAAATTATCATCGTGATCCATGGCTCCAAGGCAATGAAGAATAATTCATGATCCATTCATCGTCAAGAATAGCGGGGATATATTTGTTCATCGTTTGGCTTGTTAAGTATTTCTAAAGAAATTTTCTTTAATTATGAAAGTTTAAATTGGGGGCACTTTTTTCAAATATATTAATTAACTGTAGGGGATGAAAAGATTTTCAATAATCTTTCAGCAGTATTCAGCATGTGGGTTCGATTCTGTGGCGTAATTTGGTGGACTCCAGATGTTTACCCCTGGGATCCTTTATAATTTATTTAAGCACTATTAAAGCATCCCGAAGTTTATAAAAATTCATTCATATCATAATAATTCCTGATAGGATTTTTGTAGATTATTTTCAAAGATATTGAATTTTGGAATTAAAAAAATATTAAATTAATAGTTATTTATTAAATATACCGGGTGTTTATGAATTAAATTGAGAAGCTCCAAAGTAAATGTCACTGAAATATAAATCAATAGTCGAAATGATCAGAGGTCTTGTGTTCGAAACCCGAAGATTGCGTATGTTTCTTCATTTTCCTATCTAAAATTTATTCAGATTTTATTTAAAAAAATGCGTATTTAGCAGTTTTATTTCATTACCTATATTAACCGAACAATTAGCAAAGAATATCACTTGAAGTTTATTGTAGTAACATTTTACATTCTATTATCCTTGAAAAAATTATTTATTTTAGACCGGTTTTAGCTATTTATATCAATTATTCAAATTCCTTCAAACAATAATTCTTGGCTATTTTATTCGTTCACTTTACTTCGAGAAATAACAATTTTTATAATGCCGATAAAGAATACACAACTAAGACAAAATTATAAATGACGTGTTGATTACGAATTTTTTATCGAAGTTCTTTCTGGATAAGATTTCCAGTTTTTTTAATAATTCGATCGAATTCTATGCACCGATTCATTCATATATCTATAATAAAACATAAATGAAAATTGCCTGAATAAACAAGAATACTGGACAAATAAAAACTATTGTAATGTATAGAAAAATGTAGATAATAAAAATTTCCCGACTGATCACAGCTCAACGACGTCCTTGGGAACGAAAGCTAGAATGATTGCTTAAATAAAAACCCAATAATTAATGAGTCGGTTGTTCGTATTTTTAATTTCTTTTTCGGAATAAGTATTTATCAGCTTGTCTTTAAAAATCAAACTTCCGTTTAGAGATAACAAATTAAATTTTGTGTTCGTATTTTTGATTTGTTTTTCGGGATAAGTATTTATCAGTTTGTCTTTAAAAATCAAACTTCCGTTTAGAGATAACAAATTAAATTTTGTATAATTTAGAATGGTGTCCGTGAAAATAAAATAATAAAAATAATTTTTGAATTAAGTTCGAAAATGTTTGGAGATACAAGTTTCTAATATATTTTTTAATATTTTGATTAGAATACCCATTCATGTTAGTTAAATTGAGTTGTATTAGTTATCAATATAATATTTTCGTGTCCCCTATTATGAACTGTATATTTTTATGCTTCTCGCGCGGACAACATCGAAAAATTCGTTTTCGTTTGCCTCATAGTATGTTCTTTCATACTTCCAATTGATATAACTTTTCTAAAACGCGGCAATTGACATGTTTTCCTAGAAAATTAGACCATTATTTAAACTTTTTTTTGATCAATAGTTCATTTAGAAAATATGGCAGAGCGAACAAAATAGTAGACGTTTCGAAAAATTAAACTAATTTTTCGATATGTAAGCTATGTAGAAACCTCGGTAATTTATTCTCATTCTAATCAATGCTGATATCTCTCTTTCCGAGTCACAAGGAAAGGAAAAGCTTGGAATAAAGTTATAAAATTAAATATATTTACTATATATATATATTTTACTTAAGCGAAATTTTATGGCTGGAGCGAAACTGCTTGTGCAAATTTCTTCAAAAAACATTCACGCTTAATTAAAGGACTCACATACAGATTACGTGCGCGAGAATCCAATATTCAAATAAATTTTGTTTATGGTTCAAATTTAGAAGATACCCCACTGTCTCGTTACCTTTTTGTCGCAGACAGATAAATAAAAACTGTTTTCGTGAAATTTGTAATTTGATGGACATTTAGATCATCATAAATTAGGAAAAAATTTTGAAATAAACATCCACGGCATATTTTATACTCATTATTCATATTTACTGTTGTGAGTTTAAATTTTGAAAATATTCTAAATTGTAAAAAATCTCAAAATTTGATTTTTTTTTTAGATACTGCATTAACTCATTTGGGAAGTTAATGTAAACAAAATTTCTGATCTATATTTTGTATGCCGAATCTATAATGATTGGTCCCGAGATCTCAAAAACATTTCCAATTAACAATATTTTCACCCCGGATTTCTAGAATCCGATTCCGCGTAAAAAAAATATATCAGTTGGAATTAATTTTTCAAATGGGTTATAGAGTTTCCCAAAAAACTTGCTGTTTGTAATAACAATTTACTCGACCACGTTTTGGCCTCTGTGTTATTTCTATTATATCCAGCGTCTAAAAAAGTAGAAATGTATATAGATTCCGGAGCTCAGCATTAATTTTGGATCTTCATAAGGTTGAATTAAAGTGGAAATCTTAGGGCATAGTAGACATGTAACAGTTGAAGGATTTGGTAAACCAAAGTGCATGAAGTGATCTGTCCAAGTAAACCGCATAAATCGATTATCAATGAATTTGAATTTTATGCTATGATTTTGCATGTAAATTATGAGCTGGTTATAAATGGAAAATGTGAGCTGTCCAAAAACTAACCCTATAGAAGAACTCTAGAATGATATAAAAAATAAAATTATAGAAATTTTGATATAAAGAATTAAGTTTTGAATGGCAGCTTTTTTCGAACTACTGAGGATTGTGGCTAAACGAAATAAGAGGTTCCACTGTAATAAATCGTTATATGGGCTTTTTCCAAATTGATATCCGGAATTCTGTCGATCTAAGTAACAACAATTGCTGCAACCTTTTTTGACTATTTCTCCACTTTTAGAATATTCTACCAAATAGGGTCCATTGTTTTCATTGTTTGAAAATGTCAATAAGACGCTAAAAAAGAGATGAACAGTAGTGCCAGTAGCAAAACGCATTTTTAGTGGTTCTGTAATTAATTGAAGTACTTTGTATGTATTTCAGTTGGAGTGGCGAGCCTTTATGTATCTATGTGCCATTTTTTCTAAAGAAATGTTTAATGAGGCTATAGAGTGGCGTCAAACAAATTCCACTTCGTGATTATTGTGAATTCAAGAATCGAATGCCCTACGTCTGTTTGAAAAAAAACTTACAAAGCCATTTTTTTGCCCCACCAGCAGTTGTTACTCAAACAATTTTTTTCTCAGCAAGTGATTTTCTTAACAGCCGTACTAATATTTGTATCCTTTGTAGTTGTTAGTAACGATGTTATCGCAATTAACTGTTTCAAAAGCAATATCAAGAGCTAAACGTGCAGTTTTAGTGACGTCAGTGCTTGCGTCAAAACATAGCGGTATAAAAGGAACGAAGTTAATGTCAATTTATTAGAATAAAATCACTTTGTTCCTTCGCAATTAAATGCTTTATGCCTTCATAATGAACTTGGTCATCTGTAGCGTGCTCAAAATATTTAACTCGTGCCATTGGTTCGCCATCCCTGCTAAATTATATAGGATTATATAACATGCATTTCCAAGAACAGTCATCATGTATTTCTAAGAACTTACCTATAATAACAAATTCATTTGATATTTTCAATATATTATTAAAGCCTTATTATTAATAATAGTTTTGCGCAAAATTATTGATAATTTTTAATGAAAAAAATTTTTTTTCGCTAAAAATCATTAAACGCAATGCATCGTCTTTTAATGATATAAAGTAGATACATAATATACCTATTGCTTATTTCTTATTCTGTCAAATTAACATAAGTATGCTTATTATTCATTAAAAAAATTTATATCAATTTTGATTATATAGGGTGCCCCATTTTAATTTGTCCAGTTTTTCGGAAACTAATCAAGATGGGGAAAATTTTTTCATCTTAAAGCTTCAAGGTTTCTAGGGGGTAATATTGGTAATAATAACCGAAACCAATTCTTTGCCCTGAGAGCTTGTTTGCTATAATTTTTAGTAAATTAAAAAAAAAAATTCGTTAAAAAGTTCGTTCCGAGAGACAATCTTTTAATTTTAATGATTTAAAAAGTAGGAACAGTTTTTCCCCTGGGATAGTCATGTTACTGTACATAATACTTAGACGTAGTGTGTATACACGTACTCAATATACACAAACAGCTGCATATTTATAAATAATTTTTTTTTCTAACTCTGTCTTCTTAAATATTAGTTTTTTTGAGCATGCCTCCTAAAAACTGTTTTTAAGATACTAGTGCACTTACTCACTCGGATTATATGCACTTAATTGAATATCTCGCTTCACAATCGCTAGAAAAAATTCTTTTCTTTTACAAATAAAATTTACCTACTTTAACATTATATTTTAATTTCATTAATTTAAATAGACGATTTAGTACAAGTTTTGAAATAATACGGCCTAGTAAGTGACTTGCTAAACCTGTTTGTTGGGTCCATGTTGGTTACGTGTTGTGTGATGTTTGTGGCCACAATCTCACACTGGTAAATAATTTATTGTGAGGGGTGGGGGAGATATATCTGTAGTTGTAAGTCTATGCCGGTAAACCACACTTACCACAAATATTGGACAAACTGAAGTATTATCAGTTCGATAATGTGGTCGTAAATTCGACTTTCAATTTGCACTTCATTCCAACTAGCCGCGGGGCTCGAAATCATGATTTTATATCCACTAAGGCAATTAACGTTTTTTTGGTATGCGTTGTGGTCCTTTTTAAAGTTGGGATACATCTTTACAAAAATAGTCTTTAAAAAAACTTCAATACGCATTACGTATCTATGTGGGGGTGCTGCCACATTATAACTAACTGTATGCTAGGGAAAAAACATAAGTTTCTACTCCTTTAAAATAAAACCAAGTCTTTTTATAACTCCACTCTCGCTACACAGGAATTTCATTGCCCATAAATGTACGTATAAATATACTAGCGGTAACTATTCTGTTACTATGTATAGTAATAAATGTAGATATCGTTGCTTCATGAATACCCGGTGCGATATACTATAACTGGCCTGTCTGTAAGTTTACTTAAGTTATTATTATGATATCTTTAATCATAATTATATAATATTTAACATTCGAAAATTAATAATTTATTGATTTTAATATAAATAAAATTAATTTCTAATAATAAACCATTAAGGTAGTACGAGTGCCAAAGGTAGTTTAGGCTTGTGGTTGAAATTATTTGTACCTTATTTTTAACTTTGATGATGATTTGTGTCGGTCTATTTTATCCTTAATCCGTGGTGCATATCATCAAAAACTGCAAGGGTATACATATTAAGTTTAGTCAGAGCTATATCTTAAGGTATTTCCAGCATGGTATCTGCAGTTCCTATGCTAAAGCTATGGTTAAAATTTTTTTCGACATAATTTAACGAAAAATTAAATTTAAGAATTTAATAATGCTTACTATTAATTCCCAAAGTTTCAGAAATTTTGACCGTTTAAAATGGGAAATAATTATGCCAACGTCCCAATTTCGATCAATTTACGTCAAAATTAATATCTCGAAAGTGAAAATTAATTTCTAAATTTTTTTTTTAGAATTTTATTGTATAAACATTTTTTTCTACTTTTTCTTCAATATATAATAATATCATAAAAAATAGTTGGAGAGACCGGACATTTTACATGCTTTAAATGGGACATGACCCTCAAAATCGCGAACTTTGTCTTTAAATATCTCGCGATCTAAACGGCCAAAAATTATGAAATTTTAGGAATTCATAAATAAAGCTATTATAAACCCGAGAAAAAAAATTCGGCCAAATCTGTCGAAAAGTGATTTCATGCTGGAACTACCTTAATAACTTTTTTAATAACTTATCGAATTTCCTTAGTATCACTTTGAACATTTATGGTAAAAAAAAACCTATAAATAATTATGTAACTTAGACACTGATATAATCATATCTCTATGCAGTCTTTACTGAGTATTGAAACAATTAACTCAATTATTTTAATATATTCAAAATATGGACTCGTAGAATAAACACTATAGGGGTCGACCTTTTTGTTTAAGTTGAATTGAAATTTCTTTTGCAGAGATGGATTGATTAATTTTTGGGATATCAATTAATCGAATGAAAAAATTATCCCAATATTTGAGAATACTAAGCGAGCTCAAGTAAACACAAAAATTTCTATGATTATTGATTGTCCATTCTTACAAATGCCCGACCCTGCATTTTCGCCATTCTTTGCGTTTAACACTCGCGCTCTCTTGCAAAACCATAAAATCGATTGGTCTCAGAGTTACACAAAATTGAGGCCTGGAGACGGAGTTAAAAGTTAAGTAAACGGATGTGTTTACTGTATAGACTTGATTAATTATGATAATGGAGCGTTGCAATATGCGTGTATTTAGTCTTGATGTTGAAATTTCCGAACGTGACTTCGCTATTATTAAAAAATGAATTCAAAAAGAATATCAAACCAATATGTTAACTTCAAAATCGTTATTAGACCGACAGTTACTTAGTTTACAACAAAGCTTGATGAGTGACTAGTATAATGCGCTTTAAGTAGGGCACCGAATTGGACGAAATTATTTCAACTAGTTCAACATGATCTAGAGAAATCGAAAAACGCTCTGAAATAGAATTACGGTGATAATAACAAGAATATGTTAATGGTGGAAGCATAGGAAAATGAATTGTTTTCCAATCTTTACAAAATATTTTAAGTAAAAAAAAACTTAATTGCAAGCATGGGCTAGAAAATAAATTTTAATGAACTTAAAATTGTTTTCCCCTTAAGTTAAACCATTATCTTCCTTAAAATTTGAGTTAGGCGCTTCAAGATTTTACTTATAAGTCACAAATAGAGGGTTTTGGTAGGAGATTGTTAAATCTTTTAAGAAAGTTTATCAGGCGTCGCGTCGTGGAAATGCGATGAAATGTTTCTTTTGTAGTGTCTGAATATAAAAATCAAAAGTTTAACCGAAAAGTCTTGGTGTCTATCGAATTATTCGATTTGCGGAATTTTATTCGTCCCTGAGGCATTTTGAAATTTTAATATCTTAAAATTAGGTATTTATTCAAATGAAAAAGTCAAATTAATTTACGCAGGCTTACATTAAGCAGATATAATTTAATAGAAGCAGTGGAAAAAGTAAAAAAATATGACCACAAATATTTGTTTACCTATAGTTCCATGTTTTTAGTAAGGCTTGTTTTGAAAATTTGTGCATCTTTACAATCGTGGACTCATTTTTTTAAATAAAATATTTAATAAAAGGAAGAATTTTAGAACAATACTTCCCACTATTCGTCACTGGTAATAGAATAATTAAGTTTTGCAACAAATTGAAATATACCTGTGTGTAATTTTAATTAAAGGTTTTATATAAAGGTTTACAATGTTTACATGTTAAGAATTTATAACACTTCCATATTTCGCTGACCATGAATTTTATTGATTTTAACAAATTTTCTTTTTACTTATAAAACTGTTTAATTGAATCCAATTTCAAATTTTGTTTCTTTTTGTTACAGCTGTTGGTCTTCAAGAATGTGGATTGTTTATGGATGCTATGGTAGCAGCTTCAACCAAAAAAGAACCTAAGAAAAGAAAACGGCGGATGAGTGTTACGAAAGAGGATGGGGCTCCAGGAGGCAAGACTAATTCACCACCTAATTCTCCTACAACAAAAACTGAAAAACCTCCAACATCACCAACTCAATTGCAACCCACTGCACCTAAATTTTATAAAGATACGCTAGAAGATGAGCCTGAAGTTAAATCTGAAAATAAGGAAGACAAAAGTGATAGTTCGGTTGAAATCAAAACAGAAAAAGCTGATAATAAAGACAAGGAGAAAGAAGAGAGTGATAAAAGTGAAAAAGTTGTTGATGCATTTGTTAGTAGTCCTGACATTAAAATTGAAGAAGAGTTATTAGACACTTCCTTTAGTAAAATGAAGGACGAATTTAAAATACCTGGTGGCGTGTTAGTTTATCATAAGAAATCTGGTCCTAAAAAGAGTGTTAAATGGAAAGAAGATGCTTGTTTGGAACAAATTCAGTACTTCGAATTGGATGAAACGGAACGAGTGAATGTAACAAAAACATTTACGGACATGAAACAAATAGAAATGTCGGGTGAACGCGAGGCCTTACAAATGTCTAGAAAATTACCAAATGAAGATTTGATGGATGAGCGTACACGGTGGCGACCGCTAATTCCAATTGACCTTGCACCAGATCTAGCGGTACTTGGGAAGAAAAGTAAAGAAAAGGATATTCAATATGCTCGTGAAAAAGTTATTTTGCAGGCATTATACTTTCATAAGTCTATGATACCTGATTCACCGACTGAACCTGATGTTGAACATCATCCTATGGAAGATCCAGTTATAATTCCTTTAGATGATGTTGCTGGAAATCCTGACAATATTAAAGATTTTACATCAACCCCATGGCCAGAATCTAAAGGTGAATTACCACGAGCACAGGCACCACCTCCAGTTGCACCGTTTCCACCTATACAACCAAACTTTATGAATGTGGGCGGACCAAATGCATTCCCACCATTTGCAAATCAAGCTAATTTCATAGAACCACCAATGATGGGTGGCGGGGGTGGTACTGGCGGCGGAGATTGGCGAACTGGTGATGGCCGAGTAATGGGTCCCGTGCCAAATGATATGGGTCCTATGGGACCTCCACCACCAAATATGTTTGGACCTCCAATGGGTGGTATGCCACCTCCAAATATGTTCCATGGTCCAGGTCCAGATGGTTTCAATATGATACCGAATCTGAATAACATGAACGGTCCATTCCCACCAGGACCGCCTGTTAACTTTCAAGGGGGACCTGGTCCAGGACCTGGCATGTTTAACGATAGTGGTTTTCAAGGAAGAGGTGGTGGTAATATGCGTGGAAGAGGTCGAGGTGGTTTTGATCGGTTTAATAATGGACCACCAAATAATTGGAAAGGCGGTGGAGGAGGTGGTAAAAATTGGATGAATCGTGGAATATGTAAACATTTTCAAAAAGGTGGTTATTGTAGACAAGGTGATAAGTGTCAATTCTTACATCCTGGTGTAAACTGTCCGCCATTTTAAGACTGCTTGTGAACTTTCTTTGTAAAATAGTGTATATTGGGTGTAAATAAAATTTTGTAATTACAGAAAAGTTATGTAAATATGAAGAATCGGTTGTATATAAAATATTTTATATTCTCGGTCATTGTAAATATTTGTCTAAAATTTATTGTATATGCATAAATACTATATTTAATGTTTTTATAAAACGCTATTTAAAAATTTATAAAAGAGTTAATACAATTTATAAAAAATTATTTTTGTGTTTTTGTTTGTCGTAATTTTATGATCCTTTAATAAATTCTAATTATATATTTCACATGATTTGAAAACATGGAATTGTCGAGGAATTTCGAGATATTTGAAATGTGAACTAATACGCTTGTTGCCTGATGTCACATTTGCAATATTACCCATAAAAATGTAAAACTAGACTTAATTCAATAACAAAATTTGAAAGTGAAATTAAAATTGATACAGATTGTGTTGATTGACAACATTCAAAGATTGTTGTCCCATCTCCTTTTAGCAAAAAGTTTTATATGTATTTTCTACCGGGATACCGGCCAATGACATCAAAAAAATCAAATCAAATTCAAAAATCGACTTCACTTTTCTTTCCATCCAGTGAGAAATCTTCACCTGGAGTGATAAAAAAATTTAGTAGGTAAACATTTCTATTTTAACATTATTTTAAAAGATTGAAATTCCCAACTATCAAATTACCACATGGGACCTTTTCATTTCAATTACGATTCATTGTTTAATACAGACAGTAATAAGTTAGACAAAGATACGAGATAATTGTTATTCATTTTATCATATAAGTTTTTTTAGCAAATTGTCCGAAACAAAAGGTAATCATTTTTTAAAATGAGAAGGTCTTTTGGTCGAATGTATACGTATTCATGAAAGATAAAATATATCTTCATATTGTTTAATTAGGAGAAGGGCGATAGCGTACTCCATTGTACGTTTGGAATTGTTTTGAATTGGAATTATTGATTTGTAACCGCCAACAAAGTTCGTATGTGATAAGTTAATAGGTAAGTTCTTTTTGTCATAAAGAAGTTTTGCCATGGTGTAAATGATAAAAAAGGTAGTATTAACAAAATCTATACTAATAATATAAGAAAGATACATCGACAACATCGTGAATTAGACGAAAGTTTCGAATAAAAAACCCTAGTGTAATGACTTCTCTTACTTTGAATATTTTAGTATGCAACTTGTTTAGCTTAACTGTATTATGTGTTGCATCTTATTATAAAAAATATTGTAAAAAAATATTAAAATTTTTTTTCTATGAACTTAAGTAGCAATATAAACGAGATGTTTTCCATTCGAAAAATCATTGAAGAGTTTTCAACGGTTCTTGTGCTTTAAAATTTACTGATTCCAAAAAAATTACTTTTAGATATTGGTACGTGTCAGTAACAATATAAGTATTTAAAAATAAACACAAGAGGAAAAATTTGTTCATAGACCAATCGAGTGTGTAGGTCCCTGGTTTAACTTTTTTTAATTATAAAATTTTTTCCCCAGCTGAAGTATTGGGAGGTATAAGCGGTCTTAAAATTCAAACTATAATAAAATATTACACAAAATTCTTAATTTGTTAGTGTAAGTTTAAACGTACAGGGAAAAAATGTTTCAAAAAGGGAGAAATATCAAAAATATTTTTGATATTTTTGTCTGGCTCTAGTAAAATGAATAACTATAGAGGCTGAAAGTTGTTTACAACCAATTTTTATCATAAAAATAAACATTGTTTTCATAAAAATTAAATTTTATTGTTATTAGCACCTCTAATGGTCAAATAATTATTTTGTAAATAGACTAACATTAACACATATCGTGCGAAGACATTAGAAAATTGTTATTCTTGAATTTATCCTTTAAAATGTGTTAGCTACTTATAGTTCAATTAATTACTGAATTAATTTCTATAGAATATTATATTAGAATTATATAGACTCGGTAAAATCCATCATTGAGCATGAGTAATTTTCGAATGAAAAATTTTTGCAGGGTTCCGTTTAAAAAATGCTCCTGAACGTAAAAGCTAAACATTTTTAACTTATAAGTTAAACATTTTTCTCTAAACCCTCCAGTTTTCCAGTAAAAACTTCGTAAATTCTGAGTGAAAACAAACAATTGACTGAGTTAATTGTTGAAATACTATGTACAGGCAGTGTTGATTACACTGTCATTTTTCACATGCACACATGTCACACATACATAACTGATATTCCCATATAATACAAACTATTCAATTTGCGCCTAATTTGCGCCCCCACGGATAAACAGTGATGTTTACAAAAAAATGTTTCAAACAAAAGTTGTTTATTATAGGGAACATTTTTTACAAGATGGATTTTACGGACCCCAGACCTTGACCTATCTTGCTCATTTACGTATTCGGCTAGCCTTTTTGCGTCCTTAGCCCACTGTAAAAATTTCAACTTGATATATATTTTCGTTTTTGAGTTATCTTGTCTTCAGACGGACGGACAGGCAACCGAAAATAGACTGATTAAGTGATTTTATGAACACCTATACCAAAATTTTGTTAGGAGCATTAATTTTTTTAAGCCTTACAAACTTGGGACTAAACTTAGTATACCTTGATATATTTCATATATCAATAGCCAAAAATATGGTCTAGCATTAAATTGTGTGTTATAATATTTTTCATGATAGCATAATAGAAATATGAAATTAAATGTTATAAATAAAATTTCTAATCATGAGAAAGAAATGTTACAAAAATCAATAATTTTCGACGTATTCTATTACTCATTTCCCCTCATATTACAATATTAGCTACGCCCCTGCTACATAAAGGTAATCATTCATTATTAGTTATATAGAAAGGTTTGATAGAAAGTAACAAGGCAGTTTGTAAATATTAAATTAAATTTTAAGTTGTGAACTTGTTGTCTCTAATATTTTATCGCTTTATATGATTACATCGGTCAGCGTTTATTGTCAATCGAATAGAATTATTTTGATTTTTTAAGTTGTCGTATGTTTACAAATAATGCAATGATAGCATACGTCATTCTATTACCATACGAAAGATAATATTTATAAGTATATATAGGTTGTCATCACAAAAGTTACGTATACTAACGTGACACAATGGGCTTGTTCAAAATAACAATGCGCGTTCACTCTTGTGTGAGCGCACAAAAAAAAAGTGTATTATTTTTTCTGTAGCTAGCTAGAGAAAGATAATGTATGTGCCTCAGGAAGATAGATATTGAATTAGAAAAAATAATAATGCAATTCAAGAATTTTAAATCTAGTACGTGTTAGTTTTTGTTAAAAGCTCGCTGTAAAACTATTATGTACACTAAGTACTCGCAGTAAAACTATGATGTAACATTAAGTTACATAGACTGAAAATCAAACGATTTGTGCCAACATCTGAGGTAATTGCTTGGGTCAAATCTATCATGA
This sequence comes from Chrysoperla carnea, assembly GCF_905475395.1. Classification (NCBI taxonomy): domain Eukaryota; kingdom Metazoa; phylum Arthropoda; class Insecta; order Neuroptera; family Chrysopidae; genus Chrysoperla; species Chrysoperla carnea. The sequence continues at coordinate 87,016,380 of NC_058337.1, forward strand.
CGGCGGTGTAGAAATGTCAAAACAAAGTGTTGTTATCATACTTGTCATTGTAGATTCGTAAGAAAAAATGTAAAGTGATACGTAATAAGTATTTTTTTAAGACAAAAAGTGCAAAAATTCAGTGAAATCACGATTTTTTTCTCTACAACATTTTGTGATATGAAAATTTGATATTCAATGCATGTTTTTTTGATAAATGCCACTATATTCAATGTATATTTTTTGATAAATGTCCTTATATTCTTTTGATAAAATAATTTTTTTGATAAATGTTCCTAGCTGACCCAAACAATTACCTCAGATGTTGGTACACCTCTCACTGTACGGAAAGATACTCATTCTATGTCCTTAATGAGCTAAGGGTGTAATTAACTCAAAATGTAAAATATTCCCATGAATATTACCGAGTGACCAGGCACTAATTCGAACGGTTTTGTATTGAGACCAACTCTTTTTATCTATTCGAACCCCCCAAAAATGACTTTTACCATTTTTTTGAGTACCATTTTACTCGAAAAATTCATATAAATATATGTCAATCCACCGCGTAGAGTAGTAAAATTTGAACTAATAAAAATCTTAGAAAGATTCTGAAAGCCTACCTGGCACTGAAGGGGGAAAGGTAAGAAGGTTCAGGAGAAGTCAAGTCAAGGGTAAAGATGAGTTGGATGTATGGGGAGATTAGGAAACAGACGGTTAATTTTATTTATTATGTCGATTGATGAAAATGAGAAAAAAAGTTGAAATCGTTTAGTAAAACGAGTGAATGACATAATAGGGTATCATTTTTGTTGGAGCATTCTGTACAAATTCATTATCCCCACTATTCTCAAGCAAATGTCATTTTTTGTACAATGCTGACATTCAAACTTCAAACATAACATTGGAGAGAGAATAAAGTGAACATACGTACAATTGTTAAAAGGGGAAATTATATTTATTAATTTTTATAAAAATAATCATGCGGTTCTAATAATTTTTAGAGTTTAGTAAATATTTATTTATTTTTTTGTGAATGTATTATTATACATTATACATTATAAATTTTATTTATTTGTATTCAGTTTTAGAAGTTATTGGTTAATTTTCAATCGTAAGTATTTTCTATTTGTTAATTATTTTTTGGCATGGTATTTTAACATTTTCTTTATTGTGATGCGACGATGTTGTCATTTTTTTTACATTTTTCGACACGTGTGTAACTCACGAACTTATTGAATTTTTATTTTTAATGTTGATATTAAATAAGGGGCTTCATTTAAGTTGTTATAAATTTTTATTCACTTCCTAGAGAGCTTACACAGCAATTATAAATAATTAAAAAAAAATAGCAAGAATGTGAAATCAGAAACAATCGTTGGATACCATATGTAAGCTCCAAATAAACAATAATCAGTTTTTTGGAAATTATTTTTAGAAATATTCAATTGCATCAGCTAAATTTCTTAAATGTGTTTTTGACATTTGTATACCAAAAATATTCATTTTTTATGGACGGTATAAAGTTCCAAAATCTTAATTCAAGAGAAAAAACTTAATTCAATTTACTTACTGAAATTTGGTACTCAAGGGAATTCAAGGTAAAATTTCAATTTCGGAATAATTTGGTCGACTGCTTTGTATTGTAAACATTCCCCCAAAATAAAGCGCGTTTGTGTAACCAAAATAATGTAGATTTCACGTACCTAATATTAAAATTTGATGTGGTACTTGAATTACTTTCGATAAGATTTCACAAAAAATGTCCTTATAGTTACGGACACTGAATGGCCAAAACTCATACTGAAGTCTTTTTAAAGAAATTGGTTGATTTTTTAAAAATTCATATTGTTTAAAAATGAATGTTAAAATTTTCGAAAGCAGAGATTTTTATAAAGAATAACTTTTTGTCGTAAACCTTATAATAAAAAACTTTTTCCATATGTAGCCAACTTAAGTATACAAACTGTATATAAGGTGCACTAATTTTAGTCCCAAGTTAGTAACACTTAAAAATATTGATGCAACAAACAAAATTTTGGTATTAGTGTTCATAAAATCACTTAACAGTTCATTTTTGTTTGTCTGTCTGTCTGTTCGTGGACACGATAACTCCAAAACGAAAAGAGATATCAAGCTGAAATTTGTGTAGCGTCTTTAGGACGTAAAAGGTAAGGTTGAGGTCATAAATGTTAAGCAATATAGGTCAATTGGGTCTTGGGGCCCTAAAAGTTTAAATATAAAAAATTTCCTTATAAAATAGTAAACAACTTTTGTTTGAAACATTTTTTCTTAAATGTTTACCCGTGAGTGCGCAAGTTAAGACAAAAGTTTGTTGTCCATTTTCTCCAAAACCATAAAAGATATTGAGTTGAAAATTTGCAGGTAGTTATCTTCAACCAATGGTTTTATGAATCATTCTCAGGAAACGAAAAAAATTCTAGAAAAATACTTTCGAAAACCAAATAAATTGGGGGTGACTGCCTCCATAATTGTGTTGGTTTTGTACTGTTCTAATTTATAAAAAAGATAATGTAAGCACTGATATTCAACACTTTCTATACAGGGTATTTCAACAATTAACTCAGTAAATTGTTTGTTTTCACTTGTTATTAATATATATACAAACAATTGACTGAGTTAATTGTTGAAATATTAATACATAGGTACTATAAAATTTGCACCTAATTAGCGCCCTCATGGGTAAACAGTGAAGTTTACAAGAAAATGTTTCAAGAAAAAGTTGTAAATTTATATTATAAGGAACATGTTTTACATTTAAACTTTTGTTCTATCTCAAGATATTCCATCCTGTTTACAAGATGGGTCCTACGGACCCAAGACCCAATTGACCTATGTTGCTCATTTACAAACTCTCCTCACTTTTTATGTCCTAAGCACGCTATAAAAATTTCAGCTTGATATCTTTTTTCATTTTTGAGTTACCGTGCCTACGGACAGACAGACAGCCGGAAATGGACTAATTAGGTGATTCTATGAACACCTATACCAAATTTTTTTTCATAGCATTAATATTTTTAAGCGTTACAAACTTGGGACTAAACTTAATATACTATGTATATTTCATATATACATGGTATAAAAACGGAACATTAAAATTTAATTTCTACAGCAAGTACATTTAAACGGTTTTTAGCGTAAACCAAATTTACACGCAAATAAACAATAATAGTTTTAATAAGTAGCTAAATTCTAATATCATGTGTATAAAAGAATTTAATAATTGGTCTTGTCCAGGTAGCTAACTAAATATCTAGAGGGAATAATTTATTTTTTGTTGATTAGATCAAGGTCAATAAACAAAAAAAAAATCATGTTTTTAAACTTAAAGAACCGACCACTCACCCCCATTTGGATTTATTTTTGAACCAATTATGTTATGGTCATTAATGTTTAATATATATTTGATTGAGTACATTGTAATTCCATTATTTTATCAATGATAATTTAAAAATTTACTTTTGAGCTTTGAACTTTTAAAGAAAATCAAAAGTTTCCATTCTGTATTAATCATATTTATATCTTATTTATGAAAAAAGTGCAATTTTTTTAAATCATAAAATTAAAAATTATTTTTCTTTTAATCTGCAGATAAGAAAGATTGGTTGTAAGTAAATTTGGCACTTTTTTGTTATAAATAAAAAGATGTAATTATGCGCATCCGTTCAATTTCCATACTTTTTCGCTATCGCTACATCTAAAAAATAGAATGTCAGATAGTGACAGAAAAAATAAACAATTTTTACAGTCTGCCAATGATAGGGAACATATATACAGCCACAAGTAACAGAAAAATGTATAAAATAACATGCATAAAGCATAGTTAAAAATTAGCATTTGTTTTCAAAATAAAGAGAATAATGTTTTACTGCCTGCCATTCATTTGAATAAAAGACACACTAAAAATTTATCAAGAGACGGTTTTCTTGTGTTCAAACTTTTTTTATATTTTTAACTTTTGTTGTATCTTTAACGGTGTTCAAAATGCGTCTTACGGATCCAATTGATCTATTTACAAACTCAGCCTCACTTTTTACGTCCTGCCATAAAAAAATTATCTTGTGTTTTGGACACAGTTTCTGTTATAATCAGATGAAAGTAAATAATTCTATCTATCGAGACCAGTAAGACCAGATACAATTTCGAAGACGAACTGGTCAAAATTCTTAGAAGTGTTATTTTTATTTAACTCTTCTGACAACAATATTCGATTCAAACGTAAAAGTCATTAAATTTTAGTGACTGTTTAAAATACTATCCAGATAATTACTTACTTTTGTGTAAAAATTAAAATTCTAATGAAAAATATTTTTTTTTGTAGAATTTTGTACATTCGTGTGTGCAATGCAACGCTGGTTTTTCTTAGAACCAGAGGAAAATGCAAAAATTCGGGCAACAATCGAGGCAGAACAACCACCAATTATCGATACAACAAATTATGCAGAGAAGCGTGAATGGCTTTACAAAGTACGTGTAAATGATCTGCGTCCAGGTGAAATACCATGTGTTACGGGTAATTGTAAAGAGCTAGGTAATTGGGAAGTGGATAAATGTGTACCATTACAAGAAGTTCATGATCCAAAGGCTGGAACCTATTGGTCAAAAGTTCTTTCTATACCAAAGTATGAAACCATTGAATATAGGTATTGTGTCGTCACATTTATTGCACCATGCCCTCATGCAGTTGTGCGAAAATGGGAAACAAATTTAGTTCCACGCACTATACCAAAATTAATCGGTGAATCACCATCAGCCAAAGATGAACCAGAAGAATTTGGTTACTACGATGACTCAGGACGTGTGGATCGCGGTTGGGCATATCGTGATACAATCATACAATTTAAATTATTTAATAATCCAATTACTGTTTGGCAACAAAAGTTAATTGGTCGTACATTATTCGTAAAAGTTACACCAGTTGTTTTGATGAAAAACTGCCATGATCAGCCTCAGTCTCCAATCATTCAAAATGATATTGGTACCGAGGAATCGCTAAGTATGGATACAGAATTTACACAACCACCGATACATACAGTAACCGAAGTTGTCTCGATGAAATCCGAAGAGGAGAACAATTTTCAATTACAAGGTCAATTTGGTGTAGCTTATGAAAAGGATGATTATTTAATTTTCCAAATAAGTGTGGTTCAACCACAAAATGTAGCATATTTATTCGATTTTTATGTGTACAGTTCACGCGCATCCAAAGAAAGCGACCCACCATACCATGTTGGATTCAGTTACGTTTTAGCTAGCTCAATGAAATCCGAAGGACATATGGTAGTTCCTATCACTAGTGTTAAACAACGGCCATTAGGTGAAATGAAATTAGAATATTTAGTGATAACACCATTAAAGGAAGTACACTGTAATTTTAAAATATCATATGCACGCCATTGGAAACAATCATGGGCTGGGCTGGATGTGGCACATCGTGGTCTTGGATGTAACTTCGTTGATACTAAAAGGTGAGACTCACAAGGTCTTACGTGTTTTATTGTTGAATGATTGCGCTAGCTTTTGTTTTGAGAGAGCAGAGTTGTTGGTAGTGCGCATTTTATGAATGATTTAAAAATGAAAAACACACAAAATAAATCTGTCTACACAGGTGTGCTGAAGTACGTGAAAATACCATTGCATCATTGAAGACAGCCATATCGCATGGTGCCGATTTTGTTGAATTTGATGTACAATTGAGTAAAGATCTTATACCAATTATATATCATGATTTTTATGTGATGATTGCGATGAAACGGAAGAAACATATCGAAGATACTGATATGTTGGAATTGCCGGTTAAAGATTTAACATTGGAACAACTGCATTTATTGAAGGTACACAAAATATTTATTTCACTATTTAATTAATTAGTTTTAAAAATTTTTGAAAACTTCACTTATTGTATTTTTTAAAAATTATTCAGTGCTTAAAATTATTATAATAGATTAAGTTTTATTTTGATCATATTATTACTATTAATTACTTGGGAAGACTCCACAGTTTTGTTATATGAATAAGATTCCACTCAAAATTTTCGAATCCATTAAATTTGAAAGTTCTTAAGAATAGAGCAACAGTCTCCACAGTCACAAAATTCTAAGAGTAGAGATTTTCTAAATTCTAGGACAAAAGTTCAATGATAATATTAAAAATATTGTCATAAATTTGCTTAAGGAAGAAAGCTGCCCTAAGAATTTATTTTATTTTTAAAGATCTGTCCTAAAATTCCATAAATGGGGACGGTGATACTAGAGGAAATATATCGACATGGCATGGCTCCGTCTGTAGACTTCATCAAGTATTAAATAATGCATATTTGGTCAGTTTATTATTCGTGTAATATATAGTTGGGTGAAATTTAAAAATTCACCCAAAGATGACCCAAGCATCAATAGTAGTACAACTTTGTAATGGTTTATAAGTTGTGCTCTATAAAATAAGTATTTGTTGAAGCTCTACTTCATAATATTTGTTATACTATTCTGTATGGTTAGGGATTCTAGTATTATGACGAGTGTCCATCAAAAATGGTTCTATATGTGAACCTTTATGTATATGTCTTTAATATAAACTGTATTTTAAGTTAGTATTGCCATCTATAGGTCTTTCCCAATATTAATCAACATAAACAAGGCTTATTCGCCATGGGAACTGATTCTAACGCTGTCTGGTGGTAGGAAATAGAAGCTGTTTATGACAAGTCAAATTTCAACAGAAATAAATCACATAGTTTAAATAATTTATTTTTTATTATTTCACTCATTATCAAAATATAAATAAACAATCCAATCATAGCCATGCATAAATTTGACTTGTCATAGACAGCTTCTATTTTCTATCACTAGACAACGCTAGAATCAGTTCCCATGGCGAATTACTAATAACTGGGAGTTGCAACCCGGCAACTGGCGACAATAATTCGTACTAATTATAATAGAAAGTTTTTACAGTAGTTTCAATTTAAACCACCAGATTACTTACCATCAATCTCTAGCAATCAACATATTTCAATTATTGTTATTATAATTATCGAGTTATTTATTAATTTCTATTTAACAAGAAAATGCCACGACGTCGTACGTTAACGGGTCGTAAAGAGTGTGATCGTAACCGCTCATTAATGTATGATGTAGAAAACGTTAGAAACAAAATCAAGAAGAATCACATCGAGTCTTTATCGAGATGATGTTAATTTCACAAAATAATTTAAACCTTTTTTTTATGTAATCTTTGTATTTTTAATTAAGCGAGCCATTACAAAGTTGTACTTTAAGCTCATTTTTAAATATATCCGTTTGGAACCATTTTGAACAGTTTGATGAGTAATATTTATTGTACAACAAATCTAACATCTTTATTTGACACTAAAATATAATTAGGTTTTAGTATGATTATTATATCTGATGTTAATGTTTATAACAAGATAAATTTCTTTTTCTGGATAGAAGAGCAAAATGCCTTGAAAGCTGTAAAAATATTTTTGTTTATCAATTCAGCCCTATAAAACCTTACAATTCCAATAATAATGTTACTTGATAACATTAATAATAATTAAACAATAAAATATTTTGTCCAACAAAAATACTGCACGATGAGTTTGTCTACCACCTCGAACATGCCGTACTTAAGTATTTTTATTTTTGAATACATACATGTTTCACTTTTGCTGAATTATTTAATAATTATTAATGTTATTAAGTTGGCATAGTGTCCCACAAATAGCATAAATATGTCGTTATCATGCTCAATTGAAAACGCAGTACTTTCGAAAAACGTCGTAGAGAAAAGTTTAGTAGACTCGCCAAAAGGAAGCCAAAAATTTCAAGTATGTAATAATCATTGAACATAGAACTCTTTATATCTCACGATCTTAATTATTTCCCTGTATTTTAAAATACACCTGTGGGTACATATGATTCATGATTTCACAAAACATTCTGTCAACATACAATTTATTTAAAATAAATAATAAAAAATTAATTTAATTTTTGAGCATTGTTAATAAATATTCAATAGGTGACAGTAGAATTAGCAAATCATATTGTTATACCACGCATATATGTAACATGCAAGGTATACTAAATTTAGTCCCAAGTTTGTAACGATTAAAAATATTAATGCTATGAACAAAATTTTGGTATAGGTGTTTATAAAATCACCTAATTAGTCCATTTTCGGTTGTCTGTCCGTCTGTCTGCCAACACAATAACTTAAATCGAAAAAAGATATCAAGCTGAAATTTTTACAGCGTACTCAGGACGTAAAAAGTAAAGTCAAGTTCGTAAATGAGCAACATAGGGCGATTGGGTCTTGATCTATGGGTCCGTAGGACCTATCTTGAAAACCGTTAGAGATAGAACAAAAGTTTAAATGTAAAAATCTTCCTTATAAAAAAATAAACAACTTTTGTTTGAAAATTTTTTTCGTAAACATCACTGTGTAGCCGAGAGGGCGCAAATTAGGCGCAAATTGTATACTATGTATTATATGGGGATATCAGATACGTATGTGTGACATGTATGTGTGTGTAATGTGATAAAGTAATCAACACTGTCTATGCATGGTATTTCAACAATTAACTCAGTCAATTGTTTGTTTTCACTTGTTTATTACTGATTTTGTAAAAGAGGAAATTTTTACTACACTTAATGCTTAATATTTGTCTCAAATTTGATCGTTTCTTTCTAAAAGTAATTCATATCAATTTGAATGACGTTTTCAATAATATAGCACAAATATTCTAACTAATAATTGTTTTTTTATTATTTTAAATAGTTTTGAATATTAGTATTTGATCTATTTTATTATTATTCATTGACATCAATCATTTTCAATTAAATTGATTATTTCATCATAATTGAAAGCTTTAAAATTTTTCAATTCTATTTCAAAAACAAAAAAGTCTTTTTATAAATTTTCAGAGCTATTATCATCATTGAACTAACTTTTAAATATATTGCGTAATTGATATATAAGATTTACATTTTTATACCATGTATATATAAAATATATCAGGGTATACTAAGTTTGTTCCCAAGTTTGTGATGCTTAAAAATATTAATGCTACGAACATATATTTGGTATAAGTGTTCATAAAATTCATTTCCGTTTGCCCGTTCGTCTGTCTGTCCGTACGTCTTACAACACGATAACTTGAAAAGAGATATAAAAGTGAGGTCGATTTCGTAAATGAGCAACTTTGTCAATTGGGTCTTGTAAACAGTTAGAGATAGACAGAAAGTTTAAATGAAAAAAATAATCCTTATAAAAAATAAACATCTTTTTTTGAAACATTTATTCGTAAACATCACTGTTTACCCGTAAGGGCGAAAATTATATAGTATGTATTATATGGGAATATCAGATATATGTGTGTGAGTGTGGCTATCTAAGAGTGGCTGTCTTTCTTTACTTACATAACGTACAAAAACAAACGGTTGCGTAGTAAACACTGTCTATACATGGTATTTCAACAATTAACTCAGTCAATTGGTTATTTTCACTTGTTTTTAAATTAATATTAAAAACTTTTTATCTTCTATGAAAAATATATATCCAAGTTCACTGTGGTTTTCATTACCTTAATGAAGTTTATATGATAATTAAATTTAAAACAAATCTTTCAGAAAAACCAGAAATTTCAGCTTGATATCTCTTTTCATTTTTTAGTTATCGTGCTTACGGACAGACAGACGGATAGACAACTGGAAATGTACTAATTAGGTGATTTTATGAACACCTATACCAAAATTTTGTTTGTACCATCAATATTTTTAAGCTTAACAAACTGTGGACTAAACTTAGTATACCTTGATATATTTCATATACACGGTATAAAAATTATTGCTGATTTGACTAAAGTGAGTGTTATGGCTTCGATACTATCATACTACCTTAATTAGTAGTCTGCAATAACAGTTACGTAATTTTTAGGTAATGTAATGGTTAAAGATTTTTTTGTGAACAATTCCATCGACACCTTGTAATCATTATAATTCCAAAATTAATGTTACGCTTTTTATTGTTACTTTGTATTGAAAATTTTCTTAATAATGTTTAAATTTTATCTTATCAATGATCCATTTAAATTTATTTATTTTAATTATTTATCAACGATGTGTTATTTATTGTTAGCAACAGAATTATAATATTTTTGAACTACTTACAAATAATTTTCAATACAGTTATTAAATCTTTTCTTTTCTTAAAGAAAAAGTACACAATAGGAAATAAATTTCGTCAAGGCGTCTGCGCGTTTTTCTGCTGAACATACACTACTATTATAACTCGTAAAATGGTAACTTTATGCCAAAATCTAGTCAATGTTTTTATTAACCTTTTTGATTTTTTAACTAATTTTTGTTGTTGCAAAATTCGAAACATTTGTATTATTCAAATCAAGGATCCCTAGATCCATTAGGAATTACGAATTAGGGTCATATTGAGGACTACATACGGTTGCATCCATCGGCAAATAATAATTTCAGGCTCGATTTCTATGCATATTCCCCTTCAAAAAACTTTCCTTAATCAGGATCAGGAGCATGCCAGGCAAATATCTGATTCAATTTTTTAAATCAATTTTCATGTTGACACCATTTGAATGTTAATGTCAATTGAATCAAAATGCTTATTTCTTTTAAAATTGTCATCTAGTACGTATTTTTGGTCGCTGAATACAAATCCGATGTCAGATAACATGATTTCTGCCATGTTTTCCAAAAATCGTGCCACTTTTTACACGAAATTCCACTTTTTGACACAAAAACAAAAAAGTATTTATCGTCCAAACTGTTATCTAGGAGGTATTTTTGGTCGTTGATTATGAATCTGATGTCAGATTAACGGATTTTGTCACGTATTCCGAAAATCGTGTCATTTTTAGTCAAGATTTCATTCACTTAATTTTTTTTGGGCACAAAAAAGTTAGACTAAGTATTTATCGTACAAACTGTGCTCTGAGGGGTATTTTTGTTCGCTGATTACGAATCATAGAACTCGTGTAATCGGAATCGTAATCTAGAGTTTTGCAGGCGAAAATCTGATGGGGCTTAACTATCTATTAATACTCTCCAAACAGCGGATATAAGCACGGAATTATATTTTTGTGTATAGCGTCTATTTTATTCATAATAATCTATAAATTAATAGTAATTATTATTGATAGTGCAGTGCACATAAATCTTCGTAATTATTTTCATATTATGAAATTTATCTTATCGAATTAAGGAAGTGTTTTTATTATGTTCGAATATGGATTTGAACTTTGAACTTACATTCTTTATTAGTTTTTTGATATACCTATTTACTGTTACAAATTAATCAATTTCAATTTATAAGTCCTGTGATGGCTGCATGTTACTCCAAATTTAGATTTGTTTTGTTTATTTTATTTTATTATATAAACAAAGGAGATTTTGAAATCCTTTTACATTTGTACTCGTTTATTTGTCTTTGATTAAATTTTTTTTTATTAATAGGTATTTCAATCGCGATAGGCGAGGCCATCCGGGCGTAAAATAGAGCTGAAATGACTCCGGGGTAAAACCAAATTTTAAGATTCCATCCAAAAATCACTGGTTAACAAACAAATTTTTATTCAAATCTTATACTAACTTGTATTCAAGATAATCATAAAAAACGTTTATATTTGAGAATATAATCCTCAATCGGGGTTATGTTAATGTTATACATATTTATTTAACAAACTTAACTTACATCCTTATCTGGGTAACAATTTTCTTATGTGCTTAGATTTAGATACATATTTGACGTATATCAATTGAAATGAAGTTTGAAGTAATTGATATTGCAACCGCTAGAGTGGCTAAATTTAAATTTAATCTACAGTATCGACAGCAGATAATTTTGGGCGCCAAAAAAAATTTGTATAATTTATTTTGAAAATGATTTCCCCAAGTAGGGCTTTATTCTATTGTAGTTGTCTATTATAGTTTCGATTGATTAATCGTATTTGATTATTGTCTCGGAAGTTACGTTACTCGTTAATTTTTAACTTTATTATTTGTTTTATTGTGCACTCTTGATGACCGATGGCCAATCATTAATTATTCTTTTTCAATCAATCAGCGTTTATCACGTGATCTTGCCTGAGCTATAAGCAATGATAGGGTCCATTCAACTGATTTTGATCTAGATAGTAAAAGATATGTCTTTTCAATTTTGAGCCAATGAATTATGAGCTATGACGACTGGTAGCCAACCTTGTAAAATCGTAAAATTTATCAAACCGTTATTAATACATGATCACTGCAGCTCAGCAGTCTAAAACTGCAATTTCTTTTTTTAACTGTACAATTTAGCCACCAAATAAATTGTGCAAAATTGTGGTTTTTTGTAACTTTTCATAGGTAAAAATACTATATTTATTATTTTTCAGATATATAACATCAATTTAGACATATTCCTATTTCCTCATCGTAATTTGATAGGTTTTTTTTTCCCCTTTAATATTCCACTGTTTATTACCTAAGTTATTTTCAAATCATTTTAACGCTGACAATGTTCAATCAAATTCATAAAGAATATTATAGAAAGTGCATGCGTACTATACTGCTTAAAAATTTTTATTATGATAGGTACAAGTTCCGTTACTGCCTTCAGTTTTGGCCTAGTCTGTAGACTTATTGAGAAGAGTACAGGTCAGGATAATTGCACAACCTGGATTTGCCAAATGCTTGGTCAAAATTTCTATTTTGCCCCCCTCTAGTCCAAAAAATCTTTTATAAATCCCTTCTAATATAAAAAAATTTCTATGTTTAAAAATTGTAAAACATTGAAAGCTGGAGAGAATAGGAGAAAGATAAAAAAAGTACGACATTTCGAAAAAATAGGGTACTTTGATGTATCACTTCCTATAGCTCGTATATAGCGGTCACAAACATCGAATGTTTCTGAAACTGTGTCTTCTTTTTTAAAATATTTTGTATTTATTATTATTTTATAAATTAGGAACTAAAAATATTTTTATTACTATTACTATCCGATTATACTTGATAATCGAATCATACAAACGTCACCATTTTTAAAAACAAACAAACAAATTAAAATTTGTTATTTCAAATGTTTTTACAATGGTAAATGATGCAAAATTTAATGATAAGATTAGAATATCCTTGGCGATGTTTTTTGCTGTACGCACGCCTTCATTTTATATATCAAGTATCGATATTAATTTGCTTACGTAACTAAGTTTCTCCTCTTTGCCTATCTATTATAGATAATATTGACAGAATTCATGATTTTGTTGTTAGATTATTGATTACCTGGGTATTATTACTACTAGTATATTCGGAATGAGAAAACAAAAGTTTGAAAGAAAAAATTAAATTGCTCTTTTACAAAGGTGAGAAAAAATAGTATATTATACTACAAGGGCTAAAAGTTTGAGATTTCTGCACTACGCGATAAGATGCCCGAGGCGAAGCCGTGGACATCATATCGCGCAGTTCAGGGCTCTGAAACTTTCTACTCGTGAGGTGTATACTATTTTAGATATACTTTCTGCTTCTGTTGGGAGGCAGAAAGTCCAACATTTATGCTTCGGTATCAAAATATAAATATGGGACTTAGTACTTTTTGTACTTTTTGAGATAAACTGACAGTAGACGTAAAGATAATTTAATTTATCAGCATAAAAAATTTGAGACCTATAGCGAAAATGCGGTCATTTGGAACTCAACCAAAATCAAGCTTGTCGATTTCAAGCACTGCTAAAAGATGCTACACTTCTTACAATTTTACTGTATAATTTTGTCACAAATAAATCGGCAATTGTCATGACTAATTAATTTTTAAAACAAAAGATAAAAAGACTCATAAATGACAATGTACAAAAATTTACTGATATTGACGATCAGGTATATAGTTATAAATTATCCAAAACGTGTTTATTAAAAACGTCATTGTAATTGTACATGACAACAAATTAATATACGTAAAAGTTGAACTTGAATTAAAAAATCATACAAATACATAATATTAAATAATATCGTAGAATATTCGCTGGCCTCTATGTCATGTATTTTATCCAAAAATATTTCATAAATTGTAAGTTTTGGGAAGTTTTCTTAGTGGCTGTTTTTCAGTGTGATATTTCTTGATAAAATATAGCTTTAACATGCTCAATGAAGCCTTGGCTTTAAAAATTGTCACCAACATATCAAGCGAATTTTTTTATCAATAATAGTCGATAAACTCGCCTCTTCAGCTTTCTGATGAAAATCGATGATTTTGACTTCAATACGACTTGTTTACTAGAGAAGATATCAAGAAATCTCGAGGCACTTTCATTATTGAATTTAGAAGAGCAGCGTATCTACTTATTCCCGATTGCTAAAAAACTGTTCAAATGCTACTATGACCCTTACGTAAATTAAATGAACAAGAATTTGGTAAAACTATGTTTAAAACAATCCCTATCCGTATTTCCAGTGTTATAGAAGGGATATAAGAAGGAGAAAGCTTTAACGTGGTGTTCTTTACTTTTAAGCCCGGCAAAGCGAATGGGTGGTACAATTTCTTTACTTATCCTGGTTACAATAACTTTTGTTTATGATTTTCTCCAAAAACAGGAATAGAAATCAAACCTACGTTTACGCCCTTTTGTTTCAAAATTTACGTATGTATTTTTATGGATATGTAGAATAACAATAGAAATATAATACCATAGAGATGTGTAGACATAGGAAACGCAATGAGTGAATTCTTAACCGCAGAGAAAGAGACATAACTGATAGGTGTTCTTCCCTCTCTGTCTCACAGCCAATAATAAATCCAACAACAATCAAGTGTGCAGACGACAACACCTGTTTTGTATACAGGGTGTTCTACTTAAGTTGGCTACATATGGAAAACTTTTTTATTATAAAGTTTACGAAAAAAAGTTATTCTTTATAAAAATCTCTGCTCTTGAAAATATTAACATTCAGCTGTTCACTTTTGACATCGAATGTACAGCCTGTCCAAAAATTGAAAATCTTCGACTGGAATGTTAATGGTCGTTTAGAAATGTTCATCATTTTGAACAGATAATAAGGGAAACAGTTCAAGAAATCACTCTCGAGATATGTGGGCGTGTATTTAAACAATTTTGTAAAAGAACAATTATATGTATGGAACAAGAAGGTAGATACGTTGAGGCAAAAACGAACTTTGTAACTCTATGATATTATCTTTATGAGAATAATTTCGTTCTTTTAGGTTTTAGCAAACAAATTAGTACGAATATGCGTATTAACGGGTTTCCTGTATTGTTATACAATAATAATTTTAAAAATAATAAAAATATCAAAATAATAATATTATTATATAAAGACTTACTTTATATAAACAATATTATTTATATTTTATCAATGCTAGACAACAACGATATTTTATAAATAATACGATAGTTTAAATACGCTAATATTTTAATGCTACTATTATCTTATTTATTTTTAATTATTTATTATATCAGGTTATGGTTGATATGGTCTTTGGAATCCAGATCAATAAATTAATTATTCAGAACTGATGAATCATTTCTAAATTATTGTAAACTTTATATTATTTCGAATATATATATATTATTATCAATATGTTTCGGCAAGTCATTCAAGTATTCGGTAAACTATGTAGATACACTCCTCTGTGTCACAAAAAATGCACGTGTTTTACCATTCTAAATGTTTAAACTATAAAATTATATGTGATTTCTATTAGCGTAACTAGGGAAACAAAATTCAAATGTTTTTATTAAAATTTTGTTTCCGTTTAAAATCTAAATATAATAACCGTATTAGACTGAAAGAAAATATGCTTTTGTTCTTGTTCTCCTCAAAACTATCCTTAACGCTACGTTCTAATTTAAATACCAATCTTAATTTTTCACAGTCAGATAAAATTTCAAATTGATAAGATAATTTCTTCGGGATAAACCGCGACAAAAATCAAGATATCATACATTCCCCCCCCCCATTTTCGGGATGAAAACAACATTTTTGTACGAGAAAGTTAATAATATTATTTGTAATGCTTTAAAGTTAGCACCTCCCCTTCTCCTGATAACTTTGAAGTATAAAATTAGATTATTAAACTATTTTTTTAAATATGCCAAGGACAATTTTTTAATTTAAATATTTTGTACTTAATGTCCCCGTGTTTATAAAAATTGTTTGTTTGTTTGTTTGTAAACTATTATATTTTGCATTGGCACAGGATGAAAACATTATATTCGGCCAAAGAACAAAGACAATTTACGTAGGATAGAACCTTTTCTCATATGGGAGCTAAGAAATTGAATATTTACTAAAATGATGGCACGCACTATACACATACATAAAAGTTTGGATAAAGCATGCATGCTATTTATGTTGTTGAACGCGGGTTCGTTCATGTGTTGTTTTCTTTGTTTTATGCATAAGAACGTTTTACTTTATATATTATAAATGGCTAACGAGATGGTTGCCAAATTGTATATCAAAATAAACTAATTTTGGTCTCAAGTTTTTAACGCTTAAAAATATTGATGATACGAACAAAATTTAGTATGAGTGTTCATAAAATCACCTAATGAGTCCGTTTCCGATTGTCCGTCCGTATATCTGTCCGTTGTCCGTCCCTCTAGCCTGCTCACTTCTTAAAAAATAAGTCTGAGTTTGTAAATGAATAACATAGGTCAATTGGGTCTTGGGTTCGCAAAAGTTTAAACGTAAAAAATGTTTCTTATAAAAAAATAATCAACTTTTGTTTGAAACATTTTTTCGTATACATCACTGTGTACCCGCGAGGGTGCAAATAATAATAGATACGGAGTTGAAAATTTGCAATCAGCTTCAGTTAGTGGTCTTATGAAACGTCGAAACATAAAATGCTTTCAAAAATTACGAAATTTTTGAAATTCAAATAAATGGCGGATAATTTAAAAAAAAATCTAATTAAATGAAAATCGACCTCCTAGATATTCTGTCCTGTGGCACTTTAAATCTTAAATCCCAATTTTTAGTATTAATTTGTATTCTTTATTATAGAAAAAGTTATTTTTACTCGAAAAATTTTTTTCTTAAGAAAATAGCGTAAATTTTAAATAGAACTGTAGTACGTCTATAGAGTTTTCAAATATTTACCGTTTTCAATAGACAATTATCAGACAACTTTAAAAATAAATTTTTCATTTTAATAGTAAATACATTGCCAACACACGCTTATGCCAAAGTGCCAAATATCAACCTACACTTTGCGTTTCATTAGTACCTAAACGTCATCAGTACGTATTCAGAATTAATTGCGTAGCGTTCAAAAACATGCATTAAATATTTTTAAATTAAACAATTTATTTTTTGAGTTATCTCCGATTTATCAGAAAACTTGGGATTAAGCTTTTTTTACCCTTTAGATCAAAAGTTATATGACGCCTAGTGGCGCTTTTGCCTCAGTACTTCCCGAGTTATTGGCAATTGAAATTCGGAGTATTTAATAGGTTCAATAACTGAAAAATTTGGCGTTTTTCAAAAAAATATATCATACATTTTTAAAATTACTATAAAAAACCTTGAAAATGAAAAATGTTTTTTTAAGTCATTTGCACGAAAATTAATGAAATTATAATGAAAAGAAAGTTTCTCGTACCGTTTTTTTATGTTTTATTCAGCTCAAAAGCTGATAAATTTACCACGGGAAATTTAAAACTTTCCAATTTTTTTTATTTAGGTACTGACAACATGCTCAAAAAGTTTTAACAGTTTCGGATATATAGTTTTCAAAATATTGCAATTTAAATGAAAAAAAAAAAAAATTAGAAAAAAACAAAAAAAATTGGCTTTATTGTTAAGTAATTCGAAAAATAATAAAGATACAAGTTATAACATTTCGAACCCATCGCCCATGGTCACGAAATGTGTACCTCAAAAAAGTTTTTTTCCTAATACGGGACCTAGTCTATAGCTAGAAAAACTCTCGCTCTAATTTGAGCAAATCTAGATACAGTGTATTTTGTTTTTATACAATTTTATTTGGTGTATTAAACCTCGATTCTTGGTAGACTTTTGTCCTACGCATCGTGAAAGAATTGGAATAGGTTTTTAATTTCATAAATTATTACAAAACAATGTTTTATATATAAAATCAATAAATTGATTTTAATAGTTTTTCTGACAATGGCAATGAAAAATATGAAGTTTTTTACCGCTAATTGACGTTACATGTGTATAATAATCTTCTATTTATAAAATTTAACAATTACTCTGAATTATTTCAATTTTCCATATTTCCTGTACTTGGATTGTCCAAGTACATTTATATTCATGATAATTAAGTACCATAAGGGTTCCGTTCCAAAAACCCCATGAAATTTTGAACAAAGGGGGGGGGGGCAGACAAGTGAGGGCAGGGTAAGTGAAGGCTATGTCGCGGTAGTTTATGTTTTAAGTTACAATTGCTAAGCGAACATGACATTCATTGTTAGGTGGTACGAAGTTCGCCGGGTCAACTAGTTTGTCATAAAAAAGATCATTTTAGCTTCTTCCGCCTCTCGCCCAGAATGCACGCATGTTACATTTTTTACTCTATTTCGCAAGTTACACATCTAGATAAGAAAACATATCTGAATAAGATCTGTTTTTGACTTAAATTGATTATTGGATCATTGGAACAATCTAATAAAAGCATATTAAAATCAATCAAAACAAGAATAACTAAAATGAAATATGTTTTTTTTAATTGTTTAATAACTGCATAGAGTTATTTATTTTTAGATATTTCATTGAATAACAAATTAATCCAAGTTAAGGGCTACATAAATTGAATGATTATATTTAGATTTAAAAAAAAATGTGCGTATTCGCTCCGTGCGTGAGTTTCGTTTCCATGGTAACGATACACTACTTTAATTATAGAATTGTATGGATGCATATATAATTGTATGAATTGCATTTAAGACTTATATTTAAAATTTAATATTCTTGTCTCACAAATTTAAATAAATAATTATGATAATTTACATTTGAAAAATAATATTTGTTCAATTTGATTTCTTATTTTCACAATTTTTAATGCATTAAGTTTAATTAATTCGTGTTTCAATAATTTTAATTTGACATTTCTATTATATTAACATGTAAAGAATTGCAAATTAGTCATAACAGCCCCCTTTAACTCCAAAATTTTTCACTTAAAGCGCTGGCATCGATTTTATTGTCCCCTACCATGACTACGCACACAACGAATATATGCACACACACAAATAACAGTGCTGTAGTTTAAAAGTATCGTAACTACAGTACACAACAGGAGAGAGTGGTGGGGGAGGGAATAAATAGTTTTACAATGTATGCATATTCATGACCTTAAACAATTTGACACTCGAATGTCACGGAGAAGTAAAAAGTTTGGCTAATCGAGGTCATCAAATTCGAACAACTACAAGGTTGACGACATTGACTATATTAACGTTACATATTTGCATAACATTTATTAATAACTCAAAATTTATTTTACATAAATAGCTTCATTTAAACGACTGGCAACTTGTTTTAGGGCTAATAGAAGCGAATATTTTGGTTTAACACTTTCGGGTTATGGGGAGAATTTACTTGCTATTAGTAAACTCGTCAATGTAATCATGCTAATATTATCTAACAAGTAGATAACAGACAGTAAAGCTATTTTCAACTTTACTTGCTGACGAATGGGTAACTAGCTAAAAACTAACTGATTCTAATAAAAATTGTTAGTAAAGGAGCTGTGTGAAATTTAAAAAAATATTTTTTTGCCAACTTCCAGCTAGTAAATTTGCTTTATGTAATCCCCGCTTTATAGGCGTAATTATAAAGGCAAATAAAGAAGGTGAGTTGACGTTAATTAATCTTCAGGAATTCAAGATCTGCAGCTCATGTTAAACCAGCTTAATTTATATGCCAAACAAGTTGCCAAATAAACTTAAAATAAATTCCGATAAAACGAAACTATTGTCAAATGTGAGCACAGAATTATATAAATACTTGGGACAAATAGTTTTGACGGAAATTCCAACATTGGAGTGACACATCGAATCCAATGCATGGAGGAGATTTTGGTCACTTAAGAACATATTGAAAAGCAAAATTCCAATTTCTCTGAAAAGAAAAGTTATCGACTCTTGTATTCTTCCGATATTGTCACGTGAGCTACACACAATGTCATTACCGAAAAAAAATGTAGCAAATTTAAAGATCTGGCAGAGAAGTATGGAACGAAGTGTGTTTGGTGTCAAAAGGTTGGGTAAATTGAGATGTTCTTTCAGACGTTCTAAAACGAGAATAAAAGATGTGATCTTCATAAAAAACTAAAATTTCATTGGGCTGGGCACGAATAAGAGACAAACTTAATATTACGCTCCACCGTGTGGACGCCATATGAGTGTACTCGAAAATGAGGGTGATCCCTAACAAGATGGCGTGACGAACTTATAAAATTTGCAGGTGAACAATGGTCTACAAAAGCTAAAAGCAGAAACTTATGGGTTTCATTGGGGGAGGCCTATTTTAATATATTTTTTTGACGCCGCGTTATTCTATGATCGTGGGATAGACGTTGAGTCTATCTATCGTTATTCTATGATGTTGAGTCTAAAGTATTATGAGTGCAAACCGGCAGGATGGGTAGATTTCTAAATTTCAATCATTAAACCCGCTACATAGTTTGCAGTGTTTGCATACGTAGATTATTGCATCTTTACAGCTGCTACGGATATTTTAACTGCTTAAAACATTAAATATTGCAGTTAGGTCACTTTATTGGAATATATTGTGTGAATATATATTTGGTAGTCGCCCAATATGGTGTTTAATTAATAATAAATCAATTTAATTTAATTTATTTAAATTTATAATGATTTTGTAATCAACACATATTTATTTATGTGTTGATTAATAAAAATAAAGTCAAGGTTTCAAGTCATAAATATAAAACACATAACTTCCCACTATTTGTTTGATCACACGATACACTAACATATCATACACTAAGGCACAAAGTCCTAATTAATGTGCCGGAGGGGAACACGTGTCACTTTTTATTTTTTTACCATCTTCTTTTTTCAATTTTCTCATGTCAATGACTAGTACTACGTTACTAATAACTTGAATCGTAGACGTGCAAATATTCTTATGTAAATATATATATAGGGTGTCCCGTGTCTTGATGGCCATAGTTTAAGAGCATATATTATTGGCAATTTTAAGTTGAAAGTGGCTTATATACTTTTGTCCAAAACCTAATAATTAAGAAGTTATAGTTCGTTCAAACCAAATGGCACCGAACAAGAGAGAGTGTAGATGAATATGTATGTGCACTAAAATCTACACTCTCTCTTATTCGATGCCACTTTGGTTTCAAACGACCTATATATGCACTATTAAATTTAACCAATAAAGTAAAAACATTGTTGAGTAAAGTAGTATAATGTTTTATTAATATATTTCCAGCATCGTTCTTGCAGTTCCTATGATAAAACCCACTTTTTGACAGAATTTAACGAATTTTTTTTCACAGACTTAAAATAGAGCTTACTATTAAATTCCAAAGTTTCAAAAATTTTGACCGTTTAAAACATGATATAATTAATTCCTAAGTTCCCAATTTTGACCACTTTACGTCAAAATTAATATCTCGAAAATAAAACGACGAGGTGCTTTTTTTCTAAAAACGTTTCCTCTTAACTTTCCTACTTTTTTTTCTGTTGATAGAGAGTTTTTTATGTTGTAAAAAAATAGCTGGGAGGACAGTGGGTTTTAGGTACGTGCTTTGACCCTCGAAATCACGAACTTTGCAGCTGATTAATTCGCGATCTAAACGACCAGTAATTCTGCAACTTCACGATCTCACATCCAACATTATTCTTAGCCTGTGAAAAAAATAGTGTCGACAAGTATCTTAATTAAAAATTTTTGTATTGCTAACACAAATGTAATCAAAATTTTGGTTCAAAATGCTTCCCATTGCCTCGCAACACAATATTGCTCTTCTAATAATTGAATACGTAGTTATCTGAAGAGGATCTGGGTCGACCCATATGGATGCAGCTAGAGCAATAATATTAGTTCATCTCTGGTTTGTGAATTATTTGAATAAACTAGATTTTTTATATGCCTCCAAAGATAATGGACAAGAGGAGTTAGGTATGAATTTTCAAAAGAATACTCTCTGAAACCTTGGCTATCGAGTCACTGAACATCCTCTACATACTTATATATATAGTACGTATATAAAATTATTAAATAAATATTCCACTTTTTCATTCCGTTAAGTAAAAAATAGCATATAATCATTTTTGGGTTCCGTCAGTACTTCGGCCAAATTAGTGGTCAATACGATTGCTTGAACTCTTTAACGCTTGAAGCTAATGAACTAAACAACTTCGCTATGTGATTTTTTTTAGCTTTGCTTCAAAAACATTGTATTAGAAATTAAAAGCAAAGAATATTATTCATAAAATTATCTTTTCATAAATTTGAAAAGTATAACTCAAATGATGTTTATCGAAATTGGATAAAATTTGGATGTGATAGAGCAAAATTAAATTTTTTGGATTCTGATGACGTCATTAAGTTAAAAAATTCAATTTTTTTGATAACACAGGCAAATTCGATCCGATTTTATGAGATTTTTTTTGAAACCCACTAATTTTGGATCAGTCTTTTCAGTTGTGATGTCAATTTTTCGCTAGCTATCACTAATATGCTTAATTCCGGGACCAGGACTCCACATTCTTGAAATTTATTAGAGCTAGGTTGATTCTTAAAATCTGTACTAACAATAAGTGAATATTGTAGACTTTTGCCGGTTTCCATGATTTCTATGTAATTTTTTTGTAATGGATATTGAAGGCCAATGTATGTACATCCAACCAACATATTTTTTATTGCGATTGTTTGATAGCAAAGACAATGATAAAAAGGAAAATTTCAAAATGTTTCACCCAAATCTAATTTTATGATAAATTAGATTTAACAACCTTTCGATTAATTGATTATCTCGAATATTGTCTGCGTTGATATCCCATTAGGTGGTATTACACGTCTCAAGGTGGATAAAAAAATCCTCTTATAGTACTGAAATGAGCAATAGACAGATATAGCCATCATTGGCGCAGCCTAAGCACATTCCTAGCGATGCATTTCCCAATTTTTCTCTCTTTAGCCTATGGATATTTGAAAAAGTTTAAAAATCACAAAACACAAAAAATCTAAAGTAAAGCTTTTAGCCCCTCAAAATAAGCATTTCTAACCATTAAAGGCATAACCGGGCAATTTTACCAGGGGGGAGGGAAATTACCTATTTCTTATTATCATTACTCTTACGCTCATGGTATTTATTTGCAAAAATTCTCTGAACAATCATTTTATATTTCTGTAATGGTCATGATTAAAAAAAACAAAATAAGAATGTCGAAACGCTTCGATTTAGATATCTATTATTGAAACCTATTACCTACAGTGAAGAGGAAATTTTTATATAAACGATCATATTAAATTTAATGAGAGACCCATCCATCAATCTTAATTAAATTTGAAAATTATTTACATGCATTAAAAATTTACTATATCCTGTAATTAAAAATAATATATCCCGTTAGAATGTTCTGGAATATATATGAATGTTACCCATAAAAATACAATTCATGCATGGTAGAGCATTTAAAAAAATATTATAATGTATTTTTTTATATTGTTTTGTATGCCATTATTTGGCTTTTATCAATCATAATTTTCCTTTAATACTTTAAACGTGTGTCTAAATACTTCTGAATGATAAGTATAATTAATTGGAATTTAGGAAAAAATAAAACGAAATAATTTCTGTAATAGTGTCCCATTTTTGAACGCAAGGAGTGAAAACTTCAGAACCTATCCAACTCTTCGATAGTCGACAAACTCAACCTAACCAACTCGTAATTACAACAATACTCTGGGTCTATTTTTTCGGTATAATTTTTCCGATTACCAATTGATGTCGATGGTACAATAGTGGCTCTTGTTCCAAAAAATGTTTCTTACCTTCTAAAATAAAATTCGAAAGAATCTAACGTTTCGGTAATTATATGGAGGTTTATATCTTTAATATCTAAATGTGTTTGTTGCCGAAAAATTTTTTTTACACATTTACAAATGAAATTTACATCATCAGATCCAAGTATTTTATATTGGAAAATATAAGAAAGTTGAAAGTCGAAGATTCATTAAAAAAATTTTCCTCTTGAAAAGTAATTTGTTTTTATGATTTAAGTACTCGTATGAACTAATTCAAGAACTTTGAAGTATATGTAATCTGAGTTCTTATAAAGCAAAAAATCGTCAATGAATGATGTACTTTACATTTCAAAACAAATGTAGTGAATGTACTTAATTTTTAGAAATTAAAAACTTTCGATTCACTTGAATAAAAATGTGAACCCATGTTAAATAAGACAAAGAAATTGTTTTGATATAAACAAAAGGAAATTGATATTAAAACATATCATTTTAGTTTATAAGTTCTTATTACACAAACTTTAACTATATAAATATTTATTATTAATATATTATACTTTTAAATAATTAATAATGATAAAATTTTCTTTTAAAGTTATACCATTTCATAAAATGATAAAGTTACTGTCCTGTGTGTTGCCTTACACGGACTCCCTTTCAGCGTGATGTAATTGAGCATGTATGTGTGCTTTTTAAGGTCTGGGGGCTATAGCCGCTAGTACGATTCAAAGTTGCAGAGACGCCGTTTTCTGCAGAGCCATATAAACAAGTATGAAACACGGTATTTTTGAAAATTTAACAAACAAATTATGCTTTGACAGAACCTCTGCCAGTTGCGTTAGTAGTTTCGCCTTATTTTCCAGTTGAAATATAAAAAGATTTCCTTTTGTTTCAATTCATTTAACAAAGCTGAAAAATTGCAGAGTTTTTAACTTTTTAGAGAATATGAGAGTTTTTATGATATAACTAGCTGTTAAACCCGCTTCGCTGGGTTGTTTTTGCACATTTAAATATCAAAATTGTTAAATGAAAGATTTTTTTTTTAAATTCTCTCTGTATGTACGGAACAGTAAGATTTTTTTGGCCGATCCCAATATTATGTCTACACTCTCTTTGTGTACGGAAAAGTAAGGGAAAGATCGATAGAAACCCATGGAACATTCCAGAATATTCGAGAAAGTTCTAGAAAATTCGATAGAAATCCATAGAACATTCCAGAATGTTCGAGAAAATTCTAGAAAATTCGATAGAAATCCATAGAACATTCCAGAATGTTCGAGAAAATTCGACAGAAACCCATGGAACATTCCAGATTGTTCGAGAAAGTTTGATAAAATTCAATAAAAATCCATACAACATTCGAGAAAGTTCTAGAAAATTCTATAGAAATCCATAGAACATTCCAGAATGTTCGAGAAAATTCTAGAAAATTCGATAGAAATCCATGGAACATTCCAGAATTTTCGAGAAAAATGGAAAGACATTTGCGCCAGTAGCGCCATCTAGTGAAAATTGTACTATTGACAGTGGCGCCATCTATTGAAAATTATTAGAACTATTTTTTAAATCTATTTTCTATGAATTCCTAGATCATTTTTAATTCCACCCCCACCAAACTCCCTTATTCACAATGGGAGCCTAAGGGCTACCCAATGACATAATCCCCTACCGAAGGTCAATGGTTAGTTTTAGGGAAAATCGGGGACATACAAACAAACACTCTCTTTTTATATATATAGATTAGCTGATTTTTCATAATATAACATAAACCTTAAAATAATACATCAAGATAAATATTAATGCTAAGAAAATTAAATATAGCTTCACTTAAAAGTAAATTATCAATAACTGGATCTATATTTCATGATCATAATATTTTAATGAGGGTTATTAACTCATAAACATGAGACAAACGTAAAATGATATTAATACATTTTAGAAATCCACGTGATATCTTTAATCTATTAATAGGTATCCAGTTTGTATGTCAGTATCGTTGATTGATAAATAAGTGCAATAAAATTTAATGTACTAATAATAATGGCATAATGTATGGCTTAGTGGATAATTGTTCTAAAGATTGATTATTCGAATATCATTCATTTATGGTATAATTTGTTTATGCTGCTTAATACTCCAATTTGAATTATCGATTAACACTCATTGATGCTATAATTTTTTTAGTATTTGTTCCGTGTTTTCTTCATCTTCTCCCGAAGTCACTATTTAGGAAAAGTCTCTGATCTCATATCGTAGCAAATTTAGTCTACTTTAAAAACATCTTGAAAAAGTACTTCAAAAACAACCCGTTTAGGGTTATAATTGCCTAAATCTGAAAAAAATTTTCACGGATTTTCTCGATTTTTGACAAAGTTGCATTCGACGCTCGAAGTCACAAACTTGGATTATTCATTGGTACATCATCTTAAACAAGTTTGCTAAAAATCAGAACTACCGGATTTGACGTTAGCTCTGATGTATGAAGTTAGTTGGAAAGTATTGGATCTACAGAGTCCATTCTCGTCTCATATTGTAGCAAATTTAGTCTACTTAAAAATGTTCTTCTAGTCTACTTCTAAAAATGTTCCAGAATTTATCAAAAACCTAGCCTTTTAGGGTTATAATCGCCAAAATCCAAAATTTTCACGGATTTTTCGATTTTTGACAATGTTGCATTCAGCGCTCGAGATCACAAACTTGGATTATTCATTAGATCAACATCATAGACAAATCTCCAAAAAATCAGAACTACCGGATTTGATGCACACTACCCCGTACTTTCAAACGACAAAGTTACTGTATTTATGAGTATATTGGAATTGTTTCGACTTTGAGGAAAATTTATCTAAATCAGAAAAGTCGAATTTACGATTTATTAGTTACATTAAGGCCTATTTTCTTCACCTACTTCCAACCTAGAACTGAATCGACTTCAATTTAAAAATCGATTCAAGTTTAAAGGATGAAAAATGTTATCACTTAAATTTTTATAAAGTTTTCAAGTGTACAAATAAAGCAACATTAGAAAAAAGAATAGTGAGTTCTTTAATGGGAGGCCGTCCTTCAAAATTTTTGGTTACGGACGATTTTAATTTATTTTAACTTTAAAGTGGGTCAATATTTAATTATAGTATAGTCAAATATTTTAAGGTATGCATTTTTAGTCCAATTTTCTTCTAAAATATAGACTTATTTACTGTATTGAAAATCAACAATAAGGGTTGAAGGTGTGTTTTGTATTCCCTAGAACACAATTTAGGGGCTGCCAAATAGAAATCATGTATTCCTTATTAAAATCTAAGACGAAAAGTTCGTTGATATTTCGCGAATTGTTCATTTAACGCCTCGCTAAAAGTATCGTTAATATCGTTTTTAAATAGAAGTAAAATTACAGTAAATAAAGTTTACCATTTTTAGCCAGTTTTCCAGTTTACAACACAGAGAGTTCTAAAATAAAAAATTTTAACTATATTCTAGAATTTTGAATGTAAATTTCTTAGTGAGCAGTAAACTTAAAGAATTGCAGTAAACGTGATTTCCTACAGCTTGTTTAGTTGCAAAATTTAAGTTTTCCACATATTAGTCGAGAAATTTTTCACATTAAAAACGATAGCCTTAATCGTTAGAATTGCTGATAGCCTTAATCTAATAACACGAAGTGTCTAATGAGGGAGAAATATGTTCTTAATAATGGAGCTCCGTTGTTCACGAGTTTTTTTATTATTATGTGTTTTAATTTAATTTAAATTATGTAATTTTTTTAAACTAATTATGTTTAAAGTGTTAAAATTAACAAGATTAAGATAACATTAATTTGACTATATATTTATTTATTTACATATTTTAAGTGCTGAATAATTATTTAAATTGTACAATTTTTAATATATGCAATAAAATTTTAAGTATTGATTTTTGAAATGCAATTAATTTGTAAAGGTCTGCCAATTCATTTGAGATATTTTTATTTGTTTGAACTAGAAATTCAGTTAATACTCTTGTAAATTTGGTGACAGTCAATTATTTTACAGTCTATCTTATGTCTACTATTTGATATTGTTTATCTTAAAAGAATCCCAAGTAGATTTGGCCGGATTTGTAAATACATGTTCGAACTCTATTGTATTATTCCCGATAGGTGAAAACCAAACCATGTAGTTTAGTGAAAGGAAAGTAGGAACTTCAGAAATTAATTTGGCTATGCCTCCTCAATCCTGGCTCAGATTCTATCCGTTGTTTCTTTTTAGAAGTTTAATTACCTGTTTTTCTGTTCTTCTTGCTTTTTAGCAATAAAATCCCCCAAAAAACTTTTTCTGTGTATATTTCTGAATAAAAATATATAGTCGCTATAGACGCTGAGAGTTACAAAACTCAATGGCTTTTACAATGAAGGAAATTACACCACTAACAAGTGGCAAGATTTCTTGACTTCCACATGGTTAAGATCTATATTGAATTAATCAATTATTTTATTAAATTCGAGGTCTATCCAACAAATATGCTAACTTGTTCTAGTTGAAATCTCTACGTTCTTGTAACTCCAATATAGAAATGGTATTTTGAATAATAATGCGATCCTACACTCAGACCTGGATTCACCACGCAAGCAGAGTATACACTTGCCTAGGGCAACATGAACGGAAGGCCGGCAAATTTTTGCGGAAACTTTGAAATCTTACGGAACTATTTATTGTCACTTAAAAAATACGGTATTGACATAAAAATTGCGAAAACAAATTGTGAAAAAAGTGAGGTTAAAAACTCGTCTGATAGTGTTCCAATATTCAATAATCAATATTTATCAAAATCAAGATCTTCTAAAATAACCAATATCATTTACATTATAACGGATCTAACCAAAAAACATTTATGTGGCGATAGTCACGGTATTATTGACGACGATGTAACTAAATAGAATTATAAATTAAATTATGAAAAGTCATGCGAGATGGTTGCTTTGATATTTTAATACTATTCAAAGATACAGATTTATCTGCCCTTTTGCATCAAGACTTGATATAGTAACCCCAGTTGGGGAGTATAAGTTCCCAAGATTTAAATGATTTCTACATGGACGCTTTTTGAAATGGATATATAGCGAAACGTGAGTAGATTGGTACCAATGGACCTATCGGCCACTTGTACTAAATTTTATACACTTATTTGCAATCAAAAAGGTGATATACTTCTTCAAATTTTTATCCAAAATCATGAATTTCATGAAAGTGTCTACCCATGTTTTGCAATACTACCATATCAAAAAGCCTCCCTGGTGTTATTGAAATTTTGGAGGCTTATATCTCGTGATTGGTGTTACGAGAGCGAACCTTGGTGCAAAACGACGAATACACCGATATATTTGACTGATATTAAATTTTCAACACAGCCAGCTTGCACGGATTTTTCCCATACATCTCCAAGTAAATGCAAATACTTCGAATATTAATTCAAATAAATAAATTTATCCATAATATTTTTCGATTTTGTTTCTTTGTAGAAAATAAAAGTTTTTTGTCAATATAATTTTTGCATGATGTAAAAAAAAAGCTCATAGTTCAACAATGCAATTTATCTCTCTTTACGATATCTCAGTTAGGTATACAGTTTGACAGAGATAGTGCCAGTCATGTTTATAAGCAACTAGCTGAGTTTACACATTCATATATAGATGTCTCAACTCGTTGTACTACCATTTACGATATGAATATCCTCTGACGGAAAACTGATCAGATTAGTCAATAGATTTAGAATACTTCAACGAAGATGTCTTCAGGAATTCTTCAATTAAACCTCTTCTGCAGATGCTCAAAAATAGATTTTCTGGGACATAATAAAGACAACGGTATTAAACGGCATTAAAAGTATACCAGAAGAATGCGTGAAAGAATGGTTTTTGAATTTCTAACTGGAGCATAGAACATCAACATACAGCCACTTTCGAACTCGTTTCAAGGTCTTGTCATCTCTTTCCACATTCTAAAAGTGGAAAAAGATGCTTGTCAAGTATCTATTAATGAACTTCTGAATGCCACTTACAAAACAGTTATTATTCTGATATTTGTTTGAAAAGCCGCAACTACGGGTTCATACTTAATTAGATCATTCTACATTCGTTATATAATCTTCTCTTTATTTTAAAGTCGTCTAATTTTGCTAACATGCCCATAAAACTGCTCGTTGAGTAGAGAAGATCAGGAAAGTTAAAACCGTTCTAGGTGGAGAGTAAATTAATAACCATTCATTGCGTTTTGTGATGTTCATTGCTCAGCTTTCGATTAACTTTTCCAGGTGGTTTAGCATCCTCATTCCAGTTGAAACAGAGCAACACCATTATCATTTAGGGGTTTTAAGCTTTTCACCATGCTTTCGCACTCTTCCAAAATACAAAAGGATTGGATTTGTTTTTCCTTACAGGATTTCAAAATCGTTTATGGAGACTTTAAGCACTAAACTTCACAAGTTCTGCATCTAATTGAGAATATCAAAGATATACCAATGTAGCTCAAATGAAAGGAGACCTTACAATGAGTATACTAAAGTATTTTAGACCTTTTAAAGACCTTTTTCAAAATTTCTTCTATCAAAATTCATTTTTGTTTTGAATTTTATCACAATTTGTTTAAACTTAGGATTTATGCGAGCCTCCTTTAGTGTGTCAAACACTACATTTTTGTGACCGTGACTCATTTACAGGTTTGGTAAGAAAAATCAAATTGAAAGTTTTGGAGTTATCTAATAAAATTTTAAAATACAAATATAGTAGAGGTCTTTTAGATATAAAAAACACCAAACCTCGGAGAACAGGGCTATAGTCAACCAAATTGGATGATTATAGTTTTGTTGTATTTTTAATATCGTATACTTGAAACTTATACCATCAAATTTAGGCTCTTGTCTAATAGCAAAATGTTGGTGGAAGGAAAATAAGGGGCAATTTAAAATTGAAAATTTAGATCGGTTAATTAATCATAATGATCCTTCACCTAAGTCCCTCCCTTTCATCTGATTTCGAAAACGGCAAGAGATTGATCAAAACTTTAAATTACAAAAGTATCCATTGAAAAAAAAAACTAAATATATTTATGTAATTTAAAAATGGAAAATCAAGCCCTACAATAGCTCATTTACCTTCATAAAACATTTTTTCGAAAAGCGGTAACTTTCAGAAAAATATTTATTGCATTTAATCGAAAGAAAACATGCTAGCTACAGAAAAATGCTTTATTCAAAAATTGTCAAGAGCAATAGAGGACATTCGCCTGTGGCCATGACTTTGACATGAAATTCTAGTTTCAAGGCATTTGGCCTTCATCTTCAAATGACCCTTAAAATTTATCTGGACTTAAAAGTTACTAACACAGACGGATGACCTTTTTTTTTGTCTAAAATGACCTCCCTTGAATGATCTTGAAACTAGAATTTCAGGCCCTTGACAACTTTTGACTAAAGCATTTTTCTGTAGGTAGCATGTTTTCCTTCGATTAAATGCAATAATGGCATATTTTTCCAAAAGCGATTTTTTGAAAAAAATGTTAGTTTTTTAAGAGATCAACTTACTAATTTAAAGTGTTATGCTATCTCTTACCTTTTAGGATCTAAGTTGACTATTAAACAACCCGGAGAACTAGGTCAAATCTGATTTCTGAACATGATGTCTCCCATCAAACTCTGCAACTTTTATTTAAGCGATTTTTTTATTGGTTAAATACAAATCGAGCTATTAGCCGTAATCAATTAAAATGGTCTATCTTGTATAGTGGTGGTCATCTAGACTGTTCAATGTAAACAAACTTAAGTAACTTCATATTTACCCAAACATTTTCTTTAGGGTTCCCTTTGAAGTGAAAGTTTTAGATTTTCAGAATTTTAGAGGATATTTTTTCTTAAAATGGTAAAATTTCGCTCCGCATTGCGATGTTAGACAAAAGCGCAAAATTTTGTTTGTATAAGTTTTATAGTACATGACCTTATAAATACAGAAAAAGGAAATTATTGAATTCCGAGGTTAAAACCTAAAAGCACCTGACTAATATATGTTTTTTGACATCACATACACAATGTCTCGTGAAAAATACAATCATTATTCTATTATTTGCTACTATACATATAAGAATATAAAATTTGTTTTATATTATTATACCTACAAATTTGTTTTTCCTTAAATCTTTTGCTTTGCACTGATAGATGAATTTGATGCGCAACATATGCTTTTTGATCTAAATTGAATATTCACAAATTAGGCTAAAAATACACCGGAGGTGTCTTAGTACCAAGAGACAATGTGCCTTCAATCTAGTCTAATTCATTTAAGATAAAATTAAAAAAAATATATGTCCGTATAGTCTTTTCAAAATTGTTTCCTAAACAAATTAGATTAAAAGTCTAATGACCATAGTTTACATTGCCTTGTCTCAATTGATTCAGCTAGTTTTCTTCAGTGTGTATTTAGCCTGTATGAAATGAAAGCCATTAACCTAAGTATTTTTGTTTCATTTGTCGAATATTCAATTTATTCCGTATATATACATTTTGAATCATAGGTGTTTAGCAAAATCAATCCAGTTTTCTCTAATTTTTGATCCGTATATGCAAAGTATTTATATGACTTTTTTCTTATTCATAACTTTTTCGAAAATTCAAAATAATGATTTTTTATTTTCTCTTGCACTTATTTGAATATTTATTGCGGAGTTGGTACACCAAGATCTTCGAAAGCCACTTTCTTTCAGCTATAGCTATTTCCTTGGTTGTCCGAATCTTGTTTATTATGGAGATTGTTAGCAATTTATCAAAATTATGATTTAGAAAAATTCATTCCAAACACTTATATCAGGCCCTTTTCGGTAGCTCCTGTAATTTCTTCAACGAAATTTGTTTAATAGATTCGATAGACTCAAAACGTCTACTAATAATTTTAATTTCTAGAGCAAGAAAAACGGGATAAGCCAAATCTATTGAATTCGATGCTTGGTCGTACTTGGCTCTATGCAATGACTGTTTCTGGAAACTAAATTATATTACTTATTGATCAATCGTCTGTTCTCCCATAGAGAATTCATAATAAAAGAAACGATGAATATCGAGTATCATAAGAATTGCCTCCAACGCTTTCTCGATTCCCTTTGATCTCTTTACATCACTCGTTTCGAAATTCGTTTTGATAAAATCTAAGCTTTATCTAACATGAATTCCATTTCCATTCAAAATTTAGTGCAAAATTTCGTTCATTGTAAAAATTGTTGAAAAGCAGTATAAAAATGACAGATCAACTTCAAGCTGTTTAAATTAGAAATTCCATATACTTTTTTTTTTTATAGAATGTGTAATATATAATCACTGTCTTTTTTTAATCATATTATAAAGCTGGCTACCAAAACCACTCCAAGCGTGCTGGCGCAGCTCGTATAAATTTAGCCTAATCCATTGAGTTGAGGTGGTGTTTGGGATTATTTTGGAAGAAAAATTTACAATTCTCTAAATTTTTCATAAACTAGTCGCTCTTACAACCGGAGACATATACAGGGTGTCCCAGGAGCAACGGACGCCCTCGTGGCTCAGGTAGAAAATAAAATTCTAAGACGAAAAGCCCTTTTCTTTTTTTATCTGAATAGATAGTCAATCAGAAGCGTGCTACATCGGCTAGAATGCGGAGGAGAGGGGTAGTAAGAAATTGTGAGTGAGACTTGTGCATACGTGTAAAAGTGTGTGAATGTGTAGAAAAGGGCGGGTGTAAGTGTATAGAATCAAAAAATGAAAGAGAACTTGTTCGTCTTAGCATTTTATTTTCTACCTGATGCAGCAAGGGCGCCTGTTACTCCTGCAGAGACACCCCTGTAAAATACACATTTCGAGAAGATTATTAATACAATTTTCTCGATTCTATTTATACTCTAAACGTTAATTAGCCAATTGTTTCTATATCTTTTCCATCTCAATTTATTATTTTAAAAACTATATTGCTTGTTCAAATGAAATACAAACACCTGTGTTTGATATAATGACTTATTTGCTTGACGTATAAACATAGCGCAATCTTTGTATTAGTCTGAATCGTTCGTATTAATGCATGTGGTTTGCTAATTAAATAATGTGATTTATTAAAGAAAAATCAAGGGTAAATGATTAACGTACTTTCAATATCACCAACCAACAAATATGCATGTGCATTCCATGTAAACTTTTCCTGGTTGTGTAATATCATTGCCCTTATAAGAACTATTGATTTTGTTTTATTCACATTAAAGCAATTTATCTGACAGTTAGGAATGACTTGAGTAACACCTATCGAACATCTTAATAGAGATAAATACGATAACGGATACCAAAAATCGTTCTTTTGTTCCATTCCGATTTTATTTATTAATAGCTGCCCATGAAGCCGTATCAATACTTTACATAATAGTATTTTCAAAAAACTTGAAAGTTTTTTTAAGTTAACTGCTTCGTTGTTATTTTATCTTCCTTTATGTGAAATAGAGAGGCGGCAGAAAAGAAACGTTTTCTTTTTACCTAAACGTGAAAGTAACGCAATTCCTTATATACATATTAAAAGAAGAAACCTATTATTTTGCGTTTATGTTCATAAAGGAGCTTCCATAAACTACGTGGCTCAATTTCAGCCACTTTGGAACACTTCCTCCCCACCATATAGCCTACCGTAGCTTTTACTATGATCCCCCTCATCGGATGGAATGTAGACTTTTGTACTTTCTTTTAACAAACTTTAAACAGATTAATTTGGTTAAATATCTGCTCGCCGCAGCGTGTAGGCTAGTTAGAACGTACTAAAGCCATAGCAACCGTTTAAAATATAAATGTAACCAATGTTTGAAATTAAATATCAATTATCGCAACTTGATCTGTTAAATTATCGAAACTTAAATTTTTTTCATTGTGCGAAAACAAATATATCAAGAAAATTACGTAATTTAACGTCATGGCCACCTCTTCCTTTACGTAGCTAAACATAGCCTTTGAATCAAACCAAAATCGCACGTTGGCCCGCTGAGCCGTAAATGAATTAAAAATATGTCAGAATTCTATTATCTTTGATATATTATTTTCTCTTCATACAAAAAATTCGTTTTAAAAAAAGTTTCATTAACCCTTTTGAAAATTTATGAACATGTGAAATTTCTTTCCGGTTTTATAATTTACATTGCACTACGTTTAACGGATTTTTTTTATTTGAGTTTTAATTTGTATACAAGCTATTGCCAATTTATTTATTGTAATTTTGTGTAATAACTAATCGCCTCTGGCCGGATCAAAAATTAAAAAATCATTTCAAATATTCTGAATTTCGTATAATAATTTTTTACATTCAAGGCTAGAGTGCTACTAATAGTGCTTACGGTAGTTTGCTTTAAAGTTGTCCTCCAAATTTCTATTACAGAAACTTTTTTTGAACAAAGTAGGTAATATTGTTACAAAAATTTTTTATTATTACACAACTCTGCTCTGAATTTAACTAATTGTACATCAGAATACTATTTAATTATGTAAAACGCGATTGATCGGAATATTACACTTAAACTATTAATTCAAAATGTTAATTGCGCACGCTGCATGTTTTGCTACTTCATAATCTCAAGTAATATGCTTAAATCAATCATAATTATAAAAATTATATACCAAGAACAAACCAATCAAATTTTAATGATCAGCTGGATTTCTTCTTGCATTAATTCATACCAATTGAGTAATCGGTAAACACTCACCCTACGTTTAATTGAGTGGCCGTAAATATTGGCTTTGGGAGTTATCTTTCATACAACCAACATTTTACCCAACGAAGCGGGTGGGTTAAATGGCTAGTATTTTTACTAACTTGAGGGTGATACCAAAGACGATAAATGTCAGTAAAATTTCTTGGATTAAGACTTTTTTCTCGAAAGCATCAAGAATATATAACAATTTCTCATACTATTCTTAACGAGTTTGAAATCAACTACTAAAAAGATGATAAACCACTGCTAAAACGACCGCTAAAATTTCAATGGACCGCTCACATATTTCAATTGATTAGTAAGGTAAACAAACCAACTGACCAATTTTCAATTCAAATTTTTGTTATCGTTGGTCCCTTTAATTCCAATCCACTTCTGGAAACTTTTGAGGCATCCCTAACGCTGTTCAAAATTTAGCAACCAATGGTATTTTGAAGATTCCAGATATTCTTGAAACTATTCGAATTTTGGTTATATGAATTTGCGATCATTCAATTTAACGTAAAGTTAGTGTTTAATGACTATTAATTTGGTATGAATTAACGCCAGAAGGCCGGTTCTTGGTATATTATTACAAGCTAAATGTGCTTACGCTAGTTTTCTTTAAAATTCCTCCATCGGTGAAAAGCGAAAATTTTTTTTTTCGTAAATACGGCGAAGAAATTTTATGAACTACAATTTAATACAGAATAAAAATATAAGTGTGGAAATTTCGATATCCAAAATATACACATAAAATAAAATTTATTTACATAAGTTAGAACCGTGTAGGCCTATAGGGTAATTCAATGCTGTGTAGCGAGAGGAATCGTCTTATGCTAAATGTATAGTCTGCCATTCATAAACAAATTAAAAATTAATATAACAAAAGCTTAATGTTTTGTCTATCTATACTAATATATAAAATTCTTTGTATGTAATAGGGCATGTTATCATCAAAATGTGGACACACTGGATAAAAAGATACAATTTTTGCTAGGCCTTATACAGGAACCAGACTTTCAATTTTCTTCTAGTTCTCTTGGAATCACAAAATTGCTGTTATCACATAGTTTTTAAATGGATCAGACTGTATTCAGAGTGTTCAAAAAAAAATTATCGAAGCCGATTAACCATATAGCAAGAGTAGCAAATGCTACAGATTCCGCGAAAACACAGCGTATAAAAAAATTTGACGAGGGCGCTTATAAATGGGTGGGTGGACTAAAGAAAGGTTAAAAAATTATAGTAAAATACACGTTGACTAAAATAGGTAAAATTTGCAGGCAAGTTTTTTGTTATGGGCCCATTCATAATTGGTAAGGGATCGGCAGTAGATTCACGACGACTAAACAAATGTTCTTTATTGATAGAATATTATTATTGGGCCCGCGGTATAGATTTACTGCAGGTTCCACGCTAGTTTAATCCGGCACTGATTGGACTCCTAACAGATTTTTAATTGGAGAAAATGACTAAAGTTAAGGTTGCTTGTTTCAAAGAGAGAAACTTATTGGAAACCTTGAATTTGATGTTGATCTTTAGGGTCATGCAAACGGCAATTTGATTTCATAACTACATATTAAAAGTTAGAAGAATTTTAAAATTAAAAAAATATTCCTTGTAGTTGGCGGAGTTGCTATCCGCCAACTGGCGATAATAATTCGTGTTAGTTAGAACAAGTAATGGATCCGTTAAGCTTAGTTCCAATTTAGAATACGAGCTGCCAATACTTGTACTTGCCATTTTTAAAGGTCAATCAAAATATACAAATTCAAATCAGTTAAATCCCGCCACCTGGTGATAAAAATTCGTATTAATTAAAATAGAAAGTGGTCTCACTTTCAATAGTTTCAATTTAGACTGCCAGGTTACTTGCTATTTATCAATTGGAAATGAAGTTTACTATAATTTATTATCTGACAATTTTTTGATACCTACAGAGAAATTTACGTTCAGAGTTCTAAAACAAAAAAATCAAACTTGAAATTCTTTAACTTTGAACATTTTGTCGGTGACTCTTACCGAAAAAATGTTCATTTCGTAAATTACTTACTGTAAACTTAAATTCCTACAATTTTGCATTTTTAATGTTTTAGTTCACCTAATATTAGTCGAAAAATTTTTTTAATTAAAAACGATAATTATCGAAGGCTTAACCGTTAACGGTTGATCGAAAAACACCAAAGGTCTTTTCCTTTTAAAATTTAGGAAAGAAGTCACAGATTCCTTCTGATCTGTTTAGCTTTAGTCCGGGTTTTTAACACCTTGTATTTTAAATAGATCTATTTAAAACACATGATTGACGAAGGAGGAATCTATGTTCTTATTAATTGAAAGTCGAGTATCAAACTAATACCCAGTAAAAATTTGGTGCTTTTATCCAATGTGCCAACGTATACACAGAATTCATCAATAAGACACCCTACTAATGATTATATGATTAGAAGATGATGAATTTTGATGAAACCTTAAAAAATCATTTCAGAAGTACTATATGGGATATGTTTTGTGAAACTAAAATTCAATTTTGAGTTAAGTTGGGTATAACTTAAAAACGTATAAAGGCTCATATATTTCTTTGGCGAGGTAAGAGATTTCGTTTTTGTGGTTTGTAGATTTGAGCCGAATAGACTAAAATCAATATTCTACGCACATATTCATTCATTCATTTATAAGTATCATTTAAGTAAAGATCTTCGACAAAAAGAATATGTAACTTTATTAATTATAGAAATAGGTAATAATTATTGAATGATAATCTTCGATACAAAAATACTAGGTAATATACAAAGAATTTTAATTTACAAGGACTATTATTATATCAAGAGATATTTTTAGTCATATTTTTTCTGAAAATATAGACTTATGCAATATAAATATGTTTTATGACTCCTAGAACACAATTTATAGGGTTTTGACAATGTATGATATACCCTTCCTCAAAACCCCCATAAATTGTGTTCTAGGAGTCATAAAACATATTTATACTGCATCACATCGTTTCAAACAAACGTTTCTTGCGCCACTGACTCTATTGCAAATACAATAACATACAATGCCCCATCCTTGGGGCAATTTTTATAAGCAGCCGTGTATGATTGCATTGGGAAATTGTTATTATTTTAACGTTATCTATCATTTGAAAAGTCCTGCTGTTGTAACTTACTGTATATTGTAACTTGAACTATCTGTACGTTGGGCCTTGAGCACCTCTAGCGGCACCCTTTGGTTCAAATAAGCTTAAATGAGATGTTGTAAAGACGAAAATTGATTTCAGCAATTTGGAGAGGATTTTCAGCAAAAAAGCTGGTTTTCTCTAAAGGGTTGAAAAACAACATTAATCATCAAAATATTTTAATTTTTCGCTTTTTTTAAGACCTACCTCAACAGCTCTGCCCAATTAAGTTAGAGGGCTGAAATTTTGTCTTAGCATTGAGATAATGTTATGGAAGTGCCTTTTATTATTGTCGTAAAAAAGGTTATTTATATTTCATTTATTAAAAAACATGAGAAGGGAAAATCATTTCAATAAAGGCATCTTATGTTGGGGAATACGACTATAGTGATGGAGCTCTGCTACTCACGAATTTTTTTTACTGAGCAAAGTATCACTCTTTGTTGAAAAATGAAAAACACTTCATAAGAACTTTTGACAATAAATTTGATCAATTATCAAAAATCGAAATTTTCATATTTATATTTTTTTAATCTAATCAGTTTCCATTGCCGTGCAAGCAATCAAATTTTTCCACTAAATGATAACTCCTATTTTAAACCCTATTAAATGACAATTGAAACAAAAAACAATTCAGATAATTTCATACATATCCTGTTCAGCAGATCAATTATATTTATTTCTTTCTAAATCAGGAAGATTTTAAATATTCTAAATCAATAACTCAATTCAAAATGATTACACATTAATTGACACTATATTAGTGTGACGTCAAAACACTATACTATACGTAGGTTTTCATTAAAAAGGCCAAGAAAGTAGATCAAATAATTTTATTTACAATTTAAAAAGATCACAAAAGCCATCATTACTGATTATACCATACCTTTAGCTATGATTACAAAATGGGTGGCCTCTATTGTGATTGTTTTTATTGAAAAAAAAATCATTTGAACTATCTCTTATTTATGAACATGGTATATAATGGTTTTCCACTAAACGGACAAACAAAAACAAAACTGAAACTCGAGTCGAAAAAACAAAACTGCAACTTTTTACTAACTTTTTGGATCGAGACTGGCAATGGATTAGCAAATGGCTATTACAGTTTCAGTTTTGTTTTTGTTGCAATTTGAATTTTGATTTTGTTTGTCCGTTTGGTGGAAAACCGGCATAAATAATGTCACGTTTATTTGTATCCAAAATCATATATAATTGATCTGAAAAATTCTTTGTGATTTTTAAAACTCATAAGTTTTATTTTTTAATTTACTAAATTTCATATGAATTTGTAAATTATAGAAAATTTAATTCTAAGAAATATAGGCGGTTTAAAAAAAGTAAAAATTTCTAAATATATTTCGTATAGCAATTAATTCTTACATTTGTTTTTTATAGAACTCTCATATCAAATCTCAAGTGGGTCGGATTGTTTTATTTCGTAAACCGAACTCTCAAGTCATTAATAAAAATGATTGCATTCAGACTAATTTAATGATGAGTAAGCACTTACTCAGACTTTTTATCTGAATGCAGCTATTGTTAAATCAAAATATATTTTCAAAACTCCAAATTACACTTACATTTTTAATCAAGATTAGATCTAAGCATACATCAAAAACTTTCCTAATTTATCTTTAATATGTCTCTTTTCTTATTCTCTCATGAGTTTGGTCTATTACCCTAAAGTAATTTTACTTTGAACCAGGAAAAACTGAATTATATATCAGGATATCTCCGATGATATCTTTTGATCAAAAAATATACATAAGCTTACATCAGTG
This sequence comes from Chrysoperla carnea, assembly GCF_905475395.1. Lineage (NCBI taxonomy): Eukaryota > Metazoa > Arthropoda > Insecta > Neuroptera > Chrysopidae > Chrysoperla > Chrysoperla carnea. Next base: position 87,057,052 of record NC_058337.1, read on the forward strand.
GTGGTCTACATTTATACCAACAGATGTAGAATAGTAGACCAACACTGACGTACGCTTATGTACATTGATGTACTCTGATGTACACAGATGATCTACACAGACGAACAAGTGTACATCTACTAAGTTATAATAAGATCTATTATGATCTCAGTTTTACCTTTTTTTTATCAAAATCATCGGAGATATCCTGATATATAATCCAATTTTTCCCGGGGAGTATATTCAATTACTTTAAGATGAATCATTTATCACTAAGATTCATTTACGACTTATAAAATTGATCTTCTGCTTTATATGTTTTTTTTTCGGATTGTCTTGAAATGAATTAAATTTCCTATTAACTACAATGAAAAAGTGTACTTTCATCTCGAAAAACATTGAATCGCTACTATTTCTCCATTTTGTATCAAGTAGACATATTTGATATCACATTAGGCATCTAAAAATAAGAGAATATTAAATTATTTGTAATGTGGATTTTCATTTCGTAATTGCTAGTATTTAACAAAAAAAAAAAAAAAAAAAATTGGTAAATAGTAAATTAAAATTTTAAATTTGTTAAATTTGCCTCAATTCCTAGATTAGCTTTATTTTGACAGCAAAGTAATCGTTATTAATGACTATTTCAAGTTTCAATTTTGTTTTACACTTAAGTTTTTACAAGAAACTTTGAAAAATAAACAACATTCAGAAAAACCGCAACGACTATCCAAATTGCAAGAAAAATATATTGGACAAAGGCATCATGAAATTGGAAGTAGATACAAAAAAACAAGGCTCCTATGAAATTCGAAACAATAATCAATTTTTTGCATAGCTACTCACATTATAGAATACTGAATTTATCTAGAATTTAAATAGCTATTTTGGATTTCTCTATTTTTTTTGAATTTCATATAATTAATGTGTCTCCATTGCTATTTTAATTAGACCACGTCTTTGTCCCATATATTCTTTGTAGAAATTTTGGCTAAATATGTTCATGAAACAATCACCAAGCTAGAGACGAGTAACAAACATGGGAGGAATACTCATAAATTTTTCTTTGCTTTACTAAAAGCACATTCATGTAACAAACAGCAGAGATAAATTATTTTTCGGATAACTAGAAAAACAAAGTCATCAAAGATTTATTTGAATCTCTTTCAAGCAAACAGAATTATTATGTTTAAAATGATTATATCCGTATTTCTTGGCCGATTTTACTTTTAATTTCACTTTTGTCATCTTTTTTACGATATTTCCATAAAATTTCATCAATATTTTCTATTACTACCAGCTAATTTGTAATAGATGAAAGTTGCAACCCGCCAACTGACGATAATAATTCGTACTAATTAAAACAAGAAGTGAGCCCGATTTCAATAGTTCCAATTGATACTACTAGATGGCAATACTTGTACTTACTATTTTTTAAAGGCCAATCAAAATATTCAATCAGATAAATCCCGCCAACTTGATATAAATTACCTTTTTAATAGTTTCAATTTAGACCACCAAGTTACTTACTTCTTATCAATACTGCTTAAATATGTGTTTATAATAGAAAAATTGATCTAAAAATCGAAATAATTTAAAATTTTATTTCTCGTTAATATAACTATTTTTAATAATTTACCAAAATTATAAATAAATTTTTTTTATCCCACGCTCTTATTTTTAGATACCTATCGTTCATTGTTTGAAATTTTTTTTCAAATAGGAATGTTTTGCTTTGTCGAATATGATTTTTTTTTTTTTTGCATTAATACACGTTAATTATGAATATGTATTGAATAATAAATATTTTTGCAGGTCTATCACTTGGAAGAAGGAAAAGATAAGAATCCACGTTTCTTTGATGAACATCTTGAAGAACATCAACCGTTTCCCACATTGGAACATGTATTACAAGTGTTGGATCCTCATGTTGGATTTAATATTGAAATAAAATGGACAATGCAGTTACAAGATGGCTCTTTTGAACTGAATAATCCAATCGATTTAAATTTATATTTGGATAAAATATTAAAAGTTGTATTGGAACATGGGGGTGATCGACGCATCATCTTTTCGAGTTTTAACCCCGATATATGTACATTAATACGCTTAAAACAAAATAAATACCCAGTAATGTTTTTAACTCAAGGTCAAACTGTTAAATATCCACCGTATGCTGATCCACGTTGTTTAACAATCAAAGCAGCTGTACAATTTGCTGTTGGAATGGGTTTATTAGGTGTAACTGTACATACAGAAGATATACTTCGCGATGCATCGCAAGTGAAATTAGCATTAGATGCAGGTCTTGTGATATTTTGTTGGGGTCATGATAATAATGATCCATCAACAATTAAACATTTAAAACAAATTGGTTTACATGGAGTGATTTATGATAAAATTGATGAATTTTCTGATAAAGAAGTAAAAGAGAGTATATTCTTAGTTGAAGCACGTGAATCACAAAAGAAGCAATTTTTATTAATTGCTGATTTACAAAATACACCAAAGAAATTAGTTGAAGGTGAAGAAGAAGAAACAAAACCAATTGAACCGTGCGCTACGCCTTTTATCGATGTAGAAAAAGCACGTCTTGTACTACCAAATGCATCAACTGCAACATCATTGGATTCCTTACAGGATGTACAAAATTCATCACAAGAATTGGAAGCGAAATTGTTCAGTGCTCATCTTACTGATATAAATAATAAATAAAGTTCGATGAATCATTGAACAATCTCATTTAGCATAATTTAGCTCAATATATTTATTTTTTATTTTGGTTCTATTATTTTTTTTTTTTATTTACTAAAAATTCAGTATTTGCATATTTACATATAAATTATTTAGATTTTCATTGTCTATAACTCTGTTCAACGAAAAAGCTATCTCACATTTTTTGAACTTTCTTTCGGCAAATTATTTTATACCAAATAGCTTTATAGCTCTAAAGTCTATACAAATGCAATTATTTATAACCCAAAAATTTTAATTGTTGAGGTAATTCTCTTGATGAACAGAGTATATATTTAGTATGTAATTAATAACGTGGGAACGCTGTGATAATAAAAATTCACATAAACTACGAATTCACTTTAGAAGCCTTTTTGTTTTAATTCAGAGTAGCAATTCTTGTTAAATTTTCATTCAGAGTAGTCATTCTTGTTAAATTTCCGTTTATCAGTGCAATTTTTGAATGCACTGAATAAGATGTTATAATACATTTTAATATTATATAAACGACAGAACTTATAATATGTATTTATAAAATTATATGATATTTAATTCCGCTAAACAAAAGTTATCAGAATGTCAACATTAATATATTAAAAATTCAATAAAACAAATTGCTTATTTTCTTAACTATAGATTATTTGTTGTTCATAAATTATTTACATATATTTTACAGAATTATTGATTCATGGCAGAACAGTGCGCACAGAAGGAGAGGTGGTTGTAGTCAACCCCCCTCCATTGAAAATCTCACTATAGTCCTGAAAATTTAGCTAATTATACAACGAATTTCACAAATTGCTAATTCACATCATTCCTGCGCACAGGAACTAAGTTAGGAGAAACTCACTCACAAAAAGTATTACATAATATACAATATTATGTAACATAATATACATTATATAACAGGTTCGAAAATAAGGCACTACAGCACCTTACGACGTGAACGGCTTTAGCTTTTTAATTGTCTGTTTGCGGGCGGTAAATGGTGAATAAACGTAACTTTTTCACTAAATTCAACTAAGTTCGTCGGTTCAAGAGTTTCTTGAGTTATTACGGATAATTCCAATTTCAAAAATTTGATTTAAAAAAATGTGTTTTCCACATAAAACCGATGAAAATAGATTCATTTCGATATAACGAATGTGAAGTATACAGCATATCTTTAAAAGGTTGAGAGAACGCTCCACCATATATAGTACACCTAAAAATAAGTTGATTTATCGTAACTTATCTTAGTACATAATTGCTCCGTTTGGGAGCTATGCAGCTAAAAATTTGAAAATGTTTTAAAAAAAATAGTTGAAATTGAATACAGTTGTTTGCTAAAATTTGATATACTGGCACTATTTTATTAGACACAAAAAATGCATACCAAAGTCATGATTGATATCAATTCAATGGCCTAGAATATCGAAGGAAAGTATTCGTACTAAAAACTCTAAAATTTCTACGCCAATGGAGATAAAAGATTATAATGAAATTCAGATTAATGTAGTTTGGGCACCATAATCGAGTTCATAAAATATGTACGTATACGTGGCAACAGTCATGTTACTGTATATAATACTTAGTCGCAATGTGTATACATATGCTCAATGCTCCCACATAACTGCATATTTAAAAGTTTACTGCATATTTAAAAGTTGTTTAGTCGCAATGTGTATACATATGCTCAATGCTCCCACATAACTGCATATTTAAAAGTTTGTTTGTTTATCTTTTCAAAAAATCGATACAGAAATGAATTTTCATTTCTAAATTTTCTAATTTTTGTTTTATCAAATATTAGTTTTTTTTAGAGCATTCCTAAAACGGTTTTTAAGATATGCTTGAAAATATACCTTTTTTATACTTTATCGCTTCATTGCATGTTAATTATGAGCACTTTAATAGGCCTTTTCATCATGTCATAAGCGCAAGTGCAGAGTTTATTTTGTCGAGCACACAGCAATAAGTTGGAATAAGATAGAAGATATTTGTTATTCAGTTTAAACACATTGATTATAAATAATTTAGTCCGAAACAAAAGTGAATCGTAATTTTAAAATAAGGTGTATTTTACGTAAATATCTCGCTTTACAATTTTTTGAAAAATTTAATTTTTGAATTTGAGAAAACAAATTAATTCACCTAGATTAACCCTATACTTTAATTTCATCAAATTCTTACAAAAATTATGTTTACGACTAAACAAACTACCTTTAGTAAGCTGTTTATCATAAACAAGGTAGTGGGGATAAGATTCATTTACTCTCATAGTGGAAGCAGTTGCAACACAAAAATTTAACTATGAAATATTATGTGCAATTGTTCCAGATATTAGTTAAGGTAGTACCAGCATGAAATCACTTTTCGACAGATTTGGCCGAATTTTTTTTCTCGGGTTTATAATAGCTTTATTTATGAATTCCTAAAATTTCATAATTTTTGACCGTTTAGATCGCGAGATATTTAAAGACAAAGTTCGCGATTTTGAGGGTCATGTCCCATTTAAAGCATGTAAAATGTCCGGTCTCTCCAACTATTTTTTATGATATTATTATATATTGAAGAAAAAGTAGAAAAAAATGTTTATACAATACAATTCTAAAAAAAAAAATTTAGAAATGAATTTTCACTTTCGAGATATTAATTTTGACGTAAATTGATCGAAATTGGGACGTTGGCATAATTATTTCCCATTTTAAACGGTCAAAATTTCTGAAACTTTGGGAATTAATAGTAAGCATTATTAAATTCTTAAATTTAATTTTTCGTTAAATTCTGTCGAAAAAAAAATTGTACCATTGCTTTAACATAGAAACTGCAAATACCATGCTGGAACATCCTTAAGTCTAAAAATATATCTTTATTAGGGTAGACTACTTAGATAATGTACTTTGTGTATCAAACAGTCTAAACCCATTTACCATCACATTTGATCAAAATCAACAAAAATTTAGGCGCATTTAAAAATGATTTGCTAAGAGATCTTGAACTGGATGCTTAATGTATGAACGTACAGTGTTGTCTTTACTTATATATTTAGATCTTCAATGATCAATTTTTGGTGTTGAAACTAATGCTTCCAATGTTTAAAACTGCAAATTTCGAGTAGATCATGACGGCCAACGTCAATTATCACCAGTACCTTTTTTATAGTAAACAAACTAGTTAAATTTGGCAAGTTTTAGTACTATAAACCGTACATTTCCGTCAATGATTTGATATCATAATTTTGATATGGGTTTTTGTGTCCGATAAAACAATGCCTCCACACAAAATATTATAAAGGTAGTTTTTGCTAAAAATCGACATATTTTGAGGTTTTCTATACGTGGTAGAGCGTTATCCTAACTTTTTAGACAGGTTTAGAGTGCCTTGTATCCCTTTTCTTGTTACCCAAATCCGGTACTACCTAGAGAGAATCATTCCAATATAGTTATGAACTTCATTATCTCAAATTATCGTGAAAGTTGATAAAAGTTTATTTAAGACCAGAGGCTTCCAAACTTTTACTTCGTAGACTACTGGTCACAATGCTAGTTTCCCGCAAACTCTTGGCACCTGAAATAGTATCTTCCGAAGCTTTTATAAACTCGAAGTACATATTTTTGACAGTTAACACAGTGCTGCTTGGACCACTTTTTGGAGTTAGAAATAATGCTATGCAGAATGTATAAAAAGTCAATAGCTTGAATTGAAACCTTTGCGACTGGAAATTATTAATAATATTAATTGAAAAATATAAGGTCGGGAGATTTGTATGCCAATTTGTTAGAAACAGATGGCCAATCTAGCGGCTATAATTATACCATGCACATATGTAATATGCAAGGTATACTAAGTTTAGTCCCAAATTTGTAACGCTTAAAAATATTGATGCTATGAACCAAATTTTGGTATAGTTGTTTATAAAATCACCTGGTTAGTTCATTTTCGGTTGTCTGTCCGTCTGTCTGCCAACACGATAACTCAAAAAGATATCAAGCTGAAATTTTTACAGCGTACTCAGGACGTAAAAAGTGAGGTCAAGTTCGTAAGTGAGCAACATAGGTCAATTGGGTCTTGATCTATGGGTCCGTAGGACCCATCTTGTAAACCGTTAGAGGCAAATTAGGCGTAAATTGTATAGTATGTATTATATGGGGATATGAGCTACGTATGTGTGACATGTATGTATGTTTAATGTGATAGAGTAATCAACACTGTCTATGCATGGTATTTCAACAATTAACTCAGTCAATTGTTTTTTTATTTTGTGGCATCATTTTGGTCATAAAATTTGCAAATCAAATTCAAAATTTCTTGCTCATAATAAAATGAGTACCTTGAATTAGGAACAAAGCGTTATGGCAACACGAGCATTCAGTAGAATTTTCGAGTAAATTAGTAAGTAATTATTTTTTACAAAACTTAACAAATATATATTTTTTATTAATTACTATCAAATACATTTGGTGTAAGTTTATGAAACATATCTACAACTTTATTATATACATTTAAAATGGTACCACAAGGTTTTAAAACATTCTGTATGTACAACAAGGGATCATTACGTTTATAAATATTTGTATAAGCATTATATATAAACGTTCCATTGTAATAGTAAGCGGCACTAGTTGGACTAAATACTTCATCAAGTAAACAATTCAAATACGAAAGTTGTCGATATCCAGCTTGATACTCAGCATAATAATGTACCGTTCGAATAGAATAATTTTTAGGATTTGTAAATAATTTTTCATTCATTTTAAAATACGTAATTAATAAATTAATTGTTAATATTGCATCATTCTTCGTTACTGAATTAATAGCAGTCATTAAATTATCGTTATTACTAAATTCAATGATTCTTTCCTTGTTTTCTTCAATAATTAAAGGAATTTGTTGTTTAAATTTATTTAAAAACATTTCTTGAGATCTGTGAAACCCACCAATAGGATCAACACATTTTAAATACACTATACACAATAAAAAAGCCAATAAATGCTCTTTAGACACTTTTAAATCCTCAATTGTGCGTATCCAATAAATAATTGATACCACAATTAATTTCCAATCATCAGGAAATTCATTTAAAACATCAAAATCCGTTGGTAATAATTTACAAGCGTAATAAAAAATTTTCTTTTTTGTTTCACAATCTAATAAGGGGAATTCCTCGAATGGAGGGAAATTACAAATTCCTTCAATTTCATATATGGACTCTTCACGGTATATTTTAGCAACATGTCGATCAGAACGTGTTAGGTACGCGATTAATGGATACCGCTTCGGTGCTGTTAATATTCCAAATAATATTTTTAAAACATCCATAATTATATTTTGGGAATGTATTAATGAAACGTCCTCAACTTGAGGCGTACATAATTGCATTTGTTTTGTTATCAAATTTATAAATGATGATGGATATTTTCCAACACGATATTTTTCGATAAACCAATTTGGAACCTTAAATTTTCGCAGCTTATTATCACTCGAATCGCATAGTACATAATAATTTTCGTTAACAGGTTTATGTGAATCTTTTATTAGTCCAAAATGTTCAAGTATATATTCCGATGAACAATTATATCCTTCAACTGATTCATCAATAATTTTTGATATTTGTGGTCGTAAATGCATTTTAACCCGCCCCAAAACACGTTCTTTTGCTGACTGAAATGTATGTGGTCGTAACCAATCCAATAATGCAGCAATAGTACGTTGTTGGTCATTCATTGCACGGCCTTGTCTCAATTTCAATTGTGAGAAAAACGCTTCAAATTCTTTCTTATTTACATAATCGTTACCTAACAATGTCGCAAGTAACGGTAACAACGACTTATCTAGTCCTCCAAAATGATTTAAAAAGGTATCCACACGATATAATTTGCATGGAAAGTAGTGATATCCTTTCGAAGAATGTAATCGTATATCGATTGTATTTAAAGGAATATATAAACAATCGTAAACGAAATAATCGGAATCAAAACTTAACACTGGACAATTAATATATCTAGCAACGGATGCAATTTGATAATCCGCTTCGAAATCGCATAAGATCATTTTTACGTTCAGCTCACGTAAGACTTCTTTAAATACTTCCATTTGTAATAAAGGACTTATTTGATAGTAGCCTTGATTACTTGGATTTAGGCTACGAATGGTGGATATACGATTTTTCATTCGCAAGTACAAGGTACTTAATTTTTTATATTCAAAACCACCATCAAGAATTACCATTGATTTTACGTTTGCTTTTTCTAAATTTGTGAAGAATTCAATTAAAACTTTTCGATATTTATCATAATCGCCACCAAACGAATCGTTTGCTTTGGTGTAATTTCGATAAAGTTGTGCGGCAAGACTACATCCATCAATGACTATATAAGTATCTTTTAATTCGAAATCTTCTAAGTAAATATCGGAATATCTGGTTATAAAAGAAGAGAGGCCACGAATACCCATTTTTACTGAAATATGTTATATTTTGATAAAAATTTGTTTTTAATTTAAGGGCTGTTAATAACTACCTATTTTTAAGTGTAAAGTATATTTAAAAAATAATTTTTTGTATGGATTTAATATTTTCAATAAATAAATGATAAAATTAATTCATTATGTTAATATTAATACTTTTGCCTTTGATTTCTTACTTTTTAATTATATCCGTAAATAAAATAATATATTATATCTTAGGTTATGTTATTATTATGTACATTATGTACAAAATACACGCATGGGGCCTTGATGGGGCATAGATAACAAAATTTACGCGCAACTTTACAAATAAATAAACTTTGAATAACGATAATTTTAGAATTATAATTTAGTTGTAAATAATTTGGACAGTAGAAGATAAAATTTTGAGTTTTCAGCTTTGTAAAATAAATTCCGGAATGAATATTTAAAGTGCTTGATAGTTAGAAAAAATGTTTCAGGTGGCAAAGAGATATTTACGAATTCCAAAAAATTATTTTTTTAAACAATTCTAAAAAAAAGTATAAAATCTTTTTTATTTTTGACAAGCAATATGGGTTTATAAAAGATAGAAGATGCTTTTTATTTTTTACAGATTAGTTTTTTGATATTCTGTTGGAAATAAAAACGAATCTTACCTAAAACAAGTTAAAACAAGCAATTGACAGAGTTAATTGTTGAAATTCCCTGTATAGAAAGTGTTGAATGTCAGTTTTTCCATTAGTTTTAATAGAATGTAATAAATCAAACAATTATGGCGGCTCTAAGTCCGCCATTTATTTGGTTTTGGAAAATATAGAAAATTTTTAACAAGACCACTAGTAAAAGCTATCTGCAAATTTTCGACTCACTACATTTTATAGTTTTGGAGAAAATGGACACCAAATATTTTGCTCTAATTTGCTCTCTCGCGAGAAAACAATGATGTTTAAGAACAAATGTTTCAGACAAAAGCAATTGCCCTTTGTTGCTCGTTTACGAACTCAAATTCACATTCAGTTTGATATCTTTTTTTGCTTTTGAGTTATCGTGATCACGGGCGGACAACCGGAAATACAACAATTAGATGATTTTATGAAGACCTATACCAAAATTTTGTTCGTATCATCAATATTTCTAAGCGTTACAAACTTGGGACTAAAATTAATATACCTTGATATATATTTTATATATACAAGGTATAACAATTGATCTCCCCGTAGATTATTTTATAATTGATTTTTTAACACTGATAAACCCACAATTTATTATCATATTCTCGAGCCATTAATCCATAATCTGTGTCTGGTTTCATTAAACCATAACCAATACATTTTATTGTTGACGGGTGTCCGGGTTCACAATTATTGACTTTTATTGACTGATTACTGTGTTAATATTGATAGAATCGAAATTTTGAAGCTTATATTTTCGAAGATGTGTCATCGATTGATAGCAATATTATCTCGAAAATATATGAATTAACAAAAGAAAATTGACCTCAAAAATCGGACAGCAACTTGATGTTTTTTATTATTTATCGACATCGAATAGACGCGCAATAATTTTGCAAAGCGTTTTGGAGTGTGGCATACCATGACCAATTATTTTAATTATGAAAGAATAAATATTATTATTATTTTAATATCAAAAGAACAATATTTAAGTTTGCGAAAAACGCATTTTTTGTTTATTATTTACTAAAATTTTGAATTATTTTAAAATTTAATCATTAATTAATCTAAAGTTTAAAGCGTCTTTCAAATAAGTATAATCTTCTCATGAATTTTAGATTTTGCAAAGAAATAATTTTACATAAGTCTATCTATTTTCATTAACAACAATATAAATGAATTTAAAAGATGTAACAATTAGTAATTAGTTCATAAAACAATTGTAAGATGTCAGGAGAACACAATAAAGTGTTTTTATTATTATGCTTAAATTTAGTTGTTAAGTTGATAAGTTGGTTCTATTGATTCAAATATGATTGATAAATTATTTTTGTGTTATCAGATAAATGTCAAATTATAAATGATAATAAAATGTCAAAAAGTAATATTTGTAAACAAAACATGTGTAATTATTTTCTAAATGATATTGTTATATGAGACATTTTGTAAAATTTAATAAATAATTATATATTTTTAATCAGATAATTGTGTGTAACGACCTTGATGTACCTTAATATGTTTTCGTATAGTTTTTAAAAATTGTTTTTCTTCTTAAGTGATATTTTAATTCATAAGTATAATGCGTCCTAGAGTACGACGAAAATATTGGGATGTACCTGGAATTGGTTTTGCAACATGTTTATGTTTAGTGGCGGGTTGTGCAGCTGTTGCACTGGCACCGTGTGATAAATCACGTAGAATATTTACGGATTCATGGGGTGTTATTACAGATGGGCCATCCGGCTCAAATTATACAGAGAATTCACATTGTGAATGGCTGATAAAAGCTAATAATAGTAAACAATTTATAACACTTAATTTTCATAATATGGGTACTGAGTGTTCGTATGATTATGTGTTTGTGTACGATGGTGATTCGTTTAAGTCCCCGTTATTGGGCAGCTTTAGTGGTAAAACTGATCCACAACAAATTTCAGCCACCTCGGGTTATGTAAGTTCTTTTTATTATCATTAAAACTTGTTTATTATTTTTTGTTCAAACTGATTTACATAGTTGTTGATGTTAAACGTAGATTGCTAGATTATTGTTGCATAAGTACCTACATATAAAATTCCACAGCCGGCTCTAGTTATATTCGACCGCACGGTTTGTCATGAAAGTGCAAGGTGCAAGGCACCAAGTAATAATGAAATTGCACAATATTTTGTAGGTCTATAGATTGTAGAATTTGCGTTTGACTTTTATTTGTCCTGAGATTTTTCTTTGGTGTTCTAACATAATTTGATTTTGAGTGATGTAATAGTGATGCTTTTCTGAATTTTCTTTTTCTGCATACCTAACCTTTCAAATCGGAATTTGAGAAAAATATGCATTTCATGAAAATTAGACGATCTCAATTCTGTTAAATATAATTTGGTATGTGATTTTCTGGATGTCCGTATTCATTTCTTTCAGATAACGAATCTTTAATGGACACTCTTTTAAATTTTTGGTGCTTTATACTGGATGTATCAGAATAAATGGCCATTATTCGAGGAGCTAATAGGGTATGCCTAAACAAACATTTAGGTGTAATAAACATGTGTCCGGAAACCGAATCTGTTCCGTTTTCGAAAAAATTTTCGAAATTTTTATTGGAAACATTTTAATCTATTTGCTCTATCTTCAGCCGTTTGTTAAAGGTGCAGCTTTTTTGCTCTAATTTTAATATTTTTAAGAGAGAAATTTTTATTTTTCCCCCAATTTCATAGATCAATTAGCCAATCGTAATTACTCTTATAAATTTGTAAAGTTTAGTTTGTTCAAAAACTATATTTTCGAAAACGCAACGGATTAGGTATAAACACTGTTATATAAACACATTTATTTATAAAAAATGTTTTTAATCAAAATACCAATAAATTTTGTTCGAAACATTTTTGTTCCAAAATGCGACTGATTCGGTACAAATCTCAAAAAAGTTCTGTGAGTTGCTCCGAAGGAAGCAGTTCTCGAGGACATGTTTATTATCCGTTCCCATAAGTCCCTCGAATATTGATAATTTATTCTGATACACCCGGTAAATAACGTGGCCATTTTTATTTTTACTTAACACATTATCAAAATTCTGGAATTTGGTGTCACTAGTTAAATCAAAAATTACAATACCTTCTTATATAAATCGTCTAGTATTAACTCTTATTTGAAAATGGGACAATTCTATAATAATCTAACGGTATAATCGTTATTTATTTATTTTTATTAATCTGTAACGTTTATTTTGTTAGAAAGTAACATCTTACTGCACAGGCCACACTTTGATCACGACTTCTTTTCATTCGATAACGAACTTAACCTGATCGAGATTGATCAATGAGTGTAAAAGCATTTTTAAAAGTTATAACTGATAACTCATGTTCTGGTCACTAGTACATTGCTTTTAAAAAAAGTAAATAGTTTAAAACTTTAAATACATAGTTGATATGACCCCCTTTTGATTAATATTTATAGATAATAATACTTTCAAACAATGTTCATTTTAAATAATGGCGAGATGTAATTTTGATAAAAGAAATATTTGTTAAATATATAATAAAACAATTATGCAAATTAGTGGTGTGGATATATACCAGAGCATCATAGTAGTTAAATTATATTTTATTTATACTTCTCTATAAATTATATCAATGAATATTAAAATTGAGTTAATCTTTATATTTATTAAAGAAGATCCCGTTCCAGACGTTTTTCCGAAACTGTACGATTTCTGACGTACCTATCTATATAATTATGATAATAACTAGCTTGATACCCGCCCGCTTCACTGGGCTTAAAAGTAGGATCGATAGGTCTAAGGTTTCGGACCCAAATATTCTTTATCTGACTCCTCGCAGACTTTTGCAAATAACATGAATAGAGATCGCCAAGTAGATGGTATAGTTCAATCGACAATATCCTGTCAAGAGATCCACCTCCTTCTCAACTGTAATCTAGTTAGTTTCAACCGAACACAAGAAATAATCTAATTGTGTTTATGTACATGCTGATTTGTCGGATGCCTTTCGCCAAATTCCAGTAATAAAGGTGGGTTTGTCATAACCACTTTTCGTTCGGTAAATTACGGAGTATCTTGCTATAGATATGACAGGCTCAGTTGGAATGGGAGTTTGGGGCAATCCCTGTCTTCTTGCCAACGTGTCCCGTACTTCGCCCCCTTTAACCTCAGAGGGGCTCGATTCTCAAATCAACCTGATTGTGCTATTCAGTGCCAGGTGGATCCGCAAAGCATTATTGACTATCCTTGTTTTGAATTTTGAAGCCTCAAGAGGTCAAAATATGGTCTGGCTATCTGAGAAAATGTGAATATGTAATTCATGATTTTTGTATTCCCGAATAAATCATTGAACTATAAAATCGTTTTTTGGTGATTCCATAGATGATTCATAGTTTCGTTGTTGTTTTGGTACAACCCAAAATTTTTGCTTGAAAAACCGTCACGTATTGACAAAAAAAAATCGGTTCCTTTATTCTAGTTCCATAATTCTCCACATCAGAAATATCTCCGACCCCTGACACATCCGTGTTAAGAAACGGTCCGGGAGAACGTGGAAAGCTAGATACATCTCGATCCCAATCCTCGCGAAAAGAAACAATTTCCCAAAATTTTCGCTCTTAACTTTAAATCGGAGTATGCGGAATTTTCACAAGTATGTGGCACAGTTTCTAATCTGCTCATAAAACTCACATGACCTGCATTTGTCATTTTTTGTCTTCTTTTTTTTTGGCTACGACTCCGTTCTTGTCCACTATACACACAGTTAAATATGTGCATTTGCTTTACGATCTTGGCTCTTGCACATTGGAAGACATTATTTGCCTTGCCTAGTCTGGTGATCACCCCAGTTTCATTTTACATCTAGGATGACGACCAGATGATCAATATCTGGTTAGCTACGGTTTGTGACATTTGAATGCCAGATATGCTGATTATTCGTCAAGTAATTCTTCGTCTCGTTGTAAACAGGGTACAGTCTGTTTTTCCCGGTTTGACAAAAAGTTCTATGTCCATACATCAACGCTCCACGTAAGGGAGCACTTGTTACATCAAATCATAGATAGTGCCATCGTCTTTGTGACAAGAATGGCTATGTCATCAGCATAAAAATCAAATATTCCCTAATTCCTTGAGACCGATTAGTAAGTTATCGACGATGCGACGGTGAAAGAACTCCACTCTGCGAACATCCTCTACCAACAAAACTGATTGAAGATCTCTTTCAAGTTGTGATAATGTAAAGGCACAGCTAGAACTGGATTTAGTTCTTATAAGACCAGTGCTGAATGACTTCGTTATGATAAACTCCTGATCCAATGCTTGTTCTACTCAATTAATTTCAAATTTTTTCACAATGTAATTAAAACGATTGTTTTAATATTAAGTTTATGCTATTTGAGTGACTAATAATAATTAATTTAATTAATTAAAGAGAAAAATATATAAATAAAAATTATGATTTTTGAATTATTTTTATTATCTAGAAAATCTTTCATTTTTATATAAAATCAAAACATTTATTATTTTTATGAATTTCAAGGTTTTTGTTGCTAAATATCCTATAAATTTTATAATTAATACTTGCTTAGCTATTCTCGCATTTTCGTTCAATAAAATGAAAAGCTGTTATTTTAATTATTTTGATATTACTACGACCTTGAGTTTTTAGAACAAACAACGATACTTGGCGTGCAGTAACCTGTAGCAACCAGTTTCTATCTTTTAGATTAAATAGAAAAATTTTTTTCCCTAAGTGCCCCTACAGAGTTTTCCGATTAACCGATCGTAATAAGGTTTTATAGTTATTCAATCAGTATATAATAAGGAATGTATTTCTGTCAAAATTAGCGGGTCGGACTCCAAAAAATTGTCAATTAAAAAGTCGACATTGGCCGTGTTCCGATCGACCAATCGAAATTTTCTTCTAAATATTACTAAAGTGCAATATTAGGAATAATTTGATATAAAAATTTTGTATTTTTTTCCCGAAGTGGTCCTACAAAGTTTTCCGATGAACCGATCAAAAAAAGGTCTTATAGTTATTCAATCAGTACATAATAAAGAATGCGTTTCTTTCAAAATTAGTGGGGTCAGACGCCAAAAAATTTTCAGTTACAAAAAAATTTTTCGAAGTCATAGTTATGGCGTGTTTCGATACACCAATCGCAGTATTTTATTTCTAATTAGATTCCACTTACAGAAATATCTGGGAAATAAATGGAGGCTCTACACAGGGTGCATAAATACCTGTAAAAATTAAATCTCAGCTTTTTTCTGAAACTATAAATGATAAGAATTAGGAAAATGTGTGATGTTTTCGAATGTGTAACGATTGATCAAAATTACATACCAAACGCTTTCTGATTGTATAAAAAAGGTCAAGGAAGCCTCCTGAAAAAAATTTTATAGCTATAGATTCGATTCAAAGTATGTAGATTATAAAAAAAAGTTGAGAAAAATTCATCATTCTCTATTTGGATTTTCATTCTAAATTTTTACATTAAAAAAATTTAAAAATTCGTTTCAAAGCATGTGTTCTAAACCATGTACAAATTGATTTTCTCACCTCAGTGCAGAAAGTGTCAACTTTCTGCCCACTGGGCAAAATAAAGTTGCCGCTTTCCGAAGCCATCGGGGAAAAGATAGTATACACACCACAGGAGCAAACGAAGAATGTCTCAGATTTCATGTTTGTCACCCTCGGCTTCGCTTCGGGCGACAATGAACATGAGATCTGAGACATTCTTTACTTTTACTCCCTAAATATGTAATATACTATAATATGACTAAGGTCAAAAATAGGATGTCAAATGTGAAAATGTGCTCTAGCGGAATCATTTCCAATGTTGTGTTTGTTTTTGTGATAATTTTTATCATTAATATTTGTATAAATCTTGCAATTTAAATGTTGCGCAGAAATAAGGAAATCTCGCTTTTGTTTATGCATAAATAAATAATAAATTATATTTTAATTGCTTATGTTAATGATGTTGTTTTTTTAAATTTAATATTAGTTCAAGAAATATTGATTTTGAGCTTAAAAATTTTGAAAAAATTCGCTGAAAATTGAAAATAATATTTTTAATTTGTTCACGTGGAGCTTGAGAAAATTAGAAACTCAAAAATTAAAATTTGTAAAACATTTTCCTCAAACAATTTAAAAGCTATACTTTAATTGATTAAAAGTTAAATGTAAAAAATGTATCTGACTGTAATTCTGTACATTTTCGTTTTTATACCATGTATAAATGAAATATTTCAAGGTATACTAAGTTTAGTGCCAAGTTTGTAACGCTTAAAAATATTGATACAACCAACAAAATTTTGGTATAGATGATCATAATTTCCGGTTGTGTGTCTAAATGTTTGTCTGACCGTCCGTCCGTCTGTCAACACGATAACTCAAAAAAGAAAAGAGATATCAAGCTGAAATTTTTATATAGCATGCTCAGGATGTAAAAAGTGAGGTCGAGTTTGTAAATGAGCAACATAGATAAAAGTCTTGGATTTCGTAAGGCCTATCTAGTAAACCGTTAGATTAAATGAAAAAAATGTCCATATAAAAAAAAATAAACAACTTTTGTTTTAAACATTTTTTCGTACAAACATCATTGTTTACCCGTGAAAGCGCTAATTAGGTTAGAACAAATATTGTATGTATACATGTATTGTATTGTATCAAGTACTAGCTGTGAACTACTCACTTCGTTGCGCAACTTCAATTTCAAATAAAAATATTATTGTGTTATAACCTTCACTTCATATGCCGTCACTTACCCTCCTTTTGTTCACAATTTCTTTTAATCTCTCAAACCTTGATGTTACACAAACCTTCCTCTTGAATTACTCTGTCTATTAAAAAAAACCGAATCAAAATCCGTTGCGCTGTTTTAAAAATCTTATTACTTTGTGTGTAAGAGTGACTATCTTTCGTTACTTACATGACGTAAAAAAACAAACGATTGAGTAATCAAAACTGCCTGTACATGGTATTTCAACAATTTAACTTTTTAGTCAATTGTTTTTTTATTACACTTGTTTATTCGATTTTCTAGCATCCAAATAAGCTGAGATATGCTACATTTTATGATATATACTTTTTATCATGTTATTGTATAAGCTAATTTTAACAGTTTGATAACACGAAAATCGTACGTTTAATTGAAAAGAGTATGATATCATTAAAAGTAATGCACACTTTCACTGAAAAAATAACCCTTTCATTGCTATATGGCTTATTAAATGAGACAATTTGTCTCCGAGGTGCTAAAATTTTTGAGATGAGTTAATTAGTTTTTTCTCTATTGCTT
The DNA here is from genome assembly GCF_905475395.1 of Chrysoperla carnea. Taxonomy (NCBI): domain Eukaryota; kingdom Metazoa; phylum Arthropoda; class Insecta; order Neuroptera; family Chrysopidae; genus Chrysoperla; species Chrysoperla carnea. Next base: position 87,075,169 of record NC_058337.1, read on the forward strand.
GTGCTATATTTCATTTGAAATATTGTACAGCATATCATATTGGTAGGTATCAGTATAGGTATATGTCAATTAGTGAACATAAAAAAAATCACTTTATGGAAATGAATTTACACAAATATAGCCAAAGGCTAGATATGGCCGCCTCACCGTCACGATAATAATAATAATAATAATAATAATAATAGGTAATAATGAAAAAAACAATGCATTTATAATTAGTTTTCAATTAAACTACCTTACTCCAAGGTTTTTTAAATATTTTTTATACATTTTAAGTACTAGACGATAAAGAAAATTTTGTAATTTTATAACTTTCATATTTAGAAAAAAATTTATCAAGCCCAAAAAATTTCATAATGGTTTTTCCTCATATTTTTGCTTGAAAAGCAATTTAACTTACTTGCTTTTCACGATTTTTTAAACACCTTTGATAAACAACTAGTTATACCTGTATTTCAGAAATAAATACTACAATGTTGTCCCCAAGAGCTCGAATTATACCGAACATTGCCATTCCGATTTTAATCACATACTTAAGAAATTTTTGACAGATTCATTGTACTCTATCGTCGAATTTGTTCAAGTTGCAGTTTGATGGGGGACATTATGTTCTGACATCAGATTAGATCGAGATTTCCAGGTTGCTTTTATAGTTAATTTAGATCCTAAAAAGTAAGAGATAGTACAACTAATAACACATCGGATTCGCAATCAGCAACCAAAAATACCTCCTAATACACACAATAAATACTTAATTTGCAGTTTTTGTGCCAAAAAAGTGAAATTCGTCCAAAAATGTCACGATTTTCGGAAGATGGACAGGATCAATTTAATCGGACATCGGATTGAGCAAAGTTTGGAAAGTTTGCCGTTTTATGTCAAAAAAGAAAAATTCTTGGCAAAAGATGGCACGGTTTTCGGAATACGTGACAGAATCCGTTTACCTGACTTCAGGTTCATAATCAGTTACCAAAAATACCTCCTAGAAAACAGTTTAGTAATACTTAGTTTTCCGTTTCTGTGACAAAAAGAAGGAAAGGAATTTTGGGTCAAAAACGGCATGATTTTTGAAATACGTTACAGAATTAGTGTAATATGACGTCGGATTCGTATTCAGCGACCAAAAATACCTACTAGATAACAGTTTTTTAGCCAAAATAACCATTTCAAAAATATGTGGGCAAATTTGCCCCCCGCTAGAGCCCTATGAATCTTTTCTGACTAGGTTAAGTTGACTGAATGTTCCTTGGAGTCCTATAAACATGTTAAAAAAAGTTTCATTCAAATCGGTGCTGCTTCCCCACTTTCGACACTTTTTTGCGGCTTATTAATTATATTAAGATAGAATAACACTTTAAATTAGAAAGTTGATCCTCATAAAAAAATTAGCATTTTTTATTTAAAACATTTTTCCGAAAATCGTTAGCTATCGAAGGAAATACGACAATTTTTTGTTTGAAACATTTTTTCTAAAACCGAATGTGGCGAGTCCATTAAAAACGCAGAAATTCATTAATACTTTTTGCTAAAAATTTATGCTAAGAATGACCTGTATTAAAGTTGTTAAATGATAATAACTAATAAAATGTATACTTTTTTTCCAGATGCTGATATTACTCTACAGTGATACAAATTATGCCCTACATGGTTTTCGTGCTGAATTCTCTGTAACGGAATGCCCAAATAATTGTTCAACACATGGCGTATGTGTTGATCATAAATGTTATTGTTTCAATAATTGGGGTGGTACAGATTGTTCGCGTGAATTATGTCCTGACGGTTGTGGTAGCGTCGAAAATCGAGGCCACTGTAATCAAACTCATTGTAAGTGTATAAATGGTTATTCAGGCCAAGCATGCAGTTTACATAAACATGATACAAATGGTAATAAATGGCATTGGTTAACACAATCTGGCATCGGTTTATCACCAAGAGCTGCTCATACCGCTGTTTATATAAATTATACTGATTCACTGTATGTGTTTGGTGGATATAATTTGAATAAAGTATTAGATTCGTTAGAAGTGTATAATTTTCACACAAGTCGTTGGGAAGATGAAAATGGAGAGCCGTTGCACGTACATAATTCTGATTCATCACATCCATCTGATCCGTCATCGATATCGGCTTTATTTGAAAAAATTCGTCCAGAAAATGAACAAAATTGGGGTGTTGTTGGTCGAAATACTTTTTTTCGATCGTTTATATATTCAATTAACAGTAATTTAACAAATATATTAGGACAACAACGAAAATCACGGAGTATACTTGAAGACGATATCCAACGTCCAGAAGCAAGATATGGTCATGCAGCGTGTGCAATTTTAAATACTTTTGTCGTATATGGCGGTAAATTATCTAGTGGTAATCTATCAAATGAATTGTGGATGTACAATATTTTAACGAAAAAATGGGAGTTAAAAGCGGTTAATTCAAAATTACAACCTCCGGCATTAACTCGACACACTTTAACATTGGCAAATGATTACCTGTATTTGTTTGGTGGAAGTACTTCAGATGGAGAATTTTCGTCCACACTTTTTAAAATACGTGTTTTTATCGATCTAGAAACTAATAATGTTGATATTGATGAAAATTGGGAAATTGTTTATTCACGTGGTGGTAAAAATTTGGATATACGTTTAGTGGCACATTCAACTGTTTATTATGCTGCAACAAATTCATTAATTGTCTATGGTGGAGTAGCAGCGGGTGTAGCACGATTTTCAAAATTATCAGACCGTATGTTAACGTTTCATATTGAAAATCGTCATTGGAGTGAATTACATTACCCACGCGAACATTTACGTGAACGATATGTGCCCAGGGAGAGAGCTTTTCATACGGCAAATATTATAGGTAAATATTAAAACGATCAATTAATGCATTCCTGAAATTGATGATAGTAGACTATACAGATTGAACCATTTTAATATATTACGACTAATAGCTTGTTCTTTAATTAACCAATCAAAAAATAACTTTAAAAATGATACAGAGTTTGATGGAGTCATCATTTTCTGACATTAGATTGAACGTAGTTCTCCAGGTTGCTTTAATAGTCAATTTAGAATCTAAAAAGTAAGAGATATAATAACACTTTAAATTAAAAAGTTGATCCTTATAAAAAACTAACTAACATTTTTTAAAAATCGTTAGCTATCGGAAAAATATGTCATTGTTGCACTTAATCGAAAGAAAACACGCTAACTACAGATAAATATACTTAAGCCAAAAGTTGTCAAGGACAATAGAGGACATTCACCTGTATTCATGACTTTGATCTGAAATTTAAATTTTAAAGTCATTTGACCTTGATTTTCTAATGATGAAATGAATGAAAATTTACCTGAGCTTAAAAGTTATTAACACAGACGAATGACCTTTAATGTCCTTGATAACTTCTGTTTAAAAAATTTTTCTATATCTCGTATTTTCTTTCGAATAAATATAATAACGGCATATTCTCGCATTTTCTCGGAAAGCGAAAGAAAGATTTTCGAAAAAAATGTTTAAATAAAAAAATATTCGTTTTTTTATGAGGATTAACTTTCTAATTTAAAGTACTATTCTATCTTTTACTTTTTAAGATCTAAATTGACTGTTAAAGCAATACCTGGAGAACTAGGCCCAATCTTATGTCAGAACATGATGTCCCCCCATCAAAGTCTGCAACTTTTATTTAAATTATTTTTTGATTGCTTAACTACAAAACGAGCTATTAGCCATAATAGATTAAGATGGTCCACCTTATATAGGTAGAGGTAGGCGGGAAAACTTTGGGTATTTTTAAATTTTGTGGCTTGTTAAATCGGAATTTCAAGGTTGCCAACCTGAAACCAGGTTCAGTTGTTTTTTTTTTTACTAGCAGGCTTTTTATATGTAAAATTTCTTAACTTTTTAGGAAATTATCTAATCGTATTTGGAGGATATTCACATCGTCACAATAAGGAAGAAATATGTTATGACAATCAAATGTATTTGTACCATTTGGGATGCCATGCATGGGTAAATCCAGATGTACTGGGACGTAACAATGATTCTCGTTATCCCAAGAAACAAGGAATGTTTGCGCATGCTTCAAGTATACGTGGTGGTAACACATTAATTCTTGTCGGTGGATATCATGGTAATGTAAATGGTGATTTATTTGCATATGTTGTACCACCTAGTGTTGGTAAACGTGAGGGTAAATCAGCCGATTGGGAAGCAGCATGCCCAAAACATCGTAGCTATGCTGAATGTTCAGCTGATCCTGAGTGTGGTTGGTGTTCAGCCGATGAATTATGTTATGGTCGTACGGTGGGTGCAAATAATTGTACCACAAATTTACAAAGTACACGATGTCCAGGCATTTGTCCTGCATTAGGTGATTGTCATTCATGTTTGGTACATGGGAATCCATTATCTACTTTTGTAACACCGTTATCCGTTGCTAATAAATTGGGATTAAGTCACTGTACTTGGTGTGTACAGAACGCAAGGTGTCATCATAAAGATGGTAAGTAGTCATTAAGTCTTTAAAAGGTCTTCACAACGCTTTACCACATATAGCTTAGCTCAAAATAAGTCGATTTAGCTACACTTGCTATAATAAAAGTTGCTCCGTTTTGGCGCTATAGAAGTTGAAATTTTGAAATCGTTTTTCTTCCATAACTTTAGATGAAATTATTATTTATTTAATTTGGATGAATTTTTGTTTACTTTCCCCTAATAGAATAGAGATTTACATAGAGAAAATTCCAAGAAATAACCAATAGAAAAGTCAACAATCTTTTAAAGATAATTATATATAAATTTTTGTTTTAGATAATTATGGCGTTTGCGGAGTACGTGAAGATACGTCAGCTCAAGTCCCCGGTTGGTGGGGTATGAAAGGTACCGAAGTAATATACCCGGGACAATGTCGTGAATTAGACAAACGTCCCGGTTTAACATTCTTAAAATACTTATATCCAGCAAATTGGTCACAACCAGATTATGTAGCAATTATAAATGCAACCACAGTTGATTTTAATGTTGCATCAAAATCAGCAACACGAACAGAGTTAGCATTAAACGGGGAAATGGTTGCGAGATTACGTGGATTTTTACGGCCTCCATTCCCATATCCAATGAATACAGAAGTATTACGTATATGTGTCAGTTATTCAAGTGCTATATTACGTTTAACGCATGGTACTAATACATTTTCCACAAATTTAACAGCCGATTTAAGCAGTGGAAATATTTGTAAAAATGAATCATGGCCATCACAAATACCCCTTGTGGAAAAAGATCAACGTTTTGCTGTTGATTTCGAATCGCATAAATCTGGACCTTATAGTACACATCAACAAAGTAAAATGGAATTAATGCATTTTCAAGCACAAGATACACCAAAAGTATTTACATTCGAGTATTTAGAACCGTTTGCATCGGATGGCAGTACGTGCAATCAATACGATAACTGTTTACATTGTTTAACAGATTCTTCTTGCGGATGGTGTGAATTAAATAATAAATGTTTGTTGCGAAGTGAAAATGAAACTGAAAGTTGTGCTGTGGACGGTGATTGGCGATATTTAACATTACAGCCAAGTTCTTGTGCGAATTGTTCGAATTATATTTCATGTGAAAAATGTATATCATCGGGCTTATGTGAATGGTGGGCTGAAGATGCATTATGTGCTCGATTAGGACGTGCACCACGGGCTGTCAAAACTCTAGACGCATGCCCAGTAGCCTGCCATGCTCGCCAAACGTGTTCAGCTTGTTTAGACGAACGTGGTCGATGTGTTTGGTGTGAAGCAACTCAGCAATGTTTTAGTTTTTCCGTATACACAAGTGAATATCAGTTCGGGCTATGCAGAGAATGGTTGGATCAATCATTATTAACTGTTTCACCAGACTCATCAACAGGTGTGACATCTCCCAGACCTGTTGAACAATGCAAATCGTGTTCACATAATTTAAATTGCTCAACTTGTTTGAGATCTTTAAGTTGTGGTTGGTGTTATAGCCGTACAAACCCCATTCAGGGTGCATGTGTATCTGGAGATTTTAATCAACCCTACACACAATGTTCTGAGGTTTTAAATACAGCCGAAGCATTATGGTCCTATGCACAATGTCCAGATGTAGACGAATGTCGATTAGGCTTGCATAACTGCCACCCAGAAGCTGAATGTACAAATACTCATGGCTCGTACAGTTGCCAATGTAAACGTGGTTTCTACGGTGATGGTCAATCTTCATGTATACGGACATGTTACAACGTATGTGTTCATGGTAAATGTTTAGGTGCTCCTGATTATACATGTAAATGTGATCTAGGATGGGATGGGCCAGATTGTTCGATAAATTGTGGATGTAATAATCATTCAACGTGTACTCAAGGTATCGGTAAATGTGATGCCTGCCAAAATTGGACAACAGGAGAATTTTGCGAACAATGTTTGCCAGGTAGTTATGGTAATGCAACCACATCACAAGGATGCCATAGTTGTGATTGTAATGGGCACGGTATTGCTGATCTCGGATATTGTGATTCAATAACTGGTGTATGTTATTGTGAGGGAAATACTGAAGGTGATCGATGTCAAAAGTGTAAAGATAAGTATTATGGGGATCCTCGTAATGGAGGACAATGTTATTATGAATGCCACGCTCGTGGTATGTTAAGCGGAATTAAAAGTCAAGGTATAGGGTCGCGACAGTCACATAAACCGTTACGTGGTGAACCCACCCGTGAATGTTTATGGGTTGTTAGCCCTGACACGAAAAAATCTACGATCATTCAATTAAGTATAAATGCAAGCGAGTTGAATGTTACATGTGGCCGTAATGCAATTTATGTGTATGACGGTTTGCCTGATTTGACTGGGAATGTCAATGGACAGCAAAATCAATTGGTAGGAGTATTTTGTAGTCAAGATGCTGAGCCACCGTTGTTAGTTGAAGGTCGATCTGGTTACCTAACTGTACATTATAAACAAAGTACTCCAGAAGAAGGTTTTAGTGCTACATATGAAATTTTGGTATGCGATGAAGATTGTCCTGCTCCAAGAATATGTAAAAACGGACAATGTGCATGTCCGGATGGATTTAGGGGCTCAAAGTGTGAAAAAGAGCTGTGCGTGAATAATTGTAGCTCTGAACTGAGCCAAGGTACGTGTGATTTAAGCTATGGTCGATGTTTGTGTAATAAAGGGTGGGGT